>NC_137603.1:17848300-17915800 GCF_963280865.1 Gymnoscopelus braueri | reverse complement strand
ACTGCTAAGCAGCGCTGCGAAGTCCTGCATACATTTGAAGTGAACGTGTGACTGTCTACTGAAACAGTTCCGGGGTGCTGGAAGCCTAAAGGTCAGAGAATCAGGCCTCACACAGTAAGGTGTGTGTACTAGTTCAAATCCCTGAACTAACTACAAGTAAAAGTCAGTGAGCCACTCTCTCAAACTCAAAACAAATTACCCCTTGGGCAGGACACTTGTTTTTCCCCCAAATGTTTTTTCTGGTAACACTTCCTCAATGGGCAAATACAACACTGTACAGTAATTGACGCTTAATTAACTCACATTAATTCATCATGAATTTATCATGATTTCATCATTAATTCCTGTTAATTAATGGTGTGCGGTTCCCAAGGAGACCTAGCCTGTCAGTGTCCATACATTCTCTTGCTCATGCCCATAACTCTGCTGCTTTTGCTCCCCTTAGCTAAGCAGCCTACCTACCCTCAATGGTGATTGTCCAATGCTAGCTTAAGAAGTTAGCAACCGTTGCTAACTGGTCCTGGCAAACCTTATGGGTGAAGACGTGGGCACCTTTTAGTAAAACTATGCCGAACCCTAACCTTAATCCTTAACCCTAACCTCAGTAAACTATGCCTAACCTTAACCCTGACCATAACCTCAGTAAAACTATGCCTAAACCTAACCTTAACCTCACAGAACTATGCCTATCCTTAACCTCAAACTTATATAAAATGTGTCATTAAATGTTTTGGATGGGGTGCCCAATCTGTTTTGATTCCCACATTTCCCTAGTGCGCACTCTTCCGAGGTGCCCAGTTGTCCCGGTGCCCACTCTGTTTTGGTGCCCAGATTTCCATAGTTCCCACTTTTCCAAGGCCTGGTGTCTGCTCTGTTTTGGTGGCCACATTTCCCTAGTGCTCGCTCTTCCTAGGTGCCCAGTTTTCCCTATAGTGCCCAGAATGTTATGGTGCCCACCCTTCCTATTACCATGGCGAGGCACTCTCATATCATTGCTGTCAGTGTGAAATCGCCAGCACTTGTAAACAATAAACTTTGCAACATTAATAGCAAGAATAAGAATACAACTATAACGATATGGCGGGACTATGGACAAGCAACAGTGATTCCATGTGCCCAGAGTGGTTGGAGAGTTCATTTTTAGTTTCTCCAAGCTAAATCTGCACTGAAACTGCAAGGTTGTGCCTGTGTTGTTGAACACACAGAGTTTAACATTGGGAAAATAACACGAGTCACCCGATGGCAATAGCCTACATGACATTAAACATAACAAATAAAACGAACATCCTCAGTGAATCACTGAGGATGTTCAGCACCAGCATCACTGTGCATTGATATGGTTGGTTATTATGGCATGGTGTATAGATTGATTAGATTCATGAGCATATTTAGAAATGTGCCGTTTAAGCCGTTTATATTGTTATTGTAGCAGATGTGTATTTGGTATGGAGGCAGTCAGTAACTTCAAAAGGAACCTTGGGTCTCGTTCAAGTTCCGAGTTCAACACACCAGAATCACATGCAACTCCTACCACACCATACCACTCCTTTAAGTGTTTGTTTATTCATTTGTTTGTCTAATTATTGACTGCTACTATTTGTAGTCTTGCAGTACACAAACACTCCTCTCCTGTACGGTGATAATGATGTTAAAATAGTCGACTGATTAGATGCTGTTCCTCCCTCCTTCTAGTGATAACTAGAATTTGCCTCTAATTAATTTAGTTTGTTGAAATAGTAATGTTAAGCACATTTTTACAGTGCATAATGCAGGCCTTGTTGACTAGATTTAGAAAAGATTGTGAGTCTCGCTATTAAAACGATACGATTATTTGATGTGGGAACATCTGTGATATTCAATTCAAGTCAATGGATGAGCAGTGCTTGCCAGACATAGAACTGCAGAGTGGTGGGTCGGAGGTTAGCAAAGGGTCAATTGGGGTTAGATGTCATTCCTTTGCTGTTCTAGCATCCATTTTTATGACAATACTGTTTGTACACTGTAGTCCCCAGGACTTTTCTGTGTTATCATTTTAGCCTGTACCTCCATGCTGTTTACATTTCTGACTAATAAAGTATTAAATCAATAAAAACAGGTAGTATTTTGTGTATAGGCTATATCTGGTGTGTAGTAGCCTACTCCTTTGCTAGTCACAGTGTGTTGCTACCTATTTTATCTTTATTATTAGTAGCCTATTCGTTGCTACTCTATGCTGTATCTCCCCTTTCTGCACCTGTCCTGTGTTTCTTACTGCTGTGCTGCCATTGACAACTGAATCAATAAAGCTCTATCTATATGTTAATGTTAAAGTCATTTATGGACAGAACTGTCTTTACATTGGACATTCTTTTGCAAACAGATTCCATGTAGACAAGACAAGAGCTGTGTAGGCTAACATAACTGAATGAAACAATATCCGTGACCTGATGCTGACCTAGAGTTTACATCTCAAAGAATGCTGAATCATCACATCATCATTCGCAGGATATTTCCTGTTACGGGATTGACCACTTTATCATGGCCATTGAGTAGAAAGTAAGATAAGATATGATTTTAACTGCTCAGTCAGGGAAGTGTCTATGTTCTTATCTGTCAGTTAGCCAACATACTTGCAAAAGAAAATTGTCACTGTTATTGTTATTTCACATGAGTGGACACATGATACATTCCAGTCAGCATGACCATATAAGGGAAGGGAATTGACCTACATTTACTACATTATGACTCTGGATGGGCTCATTCATAACCTCACTCGGGTTATATTTACACTGTGTCAGTAATGTGAGCTTGGAGTCATTCAGAGCACACATAATACAACAGAGGAGTCACCTCAGCAGACCTAGGTTGGTTCAGAGCGGATGCACAGCAATGAGTCATTCAGGCCAGAGGAATAACAAACATGAATTAATCTCAGCAGGTTACTACTAGAGGCTACACACAGTGACTGATGCTCGCAAAAACATGTTCTGTAAACTTAATTAACAACACTGAGATCTGCAAATCTGGGCAAACATTTTATTTATTTAATATAATCTCAAACACTTTGGTCTCAATTATTTTCCTTGATACATAATGAAATGTTACACTCCATTCAACAAGGATTGTTTGTATATTCTACTTGGATTTCATAGTCTCATGCACATTAAAGCAAAAAGAATAACTCTCTTGCTGTTATTCATAGCCCTGCAAGTTGTGCAACAGCAAACAATTTCCAAATATTTTCATCAAGGAATGAAAATGGCTTCCTCTTTTTAAGTGGATTAACTAAATAATATGAATCACCTATCATCTGGAGAAAGTGACTTTGTAATATAGATAGGAATATGCACGCTGGTGGTGTGTTAGGAGAGAGGGAAATGTTACCACTACAGAGACAGTTACAGAAAGATGGAGAGACAGTGTCTTCTTATAGAGAAAGAAAGAAAGAAAGAAAGAAAGAAAGAAAGAAAGAAAGAAAGAAAGAAAGAAAGAAAGAAAGAAAGAAAAAAAGAAAAGAAAGAAGAATACATTGGAGAGAAAGGATGATGGCTGGATGGATGGGTGGATGGATGGGTGGATGGATGGATGGCAGGTGTTCTGTTCTTTGTGTGCTTTCATAATCACTGGAAGAGATGTCAGAGTCTGTTAAGAGATGGATTGGAACTATTCTTCTATCCCCAAGTACATCTGTGAAAAAACATTGCTTTCTCTCCAAATATACAACAATAAAACATATTGAATCTTCAATCAACACTTTGTTGCCCTGAGCTCTGTTTAGCCATAATAATGTCCTGCATTTAAGATCATAAGCAAGCAAAGGACACATGCACGCACACACGCCCATGCATCTACACGCAACTCAGCTAAACTTTATTGTCATATCACAGAAGTTTGCAGTTGTAAAAAAGTGGGTGAAATTCTTTGTCGTACAAGCTCCCATCATTGCAGTTTCAAGAAAGGTGGAAAGAGATAGAGAAAGAAATAAAAATAAAAATTGGGGTGGTGAGTGTCCTTGATGATTCACTCAGACTTGACTACACACTGCTTCTCGTATATTCCCTGTAGGGAGGGAAGCTCACCTCCGACGATGCGCTGGGCCATCTGCACCATGCTCTGTAATGCTTTCCGGGCGAGGGCGGTGCAGTTCCCATGCCAGCAGGTGATGCAGCCTGTCAGGATGCTCCCTGTGGTGCTGTTATAGAACAACCTGAGGATGCGGGGACTCACCATGAATTTCTTCAGGGCAGGTGAGGTGACACAATACAGGCGCTGCAGGCCTTTATCACCACGCGTGTGTGTGTCCCAGGTCTTCAGCAATGTGTGCGCAGAGGTACTTGAAGTCATTGACCCTGTCCACTGCAATGCCGTCGATGAAGATATGGGCGTGCTCTCTCCTCAGCCTCCTTTAGTCCACTATCAGCTGGTAATTGACATTATGTCATGTCTTGTTTACTGTTCAACTACAAAATAATGGCCTTGTGCTAATGAGAGATTTTGCTCTATATGAGTATACTGAGCTAGTGGTCCATCATTGCAGGCATCCTTGTGTGAAAGTGTGTGGTACTTATATAGAGGAACTTATATAGAATGAATATTAAGGCAAAATGCCAAAAGGAACACGCACTGTGCATTGGTCAATAATTAATTTACTCTCTTTGTTGAGCATTCAGACTCAATGTTATCACAACCTCGCAAACACTTGGAACCTCGTCTCCTTCTGCAAACACACTCAGTTGGGTCACCGGACATCGAACAAAGTCTCTCTCTCTCTCTCTCTCACACACACACACACACACACACACACACACACACACACACACACACACACACACACACACACACACACACACACACACACACACACACACACACACACACACACACACACACACACACACACACACACACACACACACACACACACACACACACACACACACACACACACACACACACACACACACACACACACACACACACACACACACACACACACACACACTGAACCAAGTCCCCTGAGGTGCAGATCAGCACAATGTCATTATCATCCATCGGATTGTACATGGTCATTACCTATTCAGCCTTACTGACATGCCTTTTGTGCTCTGTAATTCTTCTCTTCAGAGACCCCCTCCATAGTCCCGCCTTCCACCACAACCCCCCGCAACCACTACCGTCCATCTGTAATCCCATCCCCCCACCACCCCTTATATCCGTCTCACCCTACACTTCTCCAAAACCAAACCAGCTGTCTTGGCCGGTCGTGTCCCCGGAGGCATAAACAGGTGCCAGGGGGAGGGGTGGGGTGGGGTGGTGGTGGTGGGGGGCGACTGAAGGGTCTCAGCAATGTGACATGGCAGCATGCTCCCTCTTCTCCAACCTGCCAACACACCACTTTTAACTGAGACCTTGGTGTTGTTTACAGCTGTAACAGTCATCATTGTTACCAAACAGCTGCAGCTATAGTTGGGTACTTTGTCAGAAAAAAAGAAGTACAGATATAAAAAACTGATAACAAGTGACAAGAGTGCCAAACAACAAAGAATCAGGAACTCATTCATTCCCTGAGCCATTACTCAGCTAAACAAGAAGAGCAAATAGGATGGTATGATTTGATGATGATTGTCATTTATCACTTGTGATTTTATGTAATTGGGTTTTTAGTGTGTATCTGATGGGTCTGTGTTATTACGATGCTACATTAACATTTTCTATACTACCATAATGTACAATAAATGTTTGTCTTAATATATGTATTTTATTTTCAGGAATGTTATTTTGTACAGATACTTTTGGTTCAGCCATTCGAATTTCAAATCTGTTTGAAAAAGTTTGAGTTTTCTCATCACAAGTTTAGATGAAGTTTGTAAGCATGCTTATAGCTGATGTAAATGCATTGGAGTATCACTGATATGATTAAAGGTAAGAGGGCCTGTTGTGCTGGCTCAAAGGCAGCTGTATTTTAGCACAAGCATGAAAGAAAGAGGAAGAAAGAAAGAAAGAGGGGGACTGCTATAATCACCAGTACTGTACATACCAAAATGACAACCACAAGTCATTGTTACTATTCTAGGATGACTGTGAACTGTGAAATGGAACCACTGATATGGGGTTAAAAAAACATAATGGGGTTAGACACATGTTTAAAAAGAAAAAAATATTTGTTAATGATTTTTTAGGTTGTTCTTTGAATGTGTATATCGTTTGTTGCAAATAGATGCAAATTCTTGATTTTTGGTTTAAAATAAATCTGCACATAAATGTATGTAGCATAGTAAAAGTTACCTCCAGATACTGAATTGGCCTACATTATATTGTAAAATGTCAACATGTTGCTTTCAGGCCATTGATGGCGCACCAAATGAATTTGAAATGCCAACAAAGTGCACTTACTATATTGCTGTGGAGCAATCAGTGTTTTACAGCCTTTTCAAGTGCTTGCAAATAGGGCACTCACGATTTGGAAACTGTCCTTGGATGCAGTTAAGTATTTCTTTTGAAGCTGAAGAACAAAGATAGACACACACCAAGCTGTACTGGGCAATCACTGGCAGAGGACTCAGTTGTACTACACAGTCCACCATGACACATCTCCTGGCCTGCACATAATGGTGTCAAGGGGCACAGAGAGAGAGAGAGAGAGAGAGAGAGAGAGAGAGAGAGAGAGAGAGAGAGAGAGTCCATGTGTGTGCATGCATGATGCATCAGTGTGTGCATATTTCCCAATGATGGACTGCACAGCAATACAACATTGACATCTTAAAACCAGAGCAAGATGGCATATTCTTCAGTGCACCCTACAGGTCACAAGTTATTTTCTTATGTTGGAGACAGAGAAGTTCATTCAGAGATGCTTGCTTGGTTTAATCCAGTAAATAACACACACAAATATACAATAACAATAACAAAAACGTTAACATTCACCAGACAAACAACTGATTTAAACAAAAAAAAAATCCCTAATAGTCAAGCTTGTTTTCAGTCACATGCAGTGACCACACTTATAAGTGTGTTCAGGGAGGGAGGAGATATATTCCCTCCCACATAGGCCTATTTCATACAGTATTTGATATCTGCTGCTGCTGATGTTTTACTTACAAAGGAGACTGACTCTTAAGTAGATTATACACACTTTTTGTTTAGCTATAGGCCTACTTGATATTAGATTTTGTTATTCCTCTATTCTTCTTTATAACTGAAATGTGTGGGTAGCTTGTAAAAAACTACCCACACCTTTTACATCTGTAAACCTGACAAAGTTGAGTTAAGTGAAGTTGAGTTTGCCGTATATAATTGTGTTTTATTTATGAGTTAATATACTCTTGTGTTATATAACCAAATCAATGCAACTATATATGTGTGTAGTACATGTATTTGTCAGAAAGGCAGCTACTGCTAACCACAACTGTCTGCATGCAGTTTGCAAGGCTGGAAAAAGGCAGGGAATGGATTGTGCAATGTGCGGTACTTTTGTCCAGCTGCTCTCAGTCTCAGTGGTCTTTCAGGGTCTGAATGAGGAGTCTAAACAGACTACAGAGGAGCTGCATTTGCATTGGAGGCAGACTGAAACTCCGCAGACTGCAGACAGCGGATGACTCTGAACTTAACCAGTGTTGCCATGTAGGCTTATTATAAGCGACGTTGGGCTTCTTTTTCTGCAAAGTTGCTTGTTAAATATTGTTAGTTGCTGGTTGCGTGTAGTGGCTTATTTGGGCTTGTTTCCTAGTGTTGTTTAAAACACTGGTTCTTATACATTTAAAATTGTGTGCCAGGCCAGGGACCCCCCCAACCCACATACAAGATTTGTGTTGTTTAAAGATTTGTGTTTCCAAAATTGCCCCCCCCCCTCTTTTTTTTGGTAAATAGCAGATCTACAAGCTTGCTCACGTTGTGAGCTTGTAGATCGGCTATTTTCAAATTTAGTGGCTTCTTTTTGGCTTGTTTTCATGGACCTGATTGCTTATTTCTCTCACAAACTCTGGCAACACTGAATTTAACCAAACTTTGTTGGTCGAAGAATAAAACAATGACAACCTCAAGCAAAATAAAATCACCAGGACTAATACAGTTTATTCAAGTGCCGCTTAAGTCATGTGTGGTGTTTGGTTGTAACTTCTATTGAGAGTAGCCTATTTAAAACGATTGCAAAAGATGTGTAGACAGAACTAGGTTTCTACGCGGAGTAGTACCACATCTCCCGCTGGTTGCACGTTGCGTTAATCGCAGACAGGGTTGCCATGTCGGCTTATTATAAGCGACTTTGGACTTTCTATAAAATTGCTTGTAAATATTGATAGTTGCGGGTTGCGTTTTTTGGGCTTGTTGTTTCTAAAGCGTGGTTGCTTATTTGGGCTTGTTTCTAAAGTGTGGTTGCTTATTTGGGCTTGTTTCCAAATGTCATTTAAACCAGCTGGTTCTCAAACATTTTCATGTCAAAGACCCCGTCCCCAATTTAATATGCATTTGTCCACCGCCCCGCCCCATCTAAAAATATTTTGTGGCAGGGACCCCCATACAAGATTTGAGTTGTTAAAATATTCCATATTTGTCCCTTTCCCCCAATACTTTATTTCAAAAATAGCAGATCTACAAGCTCACAAGGCGTCGCATGTTGTGAGCTTGTGGATCTGCTATTTTCAAATAGCCGATTATGTTTAATAAAGACTTAAAGTGCTCATGTGGCCCATTATAGTCGCTTCTTTTGGGCTTGTTTTCATAGACCTGGCTGCAGTGCTTATTGCTCTCCCAAAACCTGGCAACACTGATCACAGAGAGAGCTCCAGACACAGGCGGACGGAACACCAACCAAGGACTGAACCCATTTCAATGTGATGCTTCACAGCGTTACCGTGGAGTTTATTAAACAATCGGTTGTTTTTTAAACCCCACCAGTTTTCTCTACATCTGGCACCGTCTCAACAAACACAAGATTTGTTTGCGGATTTATTATTTTTTGCCAACGTGCGGACCACCATCTCTCTCCTCTCAGCACTGGATAAAGGACTTTAATAGTTGACTGATCTCCAAACATGTCAATTTTGCCTTTCACTCCCCCCATCGTGAAGAGACTGCTGGGCTGGAAGAAGGGCGAGCAGAACGGCCAGGAGGAGAAATGGTGCGAGAAGGCGGTGAAGAGCCTGGTGAAGAAGCTGAAGAAGACGGGACAGCTGGACGAGCTGGAGAAAGCCATCTGCACGCAGAACATCAACACCAAATGCATCACCATACCGAGGTAAACGTCCATCCACGCACCGCAGCGACTGGATTACTATACGCACACCTACGGTGTATCATACAGTGAAACCACAGTTACAGGCAGACAGTCCATCCCGATTGTAACGCAGAGTTACATAATAAATAACAAAGCAGCACTTTCTAGTTCACTGTTGGATCGAGATGACGATTTACTTTCTAATCTGCCATGTGTGATAAGAATGACACCCTTGTGATTGTTTTCTTTGTGTACTTTCTCATTATTATTTATTGGTTGATTGAATACTTAACAGTTTGCCCCAAGAAAAAGCACATCAAGTACAAGTACAGTTCTGTTATATAGCTCTGGTCCATAGGAAGAGGAGAAGTCCTTCTAACGCTATGGACCAGAGCTAAGTTCTATACAAAAGGATGCTAAAAGGATTAAACCCCAAGAAAGCACTATGGCTTGTTTCCATTGGGGGTCCTCCTGTGTATTCAATTCATCGAAAAGCTAGGTAGCTTTAATAGCTCTGGGATAACGACTTCAGTGGTAAATATACACCCGTTTAAGATTTGAACATTAGCTGCAAAACGTTACGTTTAGCAGCTGTTCTGTCGCAGTAAGATCATAATGTCAGGTGTCCTTGCATGGTTTCTTTGAACTCATGATTTGTTGTCATGCTTTGGGGGGAAACAACAGCGTGCACTTTCTGTACCTTTTGTGAGCCGTCGCTGTCCATATATTATACACACAGACACACACACACACAAATGGAGTCCAAGTTATATAACTTGGCCTTAATCTGGGACGCTTTCTAGCATGGTGGTGGGTTTGTTTGTGTTTTGCGCGTAGGCGAGGTCTGTGGGAATTGGTTTGATCCTTTCCTTTATACCACGCCATGTTGTGAAGCAGTCAGACAGCAGCACAAACCCATAATCAAACATTGGCATTCGGCAAAATGACTACCCCTCGTTGGAATCTTTCAATGCGCTTTATGAGGCTGATAGACTTGCTGCTGCACTGCCTTGTGGAGACAAGTGAAAGTCAGTGTTGCCAGATTCTGTGAGAGAAACAAGCAACCAGGTCTAGGAAAACAAGCCTAAAAGAAGCAACCACTAGGCCATAAGCACTTAAAACCTATTATATGCATCGGTTATTTGAAAATGGCAGATCTAGGGTTAGATGCGACTCGTTGTGAGCTTGTAGATCTGCCATTTTCAAAAAAAATCTTAATCTTTTGAAGATTTTTTGAAACATTTAAACAACATAAATCTGGTATGCAGGGCTCCCTGGCACAAAACATTTTCAGATTGGGGTTAGGGACAAATACTTAATTTTGGGGGTCCATGAGATGGAAATATTTGAGAACCACTGGTTTAAATAATAATAATAATAAAAATGGAAGCAAGCCCAAATAAGCAACTACACTTTAGAAACAAGCCTAAACCCGCAACTACCAATATTTACAAGCAACTTTACAGAAAAACAAGCCAAAAGTCGCTTATAATACGCAGACATGGCAACACTGGTGAAAGTCCCTCCAGGGGAACTGTTCTGTTGGTAAACACACACCATGCTGGACTGGTAGTCCATTGTAAGTCAGTGGACTCCTTTTTGCCTTGAAGCTCTCGGAATGCTGTCATTAGAATGTTAAGCTGACCTCCACCTTCCCACGTTCAGACAATGTGAATGTTACACAGTTAGTTACTGCTGTTTATAATAACCCTGACTGCAGTACAGTCAGCACTATCTCCATTGCCATGCTTGGCACTGGCAGTGATTGCTTCAGAGTTTTGTGGGCAGCAAGCAAAGGCCTCGAACCCGCTCAGCCCTCAGAAGATATCTCCGCTGTGCTTCAATAGCCCAAGTAGCATGCCAGATGAAATCAAATCTGACACAGGGCACTCCCACATTCTTAACTGCCACAAGTGTTTTGCATATCATAGTGTGCATGGGCCCGGGCCTGCATCCAGAGTTTTAAGCTTGCCTGGAAAGTTAAATGTTTGTTTCCAGTTTCATATTCCTACCACTAATGCAGAGGGGAAGCGGTGGAGTGCGCTAAGATGACCTCAGATCAATGTTGGCTGACAGTTTCCCTGGAGAGCTGGCCTTGTGGTACCTGCATCCCTGTTCCTATTCATTCCCTACATGCCGGCCGGCTCACAGCAGCTGCCACAAGCCTGCTCAGACCTGTCCCATGGGGAGTTTTTCGCTGCCTTATCTTCCTGACACATGAACTGCCACAGTGAGGCCCATCACCAGCCAGCTGATCAGATAGTCAGCTAGCGACGAGTAGCCACTGTCTGTGAGCAGTGTACTGTAGCCGAAATCACAATCTAGATGGTCCTGTATAGCTTTGTAAATATTGTAGTTCTAACAAGACACATTCTAATTGTTGCTTGAAGACTCTCCTGGTATTTACTGCACTTTTACAGCAGGCATGCTGCTGAAGGCTTTCGTCTAATGCAAACCTTAAACTAGGGGGGTACAGTATGTGAAGGACAATTATATCAGTTTTGGAGAGAGTGGAATGGAAAGGAATTCCCTTGGGAGTGAACAATGCAGATAAATTCTCATTCAATTTCTTGCCAAATAGATAGATAGGCCTTTGAGTTAGGTGTGTGTCTGTTTACTTTTCAGATAAAGGACCATAAAGGCCTTACTCAGTAAGAAGTAGAACTTATGGAGCAATGCAGAGCAAAAGACGCAGTATTTTTGTCTGTCTGGCTGGCAGGTAGAACTTTATCCTTTCGTCTTTCTTGTTGTCCATATTCCCCTTTCAGCAATTGGTCCAAATCCCATGGTTGGTTTGTCACAGTTGTGGCCGGTATTCCATTACTTCAGTTGGATTATTCAATGCTTTGCCTGCACAGTGACCACATCGAATTCTGACCACAGAGTTGTATTAGAATTGTAATACAACTCTATGGCTGTGACTCCAAATGAGTGCTTGAGGGGGGCGGCAGTGGTTCAGGAGGTAGAATCGTCCGTCTTGGAATCAGAAGGTGACCGCTTCGATCCCTGGCTCTGTGTCGAAGTGTCCTTGAGCAAAACACTGAACTCATAATTGCTCCCGATGAGCAGGTTTGAGCCTTTCATGGTTTCCTCCGCTGTCTATGTGTGAAGGTAAAATGATTTGGAGAGAGGTGCTACATAAATGCAGTCCATTTACCATTCCATTTTGAGCTTTTGTTTTGAGGAAAGATTTGTTGAACTAGTGCAAGACTGCATGGCATGGATATCCTCACATGATCAGATCAATTATCCAGATTTTAAGCAAGTTGAAATGTACTCAAATTCTTATACATTGCTAATGCTAACTATGTAGCGTGGCTATACAAAGATGTCATTGCTTTTAAAATATGCAGTATGCTTTTACTACTACTACTACTACTACTACTACTACTACTAGTGAAAGTGTAATTGTGGATATGTGTGGTTATTTTGGTTTTAGTGGGTTTTCACAGTAGAATGGCGCCAGCACAGAAAAGTGTTGTAGCTCTATAGGTTTTTTCCCAGGAGTTGCCCATGGAGCGACAAAAGACGTATACTGGCAACAGTGTTCAGGATCAGAACATGTTCACGCCTTCACGGGTAGTTTTAACGGTGAAACTTCTATTGTCTTAGTGAGTATGGAGCCCAAACCCCACAAAAGAACACTAGCTACAGCCCCTTTAACTTTCATTATTTCATTTAGATGTTTCTGGGGCAAGGGCATTGTGTTACTATTTCATTACTAGGCCGCTGTGGTTTGATAACAAGTAATGTTTTACTTTTTAAACAATAAGCAACAGTAAATGCCAAGGCTCCTGTGTCATTTCAAGTCTTAGTCACCCCACAGCAAGCCGTCGTGGCTTTGTGGCATGGCCCTGCCCTTTCTCACTTTCGGTGTCTTTTTTTTCTTTTTCCTTTCTATTTTTCTTCACATAGACCGTGTTATAAAAAGCTCTGAGTTGCTCACTTCCGTCCAATGCAAACATTGGTGTGTCAAGTGCTTCAAGTCATTAAAATGAGAGACTATCCAGTGTTCAGGAGGTGCGTTCAAAGTGGCGCAGCCTACACTGGCCAAAGGTGGGAACTGGAAAGGTGACTCATGTATGACTGTTATGGGCCTGGTTTCACAAGGGTCTGACTCTATATTAGATTATAACTTTATTGATCCGGTATGGGGGGATTTGTTACAGTTGGCCACAATGAGACAAAAGGTTCATAGAACCACAACAGAAGCTCACAGAAAAGAAGCATCTGTACTGTCACTATGCACATTCTCAACCAAATTATAGTATTGCAGGCAAAATACATATTTCTTTAGATTTCAACAACAAATTCCCTACATTGACTGTGAATGAGTGAATGATGTGCCATGTCATTTTGTGTGTCTACTGTCAATAAATTATATCCAGTAATAACCATTCATTTCTGTAAATGTTGGGCCTTCATTAAATCACAGAACCACTTATACTTTGTTGACTGGAGTCCTCCAGGGGTCTATACGTGGTCCCCTCCATTTTCCCTTTACACCAACTCTCTTTGTCGAAAAAATCTTGTAGATCTGCTATTTTCGCAAATATTATTCACCAATTTTGACATGCCCTGGCCAGAATAGGGATGCTATGGTTCATGTGGTTATTGAATAATAATAGTGATTTATGTTCAACAATTATATTTATCGCTGAAGGCCGGGGCGTCGGGGATGGTAGGTAATAATTTCACTTAACAAAAACCCAGGCTTAAAACAACCCAGGCATAAGTGTTTTTGTTAAAGCTTTTGCATATGAAAATGTGTGCACTTTCTGTAGGCATCCAAGCAAGTCTTATTCATTTGTCCTCTAAATCATTCCCTCCATCATTGTGTCAGTCTGTGGTGCATGTTATGGCATTGCTTTGGTGATGTGTGCGTGTATGAAAAGGCAAAGCGCAATAGGGGGAAATAATATGATTAATGATGCTGATCAGTGATCATTAATACATTGCATCAATTATGACTGGGAACACAAATCAGGCAGGAAAATAATAAAGTAGTTAAAGGGGTAGTTCACCCCCAAAATAACTTTTTTTCTATTGATTACTGACCATCTGGAGCCTTGAATTCATAGATATTTTTTTGTTTTTGTCACATTCCTAAGCCAATAATTTGATTATAATAAATGTGTCCCCATTGATTCCGTTAGGAGACACAAATGCATTTGTGTCTCCTACCGGAATCAATGGGGCTAAATTTATTATAATCAAATAATAAAGGAAGGAATGCGACAAAAACAAAAAAATATCCATGAATTCAAGGCTCCATGGGGTGAGTAATCAATAGAAAAAAAGTTATTTGGGGGGTGAACTACCCCTTTAAGAGCACATGGCCAAAGTGTGGCAACCAGCTGATTAGTCTATGAAAGGGGGAAATAGTTTTCTGTGACATACGGTCCAACCTTTTGCATTTGTGGCACCCCTATTATAGTCAGAAGTGAAAGTGGTTTTAGATGTGCATTCTGTAGAGGCCCCTCATGCAATACAATTTGGGGTGGATTGGACTTTGCATTTAATATATATAGTTCTTTTTTGAAGATGGACCATTCCACAAATTTTGGGAGCGAATTCATTCTAACGCAATGATACATTTGATTACTGTATATAGAGTGTGGGATTTCTGTTCATGAAATATATTTTTCATGATTGCTTCAGTTGTCACTGTCCAACACCAACTTTGACCCCTGTGGAGCCAAATAGGGAGTGGATAGAGTAGTGCATCTCTCTGGGGAAAAATCCATCTAAAAGGAAGTATTGCATTCCGTGACAGTTAAATTCAATGTAGTTAGTTGTTGGAACAGCCTCTAACCTACACCTACGTCTTTGAAAACAAATCATATCACCGTCCCAAAATGAAGAGCTGGTGGAGATCAACGATAATCTTGCTACACAAGATTTCCTAGAAGGATGATAATATACCACGGCCTGGAGTGAGTTGTTGCTTAATTAAAGTATGTCATGGCCATGTAGCTATACAGGTTCTACAGAAGTTCAACATCGCATTTAGCTCAGTCTAGACCAGTAAATATTGCTAGACTGTAAGGTGACAATGACATTTGAAAGCGGAGCGAGAAGTCTGAAAATTGTCACATGAACCTCAATAGCACCCGTAGACTAATACTGTTCTTTAGTCACTGTGTTGAACATACCATTTTCAGAATGTGCTATATTACTGGATTTTATGCATCTTAAGGCTGTGATGTTTGTCAAGGTTCATAATGTTATTGTGTGTCTGTTTTTGTTTCGTTTGTCTAGTTATTTGTTTTGTCTACTCCGTGTACATGTAACGATTGTGACATGTATTTATGTTGGGACCTCCTCTAAAACGAGATGGCACATCTCAAGGGGTTTATCCTAATAAAGAAACTTGAATCATCAGACCTGAACCTATTAAGCTACTAAATGATGTGTAGGCCTGGTTTTCTACCTGTGCTGCTGCTGTCATTAGACATAATATAAATTGGGTTGATCGGGAGAATTGCAGGGGAACAAGCAGAGATATTACTCTTACTCATCAGCGTGTGTGTGTGCGCGTGTTGTATGTTTGTGTTCATTCATAGACCCTGGCCTGGAGCAGTGGATTCCTCACACTTAGCCGTTTCTTTTTTATCCTCCCAGACTGCCCGGGGAGGTCTTGGTTCTGGGTGTTAGCTGGCAGTCAGAACAGTCTTGTCTTGTCCACAAACATCCCCCTGGCAGCCAGTCTGCAGTCTGACCCTGCTGATTCAGACTGCTGCATGTTGGAACAGGAAAGGGCAGGAGAAAGAAACACATGGCAAAGGAATAGAACAAGAAAGCGACAAGGGAAAGGAAGAGACTAAGAGAGAGAGAGGAATTGATAGAGATAGACTTAAAGTGGTCACATAAGTTTGGTTTGTAGGGACATACTGTGCGTTGACACATTAAATACTGCTCAGAACACTAATAATGAGTTTCACAGAAAAACAGTAAAACACACACACACTGAAATCGCAATTTCACACTACGATGGGCTTCAGAGACCATGATAGTGGAGGACACTGGTGGATGGAGGGCCTAGCATGATGGCCAAGAAATGTGTGAGGAGGGTTTGGAAGAAATGTCAGGCCGCACAAGGAAGAACAACGAGATATGCCAGGGAAAAGCATAGAGGAGTGTGAGGGGTAAAATCCCCGGTGTTAATTAAACTCCTAAGAGTGTACAAATGGAACCAAATGGACTCTCAACTCAAGCGTTACTATAGAGGTGGTTGGCAGGCAGCAGGCTGCGGTTACTGCGGCGTGGCACAGAGAAACCTCTGGCTGATAACCGAGATAAGTGTGTTTTCCAGACTCTACACAGGCCCACGGGAAGACTGTGGTACAACGTCAATAGAGCCACCCGCGTGTGTGTGTGTGTGTGTGTGTGTGTGTGTGTGGTATATTGTCAAAGATGATAGTCAACATGAAACTGACAAGGACACACACACACACACACACACACACACACACACACACACACACACACACACACACACACACACACACACACACACACACACACACACACACACACACACACGCACCCCCACACACACACACACAGAGTATGCAGGAAGTACAACATGCACCTGCTCTGCTTCCTCCTCCACCTGTTGGAAGACTTTTTTCTCGCTCTCTCTCTCACACACATGCACGCTCGCTCGCTCAATACATCCTGTCTTATTTAGTATAATGAATAGAAGCAGCTGTGCATCCTGTGTTGATCAGTTTACATTGTGTATGTGTTTAGACGTGTGTATTTTCATTTCATGTTCCTTGTTAAAACAACAACACAGCTATCGCCAACGCGTACGCATGCAGACAGACTTTCGCGTTGCACATATAGATTTCACGTCAAGGTGCCCATCATTGAGTCATCTGAGACAGCATTGTTCTTCAGCGTCACGATAGCACAGCAAGGTCACAGAGAGTGTATGTGTGCTGTCTGTCTTACTCTGTCTGTGGGTGGCAGCTGTAATTACAGTAGTAAATTACCCCCTGTAGTAGGATGCCGGATTTATTCCATTGTTTAATTTGCCTCACAGAAAGGGGATGCCGCCTGTGTCTGAAGTCAGATGTGTGTGTGTAATGTATTGCCGCCCTGTTATTGGAATCAAATGATAAACTCTAGTTGTACATTTTTCTGAAGCCCCTGCAAGCGCCCAGTCAACTTCTTCTTAACCCCCTGTCTACAAAATTGATTGTGTCTAAACAAGGTTTGTTTCATTATAACTTTACCACATGAATGCTAGCGTCCCTAATCTGTGGTGGTGGTGGTGAACATTTGATGAGAATAGCAGATGCAGATCTATAAACATGCTATCCCTTTTCAAATAAACCACGTTTGCTTAATTGTCAGGATTTGGCATGGATTACTGACATAGTACTGTGATCCAAAAGTCAAACATTAAACAATAACAAAAGTACCCAGGTACACACACTCACTACACTTGTGTACACTAGTGTGTTAGTTCACCACAACAACTCAGTGGAATTGCACATACTGTATATCCGATTGATTGACTAAAACCGTGTTGTAATATCACTATTGGTGCACCCAGAGCGGAACATAGAGGAAGTCTTCTCAGAATTGCATTTTTATTACATCCAACATCCTTCTTTATCTGGGGTTTACTGTATATGTCTCTGTGTGTGTGTGTGTGTGTGTGTGTGTGTATGTGGTTAGTCAGGCCAGTGGAATGCTCTTGCAGTGCCTTGGGGAGGGCGTGGGCTGCTGTTTGGTTTGCGGCTGCTCCAGGGGTGGAGGGGGTTAGACTGCCAGAGACGGCTCTGCCTCAACTTGGCCCTTGCTGTCTCACTATCTGCAGGGGAGCACGCGTGCACACACACACACACACACACACACACACACACACACACACACACACACACACACACACACACACACACACACACACACACACACACCAGACAACAAGCCTGCCTTTGTGCTCCACCGGCCACTTGCACCTCTGCTACAAGCGCTTTGCTACAGATGGATGTGTGCTGAGAAAAAAAACTTCACTTGAACTACAAGGTTTTAAAGCAGAGGATGAGAGATTAGTATTAATCTCTCAGTGTAATGGGAGGGTCTTGATTCGAGGAGCGAAAAGTTAAAAGACGGTGGGGTGAAATCGTTGTACAAAGTTGTTGGAACTGGAAGCAGGATCAGAGATAAAGGATGACCCAGTGGTCCAGAGTTGCTGTAAAGTTGCACCTCGCCAATTAACTAGGGCATGATGGGCAGCTTTATAATGGAGAAAGTGACTGTGATGATGTTTTGTGGAATAGTATGTCATTTTATGCTGATGATTTTAAGTTTGCATTTCATTTCAGAACATTCTCTTCTTTGTGGTTATTTTTGCGGACAGCTTGGGGCAACCCGATGGTTAGGGTATATACCACAAGATACAGCGTGTCCCCGATGGTTAGGCCCTAACCATCGGGGACACGCTGTATCTTGTGGTATAGCACGCTGTATCTTGTGGTATATACCCTAACCGTTAGGGTATATACCACAAGATACAGCGTGTCCCTGGTTCGGCTCCTGACTGTTTGCTGTGTGTCACTGGCCTGCTTTCTGTACGCCTTTGCTGACTCTCCGTCACTATCAAAATAAACCAGGGACCATGCATGTACAGTTTGGTGATCTTTTGAAGTCTGGTTGCTAGTTTACCCCTGCCCTCTTATAGCCCACTAATTGTTCTGATCTTCATCCAACCCTCTTTTCAGTTTACTAATCAATCCACAGCACATTCTCAGTATTGTGGGCCTGATACTTGAAATCAATGTATTAATATTTTTTTAAGAGGATAAATATTCAAGAGGATTTATTTGTCAGAAAAGCCATAGTAATTTACACCCAAAAGAGAAATGAGCTAACATTTAAATATTAGGCCTTAGATAATATAAGTAGGTAATTAAATGAATCTATGTTATGGAATAATAATTTTCAGTTTTCTTTTGTTAATGGTTTTGCTATCAATCTGATAGAAAAACGTGTAGAAAGTCACACTTTCAAAGTTGTTGGTGGCACCACCAGATAGATAACTGACCTACTGGAAGAAAAACTCCTCACACTGGACCCTGGAAAGAAACCTACAGTATATGCTTATGTTTGACTCAAAGGCATTCGGCAATGCAGCTGGTAATGACCCCCAGCCTTTACCCACCTTTTCAATCCAGACTGTGTTATTGGTCGTCTGGCTTCTCTGGCTGTCTGGCTGCTGCTGCTCTCTTATTTCGCCTCAGACCCCCTCTCTGGTCCAAGGCAGCACACATACACACTCCAGTCCTATGATATCACCTAGTTTTCTCCTCCCACCCCCTTCCATCCACTCTTTTTTTTTGTAAGGAAGGAAAGAGAGATGTCTAATGGCTTTTCCAGAGAAGGGGAAGAGAGAGTGAGAAATGCTGTGCATGTGTGTGTGTGTGATATATTTCTAGATATATACAATAAGATTTGAAGCCACTGCACACAGTGCCAGTGAAAATGTAAACTTTAAAACCGATGCTTGGCTGCACCAACTGCAATACTGGTTTTGTGGGGGGAAAACCCCAACTGGCTCTGTATTGTTTTATGTTTTGTTTTATGTTAAAACCTGGGCTTGAGTACGGACACTAACAGTTTTTTGAAAAAATAAATAAATATTTGTTTCAAGATTTGTCTAATATAGCAGATCTACAAGCTCATAGCGCGGCACTCTGTGCCGCACTATAAGCTTGTATATCTGCTATTTTTGAATAGCCAAAGAAATCTAAAGTGACACAAATACGTTCCAGGTCTTAATGGGTTAATTAACTACTAAGATGTTTTATTTTTATGGCAATTACTGCTGTATTCAGACAGCAGCGTTGGAGAGAGGGAACGAGGGTGGAGAGGAGGAATCACAGGTTCTCAGCGGGGAATCAAGCCTGACGGGTCACAATTACGTTGCTGATACTGGTTGAGCAACCAGCGTGTTGAATCTGCTGATATTGAGTTGTCATTGATGACGTTTCATAATAAAGCTCCTAACTCTTTGTTGTCTAGACTCCAGTGTTGAGTAATGTACTTCAACCCAACACAAAGAATCATTCAGATCTAGTGTACATTATGCATTTATTGCACACAATATTTCACAGCACATATAGGCTAAATACAGTGTTTCCTATCGGTAGAGCTACTGTACCTCTCACACCCCTGATTTGGAGAGGAGCCCAGACTCAAACTATGCTATGCAGGGTTGAAATGTATGTGTTATTTTCCAAATAGTAAATGCATTCTTTCTTTATACTAGAAGAGAAGGAGTTCCACCGCACGTCAAACCAGGGCAGGGCCTCTCTGGAGCAGCACATCATAAGACAAAAGGAATGAGGGAGCATTATGGACTAAATGCCCGTTTTATTTGTAAGGTGCTGTGCTATATCAGGACTAACAACTGATGAAGATGCTCCTGGCACCAAAATGTGATATAGCTAGCACCTTACAAATAAAAGCAGCATTTAATAGACTGTGTATGATACTACCTGTAGTAATATGTAGAGCATCAGTCAGCCGTCTTTGGTTCGTTGGTGAAATGAATTGACCTCAGACCTAAAAATAATACATCACACACATCAATGAAGGCGTATGTCTCAGTTGTACCAAAAATATTCATGTTTAAATGGAAAATGGTATTTCAGCATTAAAATGACATAATCAGCATGTTTACTGTGTTTTAGTGGAAGTTTAGGCCAAACACAGTAGTGTAGCTTATATGTGTAACTCTGAAATTACTGAAGGAAAATGACAGAGAAACTTACTTTACAATCACCTGCTTATGAAATGTATGGTGTTAGTAATCACAATTACATACAGTAAAAGCTCTGCATCCTGCATTACTCTCCCATATATCTGCAGAAATAAAGAATGACGGTGAAAAAAATAGTATTTTTATTACAATACTTTGGTGAGATATCCTTCAGTATCCGAGCCAGTGTCCCAGCGAATGTATGTCTTGTCTCACTCACTAGTTGGCTCTGAAAAGGACAGCACAGTACTATCAACATGTGCTGTAGGCATACTGTATGTAGGCATCAAACAAGGTCACGCTAACCTAGCGTCAGATATTTCATAATTCTTATAGAGTTGTGTTACTGTTTACTTAGTGTAGTATAAAAACACGAGCGGCCGCACACTCTCGTAACTGTCGATGCAATTTTTACCCTGAAGAAGGCAGAATCGCTGTTCTCCTGTCTTAGATAAAAATTGCATCGACAGCTAAGAGTGTGCAGCAACTCTTTCATGTTTTACCGTGGGCCGGCACCTCTAAAAGGACTGGTGTGAGTTGCACCTCTATGAACTCTACTTAGTATTGTGTGCAAGGATAAATAACAAGTATAGAATCAACAGAACAGCAGTATTACCTCTGTTGCTGGCAAGGGTCCATCTACTTCATCATGTAGTGTTCTCAGCAACATAACAGACACAGCAAGTTGCTGTCTCCCTCACATGTTCCATTCAGTCCTCCAGTTTTGACGTGAATACTTTGCAATCCAATAGTTTACAACACAGTTTTACACCTTGATCAGTTCAGTAGTAATGTTGAATATAGTAGCATACTAAACTACACTTATAGCGATGTTTATTATTGTATGCAAAGGGAAGAACTTCCCACATGGGAGGAAATTTGTAGGAGGAGCTTTTGGAATGGCAGTGCGCAAAGCATGGTGGTTGTTGGAGTAATGCAGTCGAACACATTCCAGAGGAACATGACTGAATGTTAATGACGGCATAATGTTTTCCCGGTCATAGGGCACCAATTTAAAATATGAATACACTTCCCCCCTACACATGGTGTTAACTTTGAGTAACTGCAGATTCTTCCAGGAGGTGAAATTTCCCATGACATTAATATTGTGGGCTTCCATGTAGTCTGGGGCCACATGAAGAATGATCTCTTTTTCACTGCTTTATGACGGCCCTGCCAAAAGGGCAATAAACGCCATTACCAGCTTTGGTGTTTTTTGAAAGACGGCATCCTGCCACCAAAAAACAAAAGTTGTGCACTGCAGCCCCAAATGGCAGTAGATAGACAGACTGGCCAGTGGCCACTGAGTTTTATGAGGGGCACATAGTCCCATTCCAGCCCCCAGTCTCACTCAGTTTTTGGAGTGGGCTGTCCAAATAGGGAGACAGACGGAGAGGGGGTGCCTTTTAGGATTGGGGGTGGGGGGGGGGCGCAGCCACAGGCACTCTGAGCTGCCCTGAACTATTGAGACAGTCTGTCATCCCCTTTGTCCTGCAGCTCTGTCCCCTTCCTTTATCTCTCGCCCTGCTTTGTCTATCCCCCACCCGCCATCTTATTTGTACATTTATTTTGTACACACACAATGTTTACAATGCACCAGACGTTCTGACGTTTGCATAGTCTTGGCACTTGCGTACCCTGTTTTAACTTTGCCTTAGGTATATATACTGTACATGATATAGACATTAAGGTGCAAGAAGTTTATCTCTGTTTGTAGTGTTAGTTTTTCCAGTGGGCTGACATTCTAAATAGAACACACACACACACACACACACACACACACACACACACACACACACACACACACACACACACACACACACACACACACACACACACACACACACACACACACACACACACACACACACACACACACATACACGCGCACACACTAAGCATGTGTGTGTCTGTGTGTGTGCAACTGCGCATGCCTCCAAGTGTTTGTTTAGCCCCCTGAGACTGCTGAAGCCCAGTCTGGGCTTGTCAGAGTCTGTTTTATGAGTCAACCTAACACACACATAGGCATATTTGCAGATATTGGAGTCTGTCTCTGTTCCACACTCACTCGCATAATCAACTCAACCATCCTGAGTAATGTTAGAACCAGTTCCCCATCCCAACGCCCCTTTATATCAACCGGCATTCTCTGGGAATCTTGTTTTAAACACCTCAACCCTTGCATGCCATGTACTACTGAATCTCTCTCTCTCTCTCTCCTTCTCTCTTTCTGTCTCACTCTCTCACACACACACACACACACACACACACACACACACACACACACACACACACACACACACACACACACACACACTTGTGTATGGATATGGTGGGGGGGGGGGGTGGGTGTTGATTAAGGTCAGGGTCAGCTTCTGCTTTGGGCCATGGAACACAATAGACATTCACTTAATTTCCCCCATAGGAAAATCAATACCAATTTGTCCCATCCATTTTGGACATCAATTCCACTCTGACCGTTTTATGACGAGGGAACTCGAAGGGCCTCAGCTCCCTCCCACACTGGAAAGAAACTCAGGATGGGCCAGAACCGAGTCCCGGTTGGCTAAGAGAGTTTTATCCAGACTCAGGCACTGGGGGAAAAAATCGATAGTGTAACAACGGGTGAAGGCGGCAGGAATGTTTCGGTTCATTTTGGAGGGACATAATGTTTTGGTTCATTTTGGAGGGACATAATGTTCGGCCTAACTTCAGAAAAGGACAACTTTTCAACTGAAAAGGGGTCAATGGGAGTTGAAAACACTATTTTGTTTGCTTCTTTCTCTGCTGCTCTATAGAGGGGATGAAACAGTTGGCTTGGATTCTTGGAGGTCATGGTCTAGAACAGGCCTGAACAACCGATTTGGCCATCTCTACCCTCCCAGCTAGTCAGTCAACAACACACACACACACACACACACACACACACACACACACACACACACACACACACACACACACACACACACACACACTCACACGCCAGCATTGCAGGGTATTTGGGGTCAGCGTTATTCCCCCCCCCCCCCCCCCTGCTGCTTCCCCATGCTGCACATAGCCGAAGCACTCTAAATACTCCTGGAGCATATTTGAAGAATCTGAGTTTGTCAGCTGGGGTACGGCTACCGGCCCTCCTAAACAATATTAAATGGGACGATACCCCAGCCAAGTTTAGCCACTACAGACTAGGGCTTGGTTGAATGGGGAGGAATGGTTTTTTCTGCCATGGGGGCGTTTCCCAGAACTTCCACCCCTCAACACTCTCAAGTCATAAACCTCTGTAATAAAATGGGTCGTTCTGATTGAAGAGAGTATAGTGTCTGGACTTGTCTCTTTCACGTTATTGTTTTGTGTGTTGCTGTTGTGATGCGTTGTTTCTTAAACACTTGAAGGAAAATGTTCTAGTAGTTTTTATGTGAGACACTTTGGCATGTGAATATTTAATAAATGTATGTTCATTTGCTGGCTCTGCTAGGAATGGTCATGCTGCTTTTCATTACAGCAATATAAAACTTTATGCGTCAATTTCTGGTGGAGTGGAGTGAATCTGTTGCGGGGGTGTCTTTAAGTGAATGAACCACCTTGGCTGAGTGCAAAATGTTCTTTAGCAACTTTCACTCACAAACTCTTTCAGTGGTGGAGCATTGAAAAGGAGAAAAACTAGAAAGGTGCAATTTGGGGAAATTGCAAGTGTTGCCTTGATCACACTGATGCCGTCGGGACTCCGAGGAAACCACTGGGAGGCATTGCATTAGAGCCCAAGCAACATAAGATTCAAATTTGGTGCTGATCGGATCCTGCCTTCATATGGTGTTTTGTTTTTAAGAAATAGGCCCCTCCCACTAACTAAAGGTCCAGAGATCACCTGTGCCATTTTTGTTAAAGATTTGGATAAGATCTGTAGGAGGAGGAGCAAAAGGTGTGTTTTGAATAAAATTCTAAATGGCGTAAAATCTAGTTTGACACAAATGGGCGTGGCCTATACATAAAGTGGCTATAACGCCAACATGAGGCCGACTGGTGTCATTATTTGTTCCTGCTTACGCCTCTGGACTGTGAACCTCTCTCTCTACCAAGTGTGGCAACTGTAGCCCTTACAGTTTCATAGAGAAAAAAACTTGAATGGGAGTTCCAATTCAAGTCAATGGGAAAAGGTATTCACTAATAAATGAATATAAATTATCTATACTAGACCATACCCGTCGGGGGATATGAGCACCCAAAGTGTGTCATAGTCCGCTTGTTTCACGGATGTGGCAACACCGGTGCTTGTTGCACGCACATGATTTGGCAACCCGGGAGCCAGTTAACTCAAAAACGCTAATAAACAGCTGACATTCGGGGAAAGTGAAAAACGGGCTTCGCTGTTCCGTGCACATGGTAATGGTCAATGGCTGTGTGCAAATGCAGATCAATTGGGCAGAAGAGTTTTGGGGACACACAGACGGGGACAGAGCTTTGTAGAATTATAGTTTGATGATAGTATGATGATAACATATCGCTTAGCAAAATGCGATTTGATTGCGAACGCGGAAGGAGGCGCGCCTCCGACCAAGTGGAGCTTACTATGGGCGCGTTCGAAAATACAGCACTGAGCGCACTGGCCAATACAAACTAATAGGCGAGTGTGCTCCGGTGCGTAATTTCCGAACGCACCCTATGTAACCCTGCTCAGGTTGTGTGTCTGTCTGTGTGTCTGTGTTCATGCTCTCATTGGCTCGTGCCCCCATGTGACTCACATGCGTGCACTGCCTGTAAGCAGCCACCCGAGTGCGCCAGAGTGCAGGAATTTAGACAATGCTCTGATTACAATGCACAACAGCCTGCAAAACACACACACACACACACACACACACACACACACACACACACACACACACACACACACACACACACACACACACAATGTCAATGTTCTCTCCCCATCACGGTGAAATAACACAGATTACAAGTCCGTAAATACACAATATTTTCGAGCTGCGTTCGCTTCCAGCGTTCACGCGTCTTACTTGTATATAGCTTGTGTGTGTGCCAGCAAAACTGTGGAAGGAGTAGCGTGGCAAACTTTTGGGTTGCTGCGACAAGAATAATGGAATCAATAAATACAATCATACAAGTACTATAACGTGTTGCCCTTTTGGATTATATGAGGCCTAGTTATGCTTACATCATTAGATTTCTTATTATTCAGATCGTATGACATAGTTGTGCTGTAAGTATAAATCTGCTTGGTGCAAATGCAAAAAATGCAATCATAGGCTGCAAAATGTTTATTTTCTGAGTGAGTGTTGTTATATGCTTGCATATACAATCTTTCATTGATTTACAGCTAAATAGCCTCCTCTCACTCACGTTTAATAATACAAAGACAGTGAATGCTGCTACGATGAAAAATGCAAATGCCATGCTTTCCCTGCTGGACACACAATGGTTGACCCAGATGGCATAGCACCAGTGAGCCCTCCACCAGTTGGCTAGTAGAAGTCCTTGCTTTCATCTGAGCACTGACATTTGTCCTTCCAAAGGGCTTTAGCCTAAGCCTTTGACCCTTACTCTGTACTCACGTGTGCACACACACGTCTGTGGTCGCTGCCCCTCGTTCATGAAAGAGGGATTTTATTTTAATGGTTCAGTGATTTCAAAGCCTGTAAAGCAACCGGTCTCCATTCATTACCATCCTGTATTCCAACTAAGTCATTACTACGACTGTACACCAATCAGTCTTCATATTAATCTGTTGCGAAATGAATTGTATATTATTAGGTAATACTAGTCCTACTTGCTGGCCATAATTGCTTTTATTTTATCTGCATGTTTTTCTTAAGCCCACCATGATACATGTTCTCAGGGCTGTTTCCAGTATGCAACTTCTTCTTTTTGAAACTTCCTGTTTTGAAAGTGGTAATCCCATCAACGCCTCTATTCTTAGACACCCCCCTCCCCAATAACAAGACAGTGACCGAGACCTTGCCTGTTAGCATTAACAAAATGACACACACCCACACTCAGTATCTCATGTCTTAAAGGGTATGTCAAATGTTTGGATACGGATAATGAACGAGTATATAGTATTTTGAAGATATCAAGATATGATACACTATCGTCGGTTATATGTGTTAATGAACCATATTATTCATTCCTCCGGCATTGTCCTTCAAGGATAAACAAAGTTGTCTAAATTCAATTGAATGAATTTATCCCTGCATATTCCTGTCCCCCCCAGGTCTCTGGATGGCCGCCTGCAGGTGTCCCACAGAAAGGGCCTGCCCCATGTCATCTACTGCCGCCTGTGGCGCTGGCCCGACCTGCAGTCGCACCACGAGTTGCGGGCGGTGGAGCTGTGCGAATACGCCTTCCACACCAAGAAGGACGAGGTGTGCGTCAACCCCTACCACTACCAGAGGGTGGAGACCCCAGGTACAGCCTTTCCCACTCCTTTATTTTTGACCACATGAACCCTAGTATCCCTATTCTGGACATTCAACAAAGTGTATATAGAGTTTTAAGTGGTTAAAAGGCAAGATCCAGAGTTGAGTCTGTTTAGAGAAGTCCAGGCCAGCTTTTGTTTACAAATTCTTACATGTGATATTGTGGTTAGAGGAACACTTGGTCTGAGGCTCTGATGTGCTTGTCGTGTGTGTACATGCATTTTGCAGTCTTGCCACCGGTGCTGGTGCCCAGACACACAGAGATCCCCAGCGAGTTCCCACCTCTGGATGACTACAGCCATTCGATCCCTGAGAACACCAACTTCCCAGCTGGCATTGAGCCCCAGAGCAACTACATACCAGGTACCAGCATCAACTGCAAAAGAGTGCAGAGTGTCCTATTTAACACTCTGGGATATCACAGTGTACTTTCCTTTCAGACAGCTACTCAGACCTCAAGGCTCTCATAGAGTCAGAGCTGTCAGTCTGAGAAGACGTTTCAACATAAAACATTTGCAGCGACAAGGTGAACGCTCAAGCACTCAGACACCTGGGACGTTGAGTGATATGAACCTCTGGGCTACATCATGAGTCACACAGCTCACTGAGAGTGCTTGCCTCCCCTCTACTCTCCTCCCCTATGATCTCCTATTCTATGCTCTACCCTGCTGAGGCCTGCTCTGGTGCACGTGGTTGCCAAACCTTTTAGCTCAAGACCCAAAAGAGAAATTAGACGTTTGCCCGGGACCCGTCCCAAACTAGTGAAAATAGCTCTAGCTCACAACGAGCTTGTGGATCTGCTATTTTCACTACTTCTTAAACTTTTTTTTAAATGTGTATATTATTAATTTTTAAAATTCTATTAATGAAATACTTTTGAAAAATATTGAAATTTGAGTTTTTAATTGATAAAGTTGTGACTTTTTTTGTTAATAATTATTAATAATAATAATAATAATAATAATAATTAATTGTTATTTATTTTTAATCATTATTGAAAATAAATGATAATCTTTAATGTAGGAAAAAAAAAAAGAGGGATATTTACTCGCGACCCATCAAAATTGGTCTGCGACCCAAACAGTGCTCTAGTGGATCACTATGAACCTTAACTATATTCAGTGTTTCACAAAAGTCCGACACATTCACTCTGCTTGTACCAAACCCTAAATGATTTGTTGTTAGTTTATTTTAGATTTACTTTACACTGCTGGTGAAAAGTGGAAGCGCTCTGTGAAGGCCTTATGTGCCACAAGGCACGAAGTGGATATGTAACGATAACAGTACACTGCTGGTCCTGAGTACGATGTTCATTTTCGTGTGTAAGCATGTAAATGACATATAAAATGAACCTTGAAACTATACCCCACCTAATTTGTGATGATAGGTTCTTGGAAACTAGCTCCCTTTGGTAGGATCTATTGCGGCTATACGGAGCATTTGATTGATTACATATATCTTAGCTAATACTTGATGTGCCGCGGTTTTGATGTTGTTTGTAACCATTATGTACTTTGTATGTGTTCCAGAAACACCGCCCCCAGGCTACCTCAGTGAAGATGGGGAGACCAGCGATCACCAGATGAACCACAGCATGGATACAGGCTCCCCTAGCCTGTCACCTAACCCTGTCTCCCCCACACATAACAGCATGGGTAAGGACTGAATGTGTGTGTGCACAGTAGAATCCTCAGTGTTATCGTAACTGAGTGTACAAATGTTTGTGCTCATTTGTACATTCTCAGAGTTAAATTAACATCGAGGATTTTACTGTGTGTTTGTGTTTGGCGTTGTCACAGGAGACCAAAAATGTGGACGACATGTGCTTGAGCATTCCTGTGTATAGTGCGTATATGGTACATACGTTCAGTATGCGTGGGTAGACATTTCCACATTTCACCTTAGTTAACCACCTACCTTCTTTCTTCTCCACTGTCTACCCTCTATATTTAGTAAACTGGACATGAGTTGTGTCTGTCTATACTTGGTGTGCTCTTTTTCCCTCTACACCAAATCTCTTTGCCAAAAATAGCTGATCTACAAGCTCACAACATGTCACAATGTGCTGCGTTGTGAGCTTATAGATCAGCTATTTTTGGCGAATGTTCCCCCCAGTATAGGGATGTTGGGGTTCAAGTGGTTAACTGATGAGTGATCCACTGCCACCTCTCTCCTATGTGAACCCTCCCTCTCTCCTTCTCTGAGGAACACACTCCATTTTTGTAATGGGAAGCTGTGGGTGAAAGAAGCCATTGTTTTCCCTCCTCCCTGCTCCCTTTCCGAACGGGGACAAGACACCAGTCAGCCCACACTAACGTCAATAATAATATCCTCCGCTTATTGTATCAGAACGGAAAATCACTGGGGGGCTTCGCCGCCAAGCAACCGAGTGAAATAATAAATAGCAGCTTCACATGGCTCTGCTGTCCACGGAGCACAGAACTGGACTTCAAAGCCAAGGACAAAAAATGTTTTAAAAAGTTTTCTCCCCCCCCCCTGTTTTTTATACCAGAACCAGTGTTGAATTTACCGAAAGCTATTATGGATAAGCATGTAATTTGACCATTTTTGGCTCTAGTGTCCCTCTAGTGAGGGTTGAGTTTCCACATTTTGTCTCGTTTGGGCTTCTGGGAAACTGGGTGTATGGGTTTGACATTTTGTGACGTAAACGTCTTCTGTTTTCTTTTAGTTTTTTTTTTTCAGCTCTCCATTTCGCCCCATTTTTTCCTCTCACTTCCCTCTTTTCCTTCTTTCCTCTCCACAGCTGTCTACATTCACGCTCTTTTTCTCCCTTTGCTCTCCATATATTAATTGTTTTTAAAGCCCGACCAATGCCAGATTTTTGGGTCTGTAAGAGACTAAGTTGGTAGGCCAGAGAAACACAAGGAGTCAGATGGAGTTTCTTTAAAATAATTTCTCTTTCTGATAACTAAACACAAACATAAAAATACTCAATTCATAAATGTAACAAATACTGGGCCCATAACAAAAGAGGTCAACAGAACATGGTTAAACAGGAATCAACTGTATTCCTCTATTCCTTTTATCCCATCTAAATGCTTGTAACAATCGGTATCGGCATTGGCTGATTGATGTGGAATAATCGGATATCTGCATCAGCCTGAAAATATGATATTGGTACACCCCTACTTTATACCGTACACTCTCGTACCTTACCTATCCTGTACCTTACCTTTTGATCCTGTTCTGTCAAACATAGTCAAGTTTATCTTGCATAGCCAAATGATCAGAGATCTCCACCTACCTGGTGACATTTAAATTCATTGCAGTGGTTAAAACGGGGTGGAAATAATTCTGCATTGTAGAACCAATGCACAGACTTTAGAGCAATGATATCAGAATTGGTTTTCAAAAACAGTGGGAGAGTAGGCATTCTCCGCTGTTACAGCCCATACATTGAATTTAGATTTCCCCAGATGATGGCTAGGCAGAGATCTTTTGTTGCCTGGCTGTGACTATAGTTGAGTTGGCCACACTTCATCAAGGTGACCTGCTAACCAAACAGGCTTTTCTTCCCTTCAGATCTCCAGCCTGTGACGTACTGTGAACCGGCCTTCTGGTGCTCCATTTCGTACTATGAGCTGAACCAGCGGGTGGGAGAGACCTTCCACGCTTCGCAGCCCTCGCTGACGGTGGACGGCTTCACGGACCCCTCAAACTCTGAGCGCTTCTGCTTGGGCCTGCTGTCCAACGTCAACCGCAATGCAGCTTTGGAGCTCACCCGTAGACACATTGGTAAGGCTCATCACCTCCACGATGGCTTCCAGAAACAATACTCGCTTAATATAGAAACCATACATGTCTATGATACAGATAGGTCATAAGCGCCGTGCCTCGGTGTTCAAAGCCCCACCTACTTTGCTGGGAGAACTAAGGGTGCTTATTGTTATGGACATCATAACCAATGCATCTTCAGATGGAACTAAGGTATTAAGGGCCCCCCCAATTGATGGATTACTTCCTCTTGAAAAATGCGTAATTTTTGTCGAGTGATATTTAAAAGGCTGCGGGGCAAAGTATGAATTAGCCTCTACTACTTATGCCTCAGTCGGCATAATTTCTTTGGTTTGTAATCACAGTGTGGTTGTTTACTTACTCCCTTACTGCATATTCTTATATTCTGTGAACTAACTAAACCCTCATTGAGATGCAGGCACACAACAGGGCGAAAACAAAGCGTACACCTTATAAGATATGAGATATACACATCTTTTACTGCCTAAAACCAACTATGACACTATAATTCCTGTTGTTATCCTGTCTTATGGTAGTGATTTGATGGATCAATGTGTTGTGTCTCTGTTCCCTGGAGGCCGGGGAGTGCGGCTGTATTATATCGGCGGTGAGGTGTTTGCTGAGTGTCTTAGTGACAGTGCCATCTTTGTCCAAAGCCCCAACTGCAACCAGCGCTACGGCTGGCACCCTGCCACTGTCTGCAAGATCCCACCAGGTATGTATGTGGCTGAAGGGAGAGAGAGAGAGAGAGACCGTGGTTCTCTCACGCCTTGTGTGCTCTTTGGTTATATCCTTGCTGTCTAAAGCATTGGTTCTCAAAGTGCGGTTCCCAAATTTAAGCTGTATTTTTGTGAATCGGATCTGTAATGGTGGTTGCGGTCCCATAGCCCGGATGGACGGTGGGTGCAAATGGCGGGTATGGACTAGTTAGGCTGAACGATTGTCTCTGGGTCCATCCATTCAGGTTGTAACCTGAAGATCTTCAACAACCAGGAGTTTGCCGCCCTGCTGGCCCAGTCGGTCAACCAGGGCTTTGAGGCCGTCTACCAGCTCACCAGGATGTGCACCATTCGCATGAGCTTCGTCAAGGGCTGGGGAGCCGAGTACAGGTGAGCAACGCACAGTGCTTAGACTGATCCATCAGCGAGACAGGAGTGGTAGCTGGCCATTAAAATTCACGGTATCAAACTTGATCACCAAATATGCTAAACTGACTTGTTGTCTAGTTCATATTCTACACGCTTTAGTGTTCTCTATGCATTTCTTTAGAGTGATCTCTGCATGAATGGTAGTTGTCTCTACTGTCTCACAGTATGAGAGTTAACTGAGTTAAATCTAATCAAATATTTAAGCAACAATACTCTCAAGGCTGTGGTATATCGTGATTATACTACGGCTACCAGTGTTGCTGGTATGAAACACAGAAAGCTGTGGTATAAATCACAGTATGTCACAGCTTAGAGTGCATTATTGCTTTTATATCACGGTTGCCAGCGATTAACAACCAGATTCACCCACAATTTTGACCAAAAACATCTCGGTTGTAAAACAGCAGTGGGTCATCATGATTATAGAGTGGAGAACGTCCGTGTGTGTTATGAACTACCACTATACCCCACCCCAGTTAAGGGGGGACAGCTCTGTGTCCAGTGGCAGCTCTTTAGTTTGAGATCAGAGTTTCACCAGACAGCAGAGACCAACACTGACCATGAATCTCATAGCAAAGTCTCCAGCCACCCACTCTCTCCCAAGCATCTGCATGCACTCTGCCGTACGTCACACTGCCAAGACCCCATCAGCAGAACAGCCCTGGCCCAGCACAGCCCACTGTTTTTAAACAAACACACATGTGCTGTGTCAAAGAGAGATGTCAGACTTTCCCCCCACTGCTCTCCCTCCCTCTTTTCCACCCAGCGTGACTCACCTGATAGTAGCAAACAGAGGACAGGAGAGAGAAAATGGCCCCAGGGCCTTCTCAGTGCGAAGCAGTGGTTGGTTGAAAGTTGGCTTTTCAGCAGAGGTTTCCACAAAGGCGAAACCCCAGCGCTGTGTGTGTGTGTGTGTGTGTGTGTGTGTGTGTCTGTGCTTTTCTGTCCTCTCTCTCGCCTCTTTCCGCTCTGTCCCTTTTCCTACCCGCTTCATCATTTATTTTTGTAAATTCCTTGATATGTATGACTCCTTCAAGCAGATCTCTTTGACTAATAACTCTTTGACTAATGATTTACTCATCTAGTGCCTTTCTGCCTCTGTTGGAGTAGTTCGTTTTCACATCATGCTCACTTGAGAGGGCACATGAAAATAATTACCACTCACCAGGTGCAAAGGAACCATCCACTTATAGTCCCTCTCCCTTATGTTGTTTTTTTGTTTTCACTCGCTCAAATGCTTTGGATGGGCCATTAACTCTCTCGCCCTACTGTGCCGCCCATGATCTCGTCCGCCGAGGACTCATGTTAAGTTGTTTGGAGATGTTAGTGGTACTTTGCGGTTCTGTTTTTAAATGCTTAAAGAGTTTGGAATAAAGCAAGGGATTTTATCCTTTTTTTCCCCTGTCTCTTTCTAGACCACATTATATATTTTTCACTTTTTTGCTTTAGATGGACTGTACCTTTATTATTATATATATTTTTTAATTGCGTTTATCTTCTTTTAGCAATACACAACATTTCTTGGATCACTATTTATATGCTGTTAGCTCCTGGTAACGTTGCTTCAATATATTGCATTTCATTACCTTGTAGATCATTATGACACTCACATGAAGCATGCGTGCGTCCCAGCATGACCGTGTCACTTGGACTATGGGGCGACCCAATAGTCGAGTGGTTAGGGTGCGTGCTATATAGGCTCTAATGCCTGACATTGAGTCATCGATTCGCTGCATGTGACTCCCCTACTCTCTCTCCCACCTTTCCTGTCTTCTACACTGAACAATCAAATTGTTAAAGAGGTGTGTGGTTTTGAAACCTGTTCAGTCAGTGTTCTAGAAAAAATGGAAAGTAAGATTAAGAGAAATAGTTTGAGGGAGAAACTAGTTCTCGGTACAAAGAGGGGGCGTGTTTCTTTGTTGTTGTGACTATTGAACCATGTGTTCTCCCGCCTCGTGTCCCAGGCGGCAGACGGTGACCAGCACCCCCTGCTGGATTGAGCTGCACCTCAACGGCCCCCTGCAGTGGCTCGACAAGGTGCTCACACAGATGGGCTCCCCCAGCATCCGCTGCTCCAGTGTGTCCTAGGGAGACGTTTCCTCCAACCACTTCCACAACCACATCCCCTATCGAGTGAAACAGACTAAAAACTCAACTCACAAACTGGATAGAGACACGAGCAGCTCCGCAAAGGTCTGGAGAGAAGATGAGCCCTTCAACTCTGCCAACAACCTCCAATGTGCAACTTAACGCCCTCTTCCCCACCGACTGTTGGTAGCACTTTTTATATACATGTTGTTTGTGACAAAAGGGGACAAGTGCATTAAAGCAGAGCCATGTTCGTATGGTCTCCACATGTATTCCCATATATATTTTAATGGCAATTCTTTTTTTTATAAACTTGGCATTTAAAGTGCCAAATACGCTGTAGCATGGGAGCAGTGTGGTTTAAAAATTCAAGAGATTTTTCACTTTCTTTCTCTCCTCAAAGCTGTTTTCATGTTTCTTGTTTTTTTGTACAGATGCTAAAAATGTGTAGTTGTTTTCCCCCAACTCTGTATTTTTAAATATATAGGGTAATTTTGTATAGCATGTGTAAGATCGTTTTAAACACATTAGTGGAATTTGTTTCTCTGTTCGGGCATTTAATAGCTGTTCTGAAGATGTTTTCAAATGTGACCCAATGAGATGGATAAAATGTACGAATTACTGGAAAACAAAACATACTCTTCAGCCATCACTTATGAGTGGTGCTTGAAGGAAGGGAAGCTGCAAGCATTGAAGGACACTTTAAGGTGCTCATTTATATTTGTTTCTTACAAATAAGATGTTGTCAATTACATAGGTGTATGAAAGGAGGAAAACAAGTGACAAAGGAACAGTTGAGTTTATTTGACCAGCTGCTGTGGACTTAAGTACAGTACCTGCCCACCAATTCCCACTCAAGCCTGATTTAGAGCATGGTCGCATGTGCGACTGACCATCCCATGCAGAGGCAAAATCCATATTTTTTCATGCTGAATGTGGCCAGTGCGGAATGTGATGCACATGGAAATTAGGTTGTTTGCAATTTGAGTGGATATGTTTGAGTGGATTTGGTCACACATGAGTCACCAAAGTTGAAATCCACGTGAAGCAGAAGATGCAAATTTGCTTCACCACAGGGAGCATTGCGCCCTTTTGCTCGAATAGAATGGAAGTGAACGGGAGGCGAATAATATAATATTTAATTTGTGCATGTCTGACCGTACCGTTATGCTTCGGCAGCCAAGTGTTGTGCGACTCTATAAAAACAACGTTTTTAATAAGTCTTTAATCCGGTTGTATTGTCAAATCTTCTGCCTGCCAGTGGCACAGTTGATTGTGCTGTGGATTTGAACTGCGGGCAAGATGTCTCTGTCTGAGTAGTCTGATAGTTCAGGGTAGAGCTCAGGAAGGAGATATTGTTTTTACTTCAGGTTAACCGTTATACAGCAATACACTATGACATCATATAACATCAGAAAGAGGATATGCCTGTTTATTCCACTGATATTACATAATGTATGAATATGATCAGGTGATAATTGACAATTAATAGTTATCGATGGTACATAGCTGGACTAGTGCTCGACTCTTGTGATACTGATATCCTGTAGTGAGTACAGGAGTGCTTTGCCAATTTGCGTTACCCCACATTTGTGCTGTGCTTGTAAGTAGAATAGTATTTAACAATAAACCTACAGCAGACATTTACAGCACACCAGCAGACCCCACATAGTTCTGGAATTGTGTTTATTTAACATAACGTTCAGTCAGCCACATGTGCATGTCCTTCAGAAGCAGAGTGCCGTTCAGCATTCTGTAACATATTGCCATTATTTTCTGTCATTGATGATCGACTTTTTAAGCACTCAGGGTCTGGAAAACAAGCTCAATTATGTACATAGCTCATTACGAGGGACAGTGGTGTCCTTATTTTCCATGAGGTTTTAGATTGTGGAGTATTTTGCTACCCGTTATTTTTGTAGGACTTGAAGGGGGATAACATGCTGGATGGTATCTGTTTAGCAACACAACACATACTGCAGGCAGATCTGGGGTCTGATCTTGTATTTTTCTACATGTGAGGCAGTTTTGATAAAGATTTTTTTCCTTCTTTTTTTTTTACAAAGGGAAATGTTTAAAATGGATATGGGTTGTACATTATGGTAATTCTACCCATCATTTTTAATTGCATGTACATGGACAGATTATACATGTTTATAGGCAACCATTTCCTTTTATACGGTTAATGGTTTTGGAAGCAGATGAACAAAAGGGAGGATTCGGAAGCAAGACTTTGATTAACATTTAAAAACCCATCGCTGCACAACATTGGAAGGTGAAGTATCGGTTCACTTTAGTGCCATGTTTAAAGACGTGTCTGACTGCAAATGGGATTTCCTTCCAGTGCCCACCCCAAGTATTTAACATGACAGTGTCACAGAGTGGGTATTATGGTTACTATAATGTTATTGCTAGCCCAATGGTGCTAAGCTTTAACATTCTGCTTAGGTTTATTACTGTTTGACGATGACAGTAACTCAAAGTGTACTGCCGCATACGTACAGATAGTTTCAGAAAAAGTAGTATCTACCTATCTGAAACAAGAGAGTTCTTAAGTTTCTATGCGAGTATAATTCTAATCGCATGTCATTGGCCTTTTTTAATCCAATTGTTATTTCATTTATCCAGTACAGAATTTTTTTGCAGGCAGTTTTATTGTTCGGTTTCTTTTTTTCTTTTTTGTATACTCTTCAAGTAAAAGTGCAAGTGTATTTTTCTCTTTTGACTAAATTGACTGTAATTTGTGCACATTCGTTGTGATTTGTGCTTTTGTGTTACGAATTGCTCTTTTAGATGTGTTCTGTATAAAAATGATATGCCCAAAAAATTGTTGTTATACATTGCATTTTTTGTTTCTTCTATAAATAAAATCTCATATCTTGTGGCGGTACTGGAGTCAAGATGTCAAATATCAAAGAAAATCTTCACACACACACACACACACACATACATTTATATATATATATATATATATATATATATATATATACACACATACATACATATACACACACACACACACACACACACTATGAATTTCACTGCAATAATCCAAATAAACCTTTTCTTTGTCATTTAGGAAAAGGCTATTCTTGTTGCATTCAATCAAATTCTTAGCCAAATGTTTTATATTAAGCAAATCCTCAACCAAGCAACTGAAATTAATATCTACTGTGGAACTCGTACATAGGCAACTTGGAGAGCCCCTTCAATTAATTTTAACTGGCATTTAAAGACCTCAAGTTCAGAATCCCCCATTGGGTTTCCCTCTGTAGCGTTTAGATTTTTTCTCAGTGTCTAATTTGCCACTAAGCAGCAGACCGAAAGTTACATCTAATTACCCACTGCCGACGTGCACTTGTTTCTTTAACACATTGCTAAGTTACAGACTAATGAAAACCACATCCGATTGTTCTGTTGCTGTCCGTCCCTGAATATTATGATGGCATGCTTTGTTCAGATGCCCTTAAGGTACATAAGGGGGGCATCACAGACTGTCAGGCTCTCCAGAAAACCACATCGTTCTGGTGACACATTTTGGCTACTCGCATCAAGGGAACATGCAGACAGGTGCTTTTAGTTCACTCTTTGATGTCTTTAGAACCTGACCCAACAAAAGAAGTGAATAATGATAATGATAATGAATTTTATTTGTATAGCACCTTTCCAAACAAAATTACAAAGTGCTGACCAGAGCAAGGTTAAAAAAAATAAAGAATAAAAACAGTTTGATTAAACAGATAACAACATTATGGTGTGTACAGTCATATAAAAAAAACTATTAAGAAAAACACTTAGTGTAGAGGTAGGTTTTTAGTAGTGACTTAAACAGAGGCACGGATGGTGCTAACCTCAGCTGCACCGGCAGTGCGTTCCACAGCCTAGGTGGTGCCCGGGCGGCGAAGGCCCAATCACCCCGGGTTACTAGGTTAGTATTTGGTACCTCCAGGAGGGCCTTATCTGAGAATCTACAGTGTCATGCTTAAGCTGTGATGGAAAAGCAGCTTAATGCTTAATGTGAATGTGCTCAGACTTAGGAGGGGACAGCATATCAAAGATATAAGTAGGGGCCAGCCCATGCAGGGCTTTATAAGTAATAAGTACAATTTTATTCACTCCTAAATCACTCCTGGAGCTCACAGGCAGCCAATGAAGGGCGGCTAGTATGGGTGTGATATGGTCTCGTTTTTTTGTATTAGTAAGTAATCTAGCAGCAGAGTTCTGTATATATATATATATATATATATATATATATATATATATATATATATATATATATATATATATATATATATATGTGTGTATATATATATATATATATATATACTATATATACTATATATATCAATATACAGTACACATTGGATGATGGATCAAATAGCCAAACACTGTAGTAAGTAGCCTAGCTAGATAAAGGCTTGATTCTGGGCTTCCGCCTCACCTTTTTTTTTATAAGGCTTTGTATTTCAAGCAAATAGCCCTCCATCACAAGTAGGACAACTAATCATACAAAGCTAGTGCTACAGCTTTTGACACTACAATGCATATAAGTAAATGCAAGAATGAGCTTTGACAAACCTGTGTGTAAATGCAAATGATCATTCTTTTGCAGTTTAAATGAAGCTCAGTCTATCACCATCCAGGCACGTAAATCAAAATGAAATCAATCATTTTCACCTGCAGGGGTGGATTAACGCACAGCCCAGGGGTCTCTAAGTCATAGCCTTTTCATGGATTGTCGCTGTTATTAACTTTCTTGTCAAAGGGCTTATTCACTCATAAGCCCCAAAATACTGAAAAACTGAAGGAATAGTTAAACACATTGTAGATGACACAAGAAAGAAGCTATCGTGTCACCTTTTAAGTGAGTTTATCACAGCAGTTTATCTATAGGACTTTAGAGGGGGATGAGTACTCCATGCAATATGGGCCCCTCATCTGTAACCTCTCCCGGAGGTTAAATGGGTTGGCGCAGGGCCAACAACCCTGAGTGACCATAAAAAAGAGTACGTTACAGAAGCATCAAAAAGGCTAATGCAGGCCTGCTGGCGTAGCGGTCCGGGCACCTAGGCTACAATGTAGCCTGACAGCACGTTGCGGCTTCGAGTCCCCATCCCGACGGCCTTTGCTGCCCACGTCACTCCCCATCTCTCTCCCCCCATTTCCTGTCAGCCTATACTGTCCTATAAATAATAAAGGCATAGAAAAGCCCTTTTAATAGGCTAATGCAAAACATAATAGGAAGTGCCCCCCAACACACACATGCGCACACACACACACACACACACACACACACACCTGAAAAATGGTGGTTCAGGAAGACCCTTTTATGTTGTTATCCACCCCTAATCTGTCTGAGTAGGGCCCCTCAATCATTATAGCATCATTCATCATATAGACTATGTGCTCCTTTAAATATGTTTAGTGTATTGTATTGTGTAGTAGTGTGTACCGTTTTAGGCCTGTGACAAGTGAGATTCCTTACATGAACACCTCCAAAGTGAATTGTACTTCCATGTACTGTTTCTCATGTCTTACTAAATAAAGTACATCAATCAAAAGGCGCTTTCACTTCTACCCATAGAGGGCGCCACAATCGTGAAATGTTGCACCGTCTGTCGTACAAACTGTATTTCCATACGTACCTTCCTCATGTTCTGACGGCTGCACTGGGAATGTGCTCAAGTGAGTTGTGTGTGTGTTGTGTTTTCTGGTTGTGTGTGTATGTTCACTGTAAACCCTGTTGAGAATGATGCAGGTGAGTATGTGTTGCCAGTTGCCTATGCATGTGTACTGTAGATCCTGTTGCAAGGGTACATAGTTTGTGGTGTTGGCCGCAAGCCATTGTACCTGCCGGTGGGGTGGGGCTCCCTTTTATAAGTCTGTGCCTATTTTTTAACTCTTTGGTCTACTCTGTGCCCACGGGCCCAAGTAAGTGGGCTTTGAGCTACTAGAAAAACAAGTAGGCCTCGGGGCGTTCGCGTGGTGCAGGCCTGCAGGGGTAAAATTGCTGCTCACCACCTGTGTCTGACGACCCAATATATTTGCTTGGTCAATTAAACCAATAGAGTCAATAAAGCACAGGACACAGAAATATATTCTATGCCAAATGTAAATGTATGAGCTCTCTCAATGTAGTCTGCTGTGACAATAGGCTATTGTGGTTTACATCTGAAGTTGCATGGCTTCTGCATGCTCGGTCCTGTGAATCGCGGCAGCATCCTGTTGATTACGGTAATAGTTTTGCAGTTTGTGGTTAGTAGTTTAGCTATTTCTGGTTTAAAGCACATTCTAAGAAAAAAAAAGTTCAAACCTGTCTGACATTTGTAAGAATTCACTTTCAGTTTTTCACTTTGCTACAAACATGATTCTGTGTGACATTTACAAAAATGCATCACTGTCTTCAGTTCAGCACAGTTTCACATCAGTATATAATCAGTATTATAGTTGGGACACCAGGTTTTCCGTCGCATCTCTGCCTGTTCCGTTGTGGCCTTTATTAAAATGTGCATTTAAACAAATGTGTAATATGAATATAATTAATCAATTATAACTACTCAATAAAACATTATTTATCATTTGCATCTCCTGTTGTATTCATCATTGTAATGTATACCTAATCTGAGTTCCCAGAAGTTTTTCGCCTCGCATACAAACGGGAGCGAATGTATACCTAACCTGGCTGACTGTATACAGTTGAGTCTTCCACAGGTACAGGTGCAGCTGGCTTGGCCAGGCACAAATTGGCTCTGTTCACAGATGTGTAGCTGGACAGGAAGATGGAGAGAAAAAAGGGGAAAATACAAATGTTTATTTTTGGTGTGCCATATTTCTTTTTTTTTAAACATGTAGAGCAATATCATACTGTATGTAATTGGCCTGTGCTTTTTAAAAGCATTTTGAACCATACAGGAATGTAGCTTTGATTGATTGAATACTTTATTAGCAGTTTGCAAAACAAAAAAAATAAGCTTATAGATAAATAAGTACTGTATCGCTGGCGACCAGTGATGGGTCAGGGTGAAAAAAGGTTGTTGATGCATTCCCCACTCCCAATTCTGTATACTGAGCTACAGTATGCAAGACTGCAGCCTAATCTTTAATAAATAAACTTGTGGTTTCCAAGGGAGTAAGAATCACTGGCTAACTATAAATCATTGATTGAGCTTTTTTTGCCCTGGGGAAGTAGCTGTTTAGCAATCTACTGCCCTCACTTCTGTGGCTACAAAGCCGCTTGCCACTCAGATATATACAACATACTGTAAGTCCTGATGGAGGGAAGCTTACCTCATCTGATGATAGATAGATAGCTTTATTGTCATTCAACAATACATACAATGCATAATTGAACGAATTCCATTCCACTGGCTTACTGAATCTATCTAGAACTACTCTTAAGTAAAAACAAAAAAAACACTAATAAAATCACAGTCAGTTCATAATGAGACAAAAATATTGCACAGCAAGGAGTCCTCAGGCTGCACTAGGCTGTCTGCACAACCCTCTGCATTGCTTAGTGGTTGAGGTCAGTACAGATCCCATAACAGGCAGTGATGCAGTCAGTCAGGTTGCTCTCAGTGGTTGCTTTGTAAAAGGCCTTGGGGTCAATACCAAACTTCTCAGTGGAATGGACGCTACAGAATTTGAAACTGCTGCTGACCCTTTCTACTACGGTACCATTAACTGTATGTATGGCCCAGGTTGTTCTCCTGGCACCATGGTGTCAGGTTCACCACCTCTCTCATCGTGATTAGGCCTATCATTTTCGTGTCATCAGCGACCTTGACCGCTAAGTCAGAGCTGTGTGTGGCTCCTGTGTTGAGGGTCAGAATAACCTATTGGATCCCAACCAGTGGGCTCAAACCAGCCCAAGCCACTGAAACAGCACAGCTTGCAGTCACAGAAGCATTCCATGCTGCGCAGGCTGCCTCCCACTCCCACAATCTTGCAGCAGTTGACACAAGCTTCTCCTGGACACCCTTTTAGACCGTGGCATCACTGGGACAGCACTCAAGTGGTTCACCTCCTACCTGTCTGGTCGGACCTTCCGGGTTTCTTGGAAAGGTTTGCTTTCATCCCCCGTACTCCCTGTCATCTCGGCTTACAAGCTCTTCTATGATTCTTATGCTGATGACACTCTGGTTTTCTCCTCCCCTCCCTTTGCCACACAGGTTGAAAAGTGCATCACAGGCTGAAATCTCACAGTGGATGTCTTCCAACCAACCACCTCAAGCTCAAAGCAGACAAGACTGAGCTTCACTTCTTCCCAGGTAAGTCCTGCCCTCTGCAGGATCTCACTATTCCCATCGACAACTCCCCTAGTGGCTTCTGTACCAACTGCCAAGACCCTGGGTATTATTCTGGACCATCAGCTGTCCTTTAGTTTAAGGTACATTGCAGCTATCACTTCTGCCAAAATCCTTATCCAGGTCTCAGTCCTCTATCTCCAAGCTTGACTATTACAACTCCCTGTCTCCCTCCTTATTGAGGCCCCCCTTTGTAGTTTAAATGCTAGTGTTCATTGTTTACCTGATGTCCTCGTTTATTTCAAGCACTACATTGTTCTTTCTGCACACTATACTTATGTGACTACACCTACAGTGCTGTAAGCATGAACTCTAGTTGTTTGCCGACTAGAGTTCATATTTACTCAGCTTAATCCGATCTCGCACCTGTAGGTCGCTCTGGATAAGAGCCTCTGCTAAAATGCCTAAATTGTAATTATAAATTGGGCTGAGGTGTTGTGGCCCATCCGCACCTCCTTGCATCCATGTGTAGTGTTGTAGCTACGGCATCGTCTGTGGATCTGTTTTGCCAAAACACAAATTGGTTGGGGTCTAGGATCTTTGACATGCTTCTCAAAGCATTTGCTGTGTTCACTCATTTGTAGTGTGTGATACTTGCATTGTTTGTGTTGTAACAGTGGTTCATGCTGCTCTCTTGGCCAGGTCACTCTTGGAATAGACCGCCGAAGTCTGACGTCATTTACACATCCTTTGTTTGTCTACCTGGTTTGCAGTTTTCCACCCCCGTTCTGAATCCCATAGACGTATTGAATATCGCGTCAAATAAGAACTGTGTTCCAAAAATAAACACATGACCCCGGCGGGTTGACTCTTATGGATATGAAGCATCAACTGACGGTGAGAAAACGCTAATGTTACTTCCGCCGAATTAGTTACATTTTCGCCAGAAACAGACTGTATCAAATATAAGTGACTGACTATCATAAACGATACAGAACCTCCTCCCTGACAATAACGCCGACACGCGGTGTTTATTTTTGGACCACAATTCTTATATGAGACGATTCTAAGATGACCCAATGTTATTCTCCATAGAGAAATTACTTCCGCAAACCTGGGGATGAACGAGTGACGTCAGGACTTCGGTGCTCTATTGAGATTTGAATCTCAATGAGTTAAACAAAGGATATGATGATGATTTGCTCACTGTTTGTTTTTTGGGCGGTGTAGCCGCCCCTATAAGTGGGGTTGGGACACCTCATTAGTATTAGTTTCCTGCACTGTGATTGGCCCACTTGGCCCACTTTCCTGTACTGTGATTGGCTGACTCTATTGGCTGACTCTATTCAGCACTGTGATTGGCTAGCGAGACACATGATGACATTAATAACCTATAAATAGGATTATGCACTTCCAAAAATACATTTTTTTTGGAAGTGAGCTTCCATCACTATGATGACCACTGTGATGACCACACCGCCCACTTCACACTGGGTGTGATTTTTGGGCGGTGAAACCGCCCCTATAAGTGAGGTTTGGAAATTTGTACAATTATCCTGCGCTGTGATTGGCCAAAAATCTACTCCGCCTAACCCTGCACCGTGATTGGCCAATCACAATCTATTCAGGACTGTGATTGGCCAGTGTCACATGACACATGTGCATAGCCCTATATAAGAAACCATAACTTTGTTTTTTTAAAGTTATGGTTTCGTCCATCATAAAGAGTGTTTCAATAAATGTATTTACCTTTTGTACATGATTGGTTGACTCCATTCAGTATTGTGATTAGATAGATATGTTTCAATAAATGTATTTATTTTTTGTACATGATTGGTTGACTCCATTCAGTATTGTGATTAGCTAGCAAGACACCGCCCACTTCACACAGGGTGTGATTTTTATAATCTAAATACATATATACTTGAGCACTTAAGCACTTAACAGAACAACTGTTCTGTTGATTCAATGATCTGCAGTATTGTTTTGATGACAGCTAGACCCTGCAAGTAAAGATTAGTGTGGAGGATTTCTACGGTGATTTGGTAGAATTGCATAATAGGACTAGTGTAAACTACTGTAAACATACAGATCCATCTAAAAAAATTGAATATCGTGGAAAAGTTCATTTTCTTACGTAATATAATTCAAAAAGTGAAACATTCATATATTCTAGATTCATTGCACATAAAAGTGACATATTTCAAACCTTCAAACCATATAATTATTATATATCACCACTGTTATTTCCCTCCCATTGGTGCTAGAATCTGATCATCCAGCTGACCATTAACTGATGGGATACAGTGAGTAGGCTCAATCTTAGCTTAACATTGCCATCTGCTGGCTGCATATAGTACCTCATATGATTTTCAGTGAGCGTCTTGGTTTTGCCATTTGATGTTTTGGCTCCATCCGTGGTCTTAGTACTTTGACATGAAACACAGTATAGCCATGAGGTTGAATTGCAGCTTGTAATTTGAGGGTATTTTTCAGACCTATCTAATGTAACACAGCTGAAGAAGTTACAGAAAACTGCACTGAACTTAGTTGTGTGCACAAAAATGTTAGCCCTTTTCCCTCCAATTTAGTCTTATGCCAATTAATTCCTCCCCACACACATTTGTGTGTTGTCACTGCTGTTGTATCCTGACTCACCTGCTAGTAAGGAGCCCCCACTTGAAACTTGCTTGAGATAAATAATCTAAATGTGAATCAGTCACCTTTTCTTTTTGTTATTTTATTGTTGCATTTCAATGCACTTGAAATAACAGATTGATTTGAAAAGCCTATAGCCGAAAATAGTCCCTGCATGGAGAAAAGATTGTTTTACAGATCAGATCTTTATGACTTTCTCATGGCAACGTGAATATTACCTGGAGAAGCAGAACATTTTAAAACAGTAAATCACCCGAGTTTGAATGGGGAGAAAAGGAAAAGACAAGTGGGCTAATTATTCCCAAATCTGAAAAACAGTGACATGCTTTGGAAGATTGTCGGCTTTATATCTTATGGATAGACATCCTTTGAAGGAAGGCACTGTGGGGCTGTGCTTTATATAACAGCATTTTAGAAAAGCTGAAGGGAACAGAAGTTAAGAATTTGAATTGATTAAAATTATATTAATTCACTTCTGAAATTTGAGATTGTAAGACATTTGAGACCTGCAACAAACAGGCACACATATCTGTGAGTAACTAGTACATTCAGACAATTATACATCGACTTATACACAAACTTGTGTAGTCTTGTCACTGCTTACCCCTACCGTTTGGTCTTCGGACCCCTTGGTCCTAGGGTTGGTATTGAAACCAAATGTTCCCTTTCACCTGCCAGTGAAGGAGCTTCACCGGGAGGATGTAGCTTGTGCAGAGGAACACCCTATTACTCAACGTTCAACACCTGTGCAACCCCCTGACCAAGCTGTAGGAGTCGCTATAGTGCAATGACAAAGACCACTGTCCCTGCCCGTCTTCCGCCCAGCCAAGCCGGATGCACTGCAGAGGATTCAAATCCCGAACTAAACAAATGTTTAATTCACAAACTCTTATTGAAATACCTTTCTTCAAATCTGAATTTAATACTTCAAGTTAACATATTTTCTACGAAACAAAACGTTTGGTATGTACAGCCTTTTATATCCCTTTACCTGTGTATTTCATACTTTCCATTAAATGATAGATTTATTCCTGCCTGTCAGCGTGGGACTATTAGAAATTGTATAGCCCACATTGGACTAGACCTAACTGAGGTGAAATTACCATGGCTGCATGAAGATGGAATGCCTTGAAAATGCTATTAGTGGTCATCTAATGAATTAGTATGGTGTTGATGAGCAACAACAATGATGAACTGATGAATGTTCTCCACACAAAGGTCATTTTTGTGCTGGTGTTGATGAGAGAAAATGTTAGTTGGTTGACAAATCCATCATCACAAAAGGTCACCATTTATTCTGTAGCATTCTCTCCATCTCTCTTTCCCTGACATTGATGTTTCTCTTACCCATTCTCTCTCTCTCTCTCTCTCTCTCTCTCTCTCTCTCTCTCTCTCTCTCTCTCTCTCTCTCTCTCTCTCTCTCTCTCTCTCTCTCTCTCTCTCTGCAATTCCCTCCCTTTTTTTCTCAATGATTTCCCTGCCCCTTCCTTTCCTTCTTTTAATTCTATGGCTACATTGTGACTTTGTTGTCGAGTGCAGCGCCTGTCACTATTTGGTCACAGTACCGTCTGCCAGGCAGTGGAAAAGCACAGATTGTAGCATTATCAGCATTCAGCAGCCACCATCATGATTGCACTGCCACGGGTGGCTACGTTACAGCTGTCTCCGGACAGAAGCAGGTACCTGGCCCAGAATGCCGACCAAGATGGGCATCCACTTCCCCAACTGGTTCTTGTTGGCCCTGTGCCCATATGTCCCCACACACACACACACACACACACACACACACACACACACACACACGCACACGCACACGCACACGCACACACACAGAGCAGTCCTTGTGCTATAGCCAACACTTGTCCCCGATTGTCAGCCATGCCACCCATGCAAGGGAAGAGACTGTCACACTGTCTCTCACCTGAGGGACCTTTTTCTTCAACAACAATAAGCCCCTGGCCAGCATGCATGTTCACTACAAGAGCATACATCTGGTAAGCACGCAGACTGTTGCTGGTCTACTCAGGACTAAGACAAATATTATAATTTATTTTGCCCCTTGAAGCAATTTTCAGCTGCTTAACAACCCAGTTTTTGTCACTTGTCTGTCAAGGAGTGTCTTCACACACCATATGACACATGCGCAAAAAATGAATGAAAAAATATATACATTATATGTTGGAGGTGTGCTCACGTTGGCCTCACGATTCGATTACGATTTGTCTGTTAATGATTCGATTCTACGATGCTACGATTCTTTCAATAATGTTACTGCTAATGGCTCAGTTAATACAAGCCGGCAAACGCATATTATTAACTCCTTTTTTGTTTGTAAAGTGCTGTAACGTGTTTATAGCATAATCACTCTCCTTCAAACATAAATGTATAAAATATATATATACTTTATATATATACTTTATGTATAAAAGTATGTATTGAATTTAATACAAATCAAAGCTAGAATAATGCCTGGACAAACCAACTCTGAAAACTCTAAAGAACAGGTGAAAGTACAACAGAGGGTGAGAACAGAAAATGTTAGGAAAATGGAGGCAGCAGGGGAAACATATTTACTGACATCCATGGGCTGTCACCACTCTGATTAATGGTGGTTGGTATCCCTGCCTGGTGAAAAGGTGTTGTTGGGGTGTAGAGGAAGCCCAGGCGCTGACCCAGAACTAATAGCATTCGACTTGAACAAGCTGTCCAACCTGAGAGAGTGAGCGCTGATGTTGCTGGTACACCGACGGCCCGGAAAGAGGAGGAAATAAAGCCTGATTTATACTTAGTTGCGCAGGGGTGTCACGCACTAGAAATAGCTGATCTACAAACTGACGACACGTTGCAGCACGACTCGTCGTGAGCTTGTAGATTGCCTCTTTTCAGTGTGTGACACCCGCACTCAACTACGTATTGCACATGCTTCAGGAAAGTTAGTTCCGGGGAAACATCGTGAACAGGTTAAAATCGTGACCTTTGGCCTTCTTGCACATGGCCCGAGTCCGACCACAGATGCTGTTGAAATGGCATACATGCTGCTAAGATGTTTTGCATCATCACAAACATGCCTATTTAGATCTCATACTCGTAAGATATACTGTATGTAACTTTGACGTTACCCAGTTTTCTTGGGGAGTTTGTAGTACTTGCGTAATTTAGTGTAATTTATACTTTGTTGTACGACAATGTCGCTTTCCGAAAATAACTAAAACTCTGCGACCAAATCGATCATACAACCAAGTGACATATACAAAGTATGAATTAGCCTTAACAATAAGCCATGGTTGCTCCGGTTAATGGCATTGTTGTCGTAATTGTGTACAGTTGTATCACGCTCAAGACCTAACCACCTTCAACCTGGTGTCCGTATTTTTGGCATGTCAGTTTCCAAAGAATTCCAAAGGTTTCAAGATTTCACGTTTTTCAAAATGTCTCACAAGCTTACAACGCCTTGCGTTGTGACACGTGAGATTGTAGACCGGCTATTTTCGCTATTCGTCGATGAAGTATGGGGCTTATAAGTGGTTAATGCCGGTATTTATTTCCTTCAGACCATTCATGCCCACTGAACTGCTCTCCTTATTGATCCTACACTGCCGCGAAACAGTCACACCCTCATACGTGAGCCTTCACACGTACATTCGCCAGCGAAACACCCAAGGAAAAGGTCTTGCCTCAACTAATCTGTCCAGCGTTGCCGGGAACATCATCCTGTCGAGGTTGTTTTTGCTGAGGGCAACAGCAAGCCCAACAGCTGGCACATAATGAAGCTTTCAGGCGCTTGTTCTCCCATCATGTAGCGCCAGCCCCTGTCTGCTTCCACCAGATGTTCCATGTTTTCACTCCAAAAAGTCTAGCTGCTGCCAAACGGTGACGCTAGCTAGTGAGGTGGTGGCCAGCTAGCTCCATATTCAATGGATGATTATAGGGTGATAGTTAGGTTAATTGCTTGTTTCATGTTTACTGGGCGAGGCCTTGTCATTGTCATCTTTTGCGTAGCTGAGGAAATCGATTTGACAGTAAAGATGTTATTATCCATCTCAAGGGTCCAGAGTCAGTTTGGTTACTAGTAGTACATTATTATGGTTTACTGTTGGTTGTGTTGATCGACAAGTATTGTATGTATTACCCACAAAAAAGTGGGGAAAGATGTATTGTAGCCTATAGTATACTCATTATTACATAACAGACCAACACTCTCTGATTCAATATTAATCAACTGCCTAACTAAACCAGACAATTTACGCAAGATTCTGATCTCTTTCTGCCAGTTGTGTGTGGTGGGTTTTTCATGCCGAAAGAGGTTGAGACTTTATTGGACAGTGAGAAGACCTGTAAATGGACTTGATGGAAGTAATTATCTCTCATCTACATTCTTTGTTATTTCTGACATTGTGTGTGTGTGTGTGTGTGTGTGTGTGTGTGTGTGTGTGTGTGTGTGTGTGTGTGCGTGTGCGTGTGCGTGTGCGTGTGCGTGCGTGCGTGCGTGCGTGCGTGCGTGCGTGCGTGCGTGCGTGCGTGTGTGTCCATCCACTTAATGTTTTTTTTACTTCATCAACCAAATGTATGTCACATGCTCCTGCATGCAAACACACAAACGCACACACAACACGCATGCACACGCGGACACACACACACGCGCGCGCGCGCACACATGCATGCACACGTATTAAATTCTCATGCAGTAATGAAGTTTTACTTGAGCAGAGTTATTCTCCTGACACTCGTTCAGTTTTGTCCTCATTATTTACTTATTTGAGTTGTTCTCTGTTAAAACTGTTGTCTGTTTAGGAAGCCACTCTATGATCCAGGAACACAGATCACTTTTTAATTAGTGTTCACTGTGTGTGTGTGTGTGTGTGTGTGTGTGTGTGTGTGTGTGTGTGTGTGTGTGTGTGTGTGTGTGTGTGTGTATGTGTGTGTGTGTGTGTGTGTGTGTGTGTGTGTGTATTTCTCTGTATATTTTTGTGTTGATTCGTGTGCTTATTTATTTGAGTGTACATTTTTTGTGTGCGTGTGAGTCATGAGAGACATTGAGAGTGTCTGTCTTTGTATGTGCACATCATGTTGTGAAGCATTCCCTGTTAATTACACTATCTAATCTACCCCTTGCCAGTGGGATCATATTGCAGGCTAATTGAATTAATTGAGGATACATGTTTTTTTCTTTTTACAATGTAATTGATTTAATTAATATAATTTATGCTTTGTTCATTCCCGTTACGCTGAAGACACTCTCACCCAATGTGTGTGTGTGTGTGTGTGTGTGTGTGTGTGTGTGTGTGTGTGTGTGTGTGTGTGTGTGTGTGTGTGTGTGTGTGTGTGTGTGTGTGTGTGTGTGTGTGTGTGTGTGTGTGTGTGTGTGTGTGTGCGTGCGTGCGTGTGTGTGTGTGTGTCTCTCTGTGAAAACCTCTATCGGCTATGTTGTCACTGATCAATGCACATTTAGTTGTCTAACATCTGGCAAGCAACTGGATATTGGGTTCTATGGCAACATCACATTGCTATCATCCCCCCCATCATTAGCTTTCACCATTGCCCCAAGGTCCATAATGTCGTTAGCCTACATGGAGATGCAGTAAAATGTTGTTACATGACGTGTCTTAACTCCTTTTACTGAGGTTGCCTGCCATGCAACCTGCTTGTCGTATTCAAATTGGACACCACAGGGAAAGAAGGCACGATGCGGGTAAAGGCGTGATAACATGAGGTTTAAAATCTCTCGCGTCAAACACCATTTAATTTGGGGATTAGGCAAGCAAAGGCCATTACAGAAGCTAGCTCCGAAACGCTGGCTAGAATTGGTGGATTTTCCAACATTCATGGGAAATGAGCTATAAAGATTTGGTTCTAGGCCAATTGGCCTGCGAAGGCATTTATACATTTGCAATTTCTCGTTCCCAGCTAGGCTTAATCAGTTTTACTTTTCGCTCTCATTTCTATGAAACTTGATGGGGTTAGCAGTGAAAATCAGTCCAAATCAATCAACTTGCTCAACTGCTGCAGTAGTTTTAATCAAATGTGCAGTCAGAATGATTAGCTACATTGACTGAAATTATTTAGTTCTAATTACAAACAGATGGGAGTCTTTATTTGCACTTAAGGCGACTGAGCATGGGAAATGCAGTGTGAACGAGAATAATTAAGAAGTTGGGTCTTGCTTTTTTCCAAGTTACGTTTAAATAATCAGTGCTATCATGTAAATTTGTCTTAAATTAACTATATAATTATATGCATACTTTACAAGCAGCAGCTATCACCTTCAAGCCTCCAGGTTGTAAAATCAAGGGAATCTTCTTTTTTACTGAGACCTCAATTTGTTTGTTTTCTGGAGAGGAACTGTGTGCAATGGTTCTGTTGCCACAAGCTGAGATCTTCATGCCACCTGGGGTGCACATGGGAATGATAGCAACTCATCGAGTGAATCGGACAGTGCACTGAGTGCAGTGAGTCATTCTGCTGGTCTACTACATTTAAAGAAAGGAACTTGTTTTTGTGGATACAATTAGAGCAAAAAGTGTATCCAAATGATGTACAATGAGATGAAATATGGTGGGTATGTGTTCTTTTTTTTCAGACATGGAAGTATACTTGCAGGTGAACATGCGTATCAGACAACAGTTTAGGCATAATGCAGAAACTAGGCTGCTTAAACACAATAAAACAGTAATATTGAGTTCAAATGTTAAAAACATCAGTATTGTCTTTTGCTCTGCACTGGTGACAGAATGTGTAATTAATAAGTAATTAGTTGTGTTTGTTCATCTCATATGTCATTACCTGTCATGGACCTGTACTGTACTGGCTGTACAGTGTACTGTACAGTTTAAAACACATACATTGCATGCATGCATGCATAGGCCTAGGCTCTATTCCAACATCAAACTGCATCTGTGGACAAGAGGATCAACTGTTCATAATTCTGTTAAAAGCTTGGACAAATAATGAATCTGAAAATCAGATGAAGTTCAGATTCTGAATGCCTCATTGCCTCGTGCAGCTTTGCCTCAGACTCTTTAGAACTAGCATATCAGCTCAGGATCATCAGAACATTGCAACCACATGCACTTCACTCAGAATGCGATAGAGGTCAGTAGACAATGCTGGTCGCGCATCAGTTGAAGCTGGTCTTGCATGAATGTGTGCAGACCAGTGCAGACAGTGGCACGTCTTGGTACTCTGTGGCACAAAGGACCAAAGTTCCAGTGATATAGCGTAGTAGTTGTGGAAGTCTTTCTCCAAGCCACCATTAACAAACAGCTTGTATCTGATTTCCACTCTTATCTGATTCAGCAAACCTGCAAGCATAGGCGTGCTTTATTTATGCCGTTGGATTTTATGCATGGCAGTTTTGCTGAGAGGGTAAAAAAAAGAAAAGTTTATTCCTCCCCATGTTTCCCCTATTGATTTTGGTGCCGCTTTGATGTGAATCTGCGCCAGAAGTGTCACTTAGATGAATCACTGTTAGTCCAAGCTGGCATAGTTCGGCGCTGGTGACAGAAGGGAGAATTCCACGCGGATCAAATAAATACAGATGTGAAGTAATTAGTTGTATTCCCAAGGAGACCATTGTGGGCATGTTAAAGATGCGAGGGATTGGCTGGTGTTCCCACAAGCAGCTTTTATCAATTTAAACAGGAAGGAGACAGTAGGCAGGTCACAACCCGTTTGTTTTTTTAATGAGTCATCTGTCCAGTGTATAAACTAGCACATCGGACAGGGGGAGCCATCTATCATTCTTATTATCTACATAGTTATGGGGCCGTTTTTATAAATAATGAACAAGCTATTGGTTATTTTGGACACACATTAGTGGGTTGCGAGATTTGCACATTATAGTCTATTCGGGGGAAATAAGTTCCCTTGTTCTCGAGCTCTAAAAACAGTTACACTAATGCTGTAAAAGGCCCTAACACTGTTTTTAATTAGGCTATTAAATTAGTTTCTGCAGGACAGGTTTCACCTAACGTCACGCCAGCTGCATGATGCGACAGTTAAACTGGGGATGCAAATCATGGTTCCAGTTGAAAGGGACCCAAAGTTCGCTCCGCGTGAATTCTGAGAATACATCCAACAATTAATGGAAAACATGCTTTGCTCTTCACATCTGAAAACGTACCCTGCGTTAAGTGCATCATCATATGACAATAGGCGTGTACATTAGCCACATAATACGACCATGACGCGTAATGCTGCATCCTTGTGAAATTGGACACCGTTTTTTTCAGCACCTTTTGCTTTTTTCTCGCAATTAGGCTACAAGCCCCTTCAGAAGCGGTCATATTTATGCCTAGCAGTTAGCGATGCATTGATTTAATATGTTTCTAATCAGGGCATACAGCTTCAGGGCCTGAAATGTTAATTTTTCCTGCTGCTTACAAAGTAGCCTTTGATTTTCTGTCACGGCAGTAATTACTGTGTTTTGCCACTAGATAGGTGGAGGGCTTTGTGTCGTCTAATTATGAGGTAATCATTGCTGTAGCTCCAGTATGTTGTTTTCACCTATCTCTTTTATTTATTTATTGGTTTATTTTAATTTTAACAACTCCTTGCTCCCCCTGTGCGTGCGTGCGTGCGTGCGTGCGTGCGTGTGTGTGTGTGTGTGTCAAGTAAGGGGTAGTATCCTAGTAACTGTAATTGTTGTGGTATGGGTGCTGTTAATTACTGGAGTAAACGGTTGAACCACGGCCAGGGCCCTTTGTGGTGGGCAGCAGCAGCAGCAGCACAGAGAGAAAGATGGGGGGGCTGGATTTTTCTTTTTTTTACCATCTGGGGACCAAAGGAGAGAGGGAAGTAGAAAGGGGAGGAGGGGGGGTGGGCGGGGGGGGGGGATGTACAGTGGCAGAAAGAGAGGGGCCCAATCAGTGTCCAGAGCCTAAGGCTCCGGGGTCCATATGGAGACAGCACTTTGCCTTGCGCTTTATTGCACACCTTGCTGTTTTAATCAATGGCAAGCCTGTTCACAGAGCCTAAAGCAGCACAGGTTGTTCCTCACTGTCACACTGCTACTTCCACTTTTCCTGCTCTGCTACAGTAAAAATCTTCAGTGTTTAACTCTGGAAGTGTACAAATAGAACCAAATGAACCCTAACTCATTTGTATCTCTGAGTGTGTACACATGTAACCAAATAGACCATTACGGGACATTTGTGCCCGCTCAGAGTTGAATTAACACTCTTTTGCTTTTACTTTGCACAGTGCAACCTCCCCACCTTCTTCCATATCTTAAGCACTCCACAGGGCTCATGAGCTTGTAAGTTACATTTGTTGCAGTGATTTCATACATAAGAGGTTGGGTACGTTTTATGCAGGCACCACAATTAATTTACCTACAAAAAAGGGTTACGAATTACGAACCTACTGTGTCTGAAATGACTTCTTGACACGAAGGACTACAGCAGAAATGCAATTCCATTTCAATTCCATTTGAGTGTGAAATCTAATACGGAGGATGTGTTAAAGGACGACTTCACCCATTTTCAACCTTTCTTCATATAATAGGTCCTCACTAATGCTCATGATAAAATTGTACAATTTGTTTCTACTCAGTCTGTGTCTCAGAGGAGGGCTATGGACAGTTCAGAAACCCGTCTACCAGTGACATCATCAATGGGGAATCCAAGCTAATAGAAACTGCAGGCTTTCTATTCCTGGAAAGTTGCAATGCAATAATAGAAGCCAGTCTGTCTGTCTGTCTGTCTGTCTGTCTGTCTGTCTGTCTGTCTGTCTGTCTTGTTTGCATCATCACGTTTGTATCACCAAATATAGTAATTACTCAATAGTTGCAAAGATATCACATCCATTTTCACAGATTCTTACAAAGCCCTGAAAAGCAACAGTGTGTACAAATATGTTTTGCTTGAAAATGTCTATGTAACATGGCCCGTATTGTCAGCCTAGATCTAGATAGATAGGTACTCACCTTGAGCCTGAAGGAAATGCCATAAGTGAAGGTTCTACCAACGTCGGATCACATCAGAGTGTCAACCCCAGCTCATGGTGGTTACTTGAATGGTTACTTGCTTTGGGTTATCAACAACAACAAGCTGTCATATCCACATGTCTGAGCCAGTGACAGCTGGTATCTAATTGTTGAATGAGCAAACACAGAGAACAGAATTAGCTAGCATTTTTTAACAGTCAGTAACTTAAACATTAACTTGTATAATGGATCTATGAATCTTGGGTACATACCTTGACATAAGTGAAAATACTGATTTGTATTTGTATCTGTGTGTTTGACTTGAAGGACTGAACAAAGTCGGGACTGGGGGGGCCTTTTGGGATCCTGATTTATTATTACGGGGCCAGAGCTCAGCTCTGGACCTGTTTTAATGTTCCCCTCTTTTTTCTTCTGCCACTTTTGGCAGTTCTGGCTGAACCGTGCATACGCTTTTTACGAAACTTGGCCATATGGTAGATGGTCATGAAAAACTATCAAGAAATAATTCTCACAATCTTTCGTCAAAAGGTGGCGCTATAGCAAAATGCCAACTTTGAACAGGTACAACTCATGCCCTGTTTGACCTACAGCCATGAAACTTCAATATACATATGCGTCTACTCATGATCAACAACTTTCACACTCTGACTTTTGACCTCTGACCTTTAGATCTCCCACCATTTTGAATAATATGAAAAACAGTTAAAACCTATCTCCTCCTGGGATTTTTTAGTAATCTGCACGAAACGTTTTACACATGAACTTTGAACCTATGCCGAAAAACTGATGCAAAAGATTTTCCATAAGTGAAAAAATGAAGCTTTAATGAGCCAATGAATATTGCAGTTTTATGACAATTATTCATCTGCCCCTAACACATACATGCAGACTCACATTTCTTTGAAACTTTGCGGTAATGTTGAGGGTCATTTCAAATATCACTGAAACCAATCTTACTCCAATTGGTCAAAGGGGGGCGCTATAGCGATTTTTTGAAAATGCAAACTTTAAACAGGCAAAAGTCATGTCTCGTTTGGCCGACAGCCATTAAACCTGCTTACACATGTGCCTTGACTCATGAGGAACACATGTATCACGTTGACCAGTAAGCTCCGCCCTTAGATTGTCCGCAATTTTGAGCAGTTTGAAAAACACTTAAACCCAGGATTTTCCAGCTATTTGCGTGAAACTGTATCATCTGAGCGATCTCCTTTTTCACAGGTTTTTGTCTGTTGGTCCAATGGCTTCTCCCTTAAACGCGTGCCTCACAACCTGAAGGTTGCCAGTTCAAGCCTCACATGATGCAGACTCATTTAAGTTAAATTGCAAAAAACATGACTGTATCAATGAATACATGTGCAAACGGTAAAGATAACATGAAATGCTTATTTGAGAGTATGTTTTTTCAATGTATGACGTACTTCATTGTGAAAATAGCCGATCTACAATCTCACAACTTTTCAGATAGCAACGTTTTGTGAGCTTGTAGATCGGCTGCTTTCACTGGTTTCGGTTTCGAGGAGACATACAATTTCTCTATTGGTAAATGGTTTGTGAACGAGTGATCTTAGTGTTAGTGAAACAGGGGCTTGGTTCATGACAGAAGGCAAAAGTTTATGATCTTCAACAGACAACTTCAGCCTGGATGAAGCTATAGCACTACAGGTAGTGTCTCAGCCTGTGAGTCTGAAGGTTGAGAGTTTGATTCCTGTCAATGGCAATAGGTTGAGCTGTCTGTTTCTCTCACTCTGTCTATCTGGCTCTGGTAGGTGGGTCATTACGGGGCCAGAGCTCAGCTCTGGACCTGTTTTAATGTTCCTCTTTTTTCTTCTGCCACTTTTGGCAGTTCTGGCTGAACCGTGCATACGCTTTTTACGAAACTTGGCCATATGGTAGATGGTCATGAAAAACTATCAAGAAATAATTCTCACAATCTTTCGTCAAAAGGTGGCGCTATAGCAAAATGCCAACTTTGAACAGGTACAACTCATGCCCTGTTTGACCTACAGCCATGAAACTTCAATATACATATGCGTCTACTCATGATCAACAACTTTCACACTCTGACTTTTGACCTCTGACCTTTAGATCTCCCAACATTTTGAATTATATGAAAAACGGTTCAAACCTATCTCCTCCTGGGATTTTTGAGTAATCTGCACGAAACGTTTTACACATGAACTTTGGACCTATGCCGACAAACATGTGCAAAAGATTTTCCATAAGTGAAAAAATTAAGCTTTAATGAGCCAATGAATATTGCAGTTTTATGACAATTATTCATCTGCCCCTAACATATACATGCAGACTCACATTTCTTTGAAACTTTGCGGTAATGTTGAGGGTCATTCCAAATATCACTGAAACCAATCTTACTCCAATTGGTCAAAGGGGGGCGCTATAGCATTTTTTTTTAAATGCAAACTTTAAACAGGCAAAAGTCATGCCTCGTTTGGCCGACAGCCATTAAACCTGCTTACACATGTGCCTTGACTCATGAGGAACACATGTATCACGTTGACCAGTAAGCTCCGCCCTTAGATTGTCTGCAATTTTGAGCAGTTTGAAAAACACTTAAACCCAGGATTTTTCTGCTATTTGCGTGAAATTGTATCATCTGAGTGATCTCCTTTTTCACAGGTTCTTGTCTGTTGGTCCAATGGCTTCTCCCTTAAACGTGTGCTTCACAACCTGAAGGTTGCCAGTTCAAGCCTCACTTGATACGGACTTCATTAAAGTTGCATTGCACACAACATGATTGTGTCAATTAATACATGTGCAATTGTTAAACATAACCTGAAATACTTATTTGAGAGGGTATGTTTTTGCAATGTATGACATACTTCATTCTGAAAATAGCCTATCTACAATCTCAATACTTTTCAGATAGCAACGTGTTTCTGAGCTTGTAGATCGACTGCTTTCACTGGTTCACTTTTATCTTCAACAGACAACCTCAGCCTGGACAAGGCTATAGCACTATAGGTAGTGTTGCAGCCCGTCAATCCGAAGGTTGAGGGTTCGATTCCTGTTAATGGCAATAGGTTGACACGTCCAATCAATCCATTCTGCTTCAATCTATTGTTTCCATGTCTCTCTCTCTTCAATCTATTCCGTTTCCATGTCTCTCTCTCCGCCCTTAGAGTGTCTGCAATTTTGAGCAGTTTGAAAAACACTTAAACCCAGAATTTTTCAGTTATTTGCGTGAAATGGTATCATCTGTCTGACCTCCGTTTTCACTGGAACAGGTCTGTTGGTCCAATGGCTTCCCGCTTAAGTGAATGTTTCACAACACCAACGTTGCCGGTTCAAGGCTCACTTGGTGGAGACTTCATTTAAAGTGCATTGCAAACAACAAGACTGTATTAATGAATACATATGCAATTGATAAAGATAACATGAAATGCTTATCTGAGAAGGTCTGTTTTTGCAATGTATGACATGCTTCATTCTGAAAATAGCCGATCTACAATCTCAAAACTTTTCAGATAGCAACGTGTTTCTGAGCTTGTAGATCGGCTGCTTTCACTGGTTCAGTTTTATCTTCAACAGACAACCTCAGCCTGGTCAAAGCTATAGCACTATAGGTAGTGTTGCAGCCTGTCAATCCAAAGGTTGAGGGTTCGATTCCTGTTAATGGCAATAGGTTGACACGTCCAATCAATCCATTCTGCTTCCATCTTTCTCTCTCTTCAATCTATTGTTTCCATGTCTCTCTCTCTCAATTAATGCATGTGCAACTGTTAAAGGTAACATGAAATGCTTCTTGGAGAGAGTATGTTTTTGCAATGTATGACAAACTTCATTGTGAAAATAGCCGATCTACAATCTCACAACTTTTCAGATAGCAACGTTTTGTGAGCTTGTAGATCGGCTACTTTCACTAGTTTTCGTTCCGAGGAGACACAAAAATGCCTTTATTGGTAAATGGTTTGTGAACCAGTGATCTAGAGTAGTTCGGGACACAGAGGCTTGGTTCATAATGGACGGAAATACTTATAAATATCAACAGACACTACCAGTAATTGTGTCACTTAATACATATGCAATTGATAAAGATAACCTGAAATGCTTATTTGAGAGGGTATGAAGTATGTATGACATACTTAATTCTGAAAATAGCCGATCTACAATCTCAAAACCTTTCAGATAGCAACGTTCTTTCTGAGCTTGTAGATCGGCTGCTTTCACTGGTTCACTTTTATCTTCAACAGACAACCTCAGCCTGGACAAAGCTATAGCACTATAGGTAGTGTTGCAGCCTGTCAATTCAAAGGTTAATGGTTCGATTCCTGTTAATGGCAATAGGTTGAGATGTCCAATCAATCCATTCTGCTTCCATCTCTCTCTCTTCAATCTATTATGTTTCCGTGTCTCTCTCTCTTCAATCTATTCCGTTTCCATGTCTCTCTCTCTCTCTCTCTTCAATCTATTCCGTTTCCATGGCTCTCTCGCTCTCTCTCTCCAATCTATTCCGTTTCCATGTCTCTCTCTCTCTCTTTCTCTTCAATCTATTATGTCTCTCTCTCTCTCTCTCTTTCTCTTCAATCTATTATGTCTCTCTCTCTCTCTCTCTTTCTCTTCAATCTATTATGTCTCTCTCTCTCTCTCTCTCTCTCTCTCTCTCTCTGCCTCTCTCTCATCATCATGTAGATCGGCTACTTTCACTGGTTTCTGTTCCGAGGAGACATACAATTTCTCTATCGGTAGATGGTTAGGGAACCAGTGATCTAGAGTAGTTAGCGAAACAAAGGCCTGGTCCATGAGGGACGGAAAGACTTATATATATCAACAGACACTATCAGGACTATCATATCTCTAGCTCAATGAGAAGAAAGGCAGCCTATGAGTCCAGAGGTCACCGGTTCGATCCCTGTCCCCGACAATGTGTTGAGGCGATCATGATGATCTGTCTCTCTCTCTTCAATCTATTCAGTTTCCATCTCTCTCTCTCTCTCCAGTTTCCATGTCTCTCTCTCTAGTTTCCATGTCTCTCTCTCTCCATCTCCAGTTTCCTTGTCTCTCTCTTTCTTCAATCTATTCAGTCTCCATGTCTCTCTCTCTCTCTTTCACTGGCCCCGTGTTATCGCTGCTTGCAGCTATATTTGTATGTTGTATTCTTATCTCTCTCAATAGAGTTCCAAATTATGCAGAGATTCCACAAATCCTACCATAACAAGTCTCTACGGTTTCACTTGGAACAAAACATGTCTATGTTCCCTCAGCTTTATGTTCCCTCAATCCCTAACAAAATAAAACATCCAAATAAGGCCATATGTTCCCTCAGCCCTATGTTCCCCTATTCCAAATTAGACCCGAGGCTGTTCCCTCAGCCCTATGTTCCCTCAACCCCTAAAATAAATCATACAAATTAAGCCCTATATTCCCTCAGCCCTATGTTCCCTCAACCCCTAAAAGAAATCATCCAAATTAAGCCCTATATTCTCTCAGCCCTATGTTCCCTCAACGTCACAGAAGGCCCTTCCATAATGTACTGTTGGGGTCACCTGTTGGGGTCCCCTGAAGGAAGGGGGGTGCCTCTGTTCCACCCAGGGTGCCACCCTAAAGAGCTATGCCCCCCCCACATCGCTCTTGTGTGACATCATGTCAATAAGTACTTTTTCAAAATACAACAATAAGCTATCTAGCTTCAGTAATTCACTTGTACAACACTCAGATTGAAATGGAGTAATACCCTTTTAAATTATATACATCATTTAAAAGTAAATAATCATAAGAATATTAGGGGATGTTGACGACAAATTAACATGAACAGTTCAGTTGTTCTTTGTCCTATGACAAACCTTTCACAAAATGATTGTGGTGTTATGATATACAGTCTGTTATATGAATTTGATCTGAAGTCATGCAACATTCTGTGATAGGCCACATCCAAAATAAATCTCTTCTTCCTTGCCCCACTTTAACATTTAATCACAAGTGTCTGGTGTTATACTCTTTTATTTTGAAGTTATGCAACTTTTTATGATAGGCCATGCCCCATTTTGGTTAATTAGGGTGGGAAATTAGTCTGTTGTCTATTGGCCCCATGAGTCAAAGTTGTGTATAGTTAGACCCTCCAGAAAAATGCGTTTATGTGATCGCAGAATTTACCGCATAATCAGCAAAATGGCGCATAATTATGCGGGGGTAAACTTTTTTCAAAAAAGCCGCATCGCATCGCATAATACGCACATCGCATCGCTTATCGCATATTTCGCATATTTCCGCATATTTCCGCATATTTCACAACTTTCCGCATATTTCGCAACTTCCCGCAATTTCACCGCATAAAATTGCAAAAAACCCCGCATATTTCGTCGCAAAATCAAGGATTTTAGCCCGCATAATCAAGAGTTTTAGCCCGCATAATCAAGGATTTTTGCCCGCGTTTTTCTGGAGGGTCTATATAGTGTTATGTTAAGTAATCGTAAGTTGTGCACTTTTTTGTGATAGACCACTCTTATGCCCTCTTTTGGTTAATAAGAGTGGAAAGTTATTGAGTTATTTCTTCTGGTGTTGCGTGAATTTGTTTGGTCACGCCCCTTTTGGACAATTTGGCATAACAATTTAATCAGTTCTTCCTTAGCCTATGACAAACTTTTCCAAAAAGTTATAGGTGGTGTAAGTTATATATTTTGTGTTAGTTAGTTAGTTAGTTAGTGTTAAATAGTTCTATATTCGGATAGTTATAGTTTGTTCAGTAACAAGGGTCTCTCCATCACTCTACCTCTTACTTAGAAATGTACCTTTTGTCCGATTTCCCGTTGCCATGCCCCTTTGGACAAATCTGTGGATTTTAAACAGTAATTACTTTGCCCAGGTTAAAAATCTGTCTATAGCTTTTTGAGATACCTTGCTAAAAATATATATATATATATATATGATGACAGACAGACAGACCATTATGTACATACATACATCCTAATATACAATAGAGAGTCGCGCGCATGCGTGGCTGTCTGTCTGCGTCTCCAAGCTGTTTGCACGTTTGCCTCTCCAAGCTGTTTGTGGGTCTGGGTTCATACGGGTCCTCATGCTCTCTCTCTCAATACAAACTCATGGTCACTCGACCATGCTCTCTCCGTCAACACACCGTTACGTTTCGCTTTCGTTTTCTCCTCCACGCACCGCTGCTGCAATGAATGTCTACAGGCTACTAGACGGGAGGCCCCACGCGGCTAGACGCGGCCCGAACCTCTAGTACAATACATACGCTACATACCTACAGACAGATGAATGAACAAACAAACAAACAAACAAACAAACAAACAAAAACATTACCTTATTGTATTCATCTGAGGGAACATACTAAGGCTGAGGGAACTTGAGTACACTACACTCCCACATTGAAGTGATTGTTTCGTTCATTATATTACAACCCTTGCCATTACTTGGATTTGTGATTAAATTCAGCAAAGTGCTGCCGATTGCTGAATTGCCCAGCCACTCTCAATTACTGTCTAGGGAGGGTACCTGAGAAAGCTTAACGCAGCAATTAACAACTTAATTAAGTGCCACAGCCATTGTGGCACTTCTGGAGCCAGGCAACAAGGGGTGTATTGATTGCAGGGGATTGTCAGTTGGCCCTCAATTGATTGCCCAATTGATTGTCTTGCAAAGACATTTGTCAATGACTCAATGAGTGTGTGCATGTGTGTATGTGCATTTGCATGTACCTACGTGTTTGTGTATGTGTTTGCGTGGTGTGTTTTGTCTCAGAGGATGTAGCCGTCACACTGCTGTGTGACACACTGATAATGACCTGCCACACTGGCTGCCTGGCCTCTCCTTGTCCCCCTGGGTTTGACACACACACGTCTGGTGTCAGTCACTCAGCCCCTCTCTCACACAAGCACTCCAACAGAGACCCCCAAGACTGTGTTTGAATCCTAAGTAACATCTGCAGTCTATTCATTCTAAATGCACCTGACAGGAACCAAATCATACACACAACACAAAATGAACACAAATGCTACACAAGCAATCCCTTCATAATGTGCCACACAGCTAACATGCCAGTCATTTTCACCAGAGTGTATCTATTTATTTGTGACCCTGAGAATCGGTAATATGGTTGCATGATTGCATTATGGGGAGTATTGCTGATGGTAATGAAAACTACTTCTCTGCAGATTTGCTTTAATTATTGAACAGAGAGATGCTTGGTCACAAAAATGATAGCAGTCACTCACACTACAAACACATACGCGTGCTGCCCATGCAGGCATGTGCTCATGTGCACATACACACTCACAGAGGCACGCACTGAGGCGTGTGCGCACGCGCGCGCGCGCACACACACACACACACACACACACACACACACACACACACACACACACACACACACACACACACACACACACACACACACACACACACACACACACACACACACAGCATGTCTAGTGTTCCCCAGGGAGTAGTTAGGACGCAGGGCGGGGCTGGATATAGGAGGGGAGCGAAGTGATGCTAAGACGTCAAATAAACTGTCATCTCTTATTGTGTCAATGAAGTAATTCCCTTTTAAAGGCTTGACCCTTCACCTTAGAGGGGCTCGGCCAATTGGACAGAGCATTGGAGGGTCATGAGGTGATAACAAATGATATGGTGGAGGTGGAGGAGGAAGGGGTGGAGGAGGGGAACTGGGGGGGGGGGTGACACGGTAGAATGAACTCATCCCAGATCAGTTCTGTTGCAAGAGAGAGAGTGAGTTTCGGAGAATTTAATACATTTGTTAATACATATTTTAATATCATTACCTTGAAACATCTGGCCAGAAAATATTGTTGCACAGTCTAATCTCTTTTTCTTTTTTTATGACTCTGTAAAGCTTAAACTGACTTGTCTCGTATCAATATATTTACTCTTGTTTCTGATCGGTTTAAGGATAAGGATAATTCCTTTTAACAGGTCGTTCATGAAAGTCCTTGCGGTCTTGTTTCCAATGAGAACCTGTGAGCAATTGGGGTTAAGAGTCTTGCTCAGGGACAAATTTCATATCATCGGCACATATGCTGGGATAGCCTGGAATCGAACCTGGGGCAACCAGGGCCAGCTGGTTCCCTAGGCGGGCTCACTAACCACTCAGCTATGGCCGCCCCAAAGCTGATAGCAGTGTGTATGTGCACATGAGCGCATGCCTGCATGGGCAGCACGCGTATGTGTTTGTAGTGTGAGTGACTGCTATCATTTTTGTTTAGACATAGCTCTCTAACCTATAGTGCTATTTTATGCCACTAGGGGGTAGTATTACATGGTCAGACATGAGAATTGATAACAAAGAGATGTACTTTAAGCCAGATATATTCAGCAGTGAATATTAAGTTGGCAAAGGCATATGGAGATAAACTACAGTGAAAACATGCAAATGTATATAATTCAGTTAATATAACAGTCCATTCTGTATGTGGTCTCAACTGTAGCTGCTTGTATTTTATGGTACATGTGCGCATGCACGTGTTTCAAAATGCTTGACAAGCACAGCTTTCCCTTCACATGCTGTGGTTCTGAGGTGGTCAACTTATGACCTGTAATTACAGTGGCAGTTCACTCTCACATCTCATAGGAGCAAGTTGATCTCGGAAGCTTTCAGTCCTATACTCTCAACACCTCTGCTGTGCTCATGTGCCCAGCAAAACAATATCCATATGTGATTGACTGGATTTTAACTTCATGCTTGAAAGGATTTTCCAATAGAAAATATTTTCCAATTTAAAACCAACAGGACAAATAATGCTGGTTTGCCATTTATTTTAAGAAAACTTAATTTTGTTTATAAAACAGGCCACAGATCTGTTTGGTTCCATTTGTACAGTCTCCGAGTTAAATTGATATTCAGGATTTTACTAAACCTTTACACGCCACCTGTAGATTGGAGTGTAGCTGGGCTTTTCTTTTCCTTTCTGTAGGTATAAGATAACAGCAGAGGCCAATGACACCTGTTTTTCAGAAAACACAGTAGAGTGGCACTGGATCCTCAGCTACAAGCCACAGACAAATGCATATTCTTTACAAATGGTCTGCAGCCATTTGCATTCAAACCTGTTGTAAAAGAGAAAAGGAAAAAAATCTATTTGAGCATATTCGAAGGTTGTGTCCAGGTCGCATATGTTTGCCCTTGTATATTGCCAGCACATTGTGGTATAACGGAGCCTCAGCTGCAAGATTGCGTTTTTTTAATGAAAAAGTGGGGGGCTGGTGCGTCCAGGTAAGACCCCTGGAGCTTGTATTTCAGAAGGCTTTGTTATAGCCCACAATGAGGCAGGGTGAACCACACACACACACACACACACACACACACACACACACACACACACACACACACACACACACACACACACACACACACACACACACACACACACACACACACACACACACACACACACACACACACACACACACACACACACACGAGAATTACAGAGTCAATGTGGACAAAACAATAATTGCAGATTTCCATGTTTCCAGGATGCAAGGCTGTACAAGTCTGTAAAACACAGAAAAATATGGCTTGATATTAAAAGTTGGACATCACATAAACTTCTTCAAGTTTATGATAACATAACATATGTTATTTTCCAACAAAACACTATTTTGGTTTTATATTCAGGACAATCATAGCTCCCTGGCACCTTGTCAAATTGCCTGCCAGAAATTGTGTCAGTTATTTTAGTGATGTGTGAATTATTGGAGTAATTTACAAAGATACATTCAGTCTTGTTTCTACTACTTGGGCAGTATCACAAAAATTGGTATGCATAATTTTCTGACTTAAATACTTAATATTTACTCCATGTATTCTTGGCTCAACTGTAAATCTCTCCGCTCTTAAATATGGCTAAAAGGAAATATAATCTAGGCCTACTAACTTGCAATTTAGCCATCTCGCATGGGTATTCCGTTGATTTTAGAATTTCTATTGAATTAGATCCACTTGCCCTCAACACAACCCTCAGTTGTTCCTTCTCTCACTAACATCACAGCCAGTGATTTCAAAGCCCACCATCGACCTCAGTAAGACACTAATGTTACAGCTGACCCTGCTGACATGAAATGGCCCACTTGGCAGTTCAGAAACAGCAATGTCCCAACAGTCATAAAGGGACACAATGCAAGTTCTGATCTGCTCACTCAGCGGGTCAGAAATTGCAGTCATTATTGAATTAGATTTAACTGTATAATAGAATTGGGGATCAGTGGACAGTTCTGCTATGATCACTATACCTTAATGTGATAAAGGTAGGCCTAGGTATAATTAAGAAATTAATTGGCGCCGTCGCCTATAGACGGGCAATTTGTTGACAGCCATTTGAGTAGGATAAGGAATGGGGGGTGGGCGAATTGGACTGGAGATTGGATCATTGTCGACCTCCATCACTGTGATGACCACTGTTGTTGATCGACAGACGGCTTGGTCTTTTTTGTTCTATATGAGAAAGATACTATTAGCAAGCTCTGTTGTCTTTTAAGACAATCTGCATTGTGAAAAGCAACAGAGCAGTCATGTCAAGAGACACAAAAAAGCTCTGCTGCAGCAATAAAAACTATTTCTTACACATTTCTAATCAGCGTCCTGATTTTAATAACTTCATGCAAATCCGCTTGTGTTCTTTTTTTAGCTGTACTTGTATATAATAATGATAATAATGAATCAAATTAAAATTATAAATACCATTTCTAACATAGCATGTCACACAAAATAAATCATAATAGTAAGGGGAGTCTAGTTACATTACATGTTTACATTTGTCTTTAATTGTCAATTTCTTTCAACAGTCATTTAATACATGACATGTGACAGCTCTGCTCGTCATGATGATGACGAACATGTTTCTGACAGAGAAGACCCCCAAAACATTCCCTGAGTCATTTACCTCAATCTTCATCAATTATTGAACTGCTGTTGCCGGTTGAAAAGGCAGCCAGACTTTCCGTTGAACTATTTGATGAATATTTCAGCTGACAAACAGTCCACCTGACACTGTACACCAAAGCAATGTGTGGTTAGAGGGAGGTCACGCTTCTGGTCACGGTCATGCACGTACACACACACACGCACACGCGCACACACACACACACACACACACACACACACACACACACACACACACACACACACACACACACACACACACACACACACACACACACACACACACATTAGTTATTACAGTATACAGTAGTACTGTAAAAGAAATATAAAAAATATATTCATATTATTAATGAATTAAGTGTTCCATTGTAAGCCAGTCCACATTT
>NC_137603.1:17763300-17843300 GCF_963280865.1 Gymnoscopelus braueri | reverse complement strand
GTGAGCGGGCAGAGAGACTGATTTGGGTCCACAATGATAAGGCAGTAATCAACAATGGTTTTAAGTGCTGTTTGTTGTACGTTCAATTACACACTAATGACTCATGCAGAGTAAAAATCTTTAAATACTAATGCTGTGTTAATCTAGGGTGAGGGAGGGGGAAAACCTCTTTGAATACCTCAAAAGCCATGGCCATGAAGGCACATGCACCCCTAATGCAACCTCCTACTCTCTTAAAGGACACATTATCAAAATGGTCAAGGTTGGAAACTTGGAAAGCCTTGGTGCCATGTCACTATTTTCATGATGTCTTCAAGTTTCTGAGAAATCAAAGGTGATAATAGTCAAGGATTGATTAAGACTTTATAATACTGTAGTCATCTAAATTCAATTTTGAAGGGGAATGTCTATGCTTTTTATTCTCAACTTAAAAATGTCCTAAGAAAACTATTGGGCACCCACTGAACCTGAACACGCTTTATTGAACTTTATCTCACATCATTATCGCTCGTCTATTCAAGCAAGGTTAAACATGTAAAAAGGAAAGTAGGCGACAGTTATTCTTTTGATGTAGCAATCACTTTGTTATAAAAGACTGAGCTCTACATTCTTCTTCTTTTCTTTTTTTTTTTACAATATCTCAACTCTTGCATTGGTAAAGAAGAAAACTGCAGTTTTCTTTCAGATATTTTTGTTTAAGGCTATTGGTGAGTTATTACTGTGATGCGATGCAAGAGTGCGGTCTAGCCATCACGAAAAGGTCTCTGTGGTGAACAGTGATTGACCACAATCTTAAATGTATCTATTCAAATCAAATGGGCAATTCAGTGGATATAGATTTTTTTTTTTAACTTAATGAAAGATTTGAAATGGAGTTCCGATGGTCATTCATTACAGTACATTGGAGGCAAATCCAACCACAAAAAAATATAAAATAAAATAAAAAAATAATATATATATATATATATATCAGAGTTCTTATCTGGTCAGCAGAAGAATATTTATAAGGTACAGAAACAAAATATGTACTGTATTCTCAGTACGAATTACTTACATCATCTCAGCTAAAAAAAGGTGATGCACAAAATGTGTGCTGTCTGACCACAATATTCGGGTACAGGGCGGCCTGATACTGGGTCTATATAGGTTTACATTATTCTTTTTTTAGGTTTACATTATTTTGTGATAAGTTGTCATTCATGAAGTAGCTTCAAACTCCATGTTTCTTACTTGTACAAATATAGACTGAAAAGAGATGCACAAAGTTTTATTTTGCTGTCTAACATGATCTACCAAAAAGAGAGAAAGACAGACAGAAAAAAAGAAAGAAAGAAAATATTAGTAATAGTAATTCTGTATGTTTCAAGCTTTTTTAAACAGCGATTCTAGCTCTGGTCCATAGCGTTTGAATTCAATTCAATTCATTTCAACAGGCTTTATTGGCATGACATTTGACGTGTAGCCAAAACAACATAACTAAATAATAAAAATAATGTTTAAAAAAAGGAGATGGTGGGGTAAGTCAAACATGGTATTTGCCACACTACACTGTATGTCTACTATGCCCTATTGGTTGTCCCTTTTCTTGTGACAGGAAGTGTATATTTAGCAACCAAAACTGCACATTCCCCCAGAAGCACAGGTAATTTTTTTTTCCCTTTCAGACTTCGGAATTCAGGGTCATTTATTTCAAAGTTTTTAAAGTATTCCTCCTAGTTTTTACATTGTGTTGGGAAGTGTAATTCTGTCTCAACAGCTCCTTGACCCTCATCACAATGACAGCATAATCACAGCCTCTCCTCTCTGGGCACCAGTGTGTGTCTGTGTCAGCTCTTTTCTTTACAGCTTGAGGAACCGAATATAACAGGACACCACTTCTCCATTTAACTCAATGGACGCGGCCGCCATGTTCTTTTCTGTCGCCCTATTACTTTGAATGGTGACACGTTCTATATTGCCAAAATTTTATGTTAACAATAATAATGATTAATTGATTAATAATCAAAATTATTCAAAATGTTCGATATTTTTCTAATAATTCAAAAATAGCAGATGTACAAGCTCGCAGCGCAGCAGGAAGTGACGCGCTGTGGACTTGTATATCTGCTATTTTTGCAGTTCGGATATGCGATTGTCCAGGACCGCCGATCCGACCATATATAGGCATGTCACTATGACTCAGACATAACCATAAACAAACCCGATATATAGGCATATATGGAGATATGGTTGTCCAGAGCCACAGATCTGACAGCTATGCCCATGTATGGTCAACTGCATATATGGGACTGACCGACTTCCAACTCTGCGTGGGTGAAGGCCGCGTAGCGGCCCGAACCTCTAGTAAAATGAAATATGTCCTATCCACTAGACGGGTAAACTCGTATTCACTCAACAACACAACCTACTACAGCATCAATTGACCAGATCTGTAGGTGGTGCGTATTATATAATCATTAAGAAAATTGTTGTCTGAATGTTTTCATAACATTTTGCCCTAAAAACTGTTAGTTCCAGAGACTTCAGAGCTTGGCTCTTGAAGCATTTTTTCTTTCCTCTCCCAAAGAACTTTTATTTTGAAAAGATCCTGACCGGATGTTGATTCGGAAACGCTGAAATGATGGTTTCCTCAAAGCTAGGAAGTTGACCAACTGTGTTCGTCATCTCCACATATCTTCACATATCTTGCTTCAGAGTTTGTGTCAATCGCAACAACAATTAGAACGTCAAAGCTCACGTTCGGTACGAGCCGTTGGAGGTGGTTTGTTCGGCCGGACTCATTGTAGCAGCTGTTTAACTCAACCTCTCATCATCTGTGTGTGTTTCTGTCACTACTCACACAGAGCATGCTAGCCGCTAGCTGCTAGCTGTCGCTAGCAAACCTCCACTACACTACACACAGGAAATTAGCTCGCTAGCTTCGATAGCTTCAAGCCCAGTGTGAGTATGACTCTCTCTGTCTGTCTGTTATGCTTCTACTTGTTTTAAATAACCTCTGCGACATGGACACCGAGGGAGTAGTGATCCGCATCAGGACCCCCACTGGGGACATGGACTCATCTGTCGACTGTCCATCCATGTTGAGCTTCAACGACCTGCTGGTAAGTTTCACAACGAGAACAGACAGTCTCTCTCTCCTTGTTGTCACTGAACTATAAACCAGTTATAGCTAAACAGCAGTGGTGGAAAAAGTACTCAAGTTTTTTACTTGAGTAAAAGTATCAATACTGCAATGTAGAAATAATGTAAAAGTCCAGTATTCAAAATTTACTTGAGTAAAATTACAAAAGTATTGGTATCAAAATGTACCAAAAGTAGAAAGTACACATTAAGCAGAATATCCCATTTCACAAGTTTTCAAATTTATAGAATGTATAAAAAATCTTTAGAAAATAGTAGATCTACAAGTTCACAATGCGTCACATTGGCTATTTTCAAATGGCCAAAATGTATAGGGCTGAAGTGGGTAATGTATGTTTTGTAATAGTAATCAAAATCTACAAAGTTACTAGCCCTGAAACATGACTGTCATAAGCGTCATGTGAACCATGGCTACAAAGTTACTAAAGTTTTCAAATAATTGTAGTGGAGTAAAAGTATAATATTTGCCTCTGAGATGTAGTAGAGTAGAAGTACAAGTATTGAAAATTGGAAATACTCCAGTAAAGTAAAAGTACCTCAAAATTGTTTGAGGTACAGTACGCAAGTAAATGTAATTAGTTACCTCCCACCACTGTACAGTGTTTAGTCCAATAGTAAACTGCTTTGCACACAAACACACAACTGCTTTGTAAAATTATTTTAAAAATGTGTTGCTTTTAACATCATATCATTGCCGAAGCCAATCTTTGTAGTATGATAACTTAATTTGCAAATGTTAGCTACGTAGGTGATTATTACCTGCTGGAATAACCTATCATTTTAACAGTTTGCAAAAATGTTCTCTTCAAAACACTTCCAGGGTGCAATCAGAGATGTCATGCCCGAAGCCACTATCACTGCTTTTGAATGTAAGTTGCAGTCATACATGTTGAATGGCTTCAATCTCTGATAAAAATGTCTAAAACTTTAGTCACTCAAGATCAACTTAATGACATGTCCTCCTGTTTTGAACAAGCTTTTCATTTCAAACCTTTATTTATTCTCGAAAGACATTGAGGTTGCCCTCATTTGCAGTTTAACTGTGTCGTCGAGATACCATATAAAGATATAATGGTACCATACAGGTATATAACACAGTTACAGACCATGCTACATTACTACTATGTACTGTCTGGTGATGCTTGCTTGTCAATGCTTATGTAATGTCTCATGGCATTCTGAGCTTAACGTTTGTTATAACACAGCTTATGTTTTTGGTGAGATGTGCTTGGATTGTTTTCTTTCTTTGAATGTTTTCTTCATCCAAATGTCATATACATTATTAGCATGTTGTTCCCTGTGTTGTCAATTAACTATACAACACTAATTAGTTGATAATACGTTCTCTCTCTTTTTTTTAGATGAAGATGAGGTGGGGGATAGGATCACTGTAAGAAGCGATGAAGAACTTAAAGCCATGTTGTCATATGTGAGTGTACACTCCTTACATCTCTAAAATTAAGCAAATTTTAGCTCCACTAAAACACTTGGGAGTTCTGTTCCATATCTGCCATAATTCTGGTCAGCACTGAATCTCTAAGTCAGCACATGTCTTACATTATGTCTCTCCTGGTTCGATACATTTTCACTCTTGAAATAGTGTAATGGTGATAGAGAATGTTTGCCATTGACTGGTTGACTGGCTGACTGGTTGAAAATGTTGCATTCAGCTATTCCAAACCCATCTTTTTTGTGAGGCATTCAGTGTAGAATAGCTCCTCTTAAAATTTGTGAATGTGACAGTGAGGCTCAGGCTGTAGTTTGTACTCTTCCACACATTGTACAAACTGTCTTGAGCAAATTTGCCCCCAGCTTGCTTTTTTTTAGCCATTTTCTGCTAGCTAGCTTTCTTGCTAGGTGCCAGTGAGAAGAGTTGATTTGTCCTTGCCTATGTGTCGGAGTGATAAATTAGCAAGCACGTATAGTTAGTTGTTCCTCTGAATGCCCTTTATATTGGTCCTTTTTTTGCCTGCCTGGCAATTTGCCGGGCAGTTGAGGGAAAACCCCCACAAAATCTAGTGCAGCAAGTTTGGTTGCTTTAATCACAGAAAACCATTGGAATCGTGTAGGGACTGCTGTAGCAGGGTCTTGGGAAGCAGCTGCAGGAGGATGCATTAACATAAGGTTGTTGTACTCTTGCCCATTGAGCGGCATCAACAGAGCTTTTAAGGGGTTCAATGTCATGGGCCCTTTGGCAGATGCTGCCATCGGATGAGAGTGAAAAATGTACCTTGGTGATAATAACAAATGGTGTTGTTTGTTTGCTATGCTAACTTGTGTTTATTGCAAGTAGGGATGTGCTTGGCATCACAGAAGCTAGTCTATTTAACGGTGCTACTCCTGCTAGCCTAGTTGACACAGAAATACTAGTCTGTAAACTATTATTTATTATGGGAGTTCTATTGCAAAACACACTTTTACATATATATATGGGGAAACTAAATACTTAGAAAAATTTCATATCTGCAAAATCAGGCAATATCCTAAAGTGATCTTGAATTGTTGCTACAACACATCTTTCCGCTTAACAATGGTTTGGATTCAGTTCAGCATCATACATAGGCCTGTCACAATTATTACACAATCGCCTAATTGCAATTATTTGAGATAATCGCAATTATTTTTGCATAATCGTTTCCATGTTGAAAAATGTTCATACATTTTCAATCATTTTCCAAAAACAGCAGAAATAGCAGGACATCAAGCGTAGCTATTTCTGCTATTTTTACATTTTTTTAAAGTATACAATTATTAAATGTGTGAGTAAATTCTTTGTGTTATGTGTCATATCTGCCCTGTGCAGTTTTTGATTAAGAAGCCTAAAAGGCAAACAGAAATTACGTTTTTATTCATAATGTTCCAATGTTAAATGCCAAAAATAAAACACTATTAAATAGTTAATTGCAATTATTTGTGTGACAATTAATCGTCAACTTAAATTTGTAATCGTGACAGCCCTAAGCATACAATGTTATTTTTCTCAATGATAAATCTGCCGGCAATGTACCTTGGACAGTTTTAAAGAAAGGTTGTGTGAGGAGGTTAGGAGGTACAAACCTCTGTAATCTCTATCTGGACAAACACAACCAGGCAATTCCTCTGTGTCTGTCACTAGAGAAGGTGAAATCTTTAATTATGTCAAAGCATGCCAGGGTTTGATCACTGTTCCAGAATTCAATTGTATACAGTGTAGGGGTCTAACATTCAGAAAATACACAAAGCTAGTTTAAAAAAGGTTCATCCTCAGAGAACTTTGTTCGTTTTAGGCTCTTGGCACTCAGGATGTTAGATAGGATAATCGTTAAGATTGAGCAAACAGGCAATGTTGTCAAAGTTGTCTCTGTCTCTGGACAATATTGTTTAACTTTTGGAAATGCATGGATGAATTAGGAATTGTGGTTCTCAACCAGTGGTCTGGGGCCTCCGGAGACCACCAGTGGTCCTTGAGGGGGTTCCAGGTGGTCCCCAGATAAATGACGGAGAGTTGGTAACCAAATGGACCCTTTATAGATCTTTAACTCTTGAGAGCGTAACATGTAATTAAAATGTTACGCTCTCAAGAGCTAAATAATTGCTAAACATCTTCTGCATTACTTAATTAAAGAATTGCGATCTCTCCTCCTATGGTACCAACATCAATACAGCATGGAATTGTGGACAAAATCCTATTCAACGATAAAACAAAATACTCTTAAAGGGATATTTCACTTTCAAAAAAACTTTTGTTCATTTTTTTTTTTTTTTTTTTTTTTAAATGAAATACAATAAAAAAATAAAATAAAATAAATGAAAAAAAAATCGGAAAAATACGGCCCCCTCACGCATTAAGAGGGCAGAGTGAGTCACCAGAACCAAGGACAGGTGTTTTTGATGAATCTAACATGGTTAAAATGGAGTTTGAAGTTACAATGGGTTTGTATAGGAAGGGGGCGTGTCTGATAAAATGAATATCAAATATATAGATACTGAATCGAGCAACTTAAAAACTGTCTGGGGGGCTCACAAAGGCCTGAGTAGATGATAAAATGACCAAAAGTTTTTTTGAAAGTGAAATATCCCTTTAAGTCTTGGGTCTGAGAGTCTAAATCCCATCAAACGGTGGTCTGTGGCTCAAATGTCGAATAAATAATGGACCTTGATATGCAGAGGGTTGAAAACCACTGAATCAGGACATGCTGAGCTCTATGCCTTTTTGCTTCTGGATCACTTTTTAGTCCCTCCACACACTGTCCACCCATCCATCCACCGCTCCCTCCCAGGGAGATCTGTTTTCCGTTATTCCTCCATACTTACTGTTCAACGCCACAGACATTAAGAGTAATGACTTGTAATGGGTTTTCCTACGAGGTACAGTGAAAGCTAAATGAACTGTCAATTTTTATTATTTATTATTCAGTACTTAAAGTTTTGCCTCATTAACCCATTCGATCCGGGAACACATCTGTGTCATTTTAGATTTTAGCTATAACCACTATTTTATACTTTTGGCTATTCAAAAATAGCAGATGTACAAGCTCATAGTGCGGCACCGAGTGCGTAGATCTGATCTGAGATCTGAGATTATAATTTTTTTGTGAAAATGTGTGCAAATCTTTGAATATATATTCTTTAAAGCGAACATTTGTAACTCAAATCTTTGCTTCTGGGGGTCCCTGGAACAAAATGTTTTGAGATGGGGGGTCCGCGACCAAATGCATGTAATTTTGGGGGTCCCTGACATGACAAAGTTTGAGAACCACTGATATTATTATAGCAACACACGTTTTTCAGAAAGGTTAGGATTTAGAAGACATTTGTAGATGCGTTCTTCCCTGGTTGAATGGGTTAAAGAGCAGGCCCCCCTGGGCAGTGGAATTGTTCAAAATCTACTTTCATCTGTGGATGTCTTTTACCCCCCATCAGCTCACAATGATGCCACTGGAGCCACGGGCTCAATTTGCTCCCCTTGTTTTGTTTTATTTTTGTCCATCTTTTATCATGCGTTCTCTTCTGGATGCTTTTTGATCATTAAGTAGTGCAAGGTGGCGGGCAGATCGAGCCGAGAGAGCCGTGGCAGCTGCTGGGATGACAAGCTGTAGTGAAACAGGGACGAGGAAATATGTTGACCTCTGCTGGCATTATGTTTGTTCCATTCGGGGGAAATGTTTAGAAGATTGTTTTTCATATTCTTACCCTTTTGTGCATTACATTACATTACATTACATTACATTACATTACAGTCATTTAGCAGACGCTTTTATCCAAAGCGACTTACAATAAGTGCATTCAACATAGGTAGGGAACGAAAACTACTAATCACCAGAAGTGTTAAGTGCATTTTCTGCAAAAACAAGCAACCAAGAGTATACCTAGCACTAAGGTAAAAGTGCAATATATCAGCTACCTATTTCCTTAAACAGATGAGACAAAATAGCTAAATCAAATGAGCAGGAGCTAAAACAAATAATTGTATCGGCTAAACAAGATCCAATAAAACAATAAAACAAGCGTTCGTACAACTAGTTAACAACAAGTAGGCCAGGCAAAGAGGAAGGGTAGTGTTTCCTGAAGAGGTGCATAAACCATATCTTGTGTTACGTGTTGTATCATTATTTGATCTCCATAATCTGTCTTCACATTGGATGGATTAGAGAACAGAATTATTATTTGGAGAATTGGGACATTTCCCCCCTATGAAACCTACAGATTTGGACATGAGTGATATCTGATATGTTACATACTGTGGTAATTACAACAATACCCTGCCCCCACCAGTCAAGTGATAGGTTGATTAAAAAAAACTATGTGTATTCACTTGTAAAGAAAGGACAGCTAGCCGCAACCATGCAATTAGTATAAGTCACTCTGTCGGTCTATCGTCCTCCAGAATTTCCAAGTGCAAACCGAGAGCTGCTCACAGCTTATCAAGGATTACGTGCTTGTTCGTCTGAACAAAGATAGACAGGTCTCTTTGCTCCAAATACACGACAAAAGGGTCCATTTGCTTACATTTGTACACAAGTCTCAGAGTTACAAATTGATTAACACAGATTTTACTGTGTCGAAACCAAGCTCTATTCAGCTTTGTTATTCAAGGTGAATCTGCTCCAATATGTGTGGAACTGGAAAATTGGTGGGACTAAGCATCAAGAGCAACACTTATTCTAAAACGACAAAATGCACGACATCAAAGCTGAGATCCTGTACTTTTTGTGATTTTGATGTGAAACGTAAACTAGTTTAGCCGGCAGAAATAAAGAATTTGCATTATGCACACAAAACATACATACATTTCAGCATCCACAAGAATGCAGTGCTTCGTCCACACATTTTGAATGGCATTCGTACACTGAATCTTTTGGCAAACAAATCCAGGAGTCCCATAATGCTTTTCTGCCCCTCCAGGGACAATCTGGTGTGCTAAAACCAGCTGATCAACGAAAAACTACTATGTCCACTGAAATATAATTTACACAAGCAGCCCCGCATTAAGTGTGGTATGCAAGGGTTATGCATCGCAGCAGTCATTTGCATTGGTATTCAAAGGACTTTCCTGGGTTTGCTGTGGTTGCCTTTTGGCCTCCGCTGAGACCGCGGCAGGTTTTTGCCTTGGTGTCGTTAATTCCAGGTGAGTGGACAGCCATTATGTGAAATTAATAGGAATTAAGAGCAACTAGCATGTTGGGTGAAAAACAGGGCAATCCATTAAGCTCTCTCGTGGTAACTAACGTTCTCTCTCTTTGTGTTTGTGTGTACAGTATAATCCATTGATAAGCACAATTGATGAGAACTACGACTTTCAAAATGTTCCCACCTTGCAGAATGAAATTAATTCTCAAAGATAACGCCTATGTACATTATTTAACATTGGTCTACGCACTGGGCTTTTATTGGGCTGAGCATTCCACTATGCTCCTTTCTTCCAGGCATCTCTATTTCACAGTTTGACGCCTTGAAAGACAACCTCTGTTGAAAGATAAAATCTGGCCTATGTCAGGTGCTGGAGAACTACATCACTTGTTCCCAAACAATGGGTCAGGACCCATTTCATGGGTTGTGAGTACGTTTCCTACAATAATAATAAAAACACACACATACTGTGTGTGTGTGTGTGTTTGTGTGTGTGTATATGAAAAGATTTTCAAAACAATATTCCATAATTCTTTAAATAGGGCTTTAGTGGTTAATTCATATTCATAATGGATTACGTTTGGGTCCCGGGAGACAACAAATTTATATTTTGCATAACATGTTTTGGGAACCCCTGAACTACATGACCTCATTAACTCCCCTCTTGGCTCCCCCTGGAGGTAGGCAGCGCCCCTAATTCCTCTGCTTTTAAGGTAGCTCTCCATGGCACAGCGGCGACGGTAAGTGTTGGAAAGTGTCTGTTGCCGAAAATCTGCTGTTGAATGGGGCGGTGGGTACACTGTCGCGTCGGGTCACAAGGGTGTAGGGTAGTGTCGAAAGCCAACCGACGTCGGATAGCAGCAGGCTTGTTGTTGAAAAAACAAAAACAAGTTAAAGGCTATTTTTAGCAACATAATCTGTCGGTGTCGGCTCTCAGGTGCATTCAGCAACTTTTTTCCACACCTTCCAACCGACAGATCTCTCATTCGACTGCCAGTCTGTAGTAATCAGTAGTAGTCTGTTTGGTAGAGAGCTACCATTACTCCCATTTGCCCATAGTCTGCTAATGATGATGAGACCAACTCGCCTCTTCTCTTCTCCTCCCCTCTTACACACTTGTCCCTTAAGGCTGAGCGATGGTATTTGGGATCGGACGCTGTTTAGTTATTGGCCAACAAAGGAGAATGTCTTTTAATACAACAACTACAGATTAGGTGGTAATTGTAGCCTTAATCAATAAGCTAGCTGAGCGGAAAATTAAAGGTATGTGAATCCCCCCCCCCCCCACCCCCCAAGCCTATACACAGTTACACACACGCACGCACTTCTTTGGTGTGAGACCTATTGTTCATATGTGGCCTAGTGAGAATGCTGGAGGGTAAAAGCAGAGGGCTAGGAGCGAGGAGGGACCTGACAGTGATAAATAGGCCTTTTAATAACAGCTGTGCCACTTGGGTAGCCATTCTGATCCATTCCCATCCAAGCTGGCCCCATCATCCCCTCCCCAACCCACCCCCTTCACAATGAGAGAGCAATTCTATATTTACATATTATGTTCATATTAAAAGTCCCCAAAAAAGAATCTGTATCTTCATCTAATACTGCGCTCATAATTAAGCTGGCACACGTTTTCCTTCCCCATGCAATGTCCATCTGTGACTGTAGTTGGAATGGGAGTCATGGTCAGGGTTAAGGCCTCTATGTTCATTTACAAATGTTGCCGGCCTATAAAAAGGACACACACACACACACACACCATTTAACAGAGGGTTTAGTTCAATGTAACATCAATTGGTATGTTGCCCTGCTGGCAGCAGTTGAAAGGCTCCAAAGTGTGTGTGTGTGTTTCTTTCTCTGTATATTTTTGTGTAGATGCGTGTGCGTATTTATTTGAGTGTACATTTGTGTGTGTGTGTGTGTGTGTGTGTGTGTATTCCTATAGGGTATGAGTGTTTGGTGAGCTGTTGACCTGGAGCAGAAAAGGGTTAATGCTACAGTGGTCCAGAACAGGCCCTCAGGGCTCTAGTCCTCACCGGCAACAGATTTCAACACAGCATGCTCTTATTTTTGGGAACAGTGTCTGACATTATTTAAAGAAACCAATCCATTTTAGTGTTGTGAATGATGTGCATTGCAAGGTCTATTTTCGTAGGGTTATTTTTTTCGTTGTTCTTCAATGTTTAAAATCACTGATGCTTACAGTTACATTTTATCCATGTAATCAAATCATCGCTGTCGAGGTGACATTTTTCAAACATTTACATTTTTGTAATTAAATTGCAGAGAATTGCAGATTACAAGCTCACGACACATCACATGGTTTCTGCGTGACTGCAACAACATGTTCTTAAGCAGTGGTATTGTAGAGTCGATGTAAGGGCCATGACCTTTGTTAACCAAGATTAGGACGGAGCGACGCTATTGTAATGAGACACAATGGTGTTGTACCAATAACATGTTATTTGTTTCAAATTTTGCATTAGAACCACTTCAACCGTTAATTGTGCTCTCATTTTCCATCCACTCAATCCACTCTCTTTTGTGTTTTTTTTACCTTAGTACTGCAATACGGTGAATGAACAACGCATGAATGGACTGCTGCCGGAGCCTCTCACCATATTTCCGCGAGGTATGTAGAGAGATTTGTGTGTGTGTGTGTGTTTTTGTTTGACAATTGTAGAATTTTCACCATACGTGTAATAGATGGACATATTGAGTGTGCTTTAATGACTTAAGCCGTGACACGTTGTGAGCTTGCAGATCTTTTATAAAAAAATAATTAAAAAAAACAATTATCTATAAATTCACAAAACCTCTGTATGACTGTTCCGGGCATAACCCAGGCACTCCGCCTATGGCCCATCACCAGCCTTTACCCGATAGTCTGGAAGGTGGAGATGATGTTTCCACCCCTGTCCGTGGGTCTAAGTGTGTATCTGTGTACAGATAATCTCAGACACTGCTGTACCAATCAGCGTCAACCTTTGCATGCTCACTCGCAGACCAAGGAAGAACCTCCACCGCAAATATTTAAAATCAGCCTCATGGTGGCACTATACCGGGCCGCTTTATGTTTTGGTCTATACCTGCTTGACCTGTAAGTCGTACAATCAAAATTCAAATGTTTTCCTCTGGATTCCTTGGATCATGATGCAACTCCCGGCTTGTGACGTCAAATGGTTTTGTTACTCATACTGTTCACCTCTAATTGCCTTCACAAATGTGTGGACTGGGCCTAATTCCCCAAAATAGCATGTATCATGAACATAACATCCAATCATCCCCAAACGGGAATCGTATGTCGAGGGGTCTCTATAGAAAAGCGGTTTAACTTCTCCCCATAGGGGGAGTCACAAATGCACATACTAAGTTGCACAGTTTGTCGTACAAACTATTTCCTCCTCCTCATGTTCTCTCGGATGCACCCCATGACTGACACGGCCCTGGGTGTGGTTAATGTTCCATCAACAGTATCGAATCGATGGAAAATACTGCTGAAATCTGTTCTTCCGACTTGGGTCGGATCAAGCTTATCTGAGGCATATCTTAATATACATATGTATCTATGTGTTTTTCTTTGGATTAACGGCACGCATCAAAATAGCTAACACAAACACACCCGGAAAGCAAAGCGGCTACCCATTTATCTCTCACTCTCTTTCTCTCCCTCTGCCACCCCCACCTACCCACCCACCTCCCTCCTTGGTCTCCAGAGCCCTACATCTCAATCACTCTCTCCTCTATAGCTAATTTCAGAGTCACCCTCATTTCATTTCATTTCTTAAAAAAAAAAAAAAAGAACTGATTCCTTTTCTGCACATTTGTAAATGGCCCAGTGATGTGTTCTACAATCTAGTCAATTACTGTTTCAGCCGGCAAGACTCCAGGGATCCGGAACATACATGGCCTGAAGGTACGTATCTCAATAATTGTTTCAGCAGCCTTACACACGCATAGAGAGAGCAAGAGAGAGAGAGAGAGGGGAAAAAAGTTGTGGCAAATGGATTGGTAATGCTGTGTTCCACTTATTGAAATGTCAATTGAAGTCAAGGCTGTCTCTTTCTTTCTCTCATTTTTTTTTCGCTCCCCTCGTCTATATTTATGTATGTAGATGGCTGACTGTGGTTATAGCAATCTTTCACTCTCTCTCTCTCTCTCTCTCAGTTCATTTGGTTATGCCAGGTAGTCATTTAAGAGCACGGTGTTATGCTCTAACCCCTACCCCCCAAAGTATTGTGATCCGTCCACACCGTCTGTTAGAGGGAAGAGAATCTGGGTTGGTTGGACCAAACTAAGTCAAGCAGCAGCAGATGAAGCATTGTCACTCAGCCGTGAAATCATCATTACGAGCCGGGGCCCCAATTCAGGAGTGGCTTGTCCCCAGACCCTCCCACTTTATGTTGGGCATGTGTTACTGTTGAAACCCATTGCTAATTACAACGGGTTAAGTGGCTTGACACCTTGCTGTCTCTCCAGATGATCCATATTACGTCTCCGTTTCAATAATAAAACGTCCCCCCTCCACCCACCCCGCTCCCCAAATACTGAAACCACTTTATTTAATGTGTCCTCCGAGGGGCTTTGGCAACGGCTCTCTCTTTCTTTCCTTTTCTTTTTTTTAAGGTCACAGGACTGTTTTGTGAGGATGAAGTTTTTTTTTTTTGCAGAGACCTTTGGCAATCTTCCCCTACTCTTCTTCTGTTTTAATATAAAAGTGATTGGCTGAAGGGAGTTCTCGCGATCCATTTTTAAATGAGGTCTTTCTGGGCACTAATTAAAGACAGGATCCCCGTGCCTTAGTAGACACATCACCCTGGCCCTTTGACCTCAATTAAAGAAGTTATTTTTGGAAAGCCCTCCTTACAGTGGCCACCATGCGTCTCTTTTGTTCAATATCTGGGTTGACTATGCAATGCTCTCAAGGAGGGATTGTTTTTGTCTGACATTCACTCATTTACTTGCAATCTCTCTCTCTCTGTCTCTCCCTCTCTCTCGCCCACATGTTTGGTCTACACTCTAAGGTTCTATTCTTCTACTCAAGATGTTGCAGTGTACCTCCTCTCCTCTCTCGCTCTCATTTTCTCTCTCTCTCCTTCCCCTGCTCTCTCTAAAAAGCCAATTAACCTCCAGGCTGATCTGAGAGGTTGTGTTGTGTTCTTGTTCATTAGTAGGGGCTTGGCCATATGTCTGTATGTCTGTCTGTCTGTCTTTTGGCCTTGGCCACTAAGTGTGCCGCGCGTGTGTGTGCGTGTATGTGTGTGCCCTCAGGTGAACACCAGGCCGAACCCAGGCAATGATTGCGGTCACCCCACCCCAGACTCCATGGCCAACAACAGGTGAGTCGCGTGGAGTGCAAGGAAGATGATGTCACACTGTCTGGGGTTACACATGTACATTTCACTCATAACACAATACAATTTAATTGTTTTCCAGCCTCAAGAAGTCATCCGCTGAACTGAAGAAGATCTTTACGAATGGGCAGGTGAGCTATTCTCGACGGTGCCTATGTTCTTACTTCATACTCGCCACCCAGGTGCTGCTGTTTATCGTGGTATTGTGTGGGTAGCAGGAGGTCCGTGGGTCCTTATGTCTTGGTCATCCAATGCCATAGACTCGTCGCACGCACGCACGCACGCACGCACGCACGCACGCACGCACGCACGCACGCACGCACGCACACCAGCAGAGTGGTGAGCGTGTCAAGGAGACAATTAAACCAGCAGCCCCTCTTGTTTCTCCTGTAACACGGTGGACTAATAGAGCTGTTGTCTCCCTCCTCCCTTCCTACACCTGTCTCCTCTCATTCCCTCTATTCCTCCTCCCCCAGCCATGTTAACAAATCAATTGGAATTTGGGGGGGGGGGGTATTAGGGGGACATTTTAATCTCTACTGGTGCTGCCTGCCTCTTCCTTTTTAGGCAGCTCTCCACCGCACCGATTTAGTCCTGACTCGGCGGCGGGAGGGGTTGAAAAGCGTCTGCTGCCGACAACTTGTTGTCGGATAGCATTGTTCCGTCGGGCCCGGACCTCTATCGACCCAACGATGAGAAACCGAGCATGTACAGTCTTTGGGCCGACTGGTAGAGCCGTGGGGTAGTGAAGAGGGGAGAGAGAAGGGGGTAAAGGTTTGGTCCGAGCTGGCTTTGGTGTTGCTAGATTCTGTGAGTGAAACAAGCGACTAGGTCTATGAAAACAAGCCCAAAAGAAGCGACCAGTTTCACCACTTGAGCCCTATTATATCAGCTATTTTCAAAAATAATCTTTAAAGCAAGCCCAAATAAGCAACTGCACTTCGGAAACGAGCCCAAACAAAAGCAACCAGCAACTATGAATATTTACAAGCGACTTTACAGGAAAACAAGCCCAAAGTCGCTAGGCCAGCCTGCCAGTTCTAACGCATTAGCACAACAATGTGCCGACTGCTTATGCTGAACTAAATGCCAACTTTTGCCAACATACTGTACTACCAGTCTGAAGTAGTCTGTTTGGTGGAGAGTCACCTTTAGTCTCTATACAAAATAATCTTTCATCATTTTAGACCCGGCACAAACAAGCATCTGTCCACATACGTTGGCCTATTGACAAACACGGACACACACACACACACACACACACACAAATATCTCTCCATACCATGTGGAAATATGGTGTGTTATGAGGTATAAATACTTGTTTGATCGCTTTCCCTCCAGTCTCAACAGGCAGGGGGAAAGGTTGTGCGGAGCCTGGGCTAGTGATACATTGACAACGAATAACAAAGGCAACAGTGTGTCTTTATTAGAGCAAGACTTCGTAAAAATGCCTCTCACCTAACCTGTAGGGCACAGATGGGCAGCCTTTTTATGGCAATTGAGCTCATTTCTGCTCGACCTCCATGGAGTAATAACATTATACCAGGGCCATGGATTCTGCTGTGGTGGCATGATGGTTTGAGAGACTAATGCACCAAAATGAAAAATAAGGAAACACTTGGCCAAATACCAAAAGAGTAACGAAACAAAAAATCCTTTATTTTCTTTTTCTTTCTGCTTGTCCTTTCGAACCCCCAGACTCGGCGGTGGTGGGCAGGTACTTTACCACTGCGCCACCCGAGCATCGAAAATAATCTTCCTTTGAATAAGGAAATGACTTGGCTCTTTCAGCGTTCACGAATTGATGCCCTTATCCTTGCAGCTCTAAGACCGAGCACTTTAATAGACCAGCCTGTGAAAAAAGGATAAGGCTGCAAAGGAGGGATTCTTCTGAATTGATGTCACCAGGCTTAGAATTACACTAGGATGGGTGTGATTGGATTGAATGTTTGAAATGGATTGCTATCGGTGTTTCTGCAATGCTTTTCTAATACAGTACTTTGTACAACCAATGCTGCAATTAACTAATGAACCTCTTACCCCTTTGCTTTAGGACGTTGACTAGTCTAATGCCCTCCACTGTCCTGCTAGTTTGTTAAACTCTGTGCTACTTTCCCATATGTGGACAGCCTTTTTTTTGTCTATGCACTGGGAATATTGTTTTAATGTTGTTGTTTTTTAATAAATCTGATTGATTAATGGATCATTCTCTAAGTGCATAGACCACTGTGGAGAAAGGGGTGTAGAGATGGGGGGCTTCATGTCAGCTGGGGCCACGTTATATTACCCCCTTCTGACACCTTTTATCAAAGTGGAATTGAACAACGACAGCAAACAAATCGTCATTAAACTCTACATCACTCACCTCCCCTCATCCCAAGCACAATGTCCTTTTATAAATTGGACAGCAAATGTTGTATTGATCTCCCCTCTCCCTGCTTCTCTCTCTCCCTCTGTGTCTGAACTTGGAATGACCTGAACGCTTGTCTTGTTTATGGCCTCCAGTAACATTTTGTGCTGTCTTCTCTCTCTCTCTCTCTCTCTCTCTCCCACCCCCCCCTCTATCTCTCTCACTCACTCGTATGCACACACCTGTGTAGTTCAACATAACCTCCTTTGATTGCCTCCCAACCTTTGGCATGTGTCTTTTCTACCAAGCCAAAGGCATGTGTCACATTGTTACATGCCTGTCTTTGTTTCCCCTTTAGATAAATGCCCAAGACATCCACTACGAAGAGCAACTTGGTCACGGAAACGGAGGAACTGTGTTCAAGTAAGTGTGGAGTGTGCTTACTAGGGATGGGTATTGTTAGGATTTTTTTTACACAATACTACAATCAATACTGCTCTGTCTGCTCATCAATACCGATAATCATCAATACTCCATAATTTGGTGAGAAAAAGGATATCCAAAATGTATTTTCATTACTGTCCCCAGTAATTTTTTCAACTGCAATACATGTCTGCTGTGTGCCTTATTAAAACAAATACATAAACGTAAGAAGATTAAATACCAAAGAACTGTAGTTCATGAACTTCCCAGAAGCAAAAACTGTTCAAAAATACGACTCACTGTTTTTAGGTAAGCCTACCTCAATTTTCTTTTTTTTATTACAAATAAAACGAGAATTAATAGAATAAAATCTTATGAAATAAATAGGCTAACTTGCCATCTCAGAGTATATCAGTGCATACTTCTTATATCTACGGACAAGACCAATTTAAGCTAAAATAAGTTGGATGCTCAATTTCATCCCTATATTTAGACCCACCACTTTGATGATGCATTTAATTTCATAATCAAGTTTTCCGTGATTATGTGTTTATATTACCTCTATTACACCAACAAAAAACCCAGCAGTTGTGCTAGCCAATTACAATTTGATCTTTCCTCCGGCTCCATTTACAACACACCTTTGCCTCCGGCTTATGGGATCTATACTACTAACTAGACAATTACAGCGCTCCTATCCCTCTGGCATATGGGATGTACAGTAGCTGATCATCTTATGTTGTAACTATAGCTACCAACACAGCTTCATTGCACCTTTGCTTCATAGAATTAGAAGCTACAACCCAAGTCAGAGAAAATTTTAAAGAATAATCTGAAAATGAGAAAGCTTTGCTAGTAATAAATGCACAGTTTGTGACCTTGTCTTCTAATGTAATACTGTGTTGTTGGCTACTGTGTGTACTGCCAACCAACAGAGCGAGAGGAGTCTGTCCGCGTAGTTAATCGATCGCAGTTGCGATTGTTTGCTTGGACGGAAAATATGAATAGAAACTTGCTAAAATAGGTCTTCAAATATACTTTTCCAGCTGTTTGCATCTCAGAGCGAGCCACCTCAGTAAAGTCTATGTTTGTTAAACACTTCATTAGAATGAATTGAGAGCACTGTTTGTCCAGGAGCTTATAGGTATTTCAGTTCTGACCAATCAGGAACTGGTACCTAATTGGCATTGGTTCTTGTTACCCATCCAAACCTTTTAGAGTGGCTCTGATCAGGAAATTTGCCAGGCATGTGCAGGGATTTTATTCATATAAAAAAAGTGCAATAGAAGAAGTAGATATGATAAATGGTGATGTTGAAGTGGTGGCACTGTGCAAGATGATGCACTGCCAGTTTATAAACTGATGCTATATGATGTTTGACGTTTTCAGTTTTGCATTTTGTTCACTTTTTGCATGGCTCCACTGCAGGCATGGCAGAGTGTTCTCTTTTCCCCCCCTGGGTCCATATATCTCCTGTGGTTTGTTGTTGACAATCCATCAGGCCAGTTTGTCTCCAGGCCTTTATTTATTTATTTATTCTGATCTGAAGGTTGCCAACATATGTGATATCGATTTGGGGCTGTAAGGTATGAGAACAATTGGCTTAATCGGTGTACAGTACCACACATTACCTGTTGCAATAGATACAAGACGGATTCCCTCGTCTCTAGCTAGACTGATGTATTGCTACACTGCTAATGTTATGACATGGGTGGCATTTGGGTTGCTGCTTTTTATCCCCCTATTCCCCACCCAATGTTGTCCTCCCTCCATCAATTCACTACTATTGAACTGTTTTATTGAGATTGAAGTATTGATCACTGCTCAGTCCTAACCTTGACTTGACAGAGTGGTCTGTCGGTCTGACTGCTTTTGCAGGAGCCCCAGTAAATTTCCTCTCCAGCAAATCCACTTTTATTCTTGTGAAAGGGCACTCTTTTTCAGTTTTTCCCCCGTCTTCTTTCTTTTTCATTTACGGCCTTTTACTGTTTCATCACGACGAGGTGGTTTCATTAACAGCCCACCTCTCATACTAGTTGGAGAAAGTGATTGCCGATCAGATAGGCACTAGAAATTGTTCCACTGCACTGGGGAAGGCCAATATTGCAAGACCAACAACTTCTCAGTCAATTGAGCTCAGCAGAAAATCCATACGCTTTGGCTTTGAATTTTTTATGGTTGGGAGAAGAGGGTAAGAAAACTTGCTGAAACGTGTTTTTTTTTCTTTTGTCATACCCAGTTGTACAATGTTATATATATATATATATATATATATATATATATATATATATATATATATATATATATATATATATATATATATATATATATATAAATAAATATTGTATATATATATATATATATATATATATATATAAATAATATATATAAATAAATAATATGGTTTATTGTTGCTGTCGGTTGAAAACCTTGTACGTATGTCCAAAACTGTTTCTTGCATCCAATGTACTTATTATTTAGTCAGAAACGCTTGTTAATACTAATATTTAAATATTAAAATAGCTGGCAATTTTCACCAGCTATACAGATCTACAAGCTTATCGCATCGCTACTGTCTTGAGAGAAGGACAAACTGGATCTAACCAGGACAGGAAAATATGCTCAAGAGGATAAGTACATAAGTTTGTAGTTAGTTTGATAAACAGAATCCTTACAGGTCCACAGTTGTCTGCTTCCTTATATAGTACATGCCAAATACCAGTGTCTTTTGCAACAGTGAAAGACATGAAAAAAGGCAGCTTACGTCTGAAGGTGGAGCCAATCAATTGAAGGTGGAGCCAATCAATTGTCGGCATTCGGCAAGTGTGCAAATCATTTCAAAGAGTAATTGTCAGTGGAAATAAACGTAGTTGTTGTCAGTTGACTTAATCGCAAGAAGGTCGCTTTTGTGCAAAAGAGAACAGATCTACTAACAACGCCTCATGATGCAACACGTTTCGAGATTGTATATACATTTTGGACATTTTGGTCGTACTATGGAATATAAAATTAGGCGGTAGCCTCGCAGACCAAATGCACAGTGTTATAATGTTATTACATCATACAATCTGGCCAGGTTGATCTTATGATTTTAATTATATGATTTAAGATTACTATGGCTATTTGCAATATACTTAATTAATTTACGCTTAATGAGCAGCACTTACGTTTAAAAGTTTATGATTGGCTGAAAATCTCTATAATACAGCCATAAAGTGTGTAATAAACCATTTAAGACCCCTGGTCCATCCACCCACCCTGGAGCCCCCCCAGGGCCCCAGTCCCCGGCTGGCTACTATTTCCATCCAGCTGGACATTGTATACACTTGTGTATACAATGTCTACTAAGTAATACCCAGAGAGGACAGACCTCCAGACCCCTCTAGTGGGTCTGTCTTTTCCCTGCTCACGCATGTTTCTCACCTTTTTCACCCCTAACCAGTATGTACAGTAACATGCATCATGGGAAGGGGCATGATAATTTTCTTAGTTTTCTGGCAAAAACTAAAGAAGTTACCTTTTCGTCCCTCATCAGTTTGCATCCCTGCAAAACATAAAGCGGGCTGGTATAGCAGAGCTATTGAGGTCGATTTGAAAAATTTGGGATGGAGGTACTTCCCTGCATGGACGAAAAGGTTAATGCTGAACAGGGCCAGGGGTTTCCGAGGTTAGACACACAGACGGGGCAAAAACAGAATCCAGCCTCTGGACTGGTGCAGATGATGACAGTAAACCTGTCAAATCGAGGCCTGAGAAGGTGACAATGGATGAAGACTGTTTGGAGTTGTAGTCACCTCCTAGAGCACCAGCTGGTCTTCACACTTAACAAGATTTAAGTAAGCTTTGTGAATAATGTTGTCTCCAGCAATACAGTAAAGACATATTAGATATTTTATATTAGGTTATGCTAGTGGTCCCAACATTGCAGAAGATTTTAAGATTTTAGTTTTGCTTGCGCATGGTCTGTTTCACTTTCACTCAAATTAATGTATACTTGTGATACACGTTTAAATTATAGAGGAGCTGCTCCTCAGTCCTCATATATGCATTTATGTGGTAAACATTACTTTTGTGCACAGATATTTGGACTTCGGTGATGTGAGACTTGTTTTCTCATCACATTATTCCCTGCAGGGTGCATGGCTTATAGGCCATGTGTTTGTACAGATATACTGTATATATGTATGAAAACAGACTTTGGCAGGGAAATGGGGACATGTCGATTGCTACCCTCCCGGCAATATTTTCCCTGCGTCCTACATCACCTCTAGTCTAAATAGTTTTTGGTTAATGTAAAACACAAGGCACTTTGACCATCAAACATGCACAGAGGGTTTTTACACCCTTCGTTCCCACTCAGCAAGGCACCTTGGGTATTACTCTAAATTGCTTTCTTTAAAAAAAAGTAATTCAGTCAGCTCCTCTGTTGGGCTTTCTGTCCTGTTCCAGTGTTATTATATGTCAGAGTATGAAGAGTTGATAACCCAATGGCATACATATGCACACACACGCATAGCTGCAGATTGTGGAACTTACACACACGCGCGCGCATGCACACAACACACGTGTCTCACTTAAATACAAATACTGCACTTGCAAGGACACAATGGTTTGCTATCCACTCTCATTTACAGCCGGCAGTGAAATCCTTCACTGTTGCCTAATGCGAAGTGAATGTAACCCCCTCTATCAAAACCGTTTCTCTGTTGTCTCCGGCTTCTCCCCTTTGGTCCAGCTTATATGAGGCTTAGCCAGTGTGAATAGCACCACTGAAGGCTCCACACCTTTTAACCTCTTAGCCCATTTATGACCTAGAGCCATTTAGACTCAATTGGATGTTACCAACACCTCAGCTCTCCATAGCCATATGCTGACCTGGCCATCCATCAATGTCGGCCTTTGTTTTTTTATTACACACTCTCTGCGGTCCATCCTGTCCACCAATCTGACTGACTCCATGGCTTATAAAATGCAGTAACAAGGACACAGAGGCTATTTGGTGCCTGATGGATCCAGCAGTGCAATTAGAACAAGCACATTTACATGGCAGTGGCTACAGTGACATCCACTTAAACACCCATGGCTTTTTCTTTTCGTCTCTCGGCCCATTTTCTCCATTGATTTTTTTTCCACCCCACCTCATTGATTATGCTGTATACTGCAAGGCCTAAACACTTTGGTTGTATAATTGGTTAATGAGCTCTGCTTGTATGTAGAATACTTAAAAATGGGCAGGATATTTAGACGCCAATCGCTCACATTGTGCATATAAAGTCTGTTACACGTACATCCGCTTGCCTGCCCCGCTCACTCTGTGCCTTTTCTCTCATGTCAAAGTGATCTGCAGTGAGGTCAAACTTGAAGCAATTAATGTTTTATTATACGTTCTTATTTGTAATTAAGTGAACTTACTACTGTGTACTTATTGGGGTGACAGTAGGAGACTTGACTTTTATCTCAAAAGAGTTTATTTAGAATGACCAAAACCAATCAACTGAATGCAAGGTTACTAATTTGTTGCAAATGTGTAACAGAGACTAACCTCCCTTGGATTATTTTGGTTTACTAGCCTATTCCCATCCATGCAGTCTGGCCGCCCACCAAGATCCAGTATCTGCTTGAGGTTTCTTCTCGTTAAGGGTAGTTTTTTACTTAACACTTTTTGCCAAGTGGGGGAATGTTGGTTCTCTGTGTAGAGCATGGACTCGACCTGCTCTACATGTAAAGTGTCTTGAGATAACTTGTTATAAAACATATATCCTTGTAAACAACTGGGCTGTGTGATAACACGTGCGTCTGTATGCACGCATACCTGCGTCTGTCGCAGTTTGGAGACCCGGGATGGCTGTCTCAGGTGAGAGTGTCAGGGAGAGCGAAAGCCACCCCGTCGCCTCTGTGGCACTGTAAACCTACACCCCTCCAGCCCTGATCAAGGAGGCCAGGCTCTGCAACCCTCAGTACCAACTTCAGAGTCATAGAGAGAGGCCCTATGAATACTGCATGACGGAGCTTTTATTACAGCACGGCCTAGAGTGTAAATAAGATCCAGGCAATGGGGCACGTTTACTGGGGTCAGATAAGGGGGAAGTGGGGGGGAATGGCTATGTAACCTTGTCCCTCTCTCTCCCGCCGTCACAAGCCTGTCACTGTAACTCATACAGGAATGCTCAGCCCTGAGGTGGTCAAGGACAGTCTCGAGGTAACGCTTGGACAAAGCAACAGTCACCCCATATCTCAAGCCCTGTTGAGGGAAACCAGCCAGTATTTAGGGCCTTTGTTTCCTTGTGAACCTGCCCACATTCATTTGTGAAATTATGTTATAAAATAGAAGAATGAAAATAATATATGTGGACCTGTTTCCCCATATAATTATTTTTACAGAATTGCCCTGCAATGTTTGTCTTGTTATAAAAGTCCAGAGTTGTGAACTAGAGCTTTCTCTGTTTCGCAGAGCCGTATTTTTTTTGCCAGCCTGCCTCCCACACAGAACCTGCTCAATCAGTATTTAACTAGTCAGTATTTATATTTCTGTATACCTCTGCACTCTTGTCTCAATTAACATCTTTGTCTCATCTTAATTAAGAGGCAGCAGCCATGCTTAACTGACATTGATTATGGCTTAAAGGGAGAGTGAGACATCAAAACGGAAACAAGACTGTGTGTGTGTGTGTGTGTGTGTGTGTGTGTGTGTTTTACAAAAAGATACGGACAAACATTCTACAGTATAGCAGGCTTACAGATAAATATTAATTCTTGAAATATCTACTATAAATGCACAAAATAATTGATCCCATAGCTTGAAAAATGTCCAAATACGGCACAATGCGATCATTAGGCAGAAATAAATAGTCTAAAACATCTACAGTGTATTTGAATGTGCAGGTGCATCATTACACAGCCGCAATCAGGAGCAAGTGTGTGTTCTAACTGTGAGTAGTTACCAGACATGACACTAAGAGGTGTCATTAATTAAAGGCCCAGGCCAGTTTAGAGGTGTCTGGACGAGGAGCAACGTGATACTCCAATCTAAGACACATTAATCACACCCTGCACCATGAACATTCTCTCTCGCAGACCTACTGACAGGTGAGATGCCAGGTATCCCATTTACCCGACCCACTCGCAAGCAAAACCAGCTTGCGTAACATGCTCGTCCCCCGTCACTATCAAGCGACAGCTGTTGGACAGTCTTCGTCCTTGAGGATTGAATGTTGAGACGTCCTGAGGTATTGTCACCGGTGCCGTAAACGAACCTTTGCGGGCTGTAACTAAAGCCGACGTTTGGCATTAAGGAGTTTCATAATTAAATCATCATGGGGCCGGGCTGTGGCTGCTGCTTTACCTGCAACTCTAAACCCTGTCTGGGAGCGAACGGGCCATCGGGTTGACTGAGACGGTTTTGACCTTTGACCTTTGGAAGAAATTATAAAGGCATTATGTCATGCTCGTTGGAACCCGACTGCCCCCAAACTTGCCACCCCAATCAAATTTGTTCGTTCATTACCCATCGCTTGAATACATTTTCTTTCCCTTTCACATTTATTTATTTATTAAATACAATGATTGAAGGTCCTTCTTCTGTAATTTGTCTATTCTTTTTTCTCCTTACAGAGCATACCATCTTCTTGGTAAACGAGTTTTAGCAGTCAAGGTAAGGAGAAGGGCAGTGTACCTGCCTTTTTTATTGTACACTACCAACTAAACCCTCAACCTTTTCATGCCATCTTGTCTGCAATGTGAATTCCATTCTTTGGTGCCACCTCATGAGCAAATTCATGTTACTGTTTTAATATTTATCTATTTTTCCGTTTGCTGTCCTTTATTCCTTCTTGCACTGTCTGACAAGATCGCCATGAATGGAAACGCATTTCCTTGAACTTGGTTTTGAGCCTACACCTGCTGGCAACACAAGATTCAAGATTCATTATTGTTACATCCCATTATAGAAGTATAAAAGTGAGAAGTACAAAACAAGTAGCACTAATATAAGTTGTACTAAAGAAATACAATGCAACAACATAATTGCATAATGTAAGGTGCCTTTGTTTAGGTGCTGTATGTATCGGTCCTACCTCTAAATATTATACAGTGTATATATTTATATAGTTAACTATATCAAATCACAACCATTGATTTGGAGTTGGTCCCCGGTTTTCTACTATAACATTCTCCACTATTCTGGGATGTTTTTTTACTAGTTGGAACATTGCTGCTGCAATTACCACAAGAGTATTAGTGAGGTCAGGCTCGTATTTGACGTTCCAATTCATTCCAAAGTTGTTTGATAGGGTAAAGTTCAGGGCTCTGTGCAAGTCAGTAAAGTTCTTCCTCATTCATCGCAACAAAGCATTTGTGTGTGGGAGAGCGTAGGGGACACGTGGGTATTGTCATTCTGAAACGGGAAACGGCCTTTAACAAACTGTTGCCACAAAATTAGGAGTACACAGTTGTCTAGAATGTCATTGTAGCTGTCTCCATTCACTGTAACAAATGTCACTAATTAGAAATACTAATTAGAAAGGGTGTGTATGTATGTATGTGTTTGTGTGTGTATATATATTATATATATATGTGTATATATGTATCGGGTACGCGCACGCACGCACGCACGCACGCACACACACACACACACAGTATACGGTATGTGTCACTCTGCTCATGCTGCCTGCTACCATGATGGGTGCATGCACTCACACACAAGTGGGACAACCTATGAAGGAGGACCAATTGAATCAGACTTACTTACTACAACACTGATAGGCAGGCTACACTGGAGAACCGATTCATTGAATCAGACTTTGAATGACAGACCGATAGGCATGCTACACTGAACGATATCGAATGAACCGCTTACTCAAGGAGTGTCTAACTGGTGGTCTGTGCGCCAGATGCGGCTGGATCGTTTGGATTGTGAGAAAACAAGAAATGATGACGCAGTCATATTAATACCAGGTTGCTCTCTCCAGCGTCCCCGCACGGAACCAAATAGACCCGTGGTCCTGTACCCTTTTGCTCGCGGAGTAACACATCGATGTTGCAGGCGGCGCTGTGTGTGTGTATGAGGAGTCAAGACAATAGTTTGTTTGGTGGCGACGACCACACCTTTTTTTTTTTTTGGGCTATGATCCCATAGCATGGGAGGACGCCCGTCGTTCAGAGTATGGGGAAGTCTCGGGGAAGTCTCCCCATTGGCTTAAAGGATTGAAGGACAGCCAATGATGAAAAGGTCGCTAGAAAGTGTCGAGAAAGTGTCGAGTAGTTGATCAGTCTCTTCCTAGACCAGGCTGCAAGCAACCTGGTAAAAAAAAGTGTCGCACTGACCCACACACGCACACACATTCACACAAAGAAGTGAAGCAGCCTTGTGCTGTGAGCGCTGGTGATCTGTTTGTTTTAATCATGCACCCGAACGTAACCCTAGCATCCCGAAAAATATTTGAACATACATACGTCGAAATTAGCAGATATCTACAAACTCATAACGCTCACAACTGCTCGTTGTACTGTATTAGATGGCTGACGAGAGAAGAGGGCTCTGCTGTTGCCTTTTCCAGTACTAATGATGTTAAAATATATCAGGAGGAGTTGGCAGCAGAATGGGTTTACTTGTACTGAAAGTGTTAATCAACTATTTTGCATACTTACTGTACCAAGTCATTAGTAAGTAGTTTACTAATAGCTTGTTCATGATCTATTAACTATTTATAATGCATAGCTGTAAATCATTAACCAGCTATTAACAAACCTTTAGCAAGTCATTAATAACTCATTGACTAACAGTTTGTACAATTATAATAATATAAAGTGTCAGGTGCCTTTGTGTGTGTAAATAATATATGTGTGTGTGTGTGTGTGTGTGTGTGTGTGTGTCCTGCCTTAATAAATGTGCATTATGAGAATGTAGTTGTTTCAGTCTGTGGTTGGGATGGCTGGGGTCTTTGATAATCTTAGGGATTTACTGACGCTATCGTAACAACACTGTAACAACTCCATGGCTGCTTCATTTTTCAATAATAACTTTATTCAGAGATGATGCAGTCTCTATATCAACAATGCACTGAAGTATTCTCTTTTTGCCCTAAGCTGTTCAGGATCATTAAAGAAAGCATTGTTGGTAAAACGGCTTTGTCCAAAGTTAAAGGGGCAGTACACCCAAAGTAGAAAAACATACATATATATATATATATATATATATATATATATATATATATAATTTTTTTTTTTTTTATTATTTTTTTTTTTCTTTTCTTACCTGTAGTGCTATTTCTCTATCCACAGTTGTGGTGTGATTCACTGATGTTTTGAGATGTTTGCCATAGAAATGTCTACCGTTGCCCCAATACAATGGAGCCCTATTACATTTAGTTTTTGACACTCAAAGCAGGAACATATTTCAGTTTCGAACCCTTGAAACTATTTTCTATCGAAGTAGAGCAGCCAACACTGTCTCTGTTCAAAAGGCAGCATACCAGTATTCATTGACTGCTTTCTTATTTTGTGTGGAGATTAAGTTGCCAGTTTTAGTTCTCAAACTGTGGAGATATGTGGATTCATTTTGAGTAAATGAAATACAATCGATGAATAAATGAAAATGATAATATATTGTATATATAATTAATTTGATTTGAGTCTCTTGATGAATCTTTTTTGGGGTGAGCACATTATCTTGAGTTACTGTTATGATTTCTGGAATGAGACGTGGTTGAGTTTTAACTGGCGCAGTACCTGTGAGTGAGTACGTGGAGGCCAGTCTGTGACATCAGTCATTTATTACTATGATTATGAAGTTAGTGCCCATTGTCAGAGTGCTTGGAGGCCAGTCTATGACGTCAGTAATCGGGTATATTGAGAGACAGATACACAGACAGATTCCTGGGTAACACTTTATGATAACCATCTGCAGCAACTTATCCCACTAATCCACTTACAGTATCTTGACTAATTACATGTAGTCAAATAAACATTGTGGCCTTGGTTTTTAAACCATTGGATTATCACCCTGAAACGCCCCCTCTTGGACAGGACATGCTCTCTTGATTTTGACCAATAACCCTGAAAATGTGATTTCAGGTTATTCCCTTGGACATCACAGTGGAGCTGCAGAAGCAGATCATGTCAGAGTTAGATATTCTCTACAAGGTTAGTGGGGACTGATTTAACCTGTTCCATTCCTTTTTAAACTTTTTTAACAGAGGTGAACTTTCCTCAGAATTGCATTTTGTAAATGTATTTAATGGGCTGTCATTTAACCCTTTAAGACCTGAGGCGATTCTTTAAAAAAATCTAAATCCTAACAAAAAAAATGTTTAAAAAAAAAATTCACGATTTTTCAAAAATAGCAGATCTACAAGCTCGTAGCGCGGCACTCGGTGCCGCGCTATGAGCTTGTAGATCTGCTATTTTTGAATAGCCTAAAGAAATCTAAAAGTGACACAGATGCGTTCCAGGTATTAATGGGTTAAGAATTGTAATGGAACACTTATCTTTATACGCCAAGCAAAATGTCACTCTGGCAGAGGAAGCTGCCTATGCTGTACCTCATATTACAGTACAAGCACTAGTACAGCAGTCTTCTCCAAAGCAGTGAAATAATGAGCTTGTTGTTCAGTGAATGGGAATGTGTTTAGTTGCTGTGTCCTTTCTGTGCACAGAGATATGTAACGGCAACACAGACCAGACGAAAAGGTCCTCTGTGAGCCAGAGCCATTAGCTTAAACAAATGGCATTAAAACGTATTGAACATTCTTGAATAATGACTTCTGACCTTTAAATTGTACCTAAGGCTGTTAGACATGTTGAGGGATCACCTACAGGCCACCTAGATACATTAATTAGTTTTAACTATAATTGTTTATTCCCCTTTGTGACATACAGTACATCTTCAAGATCTTTGTTTTAACCTAATATATAAATAAATCAATTGTATCAATAAAAAACTTCTCTTAAACGTGCAAGTGGCAGTGTGCGGGTATATCTCTCCAGATTGATCACAACCTATATATAAATTCACAATAATACAAATGGTTCAAATGTTTTCGTTCCCCTTTTTCCCTAATATTAGACACTAGTGTGCAAAGGCACAATTTTAAGTAGATTATTTCAGTACAGTAACACCCTGCATGAAGATGTTTACACCTGTACATACTGGTTCTTATTCTAAAAGCAAACACATGCTTCCAGTGAACCCTGGTTGTTCCCCATGTCATCAGTGTGCAGCTTGCAACAACTTTTTAAGAACCATCTCCTCACATCCTAGGATTGAGACATAATTCAAAGTAATTCCTGTATTTTCTTTACTGTCGTTGTTCAATGGGATACACTACATACGCATCAAGACATTTCAAAACAAGACTATCTGATCAGAAAAGAAACAGAAAAGACCTGTAAGATCTGTAGGAAGAAGAGCGGTATATCTGACCAGAATGGGAACCTTTTTTAAAAGATGAAACACTCCGTCTTGATGTCATATTTTTGGCTGGAGGGATCGCTTATATTGCAGACACCAGTCACCTGCAAGTAACTTGGCATAAGCATGGCATTGAGAGTGCAGTCTACTATGTTTTCTCTATAGAGATGTTTAAGGCCGCTGTAATAAATGATTAAGTAAAACCCATTAAATATTTACTCGGACTTGACATTTTACATTGTAAACATGCTGTCTTCCCTGTTTCTTCCCCCAGTGTGATTCTCCCTACATCATCACTTTCTTCAGTGCCTTTTTTGTGGAGAACAGGATAAACATATGCACAGAGTTTATGGACGGTGAGTCTGGCTTTGGCTAAGGCCTGTGGCTTTTACAGGGTATTTACTGTACTCATACTGTAGCTAGCCTAAGCTTTGTAGAAAGGGCCTCAGGGAACTTGCCTCCGTCTCTCCACCATGTATCCATTTACACTTCTACAGAGCGAGAGAATGCCTTATCGCTGTCAGCTGGTTAGCATGTCTGTGTGCTAAGAGCTACAAGGGCATGATAAATCCTGACTTAAACGTGCTTGTGTGTGCTTAGATTTTTGTGAGATAGAGTACTCGCATGTGTGCATGTTAGGGCTGTCAACTTTTCTCAGAAATGATATTCGAATATTGGTCTTAAAAATTGGCAGATATTTGAATATATTCGAATATTATTATTATTATTTTTTTTCCCCAAAAAAAAAAATATATATATAAAAAATAAAAATAAAGGACAAACAATACAAAAAACAATGTATCGAGTGCTCGGATCCAATACAACATATATTTTCTTAGTTTTTATAACTTGATACATTGTTTTTTGTATTGTCCCTGTCAAATAAACATTAAAATATATATATTCAAATATTAATTCGAATATACATATTTTCCCCATATTCGAGGAGTATTCGATATTTGAATATTAATTCACCAGCCCTAGTGCATGTGCACATGTATGTCTGCTTGTTACTGCAGTGGTTCCTCTGTTTCCCACATCAGTCAACTTGTCAACAATTATTGAGAGAGCAAACGCCAATTGATTGGCTGAGTGCTACTTCGCAAAATAATGCAGGAATCATGTTCATTTGATCCAAGGCTAACACACACACAGACACACACAGAGACGCACACAGACAGACAGGGGTGAAAACATAATCTGTCCTGTACCTCCTGGCCTAACAGATAAAAAACACAAGCCCTTGTCTACCAATATATAGTTAGATAGGTGCCTACCTTTATTGATCCCATGGGGGAATTTCAGGCACTCGGAGGCAGCATGTGAGCACTGTTACTGATTTCCCCAAAATGATATGGTAGTTTTCATGACAAATATGCATTTTTATATGTTGTCAACATGACTCTGGGTACCCTGATATGCGTAAACCCAGGTCTTTGTCTAATACACGAATATGTGGTTTGCAAATCATTTGGTCAACAAGGCTAGAACATGAGTAAGATGTGAGTGAAATAAATGATAATAAAAAAAATATGGTTTACTGGGCACGGCTTAACAGTTTCTTTGTGCAGGTGGTTCTCTGGATGTCTTCAGGAGAATCCCAGAGCATGTGCTCGGTAGGATCACAGTAGCGGTAAGTTTATATAAAACACTTCTGATTGCCCTCATTACTACTGGGCATGTAGCACTTAATCCGTATTATGAATCAGTAGTAACTCAGCATGACCAGTAATTAAGTAATCATGTCTTTCATGTCCATCTGGCTCTTCTACAATACCATAGTTTCCTGAACTACAGGTGTGAAACTTTCAATTAGCCTCCCATAGGAAGGAGATGGACCACACACACACACACACACACACACACACACACACATACACACACACATACACACACACGAAGAGAGACAACTAATTTAAAACCAGCATTTTAATGCCAAAGGCCTTGGATTTGGATAAATGCCTCCCTCTTCTCGACCCTCATTACTCCAAGCCCCCACCTCCCCTTTGTCTCCTCTCCTTCAACTTTGTCCGTAATCAAACATTGACAGCTATTTAGTCAGCGTTAATTCTAATTCACAGCTTTCCCTTCTTATCCACTGTCACAGTTGTTAATTATCACAGAAGGCAAAGCACCCAAGAGAGCATGTGTGATGCTGCTCTCATCTGTCGTCGTACTTCCACAGGCAGTACGAGTTCAGGGAGACACAGGCTTTGAGGGAGAATTGCAGTCAAGATTGAGAATAAAACAGATATTCAAGTCGCCTTCTCTTCTTTCCTGTTTCGTGGGACAGAATGTTGTAGACTGGGGGTGTGGAAAATAGGACACAGCATTTATTTTAATATATTGGGGCTTTTCTGACCCTTTTATTTGACAAGTACAGTGGAGAGAGACAGGAAAAATACAGAGAGAGAGAGTAGGGCGAGTGACATGCAGCAAATGGTCTAGCCGGCCGGGAATCAAACCAGGGACTTGCTGTCAGGCATTAGAGCCTGTGTGGTACTTGCTCTAAACCACTCAGCTATCAGGCTGCCCAGACACTGCATTTTGCAGTACATCATCAAAAGCACATTACTTACCGTTGACTGTTTTGTGATTTTTGTGTTTTCCTTTTTTTCTTTTTCACCTTGCGACAAATGAATTATGCCCCATCAGTTTAATACCAGCTCAGTGACCTTGTGGTTAGGGTGTCCGCTCTATGTTTGGGAGGTCGGGGGTTCAATCCCTGTTTTAAATATACTTGCCGAAAGTAGCCGATCACAAGCTCACAGTGTGCTAAATGTTTGACGCGTCGTGAGCTGTAGGCTATTTTCACCAAATGTTAGTCTCAGAATAGGGATGCTGGGGTTCAAGTGGGTAAATTGTACACGTGTTTGTTAACAGTCAAACATTTTGTAGGTTTGTAGAGCTCTGTATGCTTTCATATTGTATTGACCATGACAATGTATTTTAATAATGATTACACCATTTATGGCTTCCCTTTTGTAAATGGTCTTTAACTCTCAGTGCCAAGCCCCGAGTTATCCCGAGTTTTTTCTGAATGCCCTCAGTGCCAGAACGAAAAATCCCGAGTTTTTCTTATTTTTTTTATGTTCAGAACCCAAGATATCATTATCTGAAGATTTGCAGCTCCATCCACTCTTTGTTTAACTTATAACTGAAAAGGCTGTATCTCGCTTCCTAAGCACTTTTTTTTACTTTACTACTTTTTTAAATCGCTGGCAGTTTAGAGAACATATTCTTTTATTTCATTGGTACTGAGAGAGTTAACTCATTGAGTGCCATTAACGTGTTTCACGTGTTTTACCGCTATGGCGCAACGTGCCAATGACGTGTTTGACGTGTTTTTGAAAAAAAATTAAAAAAAAATGTTCAGAACCCAAGATATCACTATCTGAAGATTTGCAGCTCCATCCACTCCTTGTTTAACTTATAACTGAAAAAGGCTGTATCTTGCTTCCTAAGCACTTTTTTTTTACTTTGAAAAAATCTCTGGCACTGGGACAACATAGCCAGAAATAATTCTGGCACTCGTGAGTTAAGAAGAAGAAGAAAAAATCAATAGACGAATACTTAAATGGAATGCTCTTAAACCTTTGGAGTGTGAATAAATGGTTGTATGTTGCTTTGGATCATAGCACTTGTGGTGAAGTTTGTCTGATAATGTTGAAATAAATAACGTTGTTTTTCCCCCTGTGCCACAAGGTGGTCAACGGCTTGACTTATCTGTGGAGCCTGAAGATACTTCACAGAGGTGAGAGGGGGGACTATGAAGGCTCTAAGTTATTAAACAACAGTCAGAGAGAGTTGATAAAGGCCAGCTGCAGAATGCTGACATAGCGCTTCTCTCAACCATTTTGTCTCTGCAGACGTCAAGCCCTCCAACATGCTGGTTAATACTCGAGGACAAGTCAAGCTCTGTGACTTTGGTGTCAGCACACAGGTAAACTGCTGCGCATGTGTATTAGAAAGAGTATGATGATATCGTGCACTGAAAATAATAGATCTACAAGCTCAAAGCTCATAAAATAATAGATTTACAAGCCCCAAATGTGTTGCATCACAATGCCTTGTGAGCTTGTAGATCTGCTATTTTCGAAACATGACACCGGTGCGCACGAATCAGGCATAAGATTTGTCTCCGAGACAGCTCTCTGCTCTGTGCCATTTTGTGGATGAGTGTGTGCACGTGTACTATAGCTACTCCTGTTTGTTTATTGCTAACCTGTCAGTCTGCGCATTCATTTTCCACTCAAGATAACAGAGTGATCCCTCGGGACAGCCCCTCGCATTAACTTAGCCGCTCGCCGCCATTGTTCTGCAGAGTCCCAAAATTTGACTGGCTATAATTATGACGCCACATCCTCATTGATATGTATGAATTGCTGACGGACAATAGCTGGAGCCATTGTGTGTATGTGCCTGTCTTGGGGTGGGTGAGGGTGGGTGACGTGTGTTAGTAATGTCATCAGCAGAGACACTTTGAACCTTCCTCAAAAGGTCAACACTGAGAGGACTTCTACTTAACACCCTTTTGGTTGAATTGTAAAATTCATTTTCAGCCTGCATAGAAACTCAAGTTGGTAGCATTAACAACACTGAGTCACTCTGTCATAGCGCTCTCTCTCTAGCCCATTCTCTGCAGGACCGCATTTAAAAAAAAGAGAAAAGGAGTCATAAGGGAACAGACAGTCATTATCCCAGTCCTATCATTGATGGCATGTGCCATCATACGCGCACACACACACACACACACACGCCTAAATGTCCCCTCGTCCCCCTCTTGTTCCCTAGTGTAAGCACTGAGAACAGCCCAAAAATAACACCCTGACATTTCAGTAGATTTGGGGAATGTAAGTTAGAGAAGGATGAAAGATGGGAGTTGCTACTTAATATAGGACAACGATGTAGTGACTCTTAGAGGTTGTCTGACTATGTCTCTCTATCAGTTTAAACCCTCTACATTCATGTATATGACTTATTATATATGTTGTTTTTTTTTCAGTTGGTGAATTCTATTGCCAAAACATACGTGGGAACTAATGTGTACATGGCGGTGAGTGAATTCTACTTTTATTGAACACACATTAACGTTAGCACCTTTTATAATGATACTATAGCTTTATAATGTACTGTAGCTGATGTTTGTTTGCTTCTCCTGCACAGCCTGAAAGGATATCAGGAGAGCAGTATGGTATCCATGCAGACGTGTGGAGTGTGGGGATCTCATTCATGGAGGTAAAGCACCACTGGATTGGCATGTGTCTTTAGAAAGAATTAAGCTGCAGATATATTTTTTTAAAGCTGCAATCCGTAACTTTTATGTTCTACCTGGGATTCAAACCCGGGTCTAATGCCTGCTTGGCCTGGGAAGATATTGTGTGTGTATGTGTGTATGAGCTTCGGGCAGTACTACTTACAGTACAGTAGGTATTCTATCCTATTGGTTAAAATAACGTTTTATTCATTAAAATAAGTTCCTTATTGCAGCTCCAAAAATGGAACTGTACCAGTCCATTTGGTCACATTTGTACACTCTCAGATCTACAAAGGGATAAAGTGAGACTGAGGATTTTCAAGTTAGCATTATCTACTTTTCGCAATTATCTTTTTTTCCCCCAGGAGACATTATTCTGTTTAGTGTCTTACAATGGGCCTCATTCACTAAGCTTGGGTCCGCACATAATTTGTACTTATTCGCATATCCGCACCTTTCTACGTACAGAGTCTGATTCATATAAAAAGAAATTGTCTGTGGATTTTGGCGGACGTCCACTCAAACTCACGTCTGCTCGGATGCAGACTTATATCTCAAACATTGCGTATAAGTTATTAGAATGCCTTATTCTTCATACAGAATAAATTACGATAAAACGTCAAATAAAATATTAATATTCATTTGTCATCGCATATAAAAGAAAAAAGATGTCAAACGATCTATTGCTTGGATGCATATTATACTGTATACATGATGCAAATTCAATATATATGCTATATATATATTCAATTATATAATATCCTTTCCCAGTTTTATTAGCCTTTGTTCGTGAGGTTAAACTTTGTAAACTTCTTATTCTAATTACACATGAGAGTAGGCTATTACTTTTTTGACGTTCAGCAGATCTATCGTACGAGGGACTCGTGATCTATTCATTTTGACGAGTGATGACGTTTATCGTCTGGCGTTGGCTGTTTCCGGTTGCCTTTTATGGTGTTAAATGGGGCGTGGAACAATGCAAATGATTTCCACGGGAGCGCACTTATGACTTGCAAATACAAAACGAGATACACCTGTGATCCGCACAAATCAAAGCTCTGCACTCCCATTCATTAATCGCACGTCAGATTTGACTTATGAGATATACAGTACATGACCCGTCACCCTTTACACACAAATAATGTCGAACATTTACGACCAGCGTAGTGAATGAGGCCCAATATCTGTTTGTGTGTACACACTGATGAAGGCCAGATGGCTGGGAAAAATAACACTTTTTGAACTGTATGAGCCATGTAAACATTAATATCATATACAATGTTATATACTGTCATATAGCATTTTATGATCATTTATATGTTGCGTGTTTCCATTTTTTTCCATTTTCAGCCACATAGCCTTCAGCAGTTTGTACAAATTAATGGATCCATTCTCTACTTAAAAAAAGTACACAGTACCTCTGTGTTGATTTAACTCTTGTGTAAAAATGGTCCAAGCCTTTACTGGGGGATAAATAGAACTGAACTGGATGTATGTAATAATAAGTCCATTTAAGGCAATGTTTTAATTGTTCCTGTCAATTTGAGGGATATGTTAAGAAGGGAACCCTGGAGGGTATTGCGAAGGACTATAGGCTGGATATTGTTCATGCTTGCATACACGGCGCTCCTGTGTGTGGCTGTGCATTAGTGTCTTTGCCCGCCTCTCCCCAGGGCCTTGATACAGTGCGCCGCTGACAGGCCTACATTTTCAAATAACATTTTAATTTCAGTATTACACTTGCCAGGTCTCTTGCCCTCCCCATTGACACTATTGATTCTCCATCTGTTTATTTGCACAGCTCTCCCCCTTCCCCAGTTTGACAAATTATTTAGACTTCCATCTCAGCTGTATTAAGTCAATACTGTTGAATATTAATACAATCCTTATACCAATTGTTGAATGCAAAGGAAGAGAGCCACATGAAAATGATCAGCATAATCTTTATTTGGTAAAGAATGAGTTTTCTCACCATGCTACCTCTGCTTTCTCTTTACTTCCATCCAGAACAGTATACATTAGTCTAAATGAAATGGCTTCAAGTCCTGTTTAATGTGGAATAATCCTCAGCCTGCTTAGTCTATCTATGTTCAATGCAAACATGTCACTTTGAGCATCTTCTGGTAAGCTGCCTTTGACCAAGATGAAAGATGGACTCCCCAAGTGAGTTGTCAAATGTCAGGGGATAGTTATCAGGAAAAAAGGAAAAGAAAGAAACCACCCTGCTACTCACACCGCATCCATCTGCCGCACAGTCCTTCCCTCCTATTGTTTATCCCACCGTTTTGTTCTCGGCAGGGGGTTATTAACTAATAGCTGATGGTGTTTTTTTTTAGAAGGGGGCACTGAGCTTCTTTCAAAGCCTATAATAAGGCTCATATTCTGCACGTTTCAGTAAATCTTGCAGCGTTCAACTAACCATGCAAATACCATGCTCAAAGGTGTCAAGAAGCTTGCAATGGAAAGTCTTCTATACTAAAATACACGTACTCGTGTATGTGTATTTTATACCAATACACATACACGAGCATATACTGTATGTAGTCTACACACACAATCCAAACATTTCCTTCACACACATCAGGCATAGCACTGGCTTAAGGATCTCCAATTACTTTACTGTTATTGTAATGTACTGTACGCTTATGGGCCAGTAGCTTGTTGAACACTAAATTTGGCTTTTGAACAATCAGGATTTGCTAGTAAAATGTAGATGGCTTGGACTCATTACTCTGTATGGTAGGACTTGACAGTCATGCTTTTCTCTTTATACAGTTGGCACTGGGCACATTCCCCTATCCACAGGTGAGTACACTTCTGTGTAGTATATGTGTGCAATTAATTCAGCAGTCAGCAATAGACCTGTTCAGTCTATAAGGTCATGAGGTATTTTAAGGAAATTAACTTTAGAAAGTATTAAAAAGTAAGAATTTGTTTTTATCTGTCATTTCCTGTACACCCCAAGTATAACCAAAGTTGTTTATTGGGTAATTTTTCTTAAAGATTTAACTAAATTATGGATCAATGTATTGTATTTGCATCTTATTTGAGTTGTGTAGTTGGTTATTCATGAAAACAGGTTTAGCATGACATTAGGGGCCAACATAGTGCTGGCAGAGTGTATTTTGATTTCATAAATATGGATTACTTCAGCTTTGCCATTTTCATGTTTATAAGCGTGAAATAAAAACGGTTTAGGGAAAGAAAATGCCATCTGTTCCTCTGGCATTTCGCTCAGATAGAAAACTTTTACAAGACGTTTTAGGCATTTCTGCCTTAGAGACAGGGAATGACAAATGATGCAGGTCATGAACCAGTGGAACCTTGCGATTATGTCTGAGCATTTGTGGAACGCCCAGGCCAACACTGCATAGGAAAGAAAGGACTGACAGGAATGACATGGGTCAATAGCCTCATTTGAAGCCGTAATTTAGGAATTAAGCCTGTTTAAATACAATAACATACTGAGCTACCAGGATGCTGCGGCATAGTTATGATTTGCCTATAGGTATCTGATCATGGCATATTCTAATTTTGATCTGTAATGGCTATATTACGCCTAGTCAATGTCTTAATATTTGTATATTTAACCCTGTTGAGCTCTGTCTGTGTATACACATGGACATTATCCACTACTTGTGACAGCGAGTCAGAAATGTGTTTGCTGTTTAGCAGCAGCTAATTAACTTGACCAGGGCTGAATTCTCTGTGCTTTCAACTGCATTGAAATACAACAATAATGTATGATTAGACAAAAACACATACTGTTCACTGTGTTGGATTACCTATCTCAAGCAAGTTTAAAGTCTCTGCAAGTTGATATATTTTCTTTTACTATTTATTGTTTGACTTTTTTTTACTAATTTGAAATGAATGGAAATCAAATGGCTTCATCTAAAATCGAAGAACTTACTGTATGCTCGGGGAAATTGTCTGCAGTAATGTCAAGCATACTGTGACTTGTAGTCAGTGGACTAAACATGCAATGTCAACGGTATGGCCCTTTAATCTTGTACACTATACTGATGGGCTGCACATGACATAAGGTCTAATTGAAGGGTGACAAGTGGAATGTTGTGATTTAAAGCCTTGAACAAGGCTGAGCTGGAGGCCAGAATTGTCTCCCCTTTGAAACATGTAAAATGCATTAGCTATTTGGGTTGTTTTATTCCCCTGTCCCTTCTTATTTATTATCTTGCTAATCCCTAACTGAGCAATCTGAACTCAGTTACCTCAGTTTACCTCCTGGCAAACTTCCTTCACACATCTCCCTGCCTTCGGCTATGGTGTATTGTTCACAATTGGTCCATTTCTAAACACGTTTACTCAATCAAGAAATGTTGGTTTCCTGAGAGCTACAGTGTATAAGTGTAGAGCACAATTCTGCTTACTTATGGGTAAAATAAATAGTTCTGCAATGACACCATTCATAGAGCTATACAAAATTGACAAAGAAATCGCAAGGTCGTTCTTGATATGGCATGTTGCACATTTCCTAGGATGTTGTTTGGCTTATCTGCTAACTTTCACTGTACGTTTAACAGCCCTTTACCCGACAGGTAACACGTGCGCTGCTTCCTCAATTAGATAAAACTTCATTGTAATTGATTAAAGAAGCCATGTGCTGGAACCCTAACATTATCTTCCCAGGGACTGCCTAAGTGACTGCATTGTTTCAGCATTCCAATTACCCCTCCTGGGAAAGAGGGAACCAATTTAATGAACATTAGTCAAGGCTATCGTCTGTGAGCTGCATGTCCCTCATAAAGGGCTTTTAAATCTCAAGTGTTACCCATTCCAATTACATCTTCATTATTATACTATTATATATCATACTGTTATGTTGTACTTTTGTACGACAGGTACAACTGTAATGTGTTTTCTGAAAATGTTCTTTACGCAGTGCAGAGACAAACACATTTAAATTCACAGAATTAATGCAACACTGACTTGCCTTTCTTCAGGGGCTTTCACAATAGATAGGCAGATAACAATTATGATGAATCCGCTGAGTAAATTTCTGTTTTCAAATTTCTGCTCCTTTGGACACTGCTCTAGTTTCATGCAGTAGCTAGTGCTAACCAAACATGTCTGCAAATGAGAAATTATTTATGTTTGTACACATCTTAAATTAATTGTTTGGTAATATAAATGACACATCATGACCACTCTGTCTGTGTGTGAGTGTGTGTACGTGTGTGGCTACAGCTGGGGCATGTCTCATTTTATAGTGCAGTCACTCTTCCCTCCGGCAGCATCTATTAACATGGCCATTATCATGTTAATCATTAGTGTTGTATTACATATACTAATGAATACTACACAGAATGTGGTACTGGGCGCCTTCCCCACCACCACACTTTCCTATTTCTCTCAAAGATGCTCTTGTGTAAGTATGAATGATAAGACATCCAACTCCCAGTTTGACCTATTGGGAATTTGAGATATTTTAAACCATATAAACCATATATTATGTATGGTTTCTCATCTTCACTTGACTCATTAGTCATTTCTGTGTTGCACAAGGTTCCATGTGGTTATATTCAGTACAAATTGAATATATGAAGAAAGACAAATTCTCCCCTACACAAGTCCTTTCTAATTCATTGTAGGATGCATGTGTGTCACAATCTTTCCGCACCATGCAGGATTCGATTCAGTTTCATGATTTATTTTAATGTTTGTTTATGACATCCTTTTCAGTCCAAAGCATAACTTTGCAGAACAATGGTGTTCATGTTGTCACAATATTTAGCTTTTGCTTTTGAGAATTCTTCATTGTCTTTGATAAATAGAGCTAGAAGTACAGTGTTGGCGCAATTTCATGTTTTCACACACCAGTCATTATTCAACTTTAATTTCTTTTTTTACTTATCCCTCATCCTTCTTTAGTCTTTTTTTTATGAACTTACAGTAAATGGCTCTATATTATGTATATAAGATGGAGCGTGAGAGAATGAAAGAAGGAAAGGTTTAGACTTCCCGCTGCCACAGCTCTCTTCATCTCACTGTTAATTTTCCCCCACCTCCATATGGTGTTGCAGACAGTTCACCTGCAGGCTGTAGCAGAGTGGTGTGGCGATGGTGCTCGGCTCCAGCTCGCCAGGCGCAGCCAGCCAAAGTCCTCAGGCCTAAGCTGTCATTTTTGCAGACGCCCGCACAGCTGTCTGCGTCAAACCCCCTGCTACACTTCACACTGAACATTTCAGTGTGGGCCGAGGGAGAAGGGGGAGGGACAAATAAAGGGAAAATGAATAGAGGGGATTGGTTGCACCTGAGACTGCACACTGTTGACACGGTCCTTGTCGTGGGAGTTGCAAGGTACAGTATAGGTAAGATAAGGGATATGTTGAGGAGGATTTCGCTTTTAGGGTTTCAGGGTGTTTTGTGCTTTGGAGAGGGCTATTGTCTTAGTTTTTTGTCCCTTCAATTCTGAGGTTATGTGCTCGTGTCATTTACCATCATAGGGGTGATGCTTGGTCGATACTGTAGTTTGCCATAGCCCACTCTTTTTTTTTGTGTGCGTTCACACAAATCATCCCGTATTTGTCATTGTAGAAGTGGTCTTTTTAATTCCACTTTCATTTGCATTCTTTGTCATAAATAAGTTTTTTGAGACTTGTTCTGGTCTTTGAAGACATTGGTCCTGATCATCATTTTCTTTTTCTTGATGATGTTATTCTTAATTTTCTCTTATTTTTTCAAAGTTGAATGAGTTTTCTGGATGAAAAACCATATCAGTGGTTTGAGCGTAAACTGTGCTTGTTTGAATCTACCATTACACATCAAGATATGCTGAGTGATCTTTTGTCTTTAGCCACAGCATCTGCAAATTAAATTAACTATTTGATATTACGGTAGTAGGATCATGACTAGTGTCTGTGTTATAACCAATGTTGCCTGTTGACATTGTTAACAAAAGAAATCTGACTAATCGCTTCCATTTTTGGAAAGTGTGGTTTCAATCAAACCCAAGTGTTCTGAATTCATGGTATAATTTAAGCAAGGGCAGACTAATATGAATATGAATACAACCCAAATCTTATACATTTGTTTAGTGGGAATTTAACAAAGAAATCATATGGTTTCAGTCTCCAACATTTTACTTATTGCTACGTCTCTCTCTAACCTCTGACCTACAATCTCGTGATCTAATAACCATACTACATCCATTCCTTTTTTGGAGCAAGTTTATCACAACATAAATGGTGGACTATCTTGCAATCCTTCGAACTACACATTGTAGAAATTAACACCCTTAACGTGGGTACATGTTGGTGGAAAGGCAAGTGTCTTAACCATTACTACACCAGTGGGCAAAATGACTCCCTTTTGAACTTCTTGTTCCTTGGCAATACAGTATACCATCACTGACTGACACCCTCATATGGGACAAGAAGATCTACTGTTTAATCAAGAACGGAGATTGTTTTCCTACAGTAACTAAAAAAGCTGAACATTTCACTGACAGTCCCGGCCCAATTTCATACATGGGTAATCAAAACTATCTCTACACCCTCCATCACAGTCTGCTGTAGCTCCACCTCCACCTGTTCCAAGGACAATATCCAGTGTGTTCTCCACACTGCTGAGCAGGGCGTCGGCTGTCAGCTGCCCTCCATCAAGGAACCACATGACACTAGGGTGACGGAAAGGGGAGGAAGAACTGCTACCAGCATTGCCCAACCAGAAAGCCATCTGTTCCCAGTACCAGCACCCATCCAAGAAAACCAAGATCACTTGTCAACCCTGAAAAAGTTACTTCCCAAGAGCGACCTCCCTACTGGGCCAGCTCTAAAAGTCAACCTCTGCAAACTCTCACACTCTCTGGACTCCATATCACTATCCAATAGAGCTGACTTTGAAACTAATGACTGCTGCTATTTATCGTCATGCATCGCCATGTATAATTATTACCCATGTGATTTTTGCATAGCCTTGCACAATCTAAACTGCCCACTATGACACGTTAGTCTCAGGAATTTACATTGTCCAGTGCACATCATTATTTCATCCATCTTGTTCTGTTTAACATAAATAACATTGATAAAGTAAGCCGTACGACTGTACCCCACTATAAAGGGACAACCGAATACAGAATATAGAATAATGTTGGGACCGTCAAACAGTTATACGTTTTGATTAGGGGTGTGCTGATACACTAATTTCACGATACGATACGATATTGGGCTCACAACTTCGATACGATTTCGATACGATACGCACTTTTTTATTATGAAAATATTATTTAGACATGCAAACTTGTAGCTTTTCAGCTACAATAGCCGTTTTGAATCCAAATAGGGCAATAGTGTGACACCTGACCCGAAAAAAAACAACATGTTTTCACCTCGGGCTGTTTGCATGCCTGATAATTATTATTGTAAAAAAATAAAAAATTAAAATATATTTTTCCCCCCCCCAAAACGATACATATCGTCACGAAAACGTATCGCGATATATCGCGGGACGATATATCGGCACACCCCTAGTTTTGATTGCAATTCATTTAAACTTCTGTAATTAATTGTTATAAACCACGATACCTGGCGTCCCTATTCTGCGGTGAGCATTCAGCAAAAATTGTCTATCTACAAACGCACAAAGTGTCGCAACGCGATATGTTGGGAGCTTGTAGATCGGCTATTTTTCGGCAAGAGATTTGGTAAAGAGGGGAAAAAGGAGGATGCCTAGCATGGACCCCTGGGGATTCCGGTCAATGAAGTATATAGGGTTTAAGTGGTTAATCATTGCCATTAACATGACAGCGCAAGTATAGATTGATATATAGTCTGTTCTCTACCAAGTTGTAAGCTGTCATACCTTTTTACACTGTGAGATCCTATCATCCATGATGTATGTCAGTTATATGAAATTCTGTCTTTGTACCATGTTTATTGTGCATGGGAAACGGACAAACATCAAATGCATGGCGATTATGTCATTTTCTTGCCTATTTTGAGACGTTCATATTCATTCAAATGAAATGCCCAGACATACACATGCACACAAACTTGAGATAACCCATGGTGTATTTGACAGTAACATATTTATAGAAACATTGTGTTACGGCTCAAGAAGCTCAATATACATCTATTGAAAGTACATTTCTCTGTTAACTTGAGAAATATACTATACTATATATCTTTATGCCTTTCACTATATTGAATACCCTTGGAGCAGCGTGTTTGCAATGGTATAAAAAGCTTATTAAAACCTGATAATTATATATTTTTTAAAACATGGTCAGTTTGTAAAGAGTACCAGTACCTTGTCTCAAATAATTTTGTTTGCAACTTTGCATTATAGCAAGCTTATAATATGAGTTACGAGGTATCTGCTCGACAGCAACAATATCCATGGTGGCAGACAGGGGTTCTTACACACAACTAAATCTTTCTTTGCCGTCTTTGTTAGACTTGATGTTTTTTGATGCGGACAAAACTCATTCGACAATCAGAACTTGATGTTTGCCCATTTAAAAAAATAATAGCTAGTCCTTAAAAAATATATTTTCAAGCTGCATAGCAATTGGGATGAATGAAGGCTTTGATGGGTAGCCTTGTTAAAGCTTGATCATCTTATTAAACATTGTTTACCCTCAGGACGAACATGCACACAGTTATATGTTAATCAGATAATCACCTGACAACGATCAGAGACTACGTTAAGAGAAAGAGGACATAGTTATTAAGCCTCAGTTCGTTGATGCCTGGTCAAAACTGCCGCATATGAGAAGAATACATGCTCAATTATGCTTGAATATGTTTGTCTCCCACTCTCCAATTTCAGGCACCTGAGCAGCATGCAATTCTGTCCTTGTAATTAATTCTGAACAAATTAGTTTTCCATAGTAGCCTTTAATGTGTCTGAATCGGGCAAAACTGGATATAAAGGCAGTTGAGGAGTCTCTTGATATTTATTTTGAAAACCTGTATTTAATTGAGTGAATCGATAAGTGCTCTAATTCACTGTCAAAAGACCCAGAAACAAATGAGTTCATTCACTGAACATAATCTGGTATTTACCCAAGCCAAAAAGACCATGAATATTTTGTTCTGCACGTCAAATTCAACAATATGTCTTCATGGAGAGTGTGACCACACTTATGTTGGTGTCTACCGTCACAAATATTTAATTAATTAAAACCTTTTGGATGATGTGTGAATCGTTTCTTTTTCTCTTTTTTTCCTACAATGTTTGTTGGAATTATTATTCTGCAACTTTTATTGTATGCATTTTAATAATGAAGAGCCTCAGTTGTAGCTTTTCTATATGAGCCTCTCACATTCTGGTCATGGTCAGGCCAAACGGTACATTTCTTTTAGCTTTTTGTTACCTAATGAGTGTGCCTGATGCAAGCAAGCGTACAATCATTTGTGTTGTATCAGTTCAATCTTTTTGGAAGAAATTAACTCGGTCATTGAAAAGCCTGTAAATGTGGTTTGGAACAATAATTTTACATCCTAGCATTTCTAGATAACCTGGAGGGAAGGAATAAAGCAGCTCTCAGAGAATTAGCCATATTGACCCCCCCTCTGTCTCTCTCCAACAAATGAGAGCAAAGCTATTAACATTTGTATGTTTTCATTATGTAAATGCTGTTAACGCATGCCCACAAATTGCCACCAGGAATGTGTTTTTTTTCTCTCCCAGTGATCATAATGTGTCCAAGTGCATCATTTTGATTATGACACACTAATTACATATCGCCTCTCCTCCTTTTCTCCCTCTCTGTCTCTGTCTTGCTTTACAGATTCAGAAAAACCAAGGATCCTTAATGGTAAGTTTTATGGAGTTAGCATAAAAGAGATTGAGGAAAAAAAAGAGGTCTCCCTCCATACCCGGCAGTGTTTCACTCTTGATTGGCTCTCTCATTTGAAAATCCTCACAAACTGCATCTTTTCAGTATGTTGTTAGAGCAGACTTTAACTGCTGGAATTACATTGGGTGCCATTATGGGATAATAAAGACATTCAGGAGGTGCATGATGGCTCCGCCAGAGCTCGCTGCATTTGATTAATCTAAGTAGATACTTTTTTTATTATGCTATTGATTTTCCCTATTGCCAAGACATTGCATGTAGGCTAATACGTTTATATTTTTTCCCCCCTCTTTCTGTCTGTCTGTCCTCCCCTCTTCTAGCCTCTCCAGTTACTGCAATGCATCGTTGATGAGGTGAGTCGCCGTCTTATGTGCTTTTGCATCTAAAGTCAGTCCTAATGGCCCGGAAAGCTTATATTTTGTTTCCTAATGAAGCAAGCCACTCAGGCGGCTTTGCTCCCCGCACACTCAACCCTCCACCCTGTGCAACTGCCTCCAGCTATTCACATTACTGTAGAGAGAGCATCTAGCGCGAGTAGCACGCGCACACGAGCACACACACAAGTGCAGCAGCAGCTGCCCTAAGCATTGCTGCTCTGTATACTGAATAGCAGGTTTGGCCCCAAACCAGACTAAGATTAATCCAGGGATTTTCTTGCTAACAGTACTGCCTTAAGTTCCTGTTCAGAACCCTCATATCCCATTTGACACTTATAAACAGACTGCTAATGGAGTGATGTATCGCTGCATCTCAGATTATTGAGTATATTTGACCAATGTGCAACTTTGCCAAGTTGTTGGTCCCTTTTCTCCTAAAGTGTGTGCACTCTGTGTTTGTCTGTTTGTGTACAGACACACATACTGTGTCTGTATTTCCAACATAAGCACCAATCCCCAACCAGGGACCTTTCCCTTCTCCCTGCTCTCCTTTCCACCTCAGTTCTTTGCTGACATGCACTAATAGCAAAACTGCCATGACACCCTCACTAACCCAACCCAGTTCTCCAAACCCCCCAACCCCAGCCCTGTCCAACATTAAACATAGCGCACTGCTTGTCCTTAAGTGCCTATAGATTGGGCGTAATTAATAATTAAACGCTTTCGGTTGTAATGGGTTGACCCCAGCTGAACTGTTCATTAGTCAGCCAGACGGAGGCATCACTCAAACTATTTTTCCTGCGCCCTTTGCCGTCTCCCCTTGAGGTGAGAGAACTCTCTGTGTCGGCACAGGCAAGCCGGCACCGCCTCACTGTCCCAGCTGACCCAGGGCTAGGGAGAGAGGGAGGCAAGCAGAGGATAGACAACTCTTTGGATAAATGAGAACACTCAAAGAGAAATGCAAAGGATGGATGGCATTGCGAATTTACCTTCCAAAGACACCTTAGAAATAGCCCTAGAAATGCTATAGAATGCAATGGCCCTACTGTGTTGCCTAAAGAGACAGCTAATATAATTCAGAGGCATAACAGAGAAGCATTTAATCACATTAAAAACCCAATTGGCCGTGCAACACATTCATTGCAAGGTGTATCTTATAACATGGCTACTATTCTGTCTACTCTTGACAGTATTGTCATCTACTGCTCTTACTTTTAAACACAGGAAGGTTCTCTGCTTTAGTTGGGTTTCAGTCACTCTATTTGCACATTGCTTTACTTGGACATAATTTTGGTCAGGTGGGCGAAGTATTTTCAAATGGTAAGCTATTTGTAAGTGGTCTAGAGTAGACGTGTTTGTATTCAGGAACTTATCAAAACCATGCCAGGTGTTATATAAAACTGATTCACAGTTTTTTGGTAGTAATGTGAGATATTCTTTGCATGTTGCCCTGATGTTTGTTTGAGTACTATGCTCCAGTAAGTGGATCATTAATATTGACATAGCTAGAGGTGTATTCTACGGGGGGGGGGTTCTCTCTGGGGTTGGGGAGATAAATAACAATCAGGGCCACATGAGGCTCAGGTGAGAGAGTATATAAACAGGGAAAATAGAAATGTCTACTTAGAAATTAGTGTACACAAGCACAGGTTTTGTTTGCTATTAACATATGCTTACCCTCACCCCTCTCATTTTCTCACTCTCCATCCCACAGTAAATGCTTTTCTTTTCTAATGTTACTTAATATTTGGGTACAGGAGAGAACATTTGGTTATTGTTTTTTAACCTCGGTCTCGAACCCGAAATTCTCTTCTCCTTTGTCTGTCCTCTGTCCATCTGTCCTCTGTCTGTCTGTCCTCTGTCCGTCCTCTTTAATGTGTCTCTCCGGTACTTGTTGAATACGAAGTGGCTCCACTATTAATGGACTTCTGCTTTGTTTTCAACTCTGTAATTACTGATCTAATTTTGCCTAATAATTACTCGGTGCCAATGACATGTATATTTACTGCTCATACCCTCATAGTGTGCCGTCTTAGAATGGAGGGCATTGACAAAGCCCCCAGACTTTCATCAGGCTGCTGGTCATTTTCGCCATTGCTTGCCGCCACTTCAAAGCTTTGTCAGTGTTCCCCTTCACTGGAAATATGAATACATTCATGAGTTTGTGTGTTTGTGTCTTCAGTGTGTTCAAAGCACACGTGTAAATGCAAATATGGGAGGAAAGTGTGTAAGTGAGAGAGATCTGTATCAGAACTAACAAACATACAGTAATGCAGAAATAGATTGCGTAGCTTGTATCTTACTGTGTGTGTGTGTGTATCTTACTGTGTGTGTGTGTGTGTGTGTGTGTGTGTGTGTGTGTGTGTGTGTGTGTGTGTGTGTGTGTGTGTGTGTGTGTGTGTGTGTGTGTGTGTGTGTGTGTGTGTGTGTGTGTGTGTGTGTGTGTAATGCGGAAATAGATTGAGTAGCCTGTATCTTATTGTGTGTACTGTGTGTGTGTGTGTGTGTGTGTGTGTGAGTGAGTGAGAGTGTGCCACAACCCAGCAGGTGGAAATTGTTTGGTGCTCTTGCTCTAAATGGCATGTACACTGAGGCATACGGCTTGCAGTCCTTGAGGGTGTTTTTAGTGTGTGTGTGTGCTTGCGCTCTATGATATATTGCTCATCCAAGCGGCGGTAGCACTCTGAAGCACAGCGAGATTAGAAGCAGCCAATTCCTTTGTTAATTTAAATAGGTGCATGCATCATGCTTTGCAGGGGCCTGCCGATCAGAGCATTACGGAACGGGGGAACACTGCCCAGAGGTGTTTTAACAGCACAGCGGGGCTGCTAATGCAAAGCGGTGTGATCCCCTGCATTTGACTTGAACGGATGATTGTGGAGCCAGCTTGTGTGTGCGTACGCTGTAGATGTGTATTGAAAATATGACTATAACATTTAGGACATGACGTTATTGTTCTCTCCACCAGGGTGGAACACTGGGAGGCAGAGATAATGTTTTTGCCCCTGTGAGTGACTGACTGTGTGAGTCCGGAGTTAATCTTGCTGGATCGATCAGCGTCAAACCTTTAGTGCAGGCAGCTAATAGGCATGGGAAGGCGCTATAGCAGTCCGTTTTACATTTTGGCATATTATTATTTATTTTTTTAATTTTTATCCCGCGATTTTTGTAACCCATTTTTTTCACCCGGTGCTAATTTCCTAAGTGATCCTGGGCGCTACACCTTCCCTACTCCAGCGCTACACCAGTCCCCTTCAGCCTAGGGAGGCCAGGGCCGAGCTCATGCTTCCTTCAATGCATGAGAGTCAACTGACCTTCTTGTCACGTGACAGGGGGGAGTTTCCCTTGTAGGACGTAGCGCGTGGAAGGAACACGTTATTCCAACCAGTTCCCTTCCCCTCCATCAGGCGCCCCGGCTGTCATGGGGGAGGCAGTATAGTGACCAGGATTACTACATGTTTTTGTGAGGGTATTAACTACCCTAGGAGACACGGGGAGAACATGCAAACTCCACACAGAAAGGCCCTTTCACCAACCCCACCTAGGGTATGGGCGCTGATGACGCGGAGGAGAAGACACGCCCCCAGCGCCCACAGCGTCCCCGGCGGGAATCGAACCCAGGACCTTCTAGCTGTGAGGCGACAGCGCTACCGACTGCGCCACCGTGCCCCAACATTTTGGCATATTAGGCATATTTTTGGCACATAATTTTCACATTTTATATGAAATGAAAAAAAAAAAAATTTTTCATTTAATAGAAAACGTGAAAATCGGAGCTGTAAAATTAGGTATTAGTTGTTAAGATTGACTCAATAGTTAGAAGTTCTCATTGAAAGGGGAAACACAGTCATTCTCTGTTTCTTTTCATTCACTGATCTCTGGTCTAAAGTATCCCAGAGGACATCGAATCTGAAAGCAGACTTGCTGAGAGCTGAGACATTCCTTCCATTATTTGTATGCTTTGTCTCAGTGAGCTGCTAGCCTGCCAGCAGGCTGCCTCACCTCTCCCTAGATAGTTATTTGAGCTAGCCTGACAAGGTTAGCTCTAGTATAGAGCCCTGAATGGAAACTTCACAGAAGCTTTCTGGTGACTTTCTATACCAGCGATGGAATGTTTCAATGCGTTTCATTGGACTTTGCGAAATGTCTGCGGGATGACTTTTCCAGCAATTGGATGCCGCGATGATCGATTGAATACTTTATAAGCCAGAAATGTAAACAGCATAATTATGGTATAGCAAGACGTTAAGGCTAAAAGGATAACAAAAAAAGTCCTGGGGACTCCTATGTATACAATTCATCAACATAGCAAATACATTTGAATGGGCCATGGGAACTATTTCTGGGGACCGACTTGGGGACCAACCAATCAGAGCAGTGTACTCCGAAAAACCTAAGAAGGAGCAATGGAGATCCAATGTCTGGCTAAGCATGAGGGAACGGACTCAGCCGCTGCATGAAATCCAGTGGGTGCCACTGGTCCAGGTGGCAGTTCACATAGCAGACTTTCTGAGAGGTTGACACAGCTGAAGATGATAATATTAATTGTAGGTGTGTTTCATTTCAACATGGACAGCTTCTGGAAATGTAACTTCATGCTGCCTCACAGAAGCAGAAAAATGTCTGCTGTGAAAAGGGTCCATAGATATGGCAGATGTCTCCCTAAAATCTGGGATATTTTGTCACAACATTTGTAATTTGTTGCCTTGCATTGTAGATAACTTGAACACTCACTGACTAATAGCATTTGTGTTATATTTTTCTGTAAATGTGTTCATTGATGGAAGCGGGGACAATCTGTATATGAGTGCAATCTGTATTGCACTCATCTGTAATCTCCATCAATAATGGAGAAATCAGCTTTGGCAACATACATTCTCTTTTTGATATCGTATATTATACTTTTTCAATCTTTTGTTCCCATTTTCTCCCAATTTTAGTCATTATGCCAAATTAAACCATTTCCAGACGTGTTGTTAACCCCTACAGTTGGTCATGTGGTGGGAGGGTGTAGATGAGCACGTGTCTCTTCCAATATACATGAAGTTGCCAGCTGCTTCTTTTCACTTGACATTGAGGCGTTTCACCAGGAGGGCATAGCGCATGCGGAGGAACACGTTATCTGATCAAGTTCCTCTCCCTGCTGAACATGAACCCTAACCAAGCTGTAGGAGTCAATAGTGCAGTGACAGAGATTGCCCTCAGTCCCACCCTAAAACATGGCCAATTGTGTTTGTTGGAGCATCCGGCTATGCCAGAGGCTCCTTGGAGGATTCAAAACAATAGTCTCCGCTGTGGTGGGCAGGAACTTCATACGCCTCAAAAAGATTATTTAAGTGCAACCCTGCCTTATGGAAGAGACAGGATAGACGAGTGGATAGTGATTCTGCCGGTAATTTTAATGTTTGTATCTCAGTCTTGGCAGGAGACACGTGCTCATCTACACCCTCCAACACCAACTATAGGGGTTAACACTGACGTGTATGGAAACAAGAATGATTAGCTTAACAACAAAAAATGGGAGAAAAAGGTGGAAAATATTGCAAATATATATACTTCATGTAGCTAGGGCTCACATAGTTTTATAGAATCTTAAATGAGTTGAAAATCAGGTTGCGTCACGTACATAAGGAGAATCTTAACAGATTCTCTTCTCTCTACTCTTAGACAAGATTTCAGCGTAATGGTGCACAGCTTTAGACATGATTTCAAAATCTGATTCCAGAAATATTTTACTTGTGAAATGTTTGTAAATGGTTAATAAATGTAACGTAATGTAGGTTTCAGTGTGGGTCACAATGACAGTTTTTGGCACTCCTAGCGTTATTACAAATATGGAAGAATGGTAGATCCAGCGGAATGTGTAATCAACCACACTTATCATACCTCCTTACGTTATTTGTGCAATCCTCCCTTATACATAAAGAAGAACTTTTTTTTGCAAGATGCTTCATATTGCACCATCGGTTAAATTTGAGATCTTCTGTCTAATTTATTCCTGTTACCTCCCTATTTTCCAGGATCCACCTGTTCTTCCTGTCGGCCAGTTCAGTGATACGTTTATTCACTTCATCACACAATGGTGAGTCTCTCCTTTCAACACTCTGTCACCACAACAATGCACTTTTAAATGTAGGCACTGGTGGATGACATTTTTATTCTTTTGAAATCCACTATGGATAGATAGTAATTGGGTGTAGTTCTCGTTAATTTTTTTTTATTAACCCTAATGTGGATGTGCTACCTGTACATGCAGCCAGAATTAACAATTACATTAACTACAGAGTATATTTGACATAAACTCAACAAAAAAAAAGTCCGAAACGTAACTTCGGTCGGGAGACAACACCCCAAGAAGACCGGTTCCTCACCCTTGCTTCACTGAGGAACCATAGGCTTTCCTCCAGAGATTTACAGGCAAAATTTGCACAACGGTACCACAGACAGATGTCTGTCAAAGTTGCAGGACCCATGCTCAGGTGCCAGTCACACACCTACAGTATGACTGGCACACACCTGCCAGCAGCAGTGTTGGGGGTAACGAGTTACAAAAGTAACTAGTACGATCCTTACAAGTTATACCTCGTTGTAAAGGTGACTAATCAACGATAACAACAATATATAACACAATACCAATTGGTATTTTTGAAAGGGACAAATAAACTGTGTTTTAGATATCCCAAATTACTCTAGATCATTTAATTGTAGAAGGCACACAAGGGGACTGAATTGTGCGGACATGCATGGATGTGTGTGTATGTCTTTGTTAATGTGGCTGTGGATGTAATGCTTTTAATGATTGTGATGCTCAGCCTCTGCTCCCGCTAAATGAAAAGGCTATTCTCCTTTTACCAGCAGTGACTGATTGGTGTATCTAGCGCAATGGGGCACAGGCAATGTTTACCCTTGATTTGGTTTGCCTCCTGTAACCTCTACGTAGTTACACAAACGTGCCCATGCACACACCTGAAACATGAGTGTGTTCTCTGCATGTGTGGATGAGTGCTGTGGCTGTGCACCCATGTTATATTATGTATTTGGTGTACGAAGGCAGCGAGTCCTTACTAGCTGAGCCTGCCAGCTGTTGTTTACCCACATCCCTGCCTTATTTACTCAAGCAGGGCACTTCTCTCTCAGGACGTAGTGAGGTAGGAGTGCCCAGCCCCACCCTGGCACACGCCTGGCAGTAGCGTCTCTTAAGGCTATTCTTAGAGGGTCATGGCCCCGCCCACTGTGATACATCACCCAGTAACACGACCAGCTCCAGACGGGGCCCGGCATTAATCCCTCAAAGTCCCCCCTATGTAGGTCGCTCTAACAGATAATGCACATATACACTGAGGATACACACACACACACACACACACACACACACACACACACACACACACACACACACACACACACACATACAAGACTCATAAATCCAACTGGTGGGCTCTTTAGGCTACAGATTTCTTTGAGAGACAATCATGAAATAGTGCTATGTGAAGCTTTTGCAATGTGTTGACTTTCCAGAGGATTGTATTGCCTAAGTATATGTTATAATTGATATCGTCAGTCCAAGGCTTTTCTTTCATTTTCTGTGCTACGAGTATTTTCAAGCCAGCAGCCATAAAGACTGCTTGTATCGCTTTTTCCTTTCAGTATGAGACGGCACCCCAAAGAGAGGCCTGCCCCCAATAACCTAATGGTAAGTTACCCTAGGCCTTCCATTAAAAAGTTGACCACAAAAATTCCAATTAAACATCATTTTATTATTCCTTCCTTGGAAATTATGCAGTTGTATTTTTTCGAAATGGTTGAGGAGGTTCTGCCAGGTCAGGGACCCTCAACCTGGTGATGCAAAAACAATAGTAATGATTTAATGTATTGAAGCCAATCTGAATGAACCAGGTCATGCTGCTGTAGAGCAAAGAATTCTGGTTCACACAAATGAAGTTCCAGAGACCATTGGAAATGAAAGGACAAGCAAAATGTGTGCATGCGTGTGTCTCTTAAGACACTATGTAGACTTGTGATTTTTACATACTAATCTACATACTACTCAAGTAGCTCTGGCTAATGTTTCAGGACCAAGGACAGTGACAGCCGGGTCCACAGAGAGAGGAGCTGTGTGTGTGTGTGTGACTGTGTGTTTGTGTGTGCGTGCGCACGTGCGTGCGTGTGTGCACATGTGCGTGCGTCTTAAGACAACGCGTAGACATCTCATTTTTACATGCTACTCTATGAAAATTAATTGTGTTTGTATTCACAAGTTTTTCACAAAGTAGAAAGTCTTCTGAGCATTTTGATGGATGTACTGGCCACATCATATGTCCCCATTTCTTCCCCATTTGAACTTGATGGTTTGCTATGATCTGGTATTAGCTCACAAGGCCACACTAATTTGCACCAGCCACCTTTTAAGAGCTGCTACAAGCCCCGACTAATGTTTCAGGACCAGGGACAGTGACAGTCGGGTCCACAGAGAGAGGAGGCGTGTATGTGCAAGCGCGTGTGTGTGTTTGTGTGTGTGTCAGGGAGTATAAATGCAGAGGTGCTAACATTGAGAATGTTCTTTGTTTCACACCTCAAGAGCAAGGGGAAAACGTTACACTGAACACAGAAAAAGCACTTCTCATACTGAGCGGAAATGAATGTGTGCGTGCTGCTTGCACAACTTTATTGTGTTTGTGTTTGCCTTCCTTTAGCAAACAAATCAAGTGGCTATTTCATATGTTCTTATTTATTTGATTATGCTCTATTTGGGTCAGTCTATTCATGTTATTCTATGCCCACTTCCCAAAGATTGGACAGACATAGGATCCATCTCTGTCTCTGTCGTCCTCCGCTCTTCTCCCTGCTGTGGTGTTGTGACGTCAGAGTGTTGTCATCTCGCTCACATAGCACCGTCCTCCTAGCAACTGTCCTGTTCACTGTCGCTCCAGCCGCCTTCCTCTCAAATACTTCATCCTTAAGGACTCCTTACACACCAGGAGTGAATATTATGTGGTGATAAAGCGACATCGTTACTTCTCAAAATGATATTGATTTTTCACCGCAAAAAAAACATCAACCTGTATGAATGGGGCATCTCCAAATTAATAGCTTGATGTGAAACATTCGCCAACGCATTGTCAGTTAGTTTATTCGTCACACTCAAAATGTGTAAGGACCTTGATTTTCCTACTCCACTCCAACTCCCTTTGACTATCCTTCTTTTTGGTCTTTTATTTTCTCCTCTTCACACCCCCCCCCCCCCCCCCCCCAAACACACACATGTGCACTTCTTCTTCCCTCTATTCTGCCATCTTTTCTCTCTCTGCTTTTTATTCTCTCTCTTTTTTGCATTCTCTCTCTCCCCTTCAGGCCCAATCATTTCCTTCTCTGCCCATGATGAGCTGGGAGATGAGGTCATGGGCACCCGCCATTGTGGCACCGTCCTCTTGATTGTCTTTCTCTCTCTCTCTCTCTCTCTCTCTCTCTCTCTCTCTCTCTCTCTCTCTCTCTCTCTTTCTACTCCCTTCCCTGTGCCTCCCTCCCCTTCCGTATTCCCCCACCCCTCTACCATTCCCCCGGCCTCCCACGTACATATTAAAAACTCTGTACCTTTTCTATCTGTATGTTAATGCACCTAGCTAGCCACAGCTGGAAGTCCCCCCCCCCGACCCCCACCCCCTATTTCTCCTCTCTTATCTCTCTCTCTCTTTCCTCCACTTGCTAATAGTTTTTATCTTTGCCTCTCATTCCTCTGAGAGTGTAATGTTGGAAAACAGGCGCTCACATTGGCAATAAGCAAATACTGTTATTTTTATGGCCGTGCCCCCCACCCTTCCCTCCCCCCTCCCACCAGCTCATCGGGTTTTTGCGTACCTTCCCTGATCGCTACCACAGCTTTTTATTGACGTCATTACTGTCACTGGAGTTTGATCCTATTAGACTCTCCTTTAGTGGTACTGGGATCCCGCATGCCCGTTTGATTGCATGTCTGCAGCTGATAGGCTCTATCTCTGAAGCTTGACATGAGGAGCATTACGGGCACTTTATGGCGAGTGCCTTGGTAGCACTGTTATGTTTAATTGACAAAACAAATAAATTGGGGAAAAGAAAAAGAAAAGATGTCGTGAGTTAAGTGAGGTGATACGGAAAGTAAAAGAGTTTCAGGCCAGAGAGAGATGCGTGACTCATATCACAGAGCCCATTAGATTGTTGCCCCAGACATTAACTGAGCTGTATCAAACTTCGTATCAGCGTCACCTCTCTCCCTCTTCCTTTCCCATCCTCCTGAGTCTCCTCTCCAGCTGGAAAGAATTACAGCCATCCATCACATAAAGAAAGTGACAGTATCTTCTTCTCCTCCTACCTATGCATCTTTCATTGTGGACACCCTATCCTGTCATCATAACCTCATGACGTTGGTCAGTTCAGGAGACTTTCCGTTGGCCGAGGACCAGGACCTTGGCTGGGACACACACTTGATTCCATGTATCCGCGTATTTCTGAATCGGTTTTCTTTGCAAATTGTGCCTCAGGATTCATTTGTGTTCATTCATAATATGGTAGTTGGCATGGACCACTACCATATTTATCTATGCGTGTTTTCTGTATTTGTGACTGAGTGAGATCCCACAGCCCTCCATAGCTTCTTTGTGATTTGATGGACATTTCAACTTACCCAGCCCCCCCCCTCATTCCCTATTCCCTGTCCAACGGCCTTCACATAGCCTTTTAGCACCTTTGTCAATGCAGCCCCCTCCCCCTTTTCTATTCATATGCACACATACAACCATACGCAGGCACTCCTTAGCCCCTTCCAACCCCAGAGGTACCAGATGAGCCCCTCAGTCTGTCACAAAAGAACCCCTCCTCTCTCTCTGACCCAAATCTAGCAGCCTACACACAGATGGAGGCTGAATAACTGCGCTGCCAACTGAGGCTATTAGTTTTCAATAAACCGGTTGAAGTCTCACTGCATAATGAAGCTGGATCTTAACTACTTGCTCTCTGTGGGTCCAAGTATTAACCTGCCCACTGTAAAACAAATATAAGTGGATTCCTTATCCCCAACACATCTGACATAAGTATTGATAACAATCTAGATCAATCTAGATCAATCCATCGATTCAATGGGCAATGATTCAATCTGATCATTGCAAAGCAAAAATATATTTATGTATTTTACCTAGTATTTCAACAGGTGGTTACTTCTGGTCAATGATGTCTTTTATGCACAAGACCTGGCCAAAAATGGCTGTATAAAAAAAAAAGTGAAAAAAAATCAAACGATAGAGAAAAAGCATGCCAAGGAGAGTCAAATATCAAAGATATCTACAGTACATACACATAGCATAATCCAGTGCTTATTTATCTGAGAAACTTCTTTAAAACCCCTTTCCCACTTACTGTTATGTATGTATGTGTGTAACTGTATGCTATCTGTTTTACGTCTTGAGACTCCCGTCCAAGACAGGCTTCAGATGCCCCTCCTGCAGGAGACTTGGCTCAGTTTGGCGTTAGGAACCTATTGCGACTGCATGCCCTTGCTGACGTCAACCCCCGGCAGGGTTCGAACCCACGACCTTCCGAATGAAAGGCATTACACTAGGTTGGCTCTTTTCCCACTAGCATGTAAAGCCAGTAATTTACTGATGTTTTTCATGTTGGTGTCCTGTGGAAATAGGTGCCAATTTTGAATGCCACTTTCAATCTCATGTCTCCCTACCTTGTCAGATTAGCTGTTAAATCATGATGGTGCTTATGTAAAAGATTTTTGTCTGACGTCCCAATAATCCATCATAATTAGATTGAGGTTAGGTTTGGCATAGTTTTTTTTGTGAGGTTACGGTTAGGTTTTTATGAAATTGTTTTAAATCATTTTAGTTGCAGGCAGCTGTGTGCATTGAATGCACTTAAGTTATAGCATTCTGCTGCTATTGTTGTTCAGACAGAGTTTCATTTTTCTCGAACATCAGTTGTATGATTTATTATCCACGGATGGTACTGCTGGTATACTCCATTGTCATGGAATATACTTATGAGAGGTTAATATTCATTACAGTTTATAAGTAAGTAATTAGGTCAGAGTGACTTATTGCCGGTATCAGACCAACAAGGGTGTCTATCACCTTTTCAATGCGCTAGACCAATGGGAGAAGGATTGCTCGGGAGGGTGCTACACCTACCGTCAGCTCCGAGTACCTAACGGACGACTTGGTTACCCATGCCGTGCTACTCATACTGAGTTGCCTGTGCCTGAGATTGAACACAGAACCTTTTGGTCCAAAGGCGAGTACTCTACCCACTCAGCTACTCTGACACAGTTCCCTACATTTTGATGTAACATTAGTTAACAGGGACAATTGTGTTGTTTGATCATATAAACAACAGTGTTTTTAGAAGAAAAAAAGTTACAGTTCCTCTGCTGCCTCTATCTCAGGTACTACTATAGTACTCGGTTTAGTAAATAGTAATACTAAATAATAGAAAGGCGCAATTTCGGAAAATTGCAAGTGTGGTTGCCCCGACGCAAGTCGTGGGTTGCGGCCACCGGGACCTGAGGAATCCGCAGAGAGGAATAGCGTCGGAGGCCATGCGACGTGCGATTCAAATTTGGTGCTGATCGGATCCTGCGTTCGTGATATATGGCGTTTTGTTTCTAAGAAATAGGCTCCTCCCACAAATGTTACAGGCCAATTACATTGTCACATCACTCCTGAGATAACTTCATTTTGAGGGGATTGATGCCCCCAAAAATCATGTTTTTGCATCAAATATTTTGCACATTTGTGGCACCCGCAATGTTTCAAAGTGGAAATTCTTTTGGCGATTCGTTGAGTACACGACCCTCGACATGTGATTCTAATTTGGGGTTGATTGGACGTTTCGTTAAGGATTTTTGACATTTTCTGACAAATAGGCTCCTCCCACTAACTTTGAAAGCCGATTCCAAACGGTATGGACTATCAAAATACTTTCCCAAGTATTCAATGGGAAAATGTATTCACTAATAAATGTATATAAATTAAACTATACAACATATCGCCGGTCAATTTGACGTATGTCTTGTGTGTGTGTGCCGCAACAACTGTGGGAGGAGTAGTGCATACAAATTTGGGTTGTATATTTATTGCAACCCCTTTGAGAAGATTTTGTGCCCCCATAACAGAACGCCGATCCGACTGATATGTCCTAATATATGGGCATATACTGATGACATCAGGGATCTCCATATATGGGCACAAAAGCAACACAGACAGACGGGTACAACGGGTACTCTGAAAATGCCCCCGACACTATTACTTATCGGTTGGACCGGCGGTGCAACGTAGGTGTGAGGGCCGAACTTCTAGTTCTTATACATTCTCTCACTGGATATTTCTCAGGGATATTTCACTTTCAAAGGTGTTTTGGGTGATTTTAACGTCTGCTTGTGCTTTTGTGAGCACCCCAGACGGTTTTTAAGTTGCTTGATTCAGTATTTAGATATTTGATATTCATTTTATTAGACACGCCCCCTTCCTATATAAACCCATTGCAACTTCAAATTCCATTTTAACCATGTTAGATTCATTGAAAACACCCGCCCTTGGTTCTGATGACTGATATTGGCCTTCTAATGCATGAGGCTCCCGTTTATTTTTTGTAATTTATTTATTTTATTTAAAATAGAATAAAAACACAGCCCCCTCATGTATTAGAACACAGCCCCCTCATGTCACCATAACCAAGGACGAGTGTTTTCGAAGAATCTATCATGTTTAAAACTAAGTTTGAAGTTACAATGGGTATTGATTAGAAGGGGGCGTGTCTAATAATATGAATATCTAAATAGTGAATCAAGCAACTTAAAAACTGTCTGGGGTGCTCACAAAAGCCAGCGTAGACGTTAAAATGACCCCAAACATGTTTGAAAGTGAGATATCCCTTGAATAATAACTAATAGTGGGTGAAATATTAGTGAAATTAATCTATTCCTCACTTTGCTGGGGACCCCCTGGAACCCTACCCCCAAGGACCCCTGGGTGTCCCTGGACCCTACTTTGAGAACCACTGTGCTAGGTTGTCTGGAGTCATTTCTTCTTCCTATAAGTGGCCAGACTAACCACTTATAGGAAGAAAAGTTACCGAGCATATTTTAAGTAATGTCTAAAAGTCAAAAAGACCATACCAAGGACATGGCAAACAGGAGAACTGGATGCTTGGACAGCTCTGTTTCTAGGGAAAACAAGTTTGTAACACAATTGTTACATTCATAACCATAGATTTACCCCTTCCCCTACCCACCGAGATTAGAACACACATGCACACAAACCAATGCCACTTAGATTCCAGTGGGAGCTAGTGATTAGCATGCAAATCTGTAAAGACCCAGTTATTCCACCTACCTCTTCACCTTTCTCTCTCTCTCTGTCGTACTCTTTCTGTCTTCACCTAACCGTTCTTTCTCCCTCTCCCTCAGTCACACACACACACATACGCACGCACGCACGCGCACACACACACACACACACACACACACACACACACACACACACACACACACACACACACACACACACACACACACACGTATATATATTTTGTTCCTTCCAACAAGTCTAATGAGGTGACGACCAGTCTCTTGTAATAATTGCCTCAAACTCTTGTTTAATTTTTCCAGAGCTGATTAATCATAAGTAGAGTTATTTAAAATCGCATAAATTAATCTTCCATTAAAAAGACCTATCAACGGCTCCAAACAATTAAAGAGTTAGGTAGAATTTCCCCTGGGATAAGGCCAGTTTTATTTGAGTGGAGCATTCAGGTGATTATGCCAGTTTGATGTGGCCAGACGGTGATTAATGTAGCCATACGCTGAGTCCCTCCCCCATCTCACCTCTCTCCCATGCACCGCAAGAAATGCAAGCCTGTATACGTATACCTTAAATGACCTAAGTAAAGAGTATTTATTCATTGTAACTCTCTCATTACACTTTACATGTTTAATTCAGCTATGGAGGTGTTTTAATTATTGGAGGGCTATGTTCCTGTTCCTTCCTACAAGGAACGGTGCGGTTGTGCCCATGTGTGGCAGAGTAGCCCTGCCTGTACCCCATAATCCTAATATCGGCCAGGGGAGATTTAGTGGTTAAAATCCACTCCAGGTGGTTACATTGATTCCGTGACCCGCAATGGGTGTCCCGATGCGGTGGTGGTCAAAGTGAGGTGAATGTTGTAGAGTAGACCTGCCTGTAACACAGAATCCTAATATCTCCCTTGGGCAGATGGGCTCTCCTTTGGTTGAGTGGTAAATGTTTGGTTTCCCGTGCGGGAGACCCGGGTTCGAATCAAAGTGGTTACACATGTCTGAGAGAGACGGCACAGAAGCGTATACTACTATTGCAGTCAGTGTCAGATTGTGTGTCTGCATTTGAACAGGACACCAGAGGCAGCCCGTGTGTTAGATTAACCGGGAGTCTGTAAAGAACCTGGCCCATACATGTTAATGCAGTGTTTGCACCGCATCCTGGATCGTGCATGTGCGTGCGTCTGTCTCTAGGTAGCATGGCAGTACATAGCCATGTGCCCTCATTCGGGTCAAATACCATCAGACGTTGTTGGTCTGTTCGGGTTAGGTTCTGGAGCAGAGGTGGAGAGCTGGATATTAAAGACATCACTCTGGGCTTGTCTCCCTGTCTCTCCCCCCCCCCTTCCTGCGGTCCCCTTCTCTACTGAGGCAAGGGGGATGATTGATGAGATGGGTATCCAGAACATAGGGGCACCCAGAAGCATCCACCTCACCCCTGTCATACGGACACACATACACATGCATGTGTGTGTACACACACACACACACACTCGCTCGCTGATATGAGAGTAATTAACCTCGGACTGTGTTAACCCCGGCCACACATTAGAAGGACACCAGGATTGATGGGGCTACCCCAGTCTTTTACAATCTCAACGTCCTGGACAGGATTAGGATGTACTGGAATGTATTAACACCTTCTGTTGAGAAAGAAAATACTTCTGGTTTAATCACATAGAATTTTCTATGTTCTCAAATAAGAGTATTATTTCCCAAAAGTCAGACAATCTGATAACTTAGTCAACAAATGGAAGTTAAATGTACACGTTTTTAAATTTTGATAGGCTTATATTTAATGAAGTTAAGATTCAAAGAAAAACTCAGTGCTATAGTAACTTTCCTGTTTACACCAAGGTTGTGATTAGTAAGAAATAGATAAATAAATAAATACAGGAAAGGGCTAATTATTTTGGTACAGAAGGTCAAGAGCCCAAAATTGCACAATGGATAATTGTTTATCTCTGCCACATTATACAACATTGGCTATACATAGACTCAGTTTAACATATGTGCCTGTCTAATAGACGAGGACGACACAGGGAGAAAATAGTGGACCTTAACTGGCAGTCTGTCCTACTTTATTTCTAGTCTTACAGAACAGTGTGCCAATTTGGACACTGCCACAGGAGCTTTTATGTTATCTCCTAAGAAATGGCTTACTACAACACCCATCACCACATATCAAATCAAATATAACCTAAGTAATGATGTCATTCTCATGAATGTCATTTGTCTTGGCGAGTGAAGTTCAATCAATAGGAGACATTGCTAACCTACATTTTTGTGAGCTCATCATTTGCTTGACTATACTAGCACAGTCCTATCACTGAAAGGTCTGCCTGAGTGTATGTAATTGTATTTATATAATATTTATACATACAATTGTACAATACAACTATGGGTTTTTACTACACTTTGTGAAGAACAAATATCAATCAAATCAGTACTGACAAGTCAATTCACGCAGACTGACTGTGGTGCTGTTTATTTAATTGTACTGCTAGACACAGTAAATGGAACTCAAGGTTCAGTCTCATGTCTCATTTACAAGCCTCCTCCATTTTCACCTCTGACTCCTCTCTGACCTTTGGTGCAGGGCTCAAGTCTGGATTATGGCCCCCAGATGAGTTTTTGTATTTAGATTCTTGTCATTGAGATATCTCATGTGACATAATTAGTTTCAGTCCATAATGTTACTGATCCTCAGACTAGTATTTTTAACAAGTGCACTCTGCCAAAAATTTGTAAAGCGAATATAAACTTCCAATCAGCAAAGGGTGAACACTAGCCTGGCGTTGACAGAATCGCAGAGTGCATTTTTCTTTGCACTCGCAGATTCGTCTGGTCCCAGGCTAGGTGAACACATCATTGCATTAAGGTTAGAGGATAAAATTCTATAAGCTACCTAATGCCCCCCAAATATATTGCCAACCAGCATTGTAGAAATCAAGCTCTATTCTGTTGAGAATTTTGAGAGATATTTGGGTGCATTGTGCCAATTAGATGGAAAAACATTTGTCAACATGTCAACCATCTGTGACAATAAAAGTGATATATTGAACAACAATTAAACATTTATTTTCTCCTTTTTGTCTAGGAAAGCTCATTACTTGTTTTGTTTATTATCTGCATCATGTCAATTTATCTTTTCCAAGGACGCCCGAATTTCCATAGACCACTATGAATATAATATTCAAAGTCAGAGGAGTTTTGTTTTGTTGGTATCACACTTCATCGTGGTCTTTCTTCTCTGTCTCACTTTAGGAGCATTCCTTCATCATACAATATAACGACGGCAATGCAGAGGTGGTGTCACAGTGGGTTTGTCAGTGTCTGGAGGAGAGGCGAGCACAGCAGGCCCAGGGATGCTGATGTCCTTGGGACACGCCACAGAGTTCATGGGTCAAGTATGCCCATATGCACTGTAAAACAGACTTTATGCACATGGACTAAAGAAAAGACATTGCTTCAGATACATTTTGGAGTATGTGAGCATTTTTCTACGTCAAAGCTCTCCATGACAGCAATCCACCATGGTGGGGAGTATATACTGTATGCTTTGAACTGGGATTCGACGGGCCCTTTTACTGAAATATTTGCTTACTGTGCAGTGAATTGGCACTCGGACTGAACTCTGCACCTCCTTTTCAATGCGTTTCCTGGCTCCAAATTCTTTGGGAATGGAAAGGTGTGCGATGAGCATTCCTGTCTATTCCTGACTCTCTGATTACCTTGACGGTTTTCTTTTCCAGAGAGGATATCCCAAATAACCCACTTGTGCTTTAAAGTCAGAATCTCTTGTGAATGTTACGGTTTGTGCCTGTGTGTGTAACCACATGTGTGTGCCTATTCTTCCATTGAAAAATCTTTTTTGTAACTCATCAAAGTAAAAGTTGCCACAGTTACTGTTAATGATTTAATTAATATTCCCTTTCATATTAGATATTTTGACTCCCTAGAATATAAGCATGGTCTCCTGGTATTCTTTTTCCTCAGCCTTGCAAATCATCATTGTGAAATACTTGTGGGTTAACAGTGGATGGTACTGTAGGTCCAGTCAGGTCTGCAGACTCATCTTCTTTATTGATGCAAGGAACACCCTGCCTTCGCTCAGCACAGACGTAAAGAAAGAATGGTGGTATTTGAACACTGCAGTGTTCTTTCTGTGAAAGAAAAACTGAAGTCATGCCTGTTACAGAAGTGGAATGGGGAGATATTGACAAACAATCTTACAACAATCTTAATAGACTGGCAAGGCTATATGGAGGTGGGGTTTTTGTCTCAATGGAAGACTTTTTCTTCCCCCTCTATTGCACATCATTAATGTGTTTGTGCAGCCATGCTTGATGTTAAATGCAATGGGAAAGAGTTGTTGGAAATAGAATTTGACTGTATTGGTGAAGCTGATCTTGGCTTCATTTCAGTTATCATTCACTTATGTAGCACATTTTCCCTTTTTTTTTCTTTGGAGGGGGGGTGAAGGGGTGTTGGCAAATACTGAGGGTACGTGTGTTCCCAGTATGCATGGTCTGAATCCAGACCATAAACAATAAGTGGAAACGGGAGGTGGGCCACCTACTAATTGAGGATCTGACTTCAACTGAGTGCTGCTGTTGGCATAGCCTATTGGGGCATTCAGTTATCAGTTATCAAATTTTTTATAATTTATTTTCAGAATGGGCTGGTAATTGATCAAATATTTTTTTATAGATTTATGGGGACATTTATTATCACAGACATCCAACCCTACTTCTCAGGGGAAGCTTTATTCTGTTATTCTTGCTATTCTCCGTAGCGCTCTTGTCCTGTGCTTGGGTCAGATAGACAACTCACCTGCAATAGGGAGGGAAGGTTTCACCCAATAGCAGACAGTTGGGTTCATAATTAAGCAAGAACGAGGTTTGACCTCTCTATATACATCAAATCACCTGCATTTAATGAATTAATTTATTACTAGTCCATACCCTGTCGACGCATCCGTGGGGGGATATGCGCACATGATCTGGCAACCCAGGAGGCAGTTCGTCCCGCGTAATATTGTTGTACAGCGACATTCGACCAAACCCCGCCCTGCGCCCGGCTGAATACAAACACGAGAAAACAAGGACTCTACCCCCAGAGGGGACGGTGGGGGCATTTACAGTCTAATACAGACCAAAACCCTAGTACTCCATCTGGTCTCGTGGCGTGCCTCACTAGGCGTTAGACTGCGGACCCTGACGCTCGAGATCGAATCCCGCTGGAGGCACTCTTTTTCCGACAACCGCAGATAACTTTTTTTTGGCTAATAAAGTATAGTTTTGGACCGGACCACGACGGAGGGGCGCAGTCTCAAGCGAACTTGAGCCACGAGAGGCACCACCGAGCGCGCGCCGAACGTTGCGAAGTTCGCTTTGAGCCTACTCAGCCCCGTCCAAGTTATGTACCGATAGGCACAGAATAGTAAATGATGTTGTGGGGACTGCGTTTGCCCCAACTGTCACTCAAAGTGACCACTGGCCAATCACAGCGCGACTTTTCCGGGTCTGGGGCGGGTCTTGGCAGAATGTCGCTGCATATCACTATCACGCGTTCGTCCCATAGCTGGGCAGCCTCGTACCCATGGCGACATTCTTTTACACAAAAACGCTAATAAACAGCTGAGATTTGAAAAAAAGAACCGTGCACATGGTAATGGTCAATAGCTATGCAATTTCAGATCAATAGCTCCAGCCACTGAGGAGAACCGGGCAGAACAATTTTGGTCTCACCACATTTTGGTCTCACCGGAGGTTTGTGGAATTATAGGAGGATCATTTATTATGTAGCCTATCAAATATAATTTTGCAGTACACTGACACGACGGATACCATTTTTATATGAAAACGGATGAAAACGAATACTACTTTTTTCCGCTTTATTTTTCATTCCTTCCAGGCAGTTTAAAGACAAGTTATTGCAGGTTAGAGTGTCTAACTTTAACCTTTTCAGATCAGTCAACAGAATGTTCACAGGCAATTTTAATACATTATCTCCACCAGGCCGGATGGCCAAAGCCCTGAGATTATGTTTTTGCCCTGTGTCTGTCTGTGTGTTTGTCTGTCCAGCTTATCTCCTGTACCGCTGGACTGGTCAGCGTGAAACTTTGCACGCACTCCCCCAGTAGGCCATGGAAGAACCGCTGCCCCAAATCTTTCAAATTGGCCTCATGGTGGCGCTATAACAGGTCGTTTCACGTTTTGGCCTATAACGTTTGAATCGTAGGTCATAAAATAAAATACAAACATTTCCTGGATTCTTTGGATCATGATGCAACTAGGTATATATGTGCCAAACAATATTTTCTTCAAGCGTTTTTTTAACACACTTTTTTTACTACTCCTACAGATTTTGTCCAAAGCTCTCACAAATCGGTACACTTTATCTTTGGAGTCATGTGTGTAGGATGTATCTATCAGATTTTTCATATTCCATTCCGATTGGCTATGAGTTACTTAAAATGAATTGCAGGCCATGGCTAGCCAACCCAGCCTGGTGGAGAGCTTCCCTCCGAGGAGTGCACTTTATTTTATTTCTTAATGGAAAAAATGTATTACTGTTTTCTCAGGAGTTAACAGAACCAGCAGGGGCCTTGTTAGTGGTGATCAGCTTTTGATGTTGCTTTCCTTCCCTACAGGACCAATTAGAATGTTTATAAATAAAGGCTGTGTCCATGGTTCTGCATAGATAAGTGACTTTCAGATGGAGTAACGGCAGAATTGAAGACTAAAGGAAAATGTCTCAATCTTCCTGTGTCAGTTTGCAAAGCTAGATATTAAGGTGGCAAAAGTTGTTTTTCGATTCCCCTACAAAAAACAATTATTATTATGATTAAGTTTGCATTGATGTGAATTTATGTAAACAAAGGTAACGATAGTCACCCAAATAGGATTATGATTCATTGCCATGTATCTTTATCCGTCTGATAGCCTCAATATTGTGACGGCAACTTCACCGTCAACATCTCTGTTCATTCAGCATTATCTGCACACAAGTGTCTGGTTTTATATATATAATCCATATTTCAGTGCTATCACTTGCCACTCTTTGAAACATTTTCAGCAATATTGATCCATGCTTGTCGTGAGTCTCGTGACCCAACCCAATGTAGTATTTATTCATGATCATTAATTGAAAATTAATAGTTTGACTACTGACAAACAGCCAGGTTTTTAAATTATTAAACGTTAAAGAAAGGGATAGGCACACCAAAGCACACCATACTTAGCTCTTATAATTGCATTGCCATTCTAATGTTGCTGTAAACATAATTCCATGACCCAATAGATATGTCCTACAACTTTTGTCTGATCCAGACCCACAGTTTGTGTATTACTGCTCTAAGCGATGCACCATTGTTTTCTCTCTCTTTTTGCACTTTTCTTTACGGTATATACTGTAATCTTATGTTTGGGAATGACCATACAAAATGCTATCAAATATTCATAACAGTTAAATAATATTTGTAATCCATCAAGGTGGAACTCCAAAAAGTTGTGTACAACCAATATCATGTATTTTTGTATCATACCAAATGTATTTCTATTATGCTAATTTGTGTTATTGTTGGACAAGTTCTACTATTGTATATGATTATTCCACATGTGGGACATATAACCACTTTACATAAAGCTGGCCTTACGTGTAGCCACTGTAACCACTTGAACCCTATCATTCCTATCAAGCGCATATGATACAAACATTTGGCGAAAATATCAGATCTACAAGCTCCCAACACGTTACAACGCTACATGTTGTGAACTTATAGATCAGCTATTTTCTACAAAGAGATGGCGTGTAGAATGAAAAAAGGAGTGGGTCAAGTATAGACCCCTGGGCTCCCCATCTATGAAGTATAGGGTTCAAATTGTAAAATAATGTATTGTGTTTTGGTAAACACAAATACCATGATGAATACCAGATGTTCAGCGAAGTATTTGTGTGATGCAAATAAAATTGGGAATTCCTTATGCAACATTTTGGTTGAACAGACACAATGTTTGGTCACCCACGTTTGAGTTGAAATTGATGACAACCAATCCAGATTGCTTCATTTTTATTTAAGTTCATCTCAAAATGTGACAAGCTTTCTAACATTGTAATTAATGAATCTCCATCTCCAATGAGATTGTATTGTCAGCTACCTGGGATGTTGTAATTTCATGCATGAAGTTTCCATCTGGTGAAGTTTCTGTCTGATGCCTCTAATGTTTTAACTTAGATGAATATCTAACCCTAAGATTTCTGCAGCAGAAAGAAATAGCATCACGGGCAAAGGACAATCCTTTGAGTGACTGAGTTGGAAGAACTCTGATGTCCATCCATTTTTGGTTGCTGCTTCTCTCCAATTTCAGCCGGTATTGTATGTTTGCATGAGAAGTGTTGTTTTTCACCCAAACTCCATTCTGATTGGCCGCGTGGGATTTCAAATTGAAGGGGCTTTCTTCTATATGCTTTCTATTTTATTTTGTGACGTCATAATCTTAGACCCACTGTCCCTCCTCCAGACTTTGGTATTTGTGTCCGCCAGGCTGGGGAACTGAATTAGCCAATAGGTTGCAAGCTGTTTGTGCAGCGTATGGGATCTACTGTACACTACAATTCTCTGCCATAAAACTCTATTGCATCGTAGTTGATCCTGTAAAAAAAAAATTCCAGTGAATCTCTTACACCAGGTTTATAAAGATCGCTGTCTGTCTCTTCCACACAGCACCTATGATGTGCGCAAACACACCAGACACCGACAGATGATGAGAGATACAGTATAATGTTACTACATCAGACATTGTAAGTATTTATTATTATTGGGTTGTGCGTCCTGATGGAGATTTTTGCTCCACTGAGCGCCACTTTCCTTTGTACTGTTGTTCTATCTTGAACTCATATAGGCAAATTCCTGACAACTTAAAGTTGAAATGGCAAAGTATTGAGTCTTAATGGACTCCTCTTTTACTGGGATTTTCTCTTCATTATGAATGGGGGGAGGAATGCTTCCTTTAATTTGTTGTGGCTAACCACAATACTACAGGGCTCCTTTTTTATCTAGTTAACTTGGCCATCCTGCCTTGTTTTGTAGTTAATAATAATGAGTATTAAAATATTTGAAGTGAGGTATCTCTTGCTCTATTCTCATTCCCCCTCCTCAGTTACTTATTTTTACCATTACTAGCTGTTCTTTTTTTTTAGATAATATGCAAGAACCCAACTGAAATCATACCATTTAAAGTTATTGGATGATTATGAATTTTAAGGATTACCTGTTTCTGCATATACTAATATGCAGGTTAAATTAGAATACAAATATGTTTGGCACAATTACTTATCGGTCATCTTGAGATGTCCCCATTGAGATTAGAAAATCCACAGAATCTCACTTGGTTGCTCATTAGAAGCTTCCCAATTCATTCACTGTCTTCGAGTGCAGTCTTCCTCAGGCATGCCAAGGATTTGAACCCATTGACCTTCCAGTTACAAACCCACCTCTTGAATCATTAGTCTTCCACCACCTCCTACAGTATATACTATGAGATATATTAATTTCCATCATTAATAATCTTTGACTTTGACCCTTGACTGTCAAGTCTGTCTGGAGTTTAATTTCTCAACTGGAACCAGCACCTCTCTGCTCTGTTTTGGCCAGCACTTTTTGAGATACTAATATAATAATAGCAATTCAAAGTATTTATAAAACACTCATTAAAATAAAGTTGCAAAGTGCTTTACATAAAACTGACAGGAAAAATAACGTAACTATAAAAACATATGTATAACATTTGTGAAGTTGTAAATAAGAACAGCAATGAACCAAACATTTCAAAATGTTAAGCTATCGAAGGGCCTTTTGTGAAAAAGTACATTTTAACAAGGCATTTAAAAGTAGACACCGATTTAGCAATCTGAGCTCCTCGGGCAGGTCGTTCCAGAGATGACGGACCATGACAGGAAAGGCACGGTCACCCTTTGTCTTCAGCCTCGACTCAGGAACAACCAGCAGGATCCTGCCTGAGGATCCAGGCTGCGCACCGTTCTCATAAGAGGTTAATAACTCAAAAAATGGGGCCACGCCATGAAGTGCCTTAAAAGTAATCAGTAAAATCTTAAAATCAATCCTAAAACAGCAACCATTGTAGGGAAGTTAAAATGGGTTTTCTCCTCCCTAGTTTGAATTAAAAGTCTAGCAGCAACATTCTGTACAATTTGAAGCCTATATTGAGTGTCTTCAATTAAAGAGTTACAATAATGTATGATGATTTTGGTGTCTTTAAAATGTAAAATGTATCTGATCCTGCACATAATGTCTGAGATGATGATGCATGTCTGAGCAAGTTTGTTAATGTGGCTCCCAATCAAAAAAAGGTTTAGGCTGCATGGGATCAAATAAGACACTAAGGTTTTTTTGCAGCAGAGTCAAGTCATACAGTGAAGGCAAGATACATCAGTAAAAAAAGAAAAGAAAAAAGAATCATGTGGATCACATGGAATGAAGTGGCTCCAGTGCTGATCTCAGACTGCATGTTTGCCAGCCTGTGACATAAGTCATCTGACGTCAGTTGACTCTGCCATCTATGATGTATGACACCACATTTGGGCACGGTTTCAGCAAGGTCAGAGCCGCCATGAAGCTTCCATAAAATTAAAGTTAAGTTCAGTAAAAAGTATAAAAACGTAACATATTCTTCACATCAAGATGTACAGTACACCCATGAAAATGTACCAGGTCTAAGAGACAGCCAACAGTGTTAAAAAAATATGGCAGAAATGCTTTGCATGAAATTTATGCAATGGTTGTTGGTCTCACTGATCTTTCCATTTACCTCTTCCCAATAATTCACCAGGATCCATGGTCTGTCTGTTTTTTCATTATAGTGCAGTGTGCTTTAAGACTCGTCTCAAGCTGATTTTGAAAAAGAAAATCACAGTCCCAATCACATTTTGAGCAGCAGAGGGGTGCCAATGTGTTTCAACAGATCTGAGAGCAGCTTAGAGAGGGGAGCTTAGCTTGTCTTATAGGAGTTTAGCATCAGCCCAACTTTTTTCAACATGCCTTAGAAAGAAGGTGGAGAAAAAAACAACACATGCATGTAGCTGATTCTTTTCAGACCATGTTGTATCACACAAAGCAGATTTAAGGTTTGTTCCAGCAATGTTGTCCCTTTTTTATGTCCCATTTTACATTTTATTTCTCTGCAGTGTGGAACACAAAATTAACTGGGGATACTTTGACAAGAACACTGGCTGGTATATCAGCCCCAAACCTTTATACTGATTATTTTGTGTAACTACCAGCTTACCAAGCAGAAATATTTGCTCATAATTAATCAGAGGAACTGCAAAGTAATCCATGCTCATAATGAAGCAGAATTATTTTAGGCTGGTTTGATGCCTTTTTATATGTCTCACAGCAGAGTGATTTCATTAAGTCTGAAAGCAAGACAAGTTATTACCTACATTCAGAATGTTTATTCCTGCGAAGGAAATACCTTGCATTGTCTTGCAATAATACCGTGTTTAATATTTGTAAACTATTATTATTGCACATTTCTGATGGCAATTATTGTGTATTCAGATAGGAGACCACATTTTTTATAAAATACAGTAGCAAACATAAAAATGGGACAGAAACGTACATTTCCTTTGTAATTCCTGTTTAGTGAAACAATGGAAGGATACAGTATGCTATGAATTTGAATACAGTCTTGTGAAAGGTCCTTCCAGTAGCCTACTAGTAATAGCCTTCTTAGTTTTTATAAGCAAGTGTGTGTTGGGGAACATTTTGTGACTGAAGTGTCCTTCAGTGAGGAAACAGTGGAAAAAGTGGAAACAGGGTTATATAAATGTGCCCCTCAAACTTTTCAAATTTCAAATTAGTCTTTATTCCCTGTTATGAATCTAGGCTACTTGGGCGTTTGTCCATGAAATAGCTCCCAAATGAATGGACTTATATGGCACTCATTTCTAACTGTACATTAGGCTGGGTATGCAGATGGGATTGCATCGGTGGTGGATCATTATAGAGTTGTCTAAAAAAGATGTAGGCTAACACATCCACATCTTGTTTTTGCCAACACACATTTTGTGTAAGGTCTCTTTTTGTGTCATTACATAACACAATTGTGTTAATAATTGGCGTAGAATCGTGCTCTCTCCAATGTTGTTTTGAAAATTATGGGTTTCGAGTGCACAGAAATCCTGTTTTCTGATGTCATTGTTAACAGCGACCAGAATGGTCTGAATGGCTTTGTAGCGACATCATTCCAATGGGCCTCCACTTGATTTGATGCCTTCAATTCTAGCCTGTTAGGAGAAAGTGAAAATTGATATAGGGATAAAAATACCTGTTTTTAACACGTAAATTGTTGCTGAAATAAAATTACATGGTGATCGAATGATCTATTGCTATGTAAAATTTGACCTATACCAATGTGTCGCAAACGAAATGTGGATTTTCAATCTCATTTTGTGGGCTTTTCCGTTGGGGATATTGACCGCATATTGTTTGGGGATGCGTCTTCATTTCATATTCCCATTTGCCACAGAGGTAACGCCTCCGCATTGTATCGGCCGGTGACCTTTTTACAGAGCAGTCCAAGTTGATTAGCACATCAGGCGGGACAATGAGTGGTCGCCCTGTACACAGCCATTACCCAGAATCCCTTTATCAATGTCCTGTAATTAAAATGTCACCGTTTAATTTTCGAGCCAATGCCTCCCTCTCAGAGCAATCCTTGCCCAATAAAAAGTGTAATCGAAATGTTCTTTTCACTGGAAACAAAAAGGATACGGGAAAACCGTTTAAGAGCGCTGAGCAAGGATGGATCAATAGGTCTATCGCCTAAGAAGAGGATTGATTGGTCTCTAAAATTGAATTTATTGGGGTCATGGTTTTATAGGGTGCTGATACAACTGTTAATTATAAAACATTTGGTCTCAATTGCTGCTGTTATTAAACCTGTCCTGATTTAGCTGGACTTGATTTATCTTCCCATATAATATGACAGAATGTAACTGGCCACAGAACGCAGTTATGCGTGCGTTTATCGCGCAAATGGGATGCTTTTGCAGGCCCGGCATTTTAGCTGTTCTGTGTCTATTATAGATGTATAGCTATAGTAGGCCTATACAACTTTGCATAGAAAAGGACCGGGAAGTTGTCAGACAATGATCTGTAGTGTAGCTAGCCTATATTCAATCTAACACGCATGCATCCATTGTGGCAATTAACGCCAAAATAGTGCTATTTTGGCGTTAATTGCCACAATGGCCTAAAAGGATGTGTTTTAAAGCTGCTTTTATTGACTCAGATTATTTCATAAGCATCCCATGTTGTCCTCGAAAGAACATAGGCCTACTATGGCCTATGGAAAACCTAAATATAGCAATGCATATATAGGCTATACCCAAGTTGCTGTAGCCAAAGAAAAAGTCACAGCCCCCGGCCTGGGCTGGTAGACAATTCATTAATTGTCTAATAGCCTAAATATCCTTGAATTTATCAAATGTCGTGACATAGCCTACTGTATGCCATTTGTGAAAGAAAAAAAGCTAATATATGAAACAGAAATTAAACGTTTAGTAGGCCTACTATTAGCCCGTCAAAAGGCCTATGCCAGTGCGCACCCACGTCTTGAATATTCTATTAGGTCTGGGTTCATTCACCTCGTGAGTTTGGAATTCTATAATGACTTAAAACCCAACACACATTAATATTTTAGGGAAGGTTTGTTTAAACAATTGGATGCACATAAATGAGGGCGCAGGTAATTTGCTCTTTTAAAAAGCCGTCATTCATGTGTATCCAACAGTAATAGAGAGAGCGTGCCTAAAATTACCGCTGAAACCGTCTAATTAAAAGCTCGTGCTGCGCCGTTCTCCCGCCCTAATGAGAGTGTTGTGAGCCACGTGAGCTCACGTTTCTCTGGAATAAGCAGCGACAATGGCCCATTCAGTCGGTGGTCTAAATAATTAAAAAGAGAGGAATAATTACAGTATAAAATTGTAATTATTGTTGGGCTTGGAGGAAAGCCTCTTGATGGTGAAAGAGGAGAGGTTGGTGCTTATATCGGGTTCAGCGAGGCTCCCTTTTCTCCATCAATATTGCAGGGAGATAAGCTGATGGAACAGAACAGTGCGCTACCTGAGACCATAGTGCATGTGTGTCGCGGGGCAAACGCAGTGCAACTTTCAACCTAGACATCGCCGTCGGTCGCTGTCGTGGTGGAAACCTTGTATGTCCAAAATAGTCTCCTTAAAATAATATAGTTAAAATAGCCGATCTATATGCTCTGCACAAGGCATCCACCACGGAATCATTGCGCTTTTTTCACTACTTTTTGTGTGACACTCTTGTATGATGGAATAGGGCGTTATTTTTACGAAATACATGGAGATACGAGGTTTCTGCATCATGCCCCGACAGCAACGACTGAGGCTGTGACAGCGGGTTCATTGTGTATGCGTCCCAGACGTGAACAATGAACATCCACCTATACACCTTGTGTCACTTTCGATCGTCTATCAATTAACCAAATAGACTTGACGTAAAGTTATGGAAATGGTGATTTGCTCAGTTCTTTCCCGTCAGCTTTCTAAATAACAAACGTGTAGGCCTACTAACTACAAGGTCAGATTTTATACCCTTTTTATTCCTTCTTTTTTTGTTGTTGCAATTTCAGGAGAAGACCGATTAGTAGGCTAATGTCCAGTTCAGTGAGGCATCAGTTATCCTGTGTTGGTGTGTATTACTGATGCATATGGCTGGCTAGGTCTACTGCAGTCTGCACCTGTAACTGCATAAAATGGACCTGATGAGAGAAGTCATTGTATTTTCGTCTGGAATTTCGTCTGGAATTATGCATTATCTACAGTGTATCATTCTTGCACATACATTCATATGATAGGCCTAATTGTGCTTTTAAAAAATCGTTTCGGTTGAATCACACACGAGGCTATTGTTCAGCCTAACAAATGACAGAGATGGAAAACAAAGTGTTCGCTAATCTGACGGCGCACAGCCTGGATCAACCTGTTCCAGCCAGGTATTAATAGCTTCTACCGGACGAGACTTTAGTGAGGTTAACCGATGAGGCATTGATCCGGTTATTAATAGTTAATACGGTCGTAAAAGTGGCATATTGGGTTCACTTATCTCAGACTATTGCTGTATGCATCACTGTTTGTGTAATCTGGCCTCGTTATGTAGCCTAAAGGCCCACTAAACATTACCTCTCAGCTCACAGATTATTGGGCTCATGCGTTTGGATAGGAAGAAATGTGTGCATGGGCTGTGGGTGGCATTTGACTTGCCTGAGGGCATTTTATCAGCTCATCGTAGATTCCGTCCAGTTTCATTGCACGGTCTGAGAGGAAAACGCAGTGAGTGATTTAAAACAATAGTTCTCAAACATTTTCGTGCCCAAGGACCCCCAAATTGATATATATTTGGCCGCAGACCCCCATCTGAAAATTATTTGTGCCAGGGACACTCAGAAGAGAAGATTTGTTTAAAAAATGTAAATGATTAAATATTTTTCAAACACTTTCAAGATTTTTCAGAAATGTAAAAAAAAAGAAAATAGCAGATGTAGGCCTACAAGCTCGCAGCGCGACACGAAGTGACATGCTGTGAGCTTGTAGATCTGCTATTTTTGAATAGCCAACATATAAATGGATATTAAGTGGTTAAAATTATTGTGATGCTATATTAAAACATTTTGCTGGGGACCCCCCTGGGGACCCCCCTGAGGGACCCGGACCCCACTTTGAGAACCAATGAATTAAAACATGTCGAATTATTTGACACACGAACAAAAGCATGCGCCAGCCTCAAAAAATACAAGGCGTGGAAGGGAAGCCTCAAATTGATTTGCGTGTCCACAAGAAGCCTAACAGATGGTCGTGTGTAACTTGATAAATGATGCACCCTCGGTGTCATTTTAGTCTTTTGTGCCTTCTGCGAGATATTTAGCTTTGGTATGTTTCCCCTCCGTTTTGCGTAACGCTGATATGAATTATTAAAGCAGCACAGCCACAAACGGACACTGATTTTTAATAGATACTAAAATATTGCCATTATTATTTATTAGGGCCATGCATGCATGACTAAATAATCTACCGTGTCAAATTTCCTATCATGTCTTACTTATTTTGTGTTGACTTTAGTAACCTATAATAGATCAAGTGTGACTGTTGCTCTTGGAGCCCGGACACAAAGTGGTTAAACAGAGTGCACGTTAAGTGGGTGTGCCTTGCTATTAGTCTAGCGGTCATTTGTACAGTGAGGAGGAGAGGAGCTGCCATGTGGTCACTGTTCTGTCAGTTCACCATTCAGCTCGCTGGAGTCTTGGAGGATGGAGGTTATCCGTGCGCTCTAACAAACCTCAAGACTTTTTTTCCTTTTTAGGCCAATCATTTTGGGCAACGTCTATAGGCTATGTTTTTTCACCAAACTGGCTACATTTTGCTTGTGTTTTTTCCCGTGAAAGATTGTTTTATCTAAACCCTGGAAGTACTGTGTTCATTTCGGGAGAAAAAGGTAGGCAAAGTGTTGCCTTTGTCTATAGCCATATATACTCGTTTTATTGACGACGATAATGTGTACATTTTATAGTCCGACTTTAGACAAATCTGGGTTTCCCATCACTTTAATATTATTTTCTATTATCATGCCTATTAACGATTTGTCTAAATTTCTCAGAAAATGATTATTATTAGCCTATGTAGCCTACAGATGAACTTCAGATAATTCAGCCTAATTTTTAAGTAGGATAATCTGCTTTCATGTATTTAAGGTTGGAGTCTTTTGTTAAGAAGTCAAATACACACAGTTTAACTTGTGTAATTACCTTGAAAGTGGCTTAGCTGTTCTTTTGGCCATTGCTAAGCGCATTATTGGCGCAGCTCAGGGATGTGTCCCGTCTGTTCTTATGAGCGTAAAGATCTTATTGTCTCTTAAGTTGTCCTCACTATTTAAAAATAGTTGGAAGGCTACCCCACCTGCAGACACACGGTTTGCCCAGGCTAGTTGAAGTGGTATCTATCACCAATAAGTTAACAGGGCCTGTTATTATAACATCGCAAATGTTATAATTATACTTTCAGAAAAATTATGAGCCGTCTGCATAATTATCCTAGATTTAAAAAAAATGTCATGTCTACTGCATACATCTAATGTAAAACGGTATAGCCCTAATTGCTTTGAATACTTTCAGATTATTATTATTATTATTACTACTATAATACTAGGCACTAGGCATAATTGCTTTAAAATTACTATTATTAGTATGTGTTTATGTTTTAAAGGCAACGTTAGGCCCATACTGAGCTTCTATCTGTGTGTACATCATGATAAGCTGTAATTCTATTGCTTTCTGATGCCTTTTTAAAATTATATTTCATGGTTTTGTCACATTGTCCAGTGATATTAGATTTGTTTTTGTATCTTGGAATGGAACGAGGCTAAATCTAGTTTATGCCTTCCAGGCTTCTCGAAATGGAGTCTCTACCCAGCCAGGTAACGACGGGACGAGACTCCAGCAGCTCTTCCCCACCTCTGAAGCAGGACGTGCAAAGCTTCTCCAACCTCAAACCAAACACGGTCAGCGAGACGTCTCTGTACGGGGTGCCCATCGTGTGTTTGGTCATAGACGGACAGGAGAGACTTTGCTTGGCTCAGATTTCGAACACGCTGCTGAAGAACTACAGCTACAATGAGATCCACAACCGCCGCGTTGCCCTTGGAATCACCTGCGTCCAGTGCACACCTGTCCAGCTCGAGATTCTGAGGCGCGCGGGTGCGATGCCAATCTCTTCGAGGCGCTGCGGCATGATCACCAAACGCGAGGCCGAGAGGCTCTGCAAGTCGTTCCTGGGGGCACACAACCCCCCAAAGCTGCCGGAGAATTTTGCATTCGACGTCTCTCACGAATGCGCCTGGGGCAGCAGGGGCAATTTCATCCCCGCTAGGTATAACAGCTCGAGGGCCAAGTGCATCAAATGCAGCTACTGCAACATGTATTTCTCACCAAATAAATTCATCTTCCATTCTCACCGCACCCCCGAGTCCAAGTACACACAACCGGACGCGGCGAACTTCAATTCGTGGAGACGCCACCTGAAACTGTCAGACAAAAATTCCTCTGACGACATCGCCCACGCGTGGGAGGATGTTAAGGCCATGTTCAACGGTGGGAGCAGAAAGAGGACGCTGCCCATGACTCGCTCAGAGATGTCCTCTCCAATGAAATCGCAGGCCTCAATGAACCTGTCCCAAAGAAGTTCCCCCGAGGCCCCACACAAAACTTTGCGATGCGACGAGGACAGAGGCGGTGGCCTCGGTTTGGTAAACGGCTCCCGGAACTATCCACTCATCCCGGTCCCCAGCAAGGGTTTTGGGATGCTGCAGAAAATCCCTCCGCCCATTTTCCCCCATCCGTACGCGTTCCCCGGGTTTGGATTGTGTCAAAAGAAGGATGACGGCGTGCCGGACCCGAGCAAATCCGGCGTCTCGGGTGTGTTTTGGCCCGGCGCAAAGGACAGTATTTATCCTGCCTTCCCCATGTTCTGGCACACGGCAGGCAGCCTACCCATGCCGCCATACCAACAGTCGCCTGCACCCAAACCCCCCACAGATCTCATCGGCGCTCGGCAGAGTGAGCTGGAGTTATCGGACCAAAGTGACAGCAGGTGCGCCAACAACACACCCAAAGACAGTTACCATGAGGGCGAGCGCTGCTCCAGTTCTCAGTCCACCAGGAACGACGAAGACAAGTCCGGGGACGAGACTCGCTCCGTGGACGGCGCTCACGCCGGCCAGCGGAAGATCAGCTACATCTCGGCCTTCAGACCCGTGGTCAAAGACGCCGAAACCATCGCTAAGCTCTATGGCAACCGGGACACCTACAACAGCGTGCGCTCCG
>NC_137603.1:17518300-17758300 GCF_963280865.1 Gymnoscopelus braueri | reverse complement strand
TTAATTTATTGTTTAGATTATTTGTAACATTGTATATTGTTGATGCTAAGCACTTTAAATGGGCAACATTTTGGAATTTGACCATGCTGTAATCCTATACCAAATTATATGATCAAAAACATGTTTGGGTTTATTTTTTATTTTTTATTAGAGCACATTATTATAAGCACTTACTAAACACAAACTACAACCATTCAGGTTTGAAGTGGAATAATTCATAATGTTCTTACACTAAGGTCAACACTGATACTTTGTAGTGTACAATGACAACATGTTCATTCAATATTGAGCCATTCCTGTATGGCATCTCTTTGTGTTCTCAGCAGATTATTTGTTATACAAAACAATGCTCTCTGTTTCAGGGGTTTTCTATCATATGTAAATTAAAATATTTCTTAGCAAGGCTACATTCATGCTCTCAAGCCCTGAACACCTTTGCCATTACTATTATTGCATGGCAAAGTCGTTGAAGACGGACACTGAATATAATTGTTTAAATTATTAAACTGCCATTTAAATGACTATACATTTGTTTTCTTTGTTGACCCTGTTTTTGTTTCTAATGAAAATCATTCAGAGCAGACCCAAGCAAGCTGACTACAACATGTTCCACAAACTATCCCCCACTCCTCATGTGAGGTTACTCCCATTCATGTCCTATGTATCCATGTCAATATTATTAAAACGTGAAGGCCATTTCCAGCTTCGTAATCTCTCTTTTTTGCTAATGTGAGACTGACATCTACTGGTCATTACACAGAATATCACCTAATGGAAATGATTGTATTTGAATTCAACTTGATCTCTTTCATTAGACAATTGTATCAGACAGCGCATGACATGTCCAGCCAATTTATAATGTTTGACACAGTCAAGGGAGCATGCTGATCTAATAGTGAAATCTAATTCTTCTGATGGGAAGACTAATAGATATTGATTACATGGCTCTTCAGATGGCTCTTTGGTCCCAAGGCACTTCAGACTGAGACGGATACTCAAATAATGGCTGCGACGCAGAATGAATGTTAATTCTCTGAGACTGTAATTGCCCTCCAGTAGGCTACCAAAGTGCATTCTAACGGAATACTAACAAGGCATATGCGCCATTGTCACATGGTTAAAAACGAAATAAGTGCAGCTGCAATTGATTATTTAATGCGTAGGCCTAGGCTATGTTTCCTGTTGTCGTACTAATACAGTGATAAGGTGGCGATATGATATTCCAGGGGGTCCCCAGCAAAAGTACCGTAGTTAATGTAGCTTCACAATCATTTTAACCACTTTATCCATACGTTGGCTATTCAAAAATAGCAGATCTACAAGCTCACAGCACATCACTTCTGCGCACTGCAAGCTTAGAGTCCTCCTCATTGCGATTTTGCTAAATAGAAGTGCTGTGGTGTGGGCAGTGCACAGACACATTACGTCGGCCTATATAGGTCATAAGGTCACAAATGCAAAAACTAGTGTAACTGCAAATCTGTTATTTTTTTGTTGTTGCATTTGTTATGATAAACACTTTAATGGCATAGCCTTATGTTGTAATAGCCTATACTATTTCTCTCAAAAGTATACAATCAATAATAATAATAATTAACTTCAGAACTTTATTCATATAGGGTGCGTTCGGAAATTACGCACCGGAGCACACTCGCCTATTAGTTTGTATTGGCCAGTGCGCTCAGTGCTGTATTTTCGAACGCACCCATAGTAAAATGACATCAAAGAATAGTTGAGTGTAGCCTATACTGTACACACGAAATACAAATACTAACCATGCATGTAAAAATATATATATAAAAATATATATTTTTGTCAGTATGCTCTTTGTTCTTGTGAAGCAGTGTTGTAGCCTGTAGTGAAGAATCTATAAAGATTTCTATTTTCCTTTTGGCTAAAGAAGACGTAAACCTGTCACCACACCTGTCGACATGTGCATTGGCAGTTTGTTTATGTGGGAATGTAGCCTGTTTCTCGTTTGCGTGTGCGGCTTCGTTTACCGCACTATAACTCCCATTAATATTGTAGACAAGGATTGGACAGCAGGCCATACTGGCTAGTGGCTACTGTTGTTATTAGACTTATGTCTTCATTGTCTTGTTATTACTATATTATTAATATTATAAACACACGCACACACACCATGCACACGCACACACACACACACACACACACACACACACACACACACACACACACACACACACACACACACACACACACACACACACACACACACACACACACACACACACACACACACACACACACACACAAATGCATCTGTTTTAGCCTAATTAACAAGTCTTCAGATAACCTGCTTTCGGACATACGTTCCATCTGCAAGTCTTATCACTCATATTTCATATAGCCTAACCACAGAGCAGAGACTTAATATTAATAGTTTCGTTTCGTTAAGAATTGATTCTTTGTTTGAACCTTGAGAATGTATGTAGCCCAGGCTATATGGGAAATGTATAAACTATTTAAACAATGAAGATCAAATATTGGGGACGTGGTGGGGCATATATAAATTGGATTAGCTAAAGCAGTGGTTCTCCCCAAGGGGTTCCAGGGGGTCCCCAGCAAAAGTACCGTATAGTTAATGCAGCATCACAATCATTTTAACCACTTTATCCATATATACGTTGGCTATTCAAAAATAGCACATCTACAAACTCACAGCACCTCACTTCTTCAGCTTATAGACATCTGCTATTTTAGAACATTTTTGATATATATTTTTGCTATTTTTTTAAACATATCTTCCCCCTGGCACAAACTCTTTTCAGATGGGGGTCCACGGCCAAATACATATCAATTTGGGGGTCCTTGACCTGAAAATGTTTGAGAACCACTAAAGCTCAAGGATCACTTTTAGGACTCATATTTGTTCCAGGTATTAGGGTGACACCTAGTGGCCTTTGTGTACAATATCCTTCAAGATGTTTTCTATAGTCTGGTTGAAGGATATTGAATAAATTCTATATGATCCTCTTAAATCGGAATTGTTGCTAAAGGGTTGGTAATAAGTAACAAGTCAGCGTGACTGTCAGCAAAAGGTCATGGTTGAAGATACAGGGAGGAAAGAGGAGTTTTACTGTCAAAACCTGCATTTTCAGATTGGGTGTCATTATTAATTATGGGAAAAAAAGGTATGGAAATGTATTCTATTTCTCATCAATACCGTATATGTTTTAACCTTACCTATCGACCAGAATCAAGTTCAACACATTATTTAAGTTGAGGGCCACATTATCTCTTTATAGGAATGTTCACATACATTTCTCAGTTCGTGCAACTATGATGGTGGTAGCAGGTGGTAGTACTAGCAAAACATTAATCACCACAACAAGACCACCGCAGTAGCCAAGTAACAGTAATGGAGGCAGAACTCTCCTAAACCTATAGTTTACCTATTCATTTGTGAACAGATTATATCAACAACTATAAGCATGATTTGTGTGCATAAACACACACACACACACACACACACACACACACACACACACACACACACACACACACACACACACACACACACACACACACACACACACACACACACACACACACACACACACACACACACACACACACACACACACACACACACACACACACACACACTGACACACACACACACACACACACACACACACACACACACACACACACACACACACACACACACACACACACACACTGACAGACACACACACACACACACACACACACACACACACACACACACACACACACCACACCCACACACACACACACACACACACACACACACACACACACACACACACACACACACACACACACACACACACACACACACACACACACACACACACACACACACACACACACACACACACACGTTAAAGTCATACTGGGTAAAAAATAGGTGACAAAAGTCACTTATGATTTCAGATAATATCTAATCAATCTTAATCACTGGTCCCTGAAAATAAATAAGTTATTTACTTTTCCAAACAAGCTAAATGTGCATTGGTGTTTGCATATCACGGTCCCAATCCAATCCATCTAAATTCTGTTCTGTTCTGTTCTGTTCTGTTCTATTCTATTCTATTCTATTCTATTCTATTCTATTCTATTCTATTCTATTCTGTTCTGTTCTGTTCTGTTCTGTCCTACTCTATTCTATTCTATTCTATTCTATTCTAATCTATTCTGTTCTGTTCTGTTCTGTTCTGTTCTGTTCTGTTCTGTTCTGTTCTGTTCTGTTCTGTTCTGTTCTGTTCTGTCATACTCTGTTCTATTCTATTCCATTCTATTCTATTCTATTCTATTCTATTCTGTCCTACTCTGTTCTGTTCTATTCTATTCTATTCTATTCTATTCTATTCTATTCTGTTCCGTTCCGTTCCGTTCCGTTCCGTTCTGTTCTGTTCTGTTCTGTTCTGTTCTGTTCTGTTCTGTTCTGTTCTGTTCTGTTCTGTTCTGTTCTGTTCTGTTCTGTTCTGTTCTGTTCTGTTCTGTTCTGTTCTGTTGATTGATTGATTGATGTACTTTTATTTAGTAAGACATGAGAATCACAGTACATGGAAGTACAAATTCACAATACAAGGTCTACTAAACTGGAAGACTCATTAAGCACGCAGCTTGTTTAAGAGAATGATGAGAACCCCATGCACACAAATCATGATGACGTATAAGAGACAGACAGATATACACACTACTATACAGAATGTCATACAATCAGCTTTCAGGTTACTGGTATGCAGTATGGTATGTTCTGTTCTGTCCTACTCTGCTCTATTCTATTCTATTCTATTCTATTCTATTCTATTCTTTCTATTCTATTCTATTCTATTCTATTCTATTCTATTCTGTTCTGTTCTGTTCTGTTCTGTTCTGTTCTGTTTTACTACTCTACAAACGTTTACCCCTACATGCAGTGGTGGACAAAAAGAAATAAGAATACTCTCAAGTAGACCTATTCAAAAGTGCAAATTACGTAAAATGGTTTTCTTTAAACAACAATATATATCTTCAGCTTTGCTGCCTTTGATAGTTTTAAGCGAAGATAGACAGGAAAGAGGGAGAGAGAGAGACAGGTCGTCGGGAACGGGACGGGCATTAGAGCCTATGAGCCATTTTCTTTTTAATATCAAAGTATTGGTGTTGTAGCGTAGTTACCACACTGCCCAACATTCCATACCATCCTGAATGCACCCCGCTCATTATGTGCGCGCTCACGCGATGTGCTGCGCGTCCCAGTCACGTGATGCCGCCTCATCACGCTTGCGCACAGAAATTCAAGATGGCGGAGAGTGCGGAACTGAAGGTAAATCGCAGCTTGAAATCATTATAAATTTACACAGTTGCCAAGCGTCTCTAATGCCAACTCGCAATTCTCCTCTGTAATTAAATCTTTTAGAGAAGTGAGATGTTGTCGGAAGGTGGTTTTAATGCATTAGCAAAAGTGGAACTTTATTGAATTCCCCAGCGTGGAAGACAGACAGACGCGAGCATGTTTTTGTTGACATTGAGAGCCGTTAACTGTCCGTTGTCTTGTTAGACACTGAGCTGTAACGTTGCATGCGATGAGGATTCCGATAAATAAGTCCACTTGTTGCTCTAATGACATGATAATAACCACACGAACACGCTCTGATATGCAAAGTATTCATTTGAAATAAGAAAAAGGAAAAAAGTGAACGTTTTCGCGCTTATATTGTGGCTGTCAATGTGTTTTTTTTGCAGATGGCAACATGCTGGTTACGTTATTTTGATTGATTGATTGAATACTTTATTAACAGTTTGCAAAAAAAGCACAAAGTACAGTTCTATAGGCTATAAAAGGATGCTAAAAGGAATAAGGATTAAACCCCAAAAAAGCACCATGGCTTGTTTGCATTGTTGTCCTGTGTATTCAATTCATCGAAAAGTTTAAATAGATCTATTTGAACGTTATGAGAATGCATTGTGACGTATAAATACATATTATTACTGGTGGTAGCCTAACTAACGCATATTCATTTCTGACATAGCAAAAGCGTAAAGATAACGTTATTACTGCCTTGCATAGTGAGTGATGCATCTGCTCTTCACCCTACCTGACGTCTGTATAAACAAAAGCACGTGGGTGTACATTGGTAACCAATTAACCTGACTACACGTCAATGAGCATCAAGTAATGTTACACAAATAAACGTGCAGTTTGTAACTATTTAGTTATTACAAGCTGACACGCACGGCATCCAGAGACGTGTCAGTGACGCTTTCCAACTGTGCAGGACAGGTTGGTAGAATGGTGAATAGACTACACAGTCTGAGCTAATTTTTGTGATATATGCCTAGGTTTGGTTTATGATCTATTTGATTTTCTGTCACACCGTGAAATTCAGAGCAGAGTTGTTGTTGTGGTGGTGGTTGATGATGTGCGTTTCAGTCAATAATAGGACATGTATTCGACTCTTGTGGTTTATTTAGCAATTATTGATATTACTAGTTAGTAGGCTATAGTCTGTTTATAACACATTTTCTCCAGCATGTTTCCATTGTTTGCCTGCTTGGAAGTTGAGGATTCACAGAGGCTCTCTGCTCTGAGCATGGTCTTACACCATTGTAGAATAAGTAAGTCCCAACCATAACTTAGACTTTATGACCAGTGGTCATCAGTCCTTTGGAGCCCTACTTCAAATCTTGTATTGTTATGTTGGTTAACTTGGCATGACAGTAAATCTGGCCACATGGTGTACATGGGGAATTGGCAGTGAGTAAAATGGGGATAAATACATACAAAGAAAAATAATATGTAATATAATGTAAGTATTGTGAGCAATGTAAACATAAGCCTTTCGTTAAAGGCTTTCAATAATTTGCTATTAGGTTTACCAGTAATTTGCAAGCCACCTGTTCTATAGCCTATTATATAGGCATTTATACCAGTATTAAGATGTCTGAAAGCGAGTTAAATTATAGTTCCTTCACTTGATGGGCATTGGGCACTGTTAGTGCTGGTTTAAATGCTTCTCACATAGGGGGCATTTATACGCTCTCGGGAAGATACTACTTGTGAGCTTAACTAAAGGTCTTATTGTCCATCTCAGATTGTATTTTGTTGCTCTGCTCCAACTTAAAGGAATACATCACCCACAAAATGACTTTTTCTGTCAATTCCTCAACCTGTGAAGCCTTGAATTCATGCAGATGTTTTATTTGTCACATTCCTTCATGGTGAATTACTAAAAAATAGGGGTCCAAAATTAACAACAGCAAAACTTTTATAAATCAGTTTATAAACTCCAACACTGCTCTCAGTCTTTAGTATCCAAGAACAAAGCAAAGGAGGAAGGCTGCAGTGATAAATGCAGTGTTGGAAGGTGTTCTTTGGTTAGAAAAGAGGGGAGCTTTCGAAGTCAGATCTGTAAAAAAAAAAGACACATCTTCCAAAAAAAGAAGGAGCTTTAATTTGCCTATAAAGCCTAGTTCATATCTGAACAATTATTTATTTATTGTTCAAAGATGAACTAGCCTTTATAATTAAAGCTTTTCTGTTTAGTTTTTTCAACTGATCTCTCTTAGTATACTATCCAGTCAGTGTCCTCATTACATCCAAAATACATGCCTTTTTGCTGAAACTTAGGTATTTAAAACACTTCTGGGATGCACTAACGAAGGCTGGCACATGGGATTCAACACAGCTGAGTTCACCCGCACGGCACGCGTTCGCCCAGGTGTGTGCGTCGTAACTAAGTACATGAGACTGTTTATACCGGAAGTGTTAAAAATAGTATGTTTCAGCGAAAATGCAGTGTTTTGGAAGTAATGAGGACACAGACTGGATACAAGGCACAGATTATACTCGTGTGTTGGAGTTTATCAATTGATTTTTTATATAGTTGCTGTTAATCCTGGACCGCTATTTTCTTCATTAATATTCTCTTTTTTATTATTCTTTCACTGTGAAGGAATCAAAAAAAAATGTGTGCATGAATTCAAGGCTTCATGGAGTGAGTATTAGATGGATGAAAAGTCATTTTGGGGGTGAAGTATTCCTTTAAGGAATTATCTGAATCAGGCTGTCTCTTCCTCCTACTCTCAGTGCGCTATTCTTGCATTCTTGTCGTCTCGACTTCATGTCTTTCCACTTAATAACTTTAAAAAAAAGAAAGAAAAGAAAACATACATAAGTAATGAATTACTTGTCTGTGTGGATAAGGAAATCGTTTTAGCACAGCTGTGTGTGAGAGAGAGAGAGAGAGAGAGAGAGAGAGAGAGAGAGAGAGAGAGAGAGAGAGAGAGAGAGAGAGAGAGAGAGAGAGAGAGAGAGAGAGAGAGAGAGAGAGAGAGAGAGAGAGAGAGAGAGAAGAGAGAGAGAGAGAGATGAGAGAGAGAGAGAGAGAGAGAGGAGAGAGAGAGAGAGAGAGAGAGAGAGAGAGAGAGAGAGAGAGAGAGATATTAGCCTCTCTGAAAATTAGAATACACTAGGGACAAATATGCTAAGTTCATCATAACAAAGATGATATGAAAAAGAGAAATTTACACTTCACAGAAACGGAGATGGATAGGAAGTAAAGAATGTAGTGGGGAAGACAAAATAGAGACGTGACAGTGAGAGATGGAAAAGGAGGAGAGACATTTTCACACATTTTTGCTTTATTGGTAAATAGAGACGTGACAGTGAGAGATGGAAAAGGAGGAGAGACATTTTCACACATTTTTGCTTTATTGGTCCAGTGTATTTTACTGAGCAAGGTCCCCTTCAGATGATCTAGATTTAAGTTTAAAGCCTGATTTAAAGGGGGGGGGGGGTGCTTAGTTAGGGGTTAAGTGTCTTGCTCAGGGACACCTCGACACATTGCTGGGGCTGGGAATCGAACCTGGTACCTTTCCCGGGCGGCCTCTCAACCCATTCAGCTATGGCCGCCCCCCACACATTTCTGTGTTGCCACTGCTGTTGTACCCTATTATATTGGCTCACCTGCCAGTGAGGAGTCCCCACTGGGAGCAGGGAGGACGTAGCGCCTCCGTCCTACTCCTCCAGTTCAACGTTACCCGCTAAGGCACCGCCCCAGCCCATAGGAGTACGACAAAGCATCAGCAACGACAAAGATCCCACTCCCCACCCGGGCTCTGTCCACCTGAACGCGGGCCATCGTGTTCGTTTAGATCAGAGGTTTTCAACTGGTGGTCCGTGAAGATTGTGTTTCTGTTCATTTTATTTTGTTTTATTTTTGAGAAACTTAGTCATTTGGTATTTGTGTGATATGTGGACAGTGGAATTAAAAAACATTATCAGTGGTCATTGGAGGAGGCTTGTGTTTCAATTCCAAAAGTACTTCAAGCTTACTACAGAAGAGGATCAGCTTATTGTCCACAGACTCTTTCAAGAGACATGTATGAAACACAGGACCACCTGTAATCATGCCATGGACCATTAGTGGTCCATGGACCACTACTTGAGAAGCAGTGCACTAAATTACCTGGTGACCTAAGATGACGAGTCAACAAAGTCAGTTACTGGTAAGTCTGAGCTCAAGAAATTCCACAGAAAAGGGAGTTGGAATCTCAAGAAGGGAAAGTGTCATCATTATTATGGCATGTGTTTCCTCACTCATAAATGTTGCAAATCAGTATAGTATCAGTTAACATGAGTTTAATATCGAAGGTTGGATAAAGTAAGAGGAATAGATCAGTGATCGTTTTGTCTTAGATAGATACTTTATTGACCCCAAAAGAAACTCCGGGATGAGTGTGTAGAGCAGTGGTTTTCTAAGTGGAGACTAGGGGACCTTCAGGGTTCCTTGAGGAGGTTCCAAATGGACCCTTACAGGTCTGTAACTCTGAGAGTGTAAATGAATTTCACTCACTGTTTTACACCTTTACCCATTAAGACCTGGAACGCATCTGTGTCATTTTTAGATTTGAGCTAAAAAGCATTATTTTACACTTTGGCTATTCAAAAATAGCAGATATACAAGCTCATAGCGCGGCACCGAGTGCCGCGCTATGAGCTTGTAGATCTGCTATTTTTGAAAAATCGTGAAAATGTGTGCAAATCTTTGAATATATATATTTTTAAAGCAAACATTTTCAACTCAAATCTTTGCATCTGGGCAAGAATACAAAATATTTTGAGATGGGGGTCCAAATACATATAATTTTGGGGGTCCTTGACATGAAAAAGATTGAGCACCACTGAAACATACATATTTCAGAATACTGTTGGGATTTGGGGGAATGTAGAATCGGCTTCAGGTCTTAATGGGTTAAACCTGTGACGTGACAATAAAGCTGAAGCTGATTCTGATTCTGATGGAACCAAATGGACTCCATTTGGTTCCATTTGTACATTGAGAGTTATAGGGGTCCTTGAAATTAATACGTTTGAGAAACACTGGTATAGAGGATCTTCGGAGGCTGTGACTTGCGTAGAAGGGGCAATATTTAATTGCCGTTTGAAAAGGCAGTTCAATTCTCAATGCTCAGTATGACAGAGGTGTGAGGTAAGCCCAAAGGTCCATGTCATGTGTTGTTGTGCGAAGTAGTGATTTGAACTCATCCCTGTTGACTAGAGTTGAAGCTGTTCATCTTGCCGTTTGTTCTGTCTGAAAGCTTTCTCTCGCACTGTAATAACACAGTAAATTAGGCACTTTATTGTCTGCGGGTTTGTCCTCAGTCAAACTTTGCTTAGCCCCCAGAAGGTGGGAAATGTTATTATGTTGAGAACATTTTGTACCATTAAATGAATAGAATGGCCTATAGGTTTGTATTAACACAATTTCATGTCATTAGAAGAGGTTGAAATTCCATGGACTGGACCTGATTTGCTTTTAATTCAAAAATCAAAGCCTATAGTAGCCTGTGTAGTGCTAGGAGTTCGGGTTAGAACTCCAATCACCAATAGTTTGTCTTAACCCTCTTCTCTCCACTCTGCAGCTGCTGCTGCAGTAACCTGTCAATACAAATGAGTGTCTGTGCACTGGCGGCTTCCAGGTGGAGACAGGCTATTTGTACAGCCAGTGGCTAGGTTAATCCTTAATGATACAGGCCCTTTCATTCTGCACTGCTCCCTCCTTTAAGCACCTGCCTATTTCTGTCATGGTCATTGTCATTATCAGTGCAGTGTTATTTTAGGTCTAGAGTATGAGACGTCTGTTCAGAAATCACTAAAGTACTTGATGATTGTTTTCATCTTTTGATGCAGTGTCGAGATGTGCATGTATATTATGAGTGTTTGTCTGGTGTGTGTCACAAGCTCAAGCTGGTTATTATACAGTACTTGGATCGTGGAACTTCAGTGCATCGTCTCTGAATCCAAATGCCCGGACATGCAAAACTTGTACTGTTGTTTGATGGACTTGATCAATCGCTGCACACAACCGAATCTTTGGAGACACAATGCAAAACATGACGTTGCTACTGCGTGACTTATCTGTTGCAGTCATTAGCCCAAAACATACAGTACTTTACCTAACTACCAAAATGAAAATGCACAGCATGGTCAAGGCCAACGTCTTATTTCCCTGTGGAGTTATGGTAATAAACCTGCATAGAGTTAAATTTGAAAACTACTCCACTATGTTGTTAGAGCAGAAGAGAGCACAAACCAAAGACGACCTGTTATAGCACCCCTCGTTGGACAGACAGCAGGTCACGCTTTTGTAATGCAACAACGAAGAGGTCGTGTGGTACTTGCAGTACGTTAAGTATGTTTCAGGCCTTAGAGTATAATTTAAGTAGATCGAGCCTCAGAACCTCCGCTTGCCAATTTTGTAGTAAATTTGTATTACTTTCTTGACATTTAATAAAGCGCAGCAGCAATTAGGGTTAGATCAAGTCGTATCAGAGTGATGTATAACTAAACAAGGCTTTGTCACGCCAAGGTGGAGCTATGAAATAGCTGCCCACCACCGCTGAGGTTGTGGGTTTGAAATTGAATCCCCTGTGGTGCATCTGGCTTTGTCGAGCATCTATACGTACACAATTGGCCTGTGTTTGGGGTTACTGAGCAAGATGATTTAGCTTTAAGTTTAAAGGGATTGTAGGCGAGTTCAGAGATACATTTAAAAAAAAAACTATTGTCAAACACCGCACCTCCACTCCCCCCCCCCCCTCCTCATCAGCAGTTCGTTTCCCCGACCACCAGGGGGTGACGCAGGGGGGACTTCTAAACGGGCCATGCCGAAAACAGGTTGCTTTATTCGGATACAATGGTGTCACTGCCCGCCCCTGCCGGTTCTCTGAATTTTTATTTTTGAATAGGCTCTTTCATGATAAATTGACCACATATATGAAGTTAAACAACTAAATTCTATCCAAACGATATCTTAAAAGTAAATTCCGTGCCTCAAAAAATAAGTTTGAGAGCGTTTTAAAATCGAAAGTAAAAAGTTGAAACTGCCTTCAGAGAAAACAATGGCGGCTCGTTCCATCGTTGTCGGCTGCACTCGGTCCCATTCGGTTTCACCCGAACAGTTCACACGGGCACGGACGTGCACGGACGCGCACATGCGCGTCCATGCATTTACGTCCCGGACAAACATAAATAGTAGGGAAAATACGGATTTCAGAAAGAGGACTGTGTTTCAATGCAGGAAAACACCCAGCATCATTATGTAGTGGCTGATAGAGGGGAAAAAATGCTAAATATATATAAATATTCTTAAAATGTCGGCTTAATGTTGCCTTCAATCCCTTTAAAGTCTGATTTAAGGTGGAATCTTAAAGCTCACAATGTGTTGCGATGCCACGCGTTGTGAGCTTGTAGATCAGCTATTTTCAAATAGCTGATGTATATAGGGTTAAAGTAGTTGAACCGATTTTGATGCTATACTATCTAATTTTGCTGGGGACCCCCTGGAACCACCTCAAAGACCTCTGGGGGTCTCCGGACCCCACTTTGAAAACCACAGGTTTACAGACATGTGTTCCTGTTCTTAGCTTCACTAAGGTGGAGCTTCCCTTCATTCCTGTAATGTTGCTGTGGAAACAAGTCCAAGTTCAGATTTGTGTGATAACAGTTTGGAGCTCTATTTTATCTGTAACTGAAAGATGCAGGTTATTTTGTTATTGCTATTATTATTATTTTATCAAATACACTTTTCAAGAGTGTGTTTGTAAAATTTGAAGTACTGAAAGAATTGATATTCTTCTATGATCCCTTACTGCAGACTTTAGAAACCTTGTGTTGAAGGAGTAGTTCACCCAAAAAATGACTTATTTTCTATCAATTGCACACCCCATGAAGCCTTGAATTCGTGTATTTCTTTTTTTTGTCAATAATTTGATGACCGGGTGTATTTCCGGTAGGAGACACAAAGAGTATACTTTGTGTCTCCTACCGGATACATTACAATTTTTCCGCCGGTAATCAAATTATTGGCTTAGGAATGTGACAAAAAATAAATAAATCCATGAAGTCAAGGCTTCATGGGGTGTGTAGTTGATAGAAAATAAGTAATCTTTTGGGTGAACTACTCCTTTAACGTCAGACACATCAACAAAAATGCATCTTGAGGCTCATAAATGTGTCTCCCAGAGGAACTCAGCTTACCACAGCCGTACAACTTGTGTGCAGAGCTTTAACTAGGCCTGCTACACTGTCACTATCCTCTCTCATAAAGTGACCCCTAATCAACGTACACATATTATGTTTTTGTTGTTTTTGGCCAATGGCCATGAGTTGCCTCTGTAAGTGTTATTTAATGACAATATATTGACCTGAAGTAGCTTAATGAATGTTGAAAATATTCAGCTGAAAATATTGGGGGAAGAAAAATATTTATTTTACACTTGACACATTGTTTGATTACTTACCTAGACAATGCTTTAACCAAACCTTGTCTAGGTGCTGTAGGTAGACTACATGCAGTACTGTATGTATGCACCTGCCTCTAGTCTATTATTAGTTAGCCTAAATTAATAGGGACATACTTTGAAACACAGAACAACCACTAAACACAGAATCTACAGAATCTACTAGAGGAAGTTGGCTTATTTGCTGCCTTTAAATAACAACGGATAATTGTAACTCTCTTTGCTCTTATTTTTGCTCTAGTGCTTATCCTACTCCTATTCTTGAGAGGCTTGATATTTAGAATTTTATGGACAAGGACTCGGAGTACTGAACTTGTGCAGATGTATTTCTAAATCCTATGATTAGGACTTGATTTTCTTAATTTTAAGAACATTTTAAGGACTTGCTGTCAACCCGATCTCCAGAGATTACCGTAACATTGCACGGAACGAGTGCACTTCATTCCGTGGATAGCCGCCTCGGAACTCCCGAATTGCGTGCATATGTACGGCGCTCCCTTTGTGACAAAACCATTTCGGAGGCGCGCAGTCACAGGCGAACTGTCACCCCGTGAAGGACCACCGAGGGAGCTAAGGCGACCGAGTTGCCGTCCTGAACGGTGGGACGTTCGCCTGTGCCTACTCAGCGCCGTTTGAGTTATGTACCGATAGGCACAGAATCATAATTTTTTTTGTGGGGACTGCTCTGCTTCCGGGTTTTTCCGGGTTGCGACTGGTTACGCCCACCGTGGGACTCGCCGTACATATGCACGCAATTCGGGAGTTCCGAGGCGGCTATCCACGGAATGAAGTGCACTCGTTCCGTGCAATGTTACGGTAATCTCTGGAGATCAGGCTGGTCTCACAGTAGTTTATCATCCATTGACGGATGATGTATACCATCGACAACCATCGTGAATGTGATTGTATACAAGATGTTTAAAAAGAATACTTTGGAAACATGTAGTCTTTCAAAATGATCAGTGGAGCGTCCAGAGTGCATGTTAAAAAAGTCCACTCAGTTGTGGTTCATAGTTCATACTACATGTTTGAGCTCCTTTGTCTCCTATGTGTCATTGCTGGGTTGTGTTAGAAATCAGTGACTACATTTTGTTTATATTTGCTGTAAGAAAACTGATTAACTTTGTTTTTAGCAACATCCTGCTATCGTTTTCCTCTGTTCTGTAAATAGTAAATATACGTAGCATGGAACACCAGGGGTGAATTGCCAGTTTTGTAGTGCGATAATTTTGTATTAGTTTAGGGAGTTACTGTAGGTCCCAGGATCTCATGGACATTAAATATCATTTCCAGTTAGCAAACCTTAGCATTTAGCAAAGTTGTGACAATAGACAGTAACTACAGTCGATCCTATCTGCAGTGGAAAAAAAGCTCCGATGAGCTGAGCTCGACTGAATCTATGCAATGGGAAAGCGTCTTTGATAATGTATGAATTAAAATGATCCACAATTAACCTTATACCTTCTGTATCCGCTATAGTCTAGACCGGATCTGCATCTTCACCGAAGTGAATGGATCCCAGTCTAATACACAACAGGACGATGCCATCGTCCATCATGATGTTTTGATGCGCCTATCGTGATCACCCACCCCTACAATAGTTAGACATAAAATGCCATAGTGGTGTCTAAATGTGACAATTTATGTCGTCAGCACAGCAAGAAATGAGCATCCAAATGAACGATATGACCAAGAACCAACTTAAATAAAAAAGTGTTGGTCCAAGATCTTTAGAACCAATAACCGATTAATCTTGCTCATGTAGGTTAACCGAATAATCAAGAAGCAGGGTTTTTCTTTTATTTGTTTTTCTTTCTTATATATCAACGAATCGACATGAAGGAATTGTAAATTTATTTTTTTATAATCGACTAAATCGATTAGTTGGATTAACCACTTAAACCTGTATTACACTTAGTTCTACAATGGTGGCCTACAAAAATAGTGGAAATAGCAGATCTACAAGCTCACAACGCATGCTGTGAGCTTGTAGATCTATTAAAAAAAATAATCATTCTCTAATCCTGCACTCTTGGGGCACTCAAGTGTGTGCGCGACGTGCGTGCATGCTGTTTGCATGCATGTGCGAGCAGTATGCATGTGCTGTATGTGTGTGATGAAAGATTTTGACACATTTTGAAAACCTTTGAAAAAACGTTTGTACTTTTTCACAATAATGCATTGTGAGCTTGTAGATCTGCTATTTATTTTCACTATTTTAGCATGACACCGTTTTGGAATGAAGTATAAAATAATAGAGCCAGACGATATATCTGTCTGGCCGATATGTCATTATTTGACTTTTTGATGACATTGATATCGGCTGTTATGCAGCTCAAACTTTCCATCCCTATATTTTGGTAGTTTAGTAGTAAGTTTTCAATTTTTGGTATTCGAAGTCGAATACCAAAAATCTGTATTCGTGAATGCCCTAGCACTGGGAATCACAAATCATACCATGCGCCAATATGCAAGCCAAATACTGCAATGCAATTTCTTCAGCTCACACAGTGGATCAGAGCAGATCTGAGAGTAGATTTGAAGACTGCATGCTTGCAGCACAGACCAGACCTGTGCTGGTGCAGACTGCTCTCTTTTTGATTGAAGGGCTGGGCTGGGCCGGGCCAAAGTAATGCAATTGCAGCCCCTAGGCGGTCATAAGATGTAGCCTAACATCAGTGGGCTCCTCTAATGATACAGAGGATCAGTGCACTCTACTCTCCACCAGCACGCTTGGTGCAGCCTACATTCTCATTCTACTGCTGTTCTTTGATCTGGCCCTCCACCAACCTCTCTAAACCTCAAACAAGACAGAAGGGTGCAGCTCTAAGGCTGTAACAGTTCTTGTTTTACATTGGATTCTGCAACAGTTCTGTTCCTTTCTTCTCATTGCCTTTGTGTTCCTTTTACTTCTTCTGTTATTTATCCTACCTCTGCATAAGCGAGGCCAAAGTGGTGGGGGCAGGAGTACTATGTAATAATCCAGCAGGTGGCTTCCTGTCTGGCTCCACTTGATTGTGGTGGAACCATCCCATCCCAGTTCCTGGTCTGCTCCCTCCACATGCAGCAAGAAACTGTAGCATTAATTTTCTACCAGCAGCACCTGCACCTGCATTTTCTACCAGCAGCACCTGCATCAAATCACAAACCCCTGGTGGCTGTCATCAATTCTTGTTCACTTAAATATCTGATGTTTGTGTTTTACATGCAGTATCATTCTCTGACAAGCTAGGACTAGACTCGTACCTTAAGGCGAGGTGGCACTGGTTCGGGTTAATATGGCAGGCTTCCTTGGGGAAGAATGTGGCCGATACATATTTTGCTCCTACAAAGAAACGTTGTCCTTTATTGGAACTCTTTTGTGCTCTTATGATATTGACACCACAGAGACAGACAGACAGACAGACAGACAGACAGACAGACAGACAGACAGACAGGGAGGCAGGGAGGCAGGCAGGTAGACAGACAGACAGACAGACAGACAGACAGACAGACAGACAGACAGACAGACAGACAGACAGGCAGACAGGCAGACAGGCAGACAAACAATCAGACAGACAGACAGACAGACAGACAATGAGAGAGTGAGCGAGCACAATGAGAGGAGGTATTTTAGAGCTACAGTAAGCCTGAGTCACAGGAGCTGGAAAGCTAAGAGGTGGGGGGAAGGGAGGACATAGAGGGAAGAAGGATGGGGAGAGAGCTGCACACTGAATAAGGCCCTCTAGCTCAGAATAGGAGCTTTATGGTCAGGTAATATTGTGCATGTACATACAAACAACAATTCTGCCGATGAAGTGCATTAGGAAAAAACTGATGGTGCAGATATAGAGAAGCCACTGATGTGTTGTCCGCCCACTATACCCCAATTTCCTTCAGTCTTAATAAAACTGATGCTTCTCTACCACAGAAATAAACTTCTCCTTGTCTCAGTTCGCAGTTGCGAAAACTCACTCAACTCAGGTTAGGATGCCGAATGCCATTTTATCACTTTTTCTCGCTCGCATCACTTTATGTCAGGAATGGATTGAGCAGCCGGTGCATGTTTGCCTGTTGGAGATGGAAGGCGAGAGAGAAAACGTTCAAGTGTGTATGGATAGATATATATTATGTTGTGTGAATAGTGAACAAAAGAAGGTTGCTTCCCAAAAACATTCAAAAAGGAAAAAAAGAAAAAACTCCAGCTTGAATGGCTTGCCCATTGTGCACCAGACAGCAAACTCCACTTGCTTGAATATTATCTTCGCTTGCCCCGGGCAATCGGGCAGCTATCATGAATTCAGTTTAATTGATGTGCTATATGAAATGTAAGCTCATCATATAAACACTAATCATTGTTTAACACTTTTGTTTTCTCTGCGTCCTGATGCTCTGGGACAAGGACCAGACGCTCGTCTCCATAGACTTTGCATTGAAACTCGATGCATTCTCAGAAGGTGCCAGTGCTGTAACACTGCTGGTGTGAATTCAGTGTTAGTTAACATCATTGACTGTCTTCCATCCCTTGTTGAAGGGCTTCTGGATAGGGTTGCGCCAGCTGAACGTAAGTTCAGTCCTAAACTAGACGCGTCGCAATTCAGGGCAATTGCAAAGTGTGGTTGCGCCGACGCGAGTCGCGGGTCGCGGCCGCCGGGACTCGAGGGATACACCGGGAGGAATACCGTCGGAGGCCGCGCGACGTGCCATTCGAATCGGGTGCCGATCGGATCCTGCCTTCGTGATAAGTGCCGTTTTGATTCTAGGAAATAGGCCCCTCCCATTAAATAAATAGGCCCCTCCCACAAATGTAAGGGGCCAATCGTATTGTCACGTCACTCCTGAGATCGCTTTTATTTCATTTTGAGAGGATTGATTCTCCCAAAAATCATGTTTTTGCATCAAACGATTACGTTTTGTGCATGTGTGGCGCCCCCTATGGATCAAAGTGGAAATGCTTTTGGGTATTTGTTGAGTAAACCACCCTCAACATGTGATTCAAATTTGGGATTGACCGGACGTCTCGTTCTAGATTTCTGCCATTTTTTGTAAAACGGGCCCCTCCCGCTGACTTTGGAAGCCATTTACGGACGAACGGTATGGACTATCAAAATTCTGTTTCACTCCAGATTATCGCATGGGTCCAGAGATCATGTGTACCGATTTTTGTGAAATTTGGACAAAATATATGGGAGGAGGAGCTAAAAGTGTGTTTTGAAGAAAATTCAAAATGGCGGAAAATCTATCCTGACACAAATGGGCGTGGCCTATATGGGGAGTTGCGTCATAACCCAAGGAATCTAGGGAAAAGACATTTTGATTTTACGACCTATGGTTCAAGAGTTATAGGCCAAAACGTAAAGGGGGCTGTTATAGCGCCACCATGTGGCCGATTAGTGTAATTATTTTTTATAATAATTAATTTTTTATAATAATAATTTCGGAACAAATCATGAACCTCCCCATCAAATCTGGTAACTCTAGCTCTTACGGTTTCAGAGCAAAAAATACTTGAATTTAAGTTTTTTCACTTTTCCATTAAAGTGGATGGGGAAATTTAATGCACTAATAAATCAATATAAATTAAACTGTTGAGCCAATCTCTTAGCAAAATACAATTGCACGATTGGGAAAAATAAACTGTGGGAGGAGTAGCAGCCCGAAATAAAGTTTATACAGAATAAAGTTTCTCTATAACAATAGTCTGGTTGCCCATTCGGGCAACCACACTAATTAGGGCGTAAAGTCCCTACTAGAGACTTAGTACAGTAGCTACTAGTTAGTTTGTAACTAGTGAGTTACTAAATTCTTCTATGACTATTTATGGCATATGCTTAGTTTTAATGCACAACGCTTTGGATATATATATCTAAAAACAAGCTTCTCAATTATCTGCCAAGTCAGCGTTGTGGAGGGTCTCACAGAACACCACTGCTCCAACTGGGTCGGTCCACACATTGCACAAATATTGCTCAGTGGTCTGGCTATTGTAATAGCTGCTTTCCGCACTGTTAATGTACTTACACGTACAGTTTGTATGAAACTACATTACAGTAGTATTGACGGACATGCTGTTCATGTTCAAGGAAAAACAAACAACACAACACAACAATCAATGATATTGAGCTCTGTTGTGCAAACTTAGCGGTGGACATGGACATTTGGCGATGTGCTCTGTTCAAGGAACAATATCCAACACGTCACGGACACAACTTCACTTTTTACTCTCTGTCTGTTGTCCAAACACACTGTATAAAGGCATGGGGTACGGATCACTGCACTTTCGGACACACAAGGCCGACAATCAACGCTTGATTCGAGCAGCAGCAACAGCTAATTATTAAATTTGGTTGCCTTACTTTCTTTACTTGATAAGAAATTGCGTTGCTTATTTGATTTCTATAATAATACCCACTACTCAAAACAAAACAACACCTTCATTGCTCACTACGTGTACACAATTACTACATTTTTGCACCAATAACACAACACTGTATAATAACACAGAAAATATGCACACGCCCAAAGGTTTCTTTTCCTAGTTTGATGAATTGATAAAGTAATCTATATGATAGTTGCAGCTCTACAAACCGCAAGAGTTAGCGTTCTTTTCCTACATAATCATAGCAAGCTAGCTAGCTAAACAGGCCGGAATGAATAAACATTGATTTATCTTTTTGTTCTTCAGCTTTTCTCAGTATTTTTTTTTCTCAGCTTGTGGTTTTTCAGTCTCTGCATAATTATTCATGAGCACGTTAAGAGGTTTAAGGTTATTGTGTTAAGTCAAATACAATCTGGAGACCTGGCATTATTATCCAGAGGTATAGAGGCTGCATATTGAATAGCAGCAGTCTTGTAAGATCTGGACTCTGGAGAGGTGCTGTTTAAGAGTAAAGCCCCTTTGCACACAGACATAACAGCCTAGACATAACATGAAATCTCACTACGGAATTACTGTCCAGCGATTGGCTATGGGCGGTCGTTTTATATGCGTTAAAAACGGACACACATTTCGTTGTCAGACAGAAACCTCTTATCTCCATATTCTAACTTCTTGTGTTTTATTTTTTTTCGATAATTAATTTTCCACCGGACAGAGACCATATTGTAGATGGGCGAGCCATGGTCAAACTGGTGACCTTCTGGTTACCAGGCAGACTCTCTACCCGCTCCCATTAGATCAGATACAATAACAATAGGATAAGATTAGAGCAGATACGGTTAAATATAAGACGCGTCAAGTCGAGATCAGTTGAGATACAAATGCAACAGAAGGAACATTAAGGGGTCTTCAACGTTTTTCAGGCCAAGGACCCCTTAGCAGAGAGAGAGAGAGAGAGAGAGAGAGAGAGGAGAGAGAGAGAGAGATGAGAGAGAGAGAGAGAGAGAGAGAGAGAATTGAGAGAGAGAGAGAGAAGGAGAGAGAGACGAGAGAGAGAGGAGAGAGAGGAGAGAGAGAGAGAGAGAGAGAGAGAGAGAGAGAGAGAGAGAGAGAGGGAGAGAGAGAGAGAGAGAGAGAGAGAGAGAGAGAGAGAGAGAGAGAGAGAGAGAGATGAAGCAGCACCCCTACTATACAAAACTGGTCTCTGTATTTGGTCTGCTCTTTTTCCCTCTACACCAAACCTCTTCCGCCGCTGTCCCCCCCAGAATAGACGAATCCACAGACGCGCTGCCTGTAGGCAGCCATAGCTGCGGTGTCAACGCTCCACACCGCGACACCGCAGCAATGGCCGCCTACAGGCAGCTACAGGCAGTGCGTCTGTGGATTCGTCTATAGATACAGTATGGTAGAGTTCAAGTGGTTAATTTGAAAGGAAAAAAAAACACAAAGATTTGGCGGCTCCCCTGTAGTAACTCTGAGGACCCCCTGTTGAAGTCCCATGCTCTATACCTATAGTAAACCTGACCTTAGGCCATACATGGGCAACTGGCGGCCCAGGGGTCACATGCGGCCCCCACCTTCACTTAATGGCGGCCCGCAGGTTAAGCAAACAACAGCTCTGGCAGGAAATCAATGTGCTGGAACAGTTTTAAGAGGTTTAAGGTTATTGTGTTAAGTCAAATACAATCTGGAGACCTGGCATTATTATCCAGAGGTATAGAGGCTGCATATTGAATATCAGTATTCTCTCTAATATCAGAATACTGATATATTATTGATTTCAGCTGTTACAATTCCACACATGCAAACAAGACCCGCTTTATATTAGTAGCTTAATGACTAGGTGTTACAATTCTATTGTCTTTTTTATGTCCAATGTATTTGTATTTATGTTCATAAAGGTAACATAAGTATAACCAAATTTCGTGAAACATGAAACATGAAATTAAATGAAGATGTAACTTTCTGGATTCCAATTCAAAAATAGCAAAATAAAATAGCAGATCTACAAGCTCAAAACGTGTCACACAGTGACGCATTTTGAGCTTGTAGATCGGCTACTTTTGCTATTTTTGTGTGACATAGAATTTCGAAGTGCGGCATTAATTTTAAACAACGCTAAAAAAGCCCAGGCCACCATCTGGTGACCAAAGAAATGAACTACAGATTTTAAAGTTGAAACATACAAATTCATTAATACAATGAAATTCGCTATGTCTCTGAAACAGTGTTCAAATGAGTTGCATAATTATGTTATTTAATACTGCAGTTTTTATTGTTTAGCTAGCCACGAGCAGGTATAAATTATGACTGTGTCATTATTCTGAGTAAATGACATGGAACTCCATATTTGGACATCATAGTGACAACATAATGATGACGTGAGCTTTGAATCAGCTCAGCTTAAAACCAGACTGCACAGTGTGAATGACACACATAGAGAGAGACATTGAGGCCTTCGTCCCGTACAAGAGGAACTATTAGCAGAGATCCATACACTTGATATTCAGCTGGTAATTGCCCTGTAATCAATCCTGGATCGTAAGGTTAGGTCACACATCATTAGTTATATTCCTGCACCATTACAGCCCATGCATAGCAGCAGCTTTGACGATGAACCCACTGTTCCCGACAACGAGCCAGCAGCAAGGAAACTCAGAAGAAGAAAGACCTTACAGTAGTCAACAGTCTACCAAGACTTTAACGCAATCTGAAGTAAAGAGACATCGTCTGACTGACACAGGGAAGAAAACTCACATCTGTCAACAGTGTGACAAGAGTTTCAGTCGGTTAGGTAACCTGAAGACACACCAGCGTATCCACACTGGAGAAAAACCTTTCCACTGCAAACAGTGTTACAAGAGCTTCAGTCAGTTAGGTAGTCTGAACAAACACCAGCGTATCCACACTGGAGAAAAACCTTTCCACTGCAAACAGTGTGGCAAGAGTTTCACTGAGTTAGGTCACCTGAAAAGTCACCAGCGTGTCCACACGGGAGAAAAACCTTTCCTCTGTAAACAATGTGGAAAGAGTTTCAGTCAGTTAGATAACGTGAAAAGTCACCAGCGTGTCCACACGGGAGAAAAACCTTTCTATTGTAAACAGTGCGATAAGAGTTTCAGTCATTTAGGTCTCTTGAAAAGTCACCAGCGTATTCACACTGGAGAAAAACCTTTCCACTGCAAACAGTGCGATAAGAGTTTCAATGAGTTAGGTAGTCTGAACAAACACCAGCGTATCCACACTGGAGAAAAACCTTTCCACTGCAAACAGTGTTACAAGAACTTCAGTCAGTTAGGTAGTCTGAACAAACACCAGCGTATCCACACTGGAGAAAAACCTTTCCACTGCAAACAGTGTGGCAAGAGTTTCACTGAGTTAGGTCACCTGAAAAGTCACCAGCGTGTCCACACCGGAGAAAAACCTTTCCTCTGTAAACAATGTGGCAAGAGTTTCAGTCAGTTAGTTAACCTGAAAAGTCACCAGCGTGTCCACACGGGAGAAAAACCTTTCTATTGTAAACAGTGCGATAAGAGTTTCAGTCATTTAGGTAGCCTTAAGAGACACCAGCGTATTCACACTGGAGAAAAAACTTTCTATTGTAAACAGTGTGGCAAGAGTTTCAATGAGTTAGGTAGTCTGAACAAACACCAGCGTACTCACACTGGAGAAAAACATGTCCACTGTCAATAGTGTGACATAAGTAGGGTTGCCACCTTTCAGAAAACGAAATAAGGGACACATGCACAGCGGTTCCGGTGCGGATTGGGTCCGTTTTTTTCACGGTTCTGGGCGGATTGGGTTAGTTTTGTTTCCAGTTTTTGGTTTCTTTATTTTGGTTTTAGGGTTAGGATTAGGAATTATGTTATGTTATGTTATTTAATTCATATTTTTGCCTGATTTTACCAATTTATTATCACAAAAAACAATTTCTGCCTAATAAAATATTCAAACAAAATGGGTTTATACTAATGTATTTTGTGGATTATATTAGACAACAACTAGACGGTTAATTCCGCGGATTTGGGTACTTTATATTGTTTTTTTTGTTACTTTATTTCGGGTTTAGGGTTAGAGTTAGGGTTAGATTAGGGTTATGTTATTTAATTCATTTTTTTTTGCGGTTAATTTCATGGATTTTGGTACTTTATTTTCGTTTTTTTGTTACTTTAATTCGGGTTTAGGGTTAGGGTTATGTTGTTTAATTCTTATTTTTTCGATTGGGTGCCCCTGATTACTCAATAAAAATACCTTGCGTTTAGTCATACTGTATGACTAAACGCTTTCTTGACTATATATATAGTAACTGTTCCAAAATGCATAGATTTCTATGTATTTTAGGGGTTTGGGGGGCTATACTTAAAGTTTAAAGTGCTTTATTTGCATTGAACATTGTAATAAATTGGCTGAACTATAGCCTCAACTTGAGCATAATACTGTATGCATATAAAGTGCTGTAAAAACAAAGCCTGGGAACACTTTTACTGAAAGAGGACAGTAATACAATGAAACACTTGTGTGACCCAAATTAAAAGATTAATAAAAAACAAAGTGCAAAGAAATCCTCCTTCCCTCAACCCTCTTAGCCAAAAAGTCATGGGTCCATCAGAAAGTGTTCGCACAGAACGTATCTTAGCAACGTGAAATCGCTAATTCTCATTGGTCGTGAGCTGCTGAGCGCACTCCCAGACAATGGGATCATATCTGGGAGTGCGCTCACCGCTCAGCAGCTCACGACCAATGAGAATTAGCGATTTCACGTCATACTAAAGTTGCCAAGTCTTCTTATTTCCCACAAAACTTTGGACAAATGTTGGCTTGTTTTTGTAGGTCGGCTGGCTCATTTCTCTCACTATACTTGGCAACACTGACTGACTTGCGGACAGCTGAGATCTGCACATTCCCAGTCACACAGCGGAGACGGAGAGAGAGACAGGACAGCACATCATTGCCCTGTCTTTCATATTTTATTATTGTTTTATCATTATTTATTTATTTATTATTTATCATTTTTCATTATAATTATTATATAAATTATGATTTTTTTCATAATGATTCCCCGACCTTAAAATACGGGGACAAAGTGCGTCCCTTATCAGTTCAATACGGAACGCGTCATTTAGTTTCCAATTACGGGACGATTCCGTATTTTACGGGACGGGTGGCAACCCTAGACATAAGCTTCAGTCGGTTCGACACTCTAAAGACACACCAGCAGCGTATCCACACTAAAGAAAAAACCTCTTCCTAGTAGGGGTGTAAAGTACCAAACCGGCCCGTACCGAACAGACCGGCCCGTACCGAAACCGAAACGACCCGTACCGAATGAACCAATTTTCTTTTTTTAAATGCGGAACTAAAATATAGTTTCCACACCAACAATAACATATAAAGCTGCTGCACCATACCCATTCACAACAACACCACTCCATGTTCAGCGGAGTGTTGGGGAAGAGGAGTGCTTGTTTTTATGACCTCAACGTCCTTAATACTAAACAGTGAAATTGCTTCTACAGTGCTTTTGTTTTTAACCCACTTTGAACGGACGTTAGATTTTCAAATCTATGTAGGGTTAAAGCTCGACTATCTGTGTGTGTACAAACAGGGAAGGTGTGTTGTTAAAGGTTCTGTGACATTCATTTTCACTTTTTTAATTTTTAATGTTTTTTTGGGGGTTTTATGACCTCGATTACACCCAAAAAATCTGAACTTTGAACATTCAGTGGATTTTCTGTGGTCTGGGGTTTTCTGAATAATTAGGCTGAAAAGTAATCTGAGCTTGGCCCTTCGACAGTGAGGTCACAGCCGATTAATCCCGCCCACTCTCCTCCTCGCCCCTCCCCTATCCTTTCCTTTGGGGGGGCGGAGCAGAAGCGATGATTGACCGGCAAAATCCCTCACCAGCGACACCCGCAGGCAAAGATTATTTTTTTCATTGCAGTTGAAAAGGCTTTAGAAATGTGAGAGAAAAACACCTGCCATGGATCAATGGAGTGGAATTTTTTGTTAAAACTTTCTATACACGTTTGAAGGACCATGACAAAGACTTTTAATGTGTGGTAAAACTGAACGTCATGAAACCTTTAAACACACTCCCTACCCCCCTAGCCTCGCGTGGCCAGACTATATCACTGCGTGGATATGAGTCTGGTGCTTCAGTGAGGACGTTTTTTTTTCCAAGGGGCGGGATTAAAAGAATGGCTCTGGACTCTGATTGGTTAGACCTACAACCAACTACCAATTACAGTCTCCCATATTTGAATACTGGGCCCTGATTGGTCACCCCAGACTTCGGGAGCAGGAAATGGATTCACAATGGAGCAGTGCCAGACCCAAATCGCAGAGGGCGATTTTTTTTTTGCACTGGCAGATTTGTCTGGTCCCAGGCTACCCTATCCCCACCTGAGAGACATGAAACAGGTGGCTATCTTTGCATACATTTTTAGCTTGTAGATCGGCTACTTTTGCTACTTTTGTGTGACATAGAATTTCGAAGTACGGCATTAACTCATTCAGTGCCACATGACGTCTAAGACGTCCATTTTTTATCATAAGCCCTGAGCGCCACGTGACGTCTAAGACGTCCCTTTTTTTCCCCCAAAAAATTAATAAAAATAAAAATAAATAAATATATATATATATATATATATATATATTTATTTACTTTTTTGAAGAAAAAAAATCAGAACCCAAGATATCACAATTTGAAGATTTGCTGCTCCATTCACTTCTTGTTTAACTTCTTACTGAAAAACGCTGTATCTCGGCTCCGAGCACTTTTTTTTTTTTAAATGAATGTTTGGCTCTGGCACTGGGAAAACACAGCCAGAAATAAGTCTGGCACTGAATGAGTTAAGTGTTGATTTGTGTGTGAAGCTGTATCCTCATCAGTTTTTTACGTCTGGAGACTCCCGTCCATAGGACAGGCTTCAGACACACCTCCTGCAGGAGACTTTCCCGGTTATTTGCTTTTGACTAAGGTTTTTATTTCTTCTTTTGCCGATGGGTTCCCAAATTGGACTAAGCTAAACTGCAGGACAGTGGTGCCAGCAGGTGTATGTATGTTTACATTCACTGTGGGTGAGGTAGTGTTTGTTTGTGTCTGTGTGTTTGCGAGAGACTGCCAGATCTGGTTTGCATGTGTGCTGCTTGCTTTTGAATGTTGGGATGTTTTAGTAGCAACTTGCAATATGCTTTCAATCTGAATCTATCTCTCTATAACTCTCCACTGATACGTTACACTGTTATAGCATATTCAAATGGCAAGCCATCACCAAGTAGCATCTCCATTTAAAATAAGAAGTAGGCCTAATAAATACAAATAGCCTATTTTCTTTTCATCTGCCATAACAGCAAAACACGTTGTTTTGTTGTGCCTAGTTGTCTTGGCATCTTGGCACGGTCGTGGCTACAGTAGACTACCTGCAAGTCTATTCTTACTATATTAGTCCAACACAGATGAATGCACGTTAAAAAAAATGCCCTGCAACATGCTAGTCTATTTATTTATTTATTGCTCTGCTGTTAGTTGTGATGTTTGGAAAAGAACATATTATATAACCGTGCATACTGTTCCACTACCACAGTAGGAACGATTACCTCCCACTGCACTCACTGAGATTACACCTCTTCAACTTAGTTTTAACACTTGTATTTGTACATTTTTAGATTCATTATGGCCTTTTAGTATTGTAGGTTGAAATGACTCTATTACTGCTACATTTTCATGTGGATATTTGTAGTTATTTTTGTGCATTTTCTCAGGAGTTGCTTACTTAATGTTGTTGCTCATCCTACAATTACATTAAAGGAATTTAATTAAATTGAAAGGTAGTTCAGTGTAGCTGTAATTGTGATTGGTCTCATTAAGGGGTTTCCATCAACCAGTTTCTATGCACATTTGGATTTTGCGCATAAAGCCCTGAAAAACAAATGAAAATGATATTTTGCAAAACAAAATCACGTTTTGGAAGGCGCAGTGGTGCCTGCCCAGTGCCCACCACCACCGCAGAGGTTGTGGGTTCGAATGGACCCGACCGTGTGGTGCATCCGGCTTTGTCGATCACACACAATTGGCCAGTGTGAGAGAGAGAGGAGACGAGAGAGACGAGAGGAGAGAGAGAGAGAGAGGAGAGAGAGAGAGAGAGAGAGAGAGTAGAGGAGAGAGAGAGTGAGAGGAGAGAAGAGGAGAGAGAGGAGAGAGAGAGAGAGAGAGAGAGAGAGAGAGAGAGATGAGAGGAGAGAGAGAGAGAGAGAGAGAGAGAGAGAGAGAGATGTACGCACTCTGGCAGATCTTTCACTTCACTCAGAAAATGTGTCCATCTAAGCTGCCACCTCCTTCCCCTGCTGCTTTCATGAGCGTGTTTGCGTGTACACACACACACACACACACTCATCTCCCCCTGTGTTTTCACTGGAGCTGTGGAGAATTCTTTCATTTGTTTTGGAGGCTTGGATGCTCTCTCTCTCTTTCTCTCTCTCTCGCTCCACCCATCCCCCTTCACTCCATCACTCAGTCCCTTTCCCTCCCTCCCTCCTACACTCTGGGGACAGTGAATTAATGCTCCCAACCCAGGCAAGCCAGGCCTTCCTTCCACGCAGCGCTCCTTCTCTGCCACACTGTAGTAGACATTCTAGTGTTTCGCTCGTCGTTTTTGTGCGTGCACACACACACACACACACACACACACACACACACACACACACACACACAACACACACACACACACACACACACACACACACACACACACACAGGCACACACACGAAGACAGCAGACATGCTGTAGTGAGTGTGAATATGGCCAGAGCTCGTCTCCTGTTTGTGGTTCGGTGGTCTTCGTTTTGGTTTGTTATGATTTGAATTCCTTGTGCTGTGCACCTGCAGCCGTTATCACACTGTCTCATGCAGGCCCAGGATTAGACAGAAAGCACACAAGCTCTGCACAATGTGAAAGTAGAATGAAGATCAGGCATGTACTGTATGCAAGGACAGAGCACAGTATGCTATGGCAAACCTTTAGTGTTCTCTCTCTCTCTCTCTCTCTCTCTCTCTCTCTCTCTCTCTCTCTCTCTCTCTCTCTCTCTCAAGCTTTTGCTAGCTATTCTTCTCTTTACATTGCACCTCCCTCTCTCGTTAACCCTCAACCTCCTTTGTTGGCACTTCCCGTTGCACCTACCTGTCAAAGTTATTACGCAAAAGAGAAGAGAATAGAATCGAACAAATTCCCTTTTCCCATTCTTTGTCATGCACCATTTCAGCGCTGTTGGCCAGCTGAGGAGTTGCTTGTGTTTGTAATTGCATTGTCAGCACCTCATAAATCCTGAGTGGAAAGGATAATGATTGTTTAACTAGATTGTAAAAAGAAAAGAAAAGATGTCTCTTGCAGAAATATTTCTGAACTTAAAACACGTAAACCTTTGTTCCACAAAATGTGGATGTGTTCTGTACAAGTATACATTTATCTTCTCTCAATTATGTTCATGTCAAGGACATAATACAACAAAAAAATATATATATTTTTTTTAAACACACTACCCAGTATCCACATGGCTGTAATAGAGTTAATAAGAGTTCTTGTCGGGTAACATTAGACAACCCATAACTTGGGTCAGAGGGTCGTACTCGTAACTAGGGCTACAACTATCGATTATTTATTTCTTAGAAATTATTCTATCCATTACTTTTTCGATTTATCGTATAATCAAGAAGCACATTTTTCATTATTTTATACATTATATATCATTATGTATTTAAAAGTTATGCATCAAGGAATCAATATGGATTTATTTTATTATTATTTATAATCGACTAAATCGATTTGTCTTAAACCCTATTTTATACTACAGAAAAGCTCACAATAGATCGCAGATTTTTGCTAATGTATTTAGAACATTTACAAAATAAATTTAAAAAAGCATTTAAAATTTGATTACTTTTTATAATCAATAAAACGATAAGTTCTTGTAACTGTTTCACCCCTTATAAAAGACCAAATACTCAACTGGTGACCCTGTGATGGTATCCAAGCAGGAATTAAACCGATATGCCCATGGGCAGTAGAGGGCAAAGGAGAATCAGCTGGGGGTCATCCTGGGATCTGAACCAACTCAGTCTCTCTATGGTGCATGGTGCATATGCCCAAAGATGGATGCCGTGATGGCGGACTTAGATATGTCAGTTAGCTCCATATATACCAAGCATTCAGTGATGTTGTCAGACCTAGTTCGTGTGACTATGGCGATCTATCCAACGAACCTGTATGATCTACACCCCTAAAGTCTTAACTGCCTGCCCGCCCTCCCATTATCCAATTTTAATACAGGAGGATATACATACATATACTGTATATGTTAATTGCAAAGATCTATAGCCTCCACACCTCCTGTCTTGCAGGGGAGAACAATGGACTGGGAGCAAGGGTAGGCATTGGCAATGGGAAACATAAAAGTTAATGCATTGCTCTCTGTCCATCTCACTTTTTTTTGGGTCAAGCTCCACTGTTTTCTCTTCAGCCTGTTTGTTTTATCTATGTTTTAGTTTTTTCTCTCAGGCTAGAGGAATGTTAAACATTCTCCAGTCATCCACAGTATGGTGGAAGGGTGTGTGCGTGCGCGCGCGAGTGTGTGCGTGTGTGTGTGTGTGTGTGTGTGTGTACGTGCATATGCACACGCACACCCACATGTTCTTTATGGTTTTTTTTTGTGGGGGTCTGCCTGTGTGTTTAATGTGAAGCAGAACTTGTACTTGTGTATTTGTATTTGTCTCTGTGTGTATTTGCTTTGTGGAAGTTGGAGGGAGGGGAGTATGGGTTCACATGCGAGGTAGTGGGCAGGCTCTGTCACACTCCGTTTTGCACTGGCCACCCCCCATGCATATTTCATAGAACCGGTCATTTATTTCGCCAGCAGGAACAGCTTTATTCCTATATGTTTTGTAGTGTATTCGTATTGTACAATGGAAACAAGCTCCTGGGTATTTTTGTGTTATCCTTTTAGCATAACCTTTGACTGTGCTACCGTTAATAATAATGTTAATAGAGTATTCAATCAATCAATGGCCACAGATGGACATAAAGTACATTTGTGCCTGGCTACGTAGTACCTCTCTGTCTGTAGGACTATGAGCGCCTCTATTTGAGCTACTAAAACCATCAGGTAATCTCTACTGGCACAGATAAGCCTCTATAGAGAAAAGACTAATACACTAGATGGCCTCTCTGCTTGTTTGTTTTTTGAGTAACTTGATAACGCTTCAAGGCCTGTTTGAGTGGTGTTTTTTAAAGCCCCATTTTGCAATGTGCAGCAGCACCTATAAACAAAGGGAATCATACCATTGTGTGTCAAAACAAGCCAGCTCTCCCGCTCCCTTTCGTACGCACAGTTAAATAGCCAAAGTGAGACAACAGATTTGCGTGTTGATAAAGTGTATAATAATTAGAATTATTAATGACATTTTTGGTCATTTAATGTTCCACGCCCATTTTGGATAAATCAAAATGATGTAAATTGTCTTCCAGATGGAGAGGTACTGAGAGAGGCTGGGTACTGGCACCAGATTCAAGTGTCAAGCCAAATGGAACAGAAATGCATGAAATATTGTTTTGCCCAAATTCTGGGCCCATTGTCTATGTGGCTTTTTCATGTTAGTCGAGCCAGACAGGCATTTCTTTCTTTGGTGTGTGTATGGGTGTTACAATTGCCACTGTTGCATTTCCATTGTCTGTGCACTGTTGTTTAGTCGAAAGCTCCAATTTGGGATTTGTTCAATTAATGAATTATTGGATTAATGTATGGTAACACAAGTACATTAATTTCCACATGCTGTGATTTGAGATTTCTCAGTGTTGTGTTTTTTGTTGTTGTCAAGATGTGTAGGTGTGCTACAGTAGCAGGCAGCATACACAGCTGTGTACGTTAGTAGTGTCCAAAATTGATAAAAAATGGGCAAAATGGAATCGGATCAAATCTGTGACCTTAATTAAGACCTGAGGCTGCTTCTAAACATTTTCTAAATCCTAACAGTTTTTCGGAAAAAAATATAAAAGAATAATTTTCACGATTTTTCTAAAATAGCAGATCTACAAGCTCATAGCGCGGCACTCGGTATATTGTGATATGGCATACATGTTAAAGGACCACTTCATCCATTTTCAACCTATCTTCATATAATTGGTCCTCACTAATGCTCATTATAATATGGTACCATTTCTGTCCACTCACTCTGTGTCTCAGAGGGGGGCTGTCGACAGTTCAGAAACCCACCCACCAGTGACGTCATCGATGGAGAATCCAAGCTAATATAAACTGCAGGCTTTCTATTCCTGAAAGGAATATAATAGAAGCCATTGTTCTCGCATAAATTTGAAATCTTTTCTGAACTGTCCACAGCCCTCCTCTGAGTGAGTAGACAGAAATGGTGCCATCATATTATGGGGTGAGGAGGACCAATTATATGAAGATAGGTTGAAAATGGGTGAAGTGGTCCTTTAAGCCCCTACCAATCCTGCAACTTTTTAAACACGTCCTTGTTGCAAAGTCTGTGGTGGACAACATAAGTGACACTATAGGGCTAGCCTAAAATCACTGGCATCCCTAGTCTGAACATCTCTGTGTCTGTACGTCTGACAGATTTTTGGTTCTTTGTGTGTGTGCGTGTGTGTGTGGGGGGGTGTGTGTGTGTGTTGTCTGTCTGTCTGTCTGTCTGTCTGTCTGTCTGTCTGTCTGTCTGTCTGTCTGTCTGTGTGCATGCAGTGCACACAGGTTTGTGTATGAAACCAGCATAAACAGGGTGCTCTGTGTTTGGTCTGTAAACAGTAGTTGACCTGGCTGCTTCCACAGATACTGTTGTCATTGTGCATACTGGAGCTCTGTTGGTCAGCAGTATGCCCAGGGTTATTATAGTTAACTAAAAGTAAAGGGAAAAACTGAAACTAAATTAAAACAAAAGTTTTTATAAAACTTTAATGAAAAAAAAAGAACAATGCAAAACGAACAAAAATGTATAGAATTGCATGTAGCTGTAGAATCAGTGACGTTGAACTGTTTTCAATGTAGTGAGTCCAAGGACCCACGCCACGGGTGGTCATTCAATGTGTCCCAGGGAAATTGAACGGGTTTGTTAGTTTGTTTCATTCTTTGATCTCAAAGGGTTATCATTATAGTTATATTCAGGTATGTTGAACCGATCTGAAAATCAAACAAATAAAAGTGAAAATGTGTCAATTTTAAAACACCATCATGGTGAAAACACCATCATCATCATCTAGCATGTAAAATTCTAATACAAATAGAACATAAAGTATACTAGTAATGGTATATAGAACATATCTACTACAGTATCTACTGTATGTTGTATATGTAGGTCTGAGTAAAATATGTAACAGAAGAAGTTGAAGCCGGGGAAGATACAGCTGTTGTAGACATACTCATGGTAGGCTGAATACCCCCCAAACCCAACCCTGCATTCCTTTCCGACCTCCCTGAATTCCTCACTCAACTCTGCGCCATCTCACCATCTGTTCTATTATTGGGAGATTTCAACATTCAGCCACCTGCAAAACTGTCACTGAATTCCTGGACATTCTGAACTCCTTCAACATCACTCAACACATAGATTTCCCAACCCACAAAAAAGCCCACACCCTGGACTTGATTTTGGTGACCCTACCCTTTCATTCCTCCCCCACGTGAACCACATCACCAAAACAGCCTTCTTCCACCTTATAGGAACATTGCCCGTCTCCGGCCCTCCCTGACTTCCCTGGCTGCCGAAACACTCATCTACGCCTTTATTATTCGTTAGACTACTACATAGCATCCTCCATGGCATCACCTCCAAAGTCTGTGTCGTGTCTGTTCTGTTGACCATGACCATGCTTTTAAAAGCTTTTTTTATTCTTTGGTTAGTTTAGGGTCAAATAGTACAAGACAAGGGAGGCAAGAAAAAATGCAGAAAGAACATTGCTCTATTATTGGGGATGTAAGATGTCATTCTGGGGGTGATATACTGGGCGGATTCCAAATAAATAATAAAGGTCATTATCCGCGCGCACGCACGCACGCACGCACGCACGCACGCACGCACGCACGCACGCACCACGCACGCACGCACGCACGCACCCACGCACGCACGCACGCACCCACGCACGCACGCACGCACGCACGCACGCACGCACGCACGCACGCACGCACGCACGCACGCACGCACGCACGCACGCACGCACGCACGCACGCACGCACGCACGCACGCACGCACGCACGCACGCACGCACGCACGCACGCACGCACGCACGCACGCACGCACGCACGCACGCACGCACGCACGCACGCACGCACGCACGCACGCACGCACACACACACACACACACACACACACACACACACACACACACACACACACACACACACACACACACACACACACACACACACACACACACACACACACACACACACACACACACACACACACACACATCATGCTAGTGATGGATAACAGGATCACCCTAATGGAATTCTATATTGGCCAGCCCTCTATTTGTGCTTTGTCATCAAGGGTCTAATAGATGTGTGTGTGTGTGTGTGTGTGTGTGTGTGTGTGTGTGTGTGTGTGTGTGTGTGTGTGTGTGTGTGTGTGTGTGTGTGTGTGTGTGTGTGTGTGTGTGTGTGTGTGTGTGTGTGTGTGTGTGTGTGTGCGTGCGTGCGTGCGTGCGTGCGTGCGTGCGTGCGTGTTTTTACCTGGTATTCTAATTTATTTGAAGCACTTCATTGTTCTCTTTGCACTCTACTTATGGGACTTTTTACTCTGTTGTTTGTTGACTACTGTTCATACCATACTACTCTGATTTCGCACTTGTAAGTCCCTCCGAATAAGAGCGTCTGCTAAATGCCTAAATTGTAAATATCACATTCTGCTTGTTGCTCCTGTGTGGCTTCTCAAAGGCCACGGTAGATTGATAGTATAGACCCTCGACACCAGTTGTCAAAGAATGGGAAACTATTGGGCTAGTCACTCGACTAACTCTCTCCCAGCATGTCTGGGGATTTGAACCTGTGGCATTTAATGACATTGCTCCTGCTACTGTGATCCTGCTGTCCAAAGTTACTGCTTTCCCTGTTGAGGTTGACAACTAAAGATCTCTCTCTCCTTTTTTTGAATTCTTCCTCCTATCCTCTCAACTCAGCAAATGGTGATGAGCCTGCGGGTGTCGGAGCTGCAGGTGTTGCTGGGATACGCCGGACGCAACAAGCACGGACGCAAGCATGAGCTACTCACCAAGGCACTGCACCTACTGAAGGGCGGCTGCAGCCCTGCCGTGCACATGAAGATCAAAGAGCTGTACCGACGACGCTTCCCCGCCAAGATGGTCTCTCCCTCAGAACTGGCGCTGGCCGGGCCCCATCATCCGGCCTCGGGAGGGGTGGCCGGGGGTGGGGCTGCGCTGACCGCCGGCCTGACCCAGCTGGCGTACGAGGGTCACGCGGGGCACGGCGGGGCGCCGTCGCCGGCCGCATTGCTGCCCCTGTCGCTGCTCGGACCCGGGAAACACGAGTTGAGCGGTTTGACGCATCACATGCCTGCCTCGGCCGCGCTGCACCCCGTCCACCCAGACGTCAAGCTCCAGAGGCTGCCCTTCTATGACTTGCTGGACGAGCTCATCAAGCCCACCAGTCTAGGTGAGCAATGATGTGGCTATGGATGCTGTGTGAGGAAGGGTTATGTGTGATTAGAAACACATTAACACATTAACCGCCAAGAACGTAGTCCTACGGTCCGTTAAATCCAACTGTTAAGCGCCGAGACCGTAGCCCTACGGGCTGCGGTCTTTTCGCGCATGCGCGGTCCGGGTGCACTTTCGGAATTTTTTTGATCCACTTCCGTTTCCGGTTTGATGACCGGAAATAGAATTATTTGGGATCCGGTTTTGACGATCACGCCCGCTCCCATTCTACAGACGAAACTGAAACTCAATTCTCTTCCTGTAGTTTTTTCTCCTCGCATTTCACTGTTTAACGTAATCCGCTCTAACTACAACATGGATACCCCGTTTGACACGCGATCTTCACTGGGAGATACAGGGAGATCTCGCGGATGTAAACAGACCGTGTAGAGCTCAATCTTAAGGATTTTAACAAGATCTATGGCGACATGAAAAAAACAAAAAAACAACAAAAACATCTTGGCACTGGTGAGTACATTATGAGATTAACCTCTGGCGGTCGATGTGTTAATCACAAAGCCAGCCTTTATTTGCACTGGGTGAGGGGAGTGAGAAAAGGACAGAGAGGCTATAACCCCCCTCTGTCACTTATTTTAAAGTGGGAAATCAGGGCTGGAAATAAAAGTTTAGTCAAGTTCGATTAAATGAAACTGGACCAAAATAAAACCTGTGTTCACTAACTTTATTACAAGTTTCAAATAGTATTGATCAAATCAAAGCAGGTCTTATGTTGAGTGCTCCGGGTCTGCTTAGTTTTTTAGAGGAAATCCGATTTCTATTGAAGCTCTTTTTGACACTGGTGGGAAATAGCTATCTTGAAAACAGCTTCTTTAGACCTCCATTAATAGTAGTGCGAGTCGTTTTATTTCATGCAGGCTACGGTAAAGTACTACACACAATCTGCACACGGTCTAATGCATTGTCGGCAACTAAAATAAGCCTTCTACCATCATATGCAGTTGTATAAACATTTTTATTGATTTAAAACTCTGTTGCACTTGACTTTGTTAATGTTTTCTAAATCTGCACTGAAATGCTTGCAAATGTACTATTATGGCAGAAAGTCTTATAGACTTTCGTATACGTAAAACGAATAGTTGAATATTCATATTAAAATAGTAGAGACAGGTTCATCCAGGCACAAATTAATCACAACACAGATTGGAAAACAGAAAAGTCAAGGCTATGGGTATGTTTCAAACTAATTATTGCTGTATTCATGCCTGGATGGATGATAACCTTTTATTTATCACATATCCAGCCTTTATTTGCCCTGGGAATTATACAATGGTTGAGAAGGTGATGTCTTATTGGTTTGATAACTGATAAACACAGGGGATGATCGGACAATAGTGGACCAATTAGTTCAAGCAAATCTGTCACCATGCGATGGAGTGTCACCATGAGCAAGCTCGCTGCGGATGCAACTCAGCAAGTCAAATGTGGTCACCTCTGCTGCTGCATTGATGAAATGCATGTTTTTCTTTGTCTTTGTGACTAAACAAGGATTGAAGCTGGATCAATAATTCAATATACAGTATGCTATCAAAAGAAACCTCTGGTAAAACATTGTGTATGTACATCTCCAGAACGTCTCATCTCAGGTTACTGTAAGAGGCAGGCCATTTGTTTTGGTATGTGGGCTATGAATAATAATAATAAACATCATATCTGGAATTCATATAGGTAAGTACTTTCTAAGTACTCAAAGACGCTTTACATGTGTGGGGGCCAGGGGAGAGAAGAGAAAAAAATAAGAGAACAACTTTATTAGGAAGTTGAAATCAAAGTCAACTCGGAAAGGCGATTCTAAACAGGTGGGTTTTCAGTGTGGGTTTTAAAGCAAGGGAGGGAGGGGGAATCTCTGCTATGTTTGGGGAGTGCATTCAAGAGGGAGGGGGCAGCCACAGAGAAAGCCCTGTCGTCCCAGGTTCGGAGCCTGGTCTTGGGGACCTCCAGGAGGCCGGCATCACTGGACCTGAGGGAACGGGATGGAACATGCGGCTTGAGGAGGTCAGAGAGGTAGGGGGAGCCAGATTGTGGAGTGCCTTATAGGTGCTGAGCAGCATTTTAAAGTGGGTTCTTTGTTTAACAGGCAGGTCGTGGAGGACTGCTGTGATATGGTCTCTAGAGCAGGTACTGGTGAGCAGGCGGGTAGCTGAGTTTTGAACATATTGGAGTTTATTGGAGGTGATGCCATGGAGGATGCTGTTGCAGTAGTCTAACCGGGATGTAATGAAGGCGTGGATGAGTGTTTCGGCAGCAGAGGATGTCAGGGAGGGCCGGAGTTGGACAATGTTCTTAAGGTGGAAGTGGAAGAAGGCTGTTTTGGTGGGTGGCTGTGGTGATGGTCGTGGTGGAGAGGTAAAGTTGCGTGTCACCGGCATAGCAGTGAAATTGAAGGCCGTGGTGGCGGAGGATCTGTGAAGTCTGAGTGTTTTTTTAAGGCTGGACGGCCGAAGGCCGGAGATTGTGTTTTCGCACCTGTCAGTCTGTCCGTTTGTTTGTCCATCCATCTGTGAACAGCTATTCTCAGGCACCGCTGGACCGACCGACATGAATCTTTGCACACATACTCCCAATAAGCCAAAGAACCTCTGCCCCAATTTGGACTCCTGGTCGTGCTATAACAGGTCAATTCGCGTTTTGGCCTATAGCTCATTACATCTCCGCCCTTAAATCGATCAGATATGTAGTTAGACTGTATTAGGTGTATTCGCCGGATTGCCCGTTTGCAGGTTGTACATTAAAAATCCTACGGCTGCATTGGAACGTCATTGCAAATATATGGAAATATGTGCATTTTTCCCCCTCCATTAGCATTTTAATGGAGTTAGTCGAGACCATCTCGTGATTAATTTGCCTCCAGACGCATGTACAAACACGGTGCCTGCAGCTCTGTCGTCACACCATCACCCAGAGCCCCCAACCCCCCACCCCACCCCCCCTCCAGTCGCACTCCTTCTGCACATCCTCCCAGTCGCTGCCTCCTGTCTGTCCTCTCTGGCTCGCTCGCTCTCTCCTGTCGTCCTCAATAGGCATTTGCATGCAAAGTGATGCAGGCGTGCAGGCATACACACCTGTGCCTTGCAAAACACACTCTCTCCGTCATTTGAATGTAAATCGCACACTTGCCCGTCATTTTATTTTGCATACACGCACAAACAAACACGTCTGCGCATGCTCACCAAAACCCAGACACAAACCAGATACACAAACGTGTACTTTTGAATAAATAATGCATGTTGATCACATTATTATTCTCAGATAAACAGAGCGAGTGGGTTAGACAGGAGAGAATGGAAGAGAGGCTTAAGGACGGCAATGCTGCTCATTTTAGTAGGCTGGGAATTTGAATTGGACTGCAAATGAGTAATGCTCAGGCGTAGCTTTGAGATTACCCTCTTTATACCAATAATAATGAGAAGGGGGGTGTAATGAAGTGGCTTGATTAATTGTAATTCACCCTCACAGGCAGACTGCAAGGAAATCTCTCTCTCTCTCTCTGTCTGTCTGTGCGTGTCTGTGTGCCTGTCTTAATGTCCTGTCTTTTCATTGTCTTCTGGTCTCTTGTTTTAACCGCATGAACCCGGCTATTCTGGGCATGTCATAAAAGTGATCATTCGGCGAAAGTAGGTGAACATTTGGTGAAAATAGCAGATCTACAAGCTCAGATCTACAAGCCCATGACGCGTCGCATTGCAACGCGTTGTGGGCATTTAGATCTTTTTTTTCTTTTTGAGATTTGGTGTAGAAGAAAAAAAGGAGGGGAACAAGTAATAAGTCTAGACCCCAGCCAAATAAGTATACACGGTAGGGTTAAGAAGAGAGGCTTCGTCAGCGACCTCCTGTCTGATCACATTCTTGCATCTATTTTCACTCATCTCTTCTCTTCTCTCGTCTGCCTTGCTGTGCACACTGTGTGGATTTCCTCTCCCACCTTCTGATTACTGTATACATTTCAATGCACCCATTGCATGTTTCACTCACTCATTTGTACACATGCTCGCTCAACCCCACTCCCTCAGACTCAGGCGCGCACGCACGCACGCGCACGCACACACACACACACACACACACACACACACACACACACACACACACACACACACACACACACACACACACACACACACACACACACACACACACACACTATCATACTCTATGCCATCGTCCTCTCTCTTCTCTATCTCTCTCTTGCCCCCTCTCCCCCACTGCTCTCTCTCTCTCCCTCCCTCCCTCTCTTACTCCCTCACCCCTCTCCCTGCACCTCTCGCTCACCTCTCTCTCTCCTCTTTTTCTCCTCTCTTTCACCCCATCTCATGATCTCTCTTAGGGGGTATGCCGATATATCGCGATACGTTTTCGTGACGATATGTATCGTTTTTGAAAAAAATAATAATAGTAATATTTTTTTTTTATATAATAATTTAACAATAATGCAAACACAGAAGTATTTGTTTGCATTTGCTTTCCCCCCCCCCCATATATTTTCATAAGCTTTTTTTCCCCCCATATATTTTCATAATAAAAAAGTGCAATATATATCGTATCGATATTGTATCGATGTCGTGAGCCCAATATCGTATCGTATCATGAAATTAGTGTATCGGCACACCCCTAATCTCTCTCTATTTCATCCCCTCCCCACTACTCTGTCTCCCCTCTCTCTCTCCTCTCTTTCTCCTCTTTCACCCCATCTCCACCTCTCTCTTTCTCTCTCTCCCTCTCCCTCTCCCTCTCCCTCTCTCTCTCTCTCTCTCTCTCTCTCTCTCTCTCCTCTCTTTCACCCCATCTCCACCTCTCTCTCTCTCTCTCCCTCTCCCTCTCCCTCTCCCTCTCTCTCTCTCCCTCTCTCTCTCTCTCTCTCTCTCTCTCTCTCTCTCCTCTCTTTCACCCCATCTCCACCTCTCTCTCTCTCTCTCCCTCTCTCTCCCCCCCCCCATGCCCTGGGTTGTGTTTTTTCAGTCTTGTCAGAGGAAGGTGAGTTAACCTGTGGCTACCCCCCCCCACTCCCACCCCAACAACCTCTGATTAAACAGATGCTGTTTCAGAGGCACTGTCTCTATTACCATGGCGACACAGTAATACTTGTCACATGCCAGTCGCGACGCCATAATTGTCCCGCCTTCCAGAACGATGTGTCTGTATTCATTATGGATTTCAATGTGATATAAATGAGTTACTCACCATGTCTTCAGAAGAGAGCATGGGCCCGCCTCATATTTTGATTAGCCTTTTCGTGCATAATGAGTTGAGTGTTTTTTCCATAAGATTTATGAAGAGCTTTTCAGACAAGATGATGATGGTCTGATCATTTGTCTCAGGCTTTTGCGGCTTACGTCAAAACATGAGTTTTCATTTTAAGGTGAGCTCTCATCCCTAACGCACCTGTGAATGATGGCTACATTATAGAAAGCGGGCTGGTACCAGACATGTCATGGTGCTCAGGCTGCTTTTATTTTTATTTGTATTTTTTATTTGATATCCAAAATGTTTTAACCCATTAAGACCTGAGGCCGCTTCTAAACATTTTTAAAATCCTAACAGTTTTTCGGGAAAAATATAAAAAATAACATTTTCACGATTTTTCAAAAATAGCAGATCTACGAGCTCATAGCGCGGCACTCGGTTGTATATCTGCAATTTTTTATTCATTTTTTTTAATTCATGTTTTTGGTGTGCCACTGGTGCATTTGAATTGCTACCTTTTACATTTTTAGAAAAAGCTTTCACAATACTTTTGCTATTGTCTTTCAGCCTGTTTTTCTGTCCCTACAGTACACGGCTTTTAGACAATCCTGTAACATGGTGCAGAAGAACAGACTACTCACTCACTACCCTCATCAGGCTTCATTGTTCTCATCAGGCTTCATTGTTCTCATCAGGCTTCATTGTTCTCATCAGGCTTCATTGTTTAATGAGTTGTAACAATGACTGCATCAAAGTGATCCCTCCCTGTTTTCATTTCCAATCTCATTGCCCCATTCGCTTCAAGTTTCCAAGAATGGCAGGTCTCCAACCTCTAGAACAGTGGTTCTCAACCTGTGGGTCGGGACCCCAGGTGGGTGATGATTTTGGGGGGGTCCCAGATGACAGTGAAGTGACAATTTAAATAAAAGAATAAAACAAATAAGTGAAAACTTAGCATTGCTGCATCAAATTAATCAACAAACTATACAATAATAAAAACTGGTCAAACATTGGCAAATTGGTCAAACATTGTTGTGAAAATAGCCGATCTACGAGCTTGTAGATCGACTATTTTCACAATATTTATCTGTGGAACCGAGTCAAACTAAATGTCAGGGTGGGGGGTCTTCAGTTTTAAATATGATTATTTTGGGGGGTCCCCATTTAAAATATCAGTTCAGATATGATTATTTTGGGGGGTCCCAGTTCAAATATGATTATTTTGGGGGGTCCCCAGTTCAAATATAATTTATTTGGGGGGTCGCGGCCTGAAAAGCTTGAGAACCACAATCCGCAAACAGTCTTAAAAGCTCCCTGTAAGACTTAATTAAATGTTTGGACATGTCCAAGGTCTTTGTAACATAGACAGGACACATTTGGGGGTACGTGTAGAACAAAGTGGGCAGGGCTCACATCAGCATAATGAATGACAGACACCTGAGACATTGCCATTGCTCTCGGCATTACAACGTGACAATTATCAATGATTTCACAGAATCAATTAAACAATCAGTCAAAGATACAGTATGTCAGACCAACAATCAGTGTCAAGATGACCCATGCACCTGATGCTCCCAACAGAACAAATGGTGTCTATTGTTAGACATATAGATCCGTTTATAAGACAGAGACATCAAATACCACGCCCCCATTCAGAACCCATGTCCAAAATACACATAAAACTACAGACTAAAATATATACTAAACAGTAAAAAAAGAGAACCTACCCCAAGCAGTAAATACAGTATATACATAATGCAGATTAAGTAAATGCATTCCCCTCAGATCCCTTCAGATTAAACATAAAACATCACAATACTCATGGCTGAAAGAACAACTGCAGTTCACCCCCACCTCGCCCAGTCTATGTGTCCAAGTGTCCGTGAGGCAAAAATACCCCAAAGGAGTGGGGACTAAATTATTAATTAATGACATACCACCGCTAAGCCACTCTCTCAGTACAATGTGTCACCTTGAGAATTGACAATGAGCAACGCTTGTGTGGCTGGTTAATCAGTATTTATTAAAATGGTAGCCACTCCAAGCCATTATATTCCCCACAATTCACACCAATGAAAATGAAAACCATGTGTTGGATTTGTTGGGGAAGTGCTGTGAGAATTTGATCTCACATTGACTGTTATCATATGGTCAGAAAACTTGTTTTTACAGGATCACATTTTGCGAGTAAGTCCAAATTTGCAATACACAATACATTTATACTATTGTGTACCCACACTTATGCATATTTGCTTGCCAAGACTTATAATCCCAGAAACCTTTCAAGCTTTTTGTAATGTAAATTGTCAGTTCTGTATCTTGGGAGCATCTTAAATGCTGTCACATTATCAGACAATTAGGCACATACAGGACCACAATGTCAAATACTGCATTCTTCTCACTAGACACTAGATAATCAAGTTCCTGACTGGTCGCAGCTCGGCGTAAGCGTGTTGACTGTCCAGTTTTATAATGTTGCAAACCACAGTTTTAGGATTCTGTTGCAAGTGGTTGCTAATTGGGTTGCGTTGTTCCTTTTTTTTTGTTATCAATTGTTTTTATTCAGGGTTGCGTTGTTCCTAATAGCAATCAACTACCCTTCACTTGCCACCAAAACACAACCTGACATTTGGCAACCAAACCCATACATACCTAACCCATGCATGATCCCAAACAAGGCTTTATCTTCATCTCACTAAAGAACAAAGCATCAAATGTCACTCCACTATCAACACGCTACATAAAATCTCTCCCATCATATACAGTATGACCCTCATGTTATAAAGGCACTATGCTGCTACAGTACATGCGTTGTTGGAGATAACAGAGACTAGTGTGAGACTGGGAAATAACAATGCCAACTTTAGCAAGCACATAGGAATGTTTTAATGAGCCCCATTTAAGTAAAACAGAGTAGTACAGCATCTTTATGCACATAATAAAGGTTATATGTGGCTTAAGTGGAGGAAACATGGCATTGTGTTTGCCTATAGGTGAGTGGGTTGTGTGGGGGGGCATACTGTTGATAACTTTTTGTTGTGTATTCTATATAACAGTAGATTTCTACTGTTAGTGTTTGTCATTCTATCTGTGAGTTATGTGTGTCTGTGTTTTATGGATGGAGAGAGAGAGTGACTGCCTGCGGTGTACCAAACGTAGCGATAGTAGCAAGCCACTAACAAGCTAATACACTCCAGCTGCGTCTTGCTCCACTAAATACTGGAGCTGAGCTCATTCTCTCTAGCTTAGCTCATATATTTCCTTCTGGAATTATAACCGATTCCAGACACATCAATATCCACATTCTACATTATATGGATTGATGCCTGTGTCATGCACTCGCTGTGGTGTTGATATTGTGACTTTACATTGTTAGCATTCATCATTCAAATCGATCAGTATTGCTAGCCACAAGATAAGGTTGCACCTAACTTAGTCCGCTGGTTTCTCTAAGGAATACTAACAATTCTGACAAATAGTTTTTAGGGTTGCTGAAGGACAAAGTGTGGGAATATCTTAACCTCTATGGGATACATAAATTACTTTGGGACAGTTGAATCTGCTCAAGTTTTGAAATGTAATAAAATTGTTGCCACATATTAATTATCACCACACCCCCCAGTATGTACTAAATAGTTACCGGTAAGCCAGTCTTTAAGCACATGCACGTTCAATACTGAACCTACATCTGCTTAAGGAGTGGCTGAACTCAAAATAATGCAGAGTCACAAAATGTGCATGGTTGGTTACTTTTATGTCATTTTCAGCCTCAATATGGTAGCGATGTCATTTGTAAATGTTAATTGTGAGATTGAGTGAGAAGAGAGTGAGTGAAACAGCAGGGCTCTGTCAGCATCCCTCATGTGAATTTTAATGGCAGAAACAAATCAGATTGGAGACTGAGTTAGACCTGATTTACACCTCGCCGTACGACGGTGTCACTCACAGAGAATAATGCTATGGGACATGTTGTGAGCTGGTAGATCTCCTATTTTCAGAGAGCGACACCGCCGTACACCGGAGTATAAATTAAGCATTATGGAATGGATGGGAAGCAGGATAGGGGGGCAGAGCAGGCAGGCAGGCACAGAGAGGGAGAGAGAGGCTCTATCTATTTTTAGACCATGTGGCCTGTGAGGAGGAAGACTGAAGCATGCTCCAGGTTTACACAATTCTCTTCTGCAACACACACACACACACACACACACACACACCAAAATTGTAGACTTGGCTCATAGTAGGTAAGATACACTTACAGTTTCATATGATAGAAGGTAAGGTAGGTCTTACAGTTTCATATAGAACAAGTTAATGACTGATCAAAGGAAGAGTGTGGTTGCTGTGATAATTAGCAAGGGGAGATGTACGGTATGCTTTCACCCTCAATTTCTGGACGGAAGTATTTTTTCTGGTGAGACAGGCATGCGCAACGTAAAGCTCCTCAAAAACAGTTCGGAAACGTATAATACCAATTGGTATTGTGTTGTTATCGTTGATTAGTCCCCTTTACAACGAGGTATAACTTGTAAGGATCGTGCAATCGTGGAATGCGCAACACAGCTAAACGTGTTGGTAGCTACTACCCCCCCCCCCCCCCATTTGCCAAAATCCCCCAATATGCTTGTTATAATCGCTCTCGTTTTGAGTGACCTGCCAGCACACACCTGCTGTGACTGGCAGGTGTGTGCCAGTCACAGGTGTGTGACTGGCACCTGAGCATGGGTCCTGCAACTTTGTTGCGTTTGTGTATGCTCCAACACTGCCCCCATGGAAATGGCCACGTGTGTCCCTTCAGGATAAGGCCTGTGCAATAGGGCAAGTGGAAGCTGGTGTTCCATTACGCAGAGTGGCAGCATTATTTGGTGTCAGCCCTGGTACCATTTCCAAACTTAGGAGCAAGTTCTGTGAGACTGGTGAAGTCAAAGACAGACCGCGAAGTGGCCGTCCCAGGAAGACAATGTCCCAAGAAGACCGGTTCCTCACCCTTGCTTCACTGAGGAACCATAGGCTTTCTTCTAGAGATTTACAAGCAATATTTGCACAACAGTATCAGAGACAGGTCTCTGTCAAAGCAGCAGGGATTTTGGCAAATGTTTTGGCTGACGCTACGCTACCCACACGTTTAGCTGTGCTGCTCATTCCACAATTGCACGATCCTTACAAGTTATACTTGGTGTAAAGGTGACTTTGTGTGTGTGTGTGTGTGTGTGTGTGTGTGTGTGTGTGTGTGTGTGTGTGTGTGTGTGTGCGTGTGCGTGTGTGTACAGTAGGTGTGTTTGTACTTATGTTACTTTGCCGTTGAGAAGACGGCACTTTCAGTTTTGTTGAATAGAGAAGATGAAATGTTCCTGGTGTGTTGTTAGCATTTCTGGTGCACATTTGGACGTCTGTCAAAATGTGCATTTAGTTAGTGGGCAATCTGTTGTAGTATATACAAAATATTTGAAGTTCTTTTTCATGTTTTCCGTGGAGTGGGGTAGCAGATGGATGTTTAGCGAAATGTGGCAGTGATCACAAGGTAATTAACATGACCATTATCTCTCTCTCTGTCTTTCTTCGTCTCATGACAGCGTCAGACAACAGCCAACGCTTTCAGGAGACATGTTTTGCCTTTGCATTAACACCACAGCAAGTCCAGCAGATCAGCAGCTCTATGTGAGTCCAACCAAACACCCTGACTGCCCTGTCAGTGCTGATTGATTGATTAATTAATTCATTCATTCATTATTCATAGTATATATTAATTGTTTCTGAATTGCTTTATTAATACGCATTGATTTCTGCCATCGTAGGGACATCTCGGGGACCAAATGTGACTTCTCAGTTCAAGTTCAGTTGCGGTTTTGCCTGTCGGAGACGAGTTGTCCTCAGGAAGACCATTTTCCACCCAACCTGTGTGTGAAAGTCAATGGGAAGCCATGCAACCTTCCGGTAAGAGAACGCCAGCACACAAATGTTGCTTTGCTCATTGTGGTCTGGCCAGGCTTAATAGAGTGCTACTTGGATGACGTCTTTCTGTAGCTCAACCAGGAAGTTACCTCCACCATGGACTCCAACCGCAGATTTCCAATGGATTTTTTGCATTGAGTTTTGGATAAATTAAGGAAATATGCACTGTTGCAAACAATTGTTTATGGTTTTCACTTTTTACACATTTTGCCAACAAGATAATATCCATCAAAACACTTTTATGATTTTTTTTTAACCACAAGAAATTAATTTCAAAGTTTTAAAAGGCACATAATGGCTTCCAAATGAAGGGGTCTAATTTATGTCATAGAACACAACGTGAAACTGTCTTAGACTTTTGTTAACCACAGACCATATTTTATGCATAAACCCTGGCTGGGGAACTCATTTGCAAACGCACTTCTGGGTTTTAGGACCTACCAACTATAGCACTCTGTACTAGGCATTTCCTTGCTTTGTGGGTGTCGTCAATGGGCCAGAACAAAATGACTTTAAAGGCAATTGGATCAACCTTTAACTAGTCATACCAGAGGAGCCAGTTCTAAATCAAACTCTTGTCAACCCCAGTGGAGAGTGAACATTTCATTTTTCAGTAAAGTAATGAAGTCCAGTTCTGATAAAAGTAATTCAATAGCAGCACAATACTAACCTCTCCAAGTGCAGCCATTGCTGTCGTTTCCAAAATATGGAGCTGCTCTTTTTTGCCAGCATAAACCACTCCTCATTGTTCATTGGTCTGACTTCCACTTGCTGGTCTCAACCTATGTAAGTGGATGTTTGTAGTGAAAACTGAGCCTGAAAAATGTAGGTTGGCTATGTAAAGCTCAATATTTCATTTATTTATTTAACTTATTTTAAGAATGGAAATAAGAAGAAAAAATGTTCTGGTTGATAAATTCCTCACTCATTAACTCTTTAACTGCAGTAGTATATATATGCAGAGTATATACATTAATAAACTCACCCTTGCCAACGATTTTTGTGTTTTATAACCTTTTTCAAGTAGTCACAGAATATTTATTCAGTATGATCGATCCCCTGATGGTTGCTAATAACTGAGGGTTTCACTGTGTGGTTTCACAAATGTCATTTTTCACAAATGTCATGACATTTGTTGTCTGCCTTTCAAAATAGCATATCTTGACCAAAAATACATAGTAAAAAAAAAAGTACACAGGAGCCGAGATACAGCATTTTTAAGTTATAAGTTAACCAGGAAGTGAATGGAGCAGTAAATCTTCGGATCGCGTTATCTCTTTTTTTTTAATTATTTTTTTTATTGACGCGTTAACGCGTCCATGGCCATGTAGACCAAGTACCAATTGACTCGAAAACGCGTCCATGGCAGTAAAACAGTAGCCTGGTAAACCCTCCCTCCGGAAATCTCATTTGTCATTTATTTCAGGAGTGAGTCTGGCATGATCGCCCATTCTGCAATTTTGACTGTGGGCTGGAGTTGGGCGGGAGTAATACCGTTGACTGACAACCCCTTCAGCCAATCAGCAGTGTTCCCCTTCAGCCAATCAGCAGTGCATTTTTACCACCTCCAGACTAATGTGACGCAACGGGACTTGAGACGGCCATGCCCAAAATAGGTTGCCTTATTCGGATGCATGCGTGTCACTGCCCGCCCCTGCCGGTTCTCTGAATTTTTATTTTTAGATAGGCTCTGTCATGATTAATTGACCACATATATGAAGTTAAACAACTAAATTCTATCCAAACGATATCTTAAAAGTAAATTCCGTGCCTCAAAAAAGAAGTTTGAGAGCGTTTTAAAACCGAAAGTAAGAAGTAAAGACAACGCACAAACAACAATGGCTGCCGTTCGCTTTTTGTCGGCTGCACTCAGGCTCCATTCGGGCTCACTCGAACTCGCCACCTGATTGGCCAACTTTTGCTGTCAATCACAGAACGATGAGCGACGACGCTGATAGGCTCGTTTTTTTGGTAATGCTCTAGAAACGCCCATACAAGCCTTCATGCCAGACTCCTTCCTGAAATCAAATGGAAAATGGAAATGAGATTTTCCGGAGGGAGGGGCTTTACCAGGCTAGTAAAACAGTTAAAAGGCACAAATTGTGTGTGTGATGACCTTGAAATAATTCAAGGTTATTCTTTGCAGCGCTGATCAAATCTAATTTGTCTCTATCGTCTAGGGTTATCTTCCTCCAACCAAAAACGGCGTAGAGCCCAAGCGGCCCAGCCGGCCCATCAACATTACCTCATTGGTCAGATTGTCAACCACGGTCCCCAACACCATTGTCGTGTCATGGACTGCTGAGATCGGAAGAGTAAGAACCCACATTTGACACTTTTCACACTTTCCAGCAATCTCCATTCACCATTACATTGTATTCACTGCGACCTGTCTTGCTAATAGAGGATCAAAATGTGTGTCTATATGCAATGTGTCCACAGAGCTACTCCATGGCAGTGTACTTAGTGAAACAGCTGGCGTCCACCGTGCTGTTACAGAGGCTACGGTCCAAAGGCATCAGGAACCCAGACCACTCCAGAGCACTCAGTACGGACTATAAATCCCCTCAACACTACACGCTATGCTACATTGTACATGTATGAAATGTACGGCTGAACACAATGAAGGAATCCACCACAGACGTTAGTTGGGTATCGCAGCATGCAAGGCTTCACTGTATGTGACATTGCTATGTATCCATGGCTCTCTCTCAAACAATGTGAATAGAAGATAGAACGCAACATTTGCTCATTGTGTCTCAGAAAGTGAGTATCTCGAATGCATTTGCAGAATTCCAAATTCTCTCCTAATGACCATTGTTGCTTTTTGTTTTGAGAGTGAAGTCTGAGATTAAAGTAAGCAGAACACATTGACAGGAGGTGGTCTGGCTATTCCATTCCGTTCACTAATGAATTTGTGTACTGGTGTGCGTGTGTGTGCGTGTGCGTGTGCGTGTGTGTGTGTGTTCTGTCTATTACAGTCAAAGAGAAGTTAACAGCAGATCCAGACAGTGAAATAGCCACCACCAGCCTGCGAGTGTCACTACTTTGTCCGGTAAAGAAGCACTCTGCTACTAAAAAGTTTAACCCTTCTTAACCCCTGTCTTTTCCATGTATTAACTCTGTCAATACTAAACACACAGACATCAAACACATATTGTGGTCTACTCAATTTGCCCTTTCCAGTGATATGGGTCACTTACACACTTACACATCCATTGAAGTGTCAGCAAGTAATCTGGTTCATAACAGAGTATATAATTCTATGAATTTATGAAAAACATAAGATTGGCCTTGCCTGCACAATCATCAACCTAATGAGGTTATTCAAGTCGGAAATCGTTTTATTTTGTTGCACTCAACAATGGAAATGCTTTCCGAGAGTCGCATCACAGAATTAATCAAATGTAAAGGGGAAAACATGAGAACTTCTCTCTGATATACTAGCTATATTGCCCCTGAACTATATGAAATATAGCATGCCTTGCTGGTGGACACAGAACATTTACAATTGACATAGACCAATTACCATAGGAACAGAAGATATAAAAATTGGCCAGGTGATTTTCCGTTTTACACTATACATTATATAGTGTAAAACCGTTTTTAATGTCTTATAATGTATAGTTTTACACTATACATTACCATAACCATACTTATGTCTATTTTTACACTGGACATTACCATAACCATGCACTCTTTTACAGTATTAAGGTATTTAATGTCCCACCAACATGGTTCTATTATCCCACTGACATCCCACTGACATTCTCCTCTAACCATTATTGTAATCATATCAGAGGTGTTTGAAAACCTTTTGGAAATGCTAGCAAGAAAACAAAATGTTAAAATAGCATGAAATGGTATTTGGTTCATAAAATGGGTCCCAGCTCATTTCTAGTAGCACTCACACTTGCCAAATGATGACATTGCGGAGTAGCCTAGCTTGTCCTGAAAAGTCCAAATAATTTATGGCATGTCTGGCTGACACTGGTAGTGACTATGCCATAAGCCTACAAAGGGAGTGAAGACAGAGCAAAAATAGCACAGGGTTCAAAGGGTTGAAGGAATTTTGTGTAAAATTCAAGAATGAGGCCTGTTTGTCCTTTTAGCAAAGCAAATACCTATCTGTCTTTCTTTCATTTGACTGTGTTCCTCCAGCCTGTACTCATGCTGTGATCTTCTGCCTGTATGTGTGGCACACCTGTATACCCCTATCTCCCGTCTCCTGTGTGTGTGTGTGTGTGTGTGTGTGTGTGTGTGTGTGTGTGTGTGTGTGTGTGTGTGTGTGTGTGTGTGTGTGTGTGTGTGTGTGTGTGTGTGTGTGTGTGTGTGTGTGTGTGTGTGTGTGTGTGTGTGTGTGTGTGTGTGTGTGTGTGTGTGTGTGTGTGTGTGTGCAGCTTGGGAAGATGCGTCTGATGATCCCGTGTAGGGCACTGACATGCTCCCACCTACAGTGCTTTGACGCCACGCTGTACATCCAGATGAATGAAAAGAAGCCCACCTGGGTATGCCCCGTCTGCGACAAGAAGGCTCCCTACGAGCACCTCATCATCGATGGGTACGTCGGGTAGTATACTCTACGAACATTTACAGTAGCTAGGTAGTATAGATAATTACGTTTTTGAAAAAATAATGTTGTTTTTTTTGTTTTTTTAATGTGCCGGCATTATCACCAAAATGACTCAATGCAGCTATTGCCCTTGACACTGCTTATCTGTTCCTCAGTATCACAAATAGGAGCCTGGCAGTGGTCGTTGCACCGCCCTAAATGCGTGTGTCTGTCTGTACCCTGTATGCTTGTGTGGGTGGATCTGCGATGCATGTGCCACTGTGTGTCCCCATCCACAGGCTTTTCATGGAGATCCTGAACAGCTGCATGGACTGTGACGAGATCCAGTTTAAGGAGGATGGCAACTGGTCCCCCATGAGGTCGAAGAAGGAAGTGCAGGAGGTGTCCTCCGCCTCTTACAACAACGGACTGGATGGTGAGACAACCAGCTGGGTAGATTTTTTTACTTGCCAAAAATGATTACAAATTTGTTTTGGTATCTTACCTTGTGTTATTATTATGTATTATGATTATAATACGCTGATATGCAATTTTCATATAAACAACATAAGGAATACTTGCATACATTTTTGTGGACTGAAGGCATAACTGCAAACCCATGAGCTCTGGTTCCAAAATTAAGCCCCTGTTGGGGGTCGTAATAATTTGTAGTCATGGATAACTTCAACCATATACTGATGCTGTATTAGCACCACAATTACATAGACAAAATTCATTGCTAATAATTCAGTAAAGAAAGAAAATGCATGAAGGGAAGGGACAGAGAGACAAGGATGAAAAACTTACATTTATTCAGTTCATACGACTGGTGTGTGTGTGTGTGTCTGTTTCAAATCTGCAGCCCCTCTGTAAATGGTGTTGTCAGTGTGAGCCTGCTCTCTCCCTCAGGTCTTCTCTCCCTCTTTCTCGCTTCATGCACGCATAAATGCAAATGACATACTGTATGTGCTCATAGTGAGGAACAATTGTGAAATTAATTCATATTATGAAGATGCTGTTTAAAACTTTCATTTAATAACACCATATTTTGCGTCCTTGGTTTACAATGAGGACTGATGATGACTGACAACTAACTAAATTACTACCTGCCAAAAAGAACAGATCAGATGTGTTATTTTTAGGCATGTTGACACCCTCTCCGGTTGAGTGTAAATTAAGCTCTTCTTTAATTTATTCACACTGACAATGATTCTTCTTTGACATGATTTGCACACTTGCCGACCCAATAACTGTCCCGGTGAGAATGCTTGACTTTACCCGTTTGATTGGTCCAGCATTGCATGTAACGCATGCTACAAATGGACACACCAACATGCGCGTGTGCACACACACGCACGCACGCACACACACACACACACACACACACACACACACACACACACACACAGACGAGCACAAATGTCAGCTCCACCGCTTTAAAGAAAAAAGTATGAATTAGGCAGTGTTTAAATGGGTGTATACTGCAAATGGATGGATCAGTGAAAACTTCCCTTGTTGCCCTACTTTATGATTTAGTGCAGATAAAGACTTATGTTGATGCTTCAAAGCAACATACTGTCAAGTTGCTAGGATCACATGTACATGGATTATTCAATCTCAGCAGGGCAGAAAATGATATGAAAAAAGGAAAGAAAGGTTCATTCCCCTCCCTCTCTCTGTTTATTCATTGTCAATTTTGATGTGGTGAAGCCTGTATCACAACTGTACCGCGTGCTCCACTGTCCGTCTCCAAAGTAACAATCATAGCTCTGAGAATCGCCACAAGTCTACATGCGTCCGTGTGTGCTGTGTATTCGATAGTCAAATTTACTTAAGCTTTTCGAAAAAAATAAATCCCTATGATAAACATTGCCTGCTATCACGAGATTGCATTTGATAATACACACTCATTACCTTAACATCCCCTTGCCCGTTTCCACACTCCAGGTTCATGTCGGACATCTGCAGAAATGGACCAGCGGAACTCGTCCAGTCACAACGGCGGCAGCAAGAAGGTGGAGGTGATTGACCTGACGTTAGACAGCTCCTCAGAGGACGAAGGGCAGGACTCCTCCCCCTCGTCGCCACCACCGCTGCCCGGCCCACCGCTGCCTCCTCCACCCAAAAGGAGCTGCCCGTCATTGTCACCCGCGCCATCGCCCGGAATGAACAAAGGGTGAGCCAAGCCCCTACGCTGTATACATAGTCAAATGTCAGAGTTGAATTAACACAGGTTTCTTGACAACAACAATGGACAGTGAGTGCACTGACCATATTGTTGCCGATTCAATTCCGGCCAGAGCCGTGTATTGCACGTCTTTCACCCTCTCTTCCCTCAGCTTCTTGTCTTTCTACACTGTTCTATCTAAAGAAAATGTTTTTTTTTTAATATTTTAACCCTAACCCATACACGTTTAATTGAAGATGAGTGCAAGTGGTAAACTTTTAGAGCAATTGTTAACACATTTACTGCCAGAACTATTTCATATTTTTAGCTGTTTTATGCCAGAGATTTTTCATTGAGAAAAAAAAAGTACTCAGGAGCCGAGATACAGAATGTTTAAGTTTTAAGTTAACAAGGAAGTGGATGGGAGTCTAAATCTTCGAAAAATCATATCTCCTTGGCTTTTTTTTTTTTTTTTTTTTTTAAACGCATGTATCCGTTCTTGGCAAGCAAGTGATGGATTCTAAAGAACGCAAAGAACGCATATATGCGTTCTTGGCAGGCAATGTATTAATTAGAGTGCTTTAATTTTATATATTTATTTATTTATATATACATATATATATATATATATATATATATATATATATATATATATATATATAGTAAAAAGGGGGATGGACCTTCCATAAGGAAGGGACTGCACACTCCAGAGAACAGAGATGGACAACTTACTACTGCATAAAGTGATTTATTAGCACTAATGCTAATAAATCACTTCATGCAGTAGTAAGTTTTTTTTCTAGCACTAATGCTAATAAATCACTTCATGCAGTAGTAAGTTGTCCAACTCTGAGTGTGCAGTCCCTTCCTTATGGAAGGTCCATCCCTCTTTCCTGCAGACACTGGCGCTATTTTTCATTTCAGTTGGTCTTTAACAAACTCAGTTCGCCGTAGCCAACTCTGTCCTCTATTTCTTATACCTCTCGTGTTTTTTTTATAACTCTCCTCTAATGCTTGGTTTATACTATGTCATATGACAACAAAGTATACATTAGGCTTAATACTCTGCTTTGCTGTTATAGCCCTTCTTCTAATAGACATGAAGATTAATCTGCTGGTTTCTTTGTCAACGGTAGTGTTTTGATTATTTCCTTTTTGACACCAATTGTGTATCTCTTCTTAATGCCTCTTTCTCCACACATCTTCAGAGTGTTAAACCTGCATCACCAGGCGTCCCCCGTGAGCCGGACTCCCAGCATGCCGTCTGTGGACACAAGCTACATCCCCCCTGTCCCCCCTCTTATCCAGGACTACAGATCCTACTACCATACCCCCAATGATCTGTCAGGTAATGCACGCACACACACGCACGCACACACACACACACACACACACACACACACACACACACACACACGCACAAAAGCAGAAGATGTACAAATGTTTATACTCTTAACCCATTTAGACCTGAGGCCGATTCTACAAACGCCTTCTAAATCCTGACCTACGTTTTCTGAAAAACTATTAATTTTATTCAGATAAATTACAAAACTTAACTGCTTAACTGCCAAAGACGTTTATAAACGTCTTTGGGCCTTCAGCTATTGCCTGCCAAAGACGTTTAAAAACGTCTTTGAAAAAAAAAAAAAAAAAAAATTCTAAAAAGATTCTCTAATTATTTAAGATTGACACCTTTTCGATATTCCAAACGAATAAGGAGATAACAATTCCCAAAGATTTGCTGCTCCATCCACTTCAATGTTAAAATTGAAACGGACAAACAATTCACAATGTTTTTTGGTTTGAAACTACTGGTTTTGAGCTATTTTCAAACATCAAACAACACATGACAACAAGGTCAAATTGACCTCGTTGACATTTGTGAAACCACACCTGAATCTCATCTGTGATTAGAAATTATCTGGGATCAATCATACTGGAGAAAAATATTCTGTGGCTATGCGAAAAGGTACCAAAATCGGTCAAAACCCTGGCAGAGGCTACAGACTTTTTGAAAAAACTCTGGCAGTCAAATAATGTTGCTATATACTGTATACAGCAACAACTACACCAAAAGGGGTTCCCGTATTGAAAGGTATAGTTACGTATTGGTGTTCCAGGTCTAAATTTCTGTTGATCCTCAATGCAACCTGTGTTTGATTTACAGATTTGAACTTCTTCTCTTTTCTTCAAGGTGACAACCATCAGGTATGTCTGTCTCTTTGATTTGTTGTGAATGAAACATCTCCAGATTTAATGTGAGGATTCTCACCAACGTTAGAGTTAGGCTACAGGTCATGAGGAAGAAGTGATTCGATTCTGATGCTAATTTGTATTTTCGATTGTTATACTATGATAATTTGTTTCACTACTCTTCCCTTTTGATCCAAATGACCATAGCTTATTCAGTGTCATTATTACATAGACCTCAATGCCTAGCAACAGTAGTGTACGTAGCAAGTTCAGGTTTAATGTTACAGTACATTAAGAATACGGTTGCTTAGAATGAAAGCTAACATTTTTGCATCAGTAATAGCTGGATTCAGCATGAAGTGAGCTATAGCATTTTCCCACCAGCCAACTTTTATGCAGTGGTTTATTTTCCTCTGGTGCCTTTTTTTGTTTTTGGTGGCTTTATATAGATGGGAAAGTAGAGACAGGAAACTGAAAGCAAAGAGGGGGAATGACAGACAACAGGTCTCCAGATGGACTCGTACTGGGGATGTTGTGATTGTGGTTGACACACTATCTACCGGTGCGCCTCATTAATGGATCTTTATTTACAAGGACTTCTCGATTCCCCATCCACATTTAAAGCTGACCTAAAACCATGTCTGTCCTCACATTATAATTTGACTTTGATAATTTTATCCCCAACTAGCTTGACCCCAAAGTCAAAACAACGCACTCCCTCAGCAAGCTCCACAGAAGGAGCCCTCTCTGCCCCTCGCCTCAACCCCTTTTTTCTGTTAATATATCTAGTATATATGGGTGAAAGTGGAAACGCTTTTGGCGCTGCGTTTTGTCGAATATGGATGTTATATTCTTATTGAATCTTCTCGAAGCCACTGACCAACGTTGAGCTCACTGGTGTTTACTACTCTTTCCAGCATTACAACATGGTGATGGCAGCCGCGGCGGCTGCCTCGGCCTCTGATGACCACGAGCTGCTTCTCAACCGCTTTCTGCCCTACGGCACTTCTTCGTCCTCCTCCCAGCTGTTCCTGGACCAGTCGGGAGCCTCCTCAGCCGCACCGACAAACGGGGGTAGCAGCAGCTCGGGCAGCAGCAGCAGTCTGGTGTCGTCCAGCAGCCTCCGAGACACTCACTCCACACATTCGTCCTCGCACTCCGTCACTCACTCTGTCACACACACTCACCCTGGTGTAGTAGCGAGTCGGAGCAGCACTGAAGCAGCAGCAGCTATTTATGGTGGGATACCTGATGTCATATCATTGGACTGACCCGCGGAGAGGACACAGACGCTCCATTGGATTGAGCTGTGAAACTAGACAGTCCCGTCGAACAATTGAACAGGATGCGGTTGTGGCGAACTCGACTGACCCAGTGACTGGGCCGCAAGGTAAAGTTGTGATCCATGAGACTAGACCGGTCCAAGTTATCAAACTGAAATGTAGGGCGAGTTCTTGAAACAGTGTGACGAGATTGCCTCAAGAGGAGCCGTACATGGTGGCTGTGGATGCACCCTCAACTACACTGACTTGAGTTTCAAAGGGTAGAGTTTTGGACAATATGTTTATACGCTGACGTCACATCAGTAACCTGTCCAAAGTACGAGGCTTTATCTATGAAGGCTGTACCTAGATCAGTGCTATACTGGCACCTTTCACAAACTGCAAGGATGCTAAAATATGGAGGAGGAACGCTCTTTTTTCTTTCTTTTTTAATGAAAATGAGGAGTGACGCCGTGTACAGAGAACAAAATATATTTTCCTCTTTTACTTTTGTATATTCATTTGAGACATTTTCAGTCAAGTGATTTGCTTCTATTGCTATTTTAAAGTGGAGATTAAGGTTGTTTTCCCCCAGCTTATAGCCTACATATGCCTACAATGCCACGTACAACAACTTTAGTTCTCCTTTGGCTATATCTTATTCCAGTGTAACATTGCATTACCTCTCTTAATATGAAATGTATTTTAATTCTTCACCTCTCTGTTGCTTGCTCGCTCGCTCTCTTCCACTCTTTCTTTGTGCTGTTTCATGTTTAAGGTGTAGTATTTCTGTTTTCCAATGAGAAAACATTTTCAAAGCGCGACTGTACTGTTTATTCATGTACTACTAATTCTATTCACGCCTTTAAGTTATGTATGATATTTAAACTGTTATTATATGCATTCCCTTACACCTTCAGGTTGATGCTATGTGGAGTGTGTAAATGGATATCAGCCATTTCTGATTTGGATTTCTTTTCACTCTTTTGACTCCCAAACCCTTACGACATCTCTTTTGCTATCACTGGTTTTGCAATTTGGTGATAATCAAATTTTCTCTTTTTCTTTTTTCTTTTCCTTTTAAATTCTTTTTAAGGTTCAATGTTCAATTGTACTAGCCAATTCAAAGCTTTTAGTTGGATGAATAATATTTATCTTTTTTGCACAATGCCAAAAATGACACATGGTACATGTGAAAACCATAACGATATTCTGAGTGCAGTTGAGGCTGTGTGCCACTGTTTTCAGCCCACTTCTGTTGTTTCAGTTGGTGGTCATTTCTGTGTCTGTTGGGAAATGTCACTTTTACAGTACATTTTATGCCTGACTGTTAAATTGAGCTGGAAGAAAATCTTGATGGAAGTCGAGCTGTTGGGTGGCATGGGTGGACTTTGAGGGAGACAGGCCTCCATCAGATTTGTCCCAGCTACGCCGAGACTGATGACCAAATTCAACCAGTGCCTGCCAGTATGCATGCTTAACAGCATGCTTTTAAACAGATAGGCAGTAATATTTTCAAAGTCTAAAATAACATATTCAGTGCTCAACCACCTTCACACTCTCTCTGGTACATCACTATATCAAAGCCTACTCTGATGATGTAACCTGCAACAGACGTCTTTGATTGTCTTCAAATAGCTTTTCTCTTTGGGATACATTCTGTTTTGAACAATGAGAAGAAAGCTAGTAAATCCCACCATCTGTCATTTGATCAAAGTGAAAGGTGGTGGGGGAGGTCTTGTCCTAGACTGAACAAAAAGCCAGCTGGTTAAAAATACAAGACTTGTGTCTGGAATTGAATAAGAGTCTGCAGCTCAACGACTTGAAACTGCTAAAGTGAGATTGATATTTTCTGTAACTTATTGTTTTAGTCGCCCACAGGTTGGAAAATACAGGGTTTGCTTGAACTGAATGTATACAGGGATCAAGACTATAATGACCATGGCCTAGAAAGTCATGTCAAATATTTAAGAATCTATGTCTAACCCAAATAGATTCATTACTGACTATGCTGTTGACAGAATAACCTTCTGTCCTTACAGAAAGTTTCAAACTGTAAATAACGCCACTATTTTTGTGGACTTCTCTCTCCCTTAATTCTCGTTAGCTAAGATTTCACTAAACTGGTTGATGATACAAAATGTCGTTAACATAATTATGCTATAGAAAAGATAGTATAGTGTGTTACAGGGATGATATTTTTTTGTAGGCCAACCCCAAAATTACCTCCACCATGGGATCTCCCTTCAGTTCTCCAATGGATTTTTTTGGATAAATTAAGAAAGCTCTGTAGCTACAATTTGGGACTCATTAACGAATAACACGTTATTTTAACCAATCTGCATGCTAGAGTATGTTAATACAATATAATTAGCACATGGCAGTGGTTAGAGGTGGTCTCCCGACTCTTTCATTGACAAATTTCGACTGGTGTCAGGTAGGATACCTACTGGTTGATAATGTCAATTAAGTTATTTATTAAGCAGACAGCGCACCGGATTGAACACTAGATGCACTGCCATCTTTACTGTAGTACATTTTTGTCATAATTACCTAAAAACATTGGAAATCTGGCGAGAGATCCCATTGTGAACTAATTTCTGGGTTTTTGGGACTGCAAACTGTAGCACTCATTGACCAACCAAAACCTGAATGGATGTGTCCAAGGGTCTTGGCTTCTTACCTAGCAACTTTAGAACATTTTAATGAAATTGTCTATAAAACCTGTTCATCCTCCCTGTCCTTGAAATTCTAAGTCACTCTTCTATGTCAGCCCAAGACAATACAAAGTCCAAAAAAGGGTAACCTAGAGGTTTGCATAGTTGAGCCACAAAATGTCAAACTTAAAGTGTCAATTTACATCATTGTCTTACATCATCTAGGAAACGTCATGCGGGAAAGTATATGGCTTGAGACAAACTTTCAAATGCAATCATTGTGATTGATCTATGATGAATTGTTGAGAGATTATGTACGACAATGTGTGAATCAATAATTGACCTTCTTGACCCAAATTGCACCGTATGTTAGATATTGAGTTATAAATGTAATGTATGTAGTTCCACAATGACTTGCGGCTCAATGAATAACTGGGAAGCTTTGCAGCCAGCCCCCAATGGAACCCTTGTTCTTACCAAAATTCTTACCCTCACTCCCTCTTTTTCTCTCTTCCTCCCTGTTCATAATTTATCATCTGATCTGCTTTTTATGGGTACCAACCCCAAGTTTCTAATCCTATAGAACAGGTCTGAAACAGTCATTATGGTTGTATATATCCTGTAGTGCAGTATTTTATTTATTCTTATACAGTATATATATATATATAATTTCTTTTTTTTACACGTTTGATATCTGTGTGTGTGTGTGTGAGTGTGAGCGTGAGAGAGCGTGCGCACGCTATACACCGTTACGGGATATGTTGAAACAATGTCATATAATGTTTTATATGATTTTTATTTAATGTCCTCTATTGGTTTTTGCCCACTGTGTTTTCACAAAGTAGTGTTTTGTCATTCATATTTGTCACAGGAATATTTATGTGTATTTTCTTGGGAGATGTGCTACTGTATGATAACATGACATGATCATAATTCATAACAGTCCTAACCCTAACAGCCACAATTTAAAAATGTATGACCAGTATTTGGGTATGTGACTAGGTAACCCTGGTTTATGAATGCATTTGATCACAACTATTTATTTGAATTTGTTTTGTCTTGTACACGCCATGACACAGTGCAACAGGTATAGCTATGTACCTACATGTATTGGTCACAGATGAAGTAAGAGTGCAGACCATGTTGAATGTGATTCCATTGAACTCGACATATTAGGGTCTACATGGAATGGCCTTATTGTCAGTTTCTCTATCCCAACCTGTATGTTCATGGTAGCACCCACCACAACCCCTTGGTTTATTATCGTCTGCTTCCCAGATGAAAATGGCTCTTACCCAGAGATCAATTATCTCTCCTGTCTTTCACTTCAAACCTTTAATAACTGGCATTTGTGAGAACATTTCAGGTTGGAGCCAGGAGAATTGTCTTAAGTATTTTGCGTTGAAGTGTGTTTTTTTGTCAGTGATGACTGTCGTCAGCTAATAGATGCGTAGAGGACCACAGTACTGTCTGTTGTCATCTTAACCACTATCCAACCTTACTCCACACAGATATACACCCACAGGTGTATCGTGAGTAGTGTGCAATGTGTTGCACATTTGAGCTGCCTGATTGGTCAAGTCAGAGTCTGTACAATACAAAGTTAAATGACACACTTATTATATATGCCATGATAATTTGTTCTAAATCTCCACAAGCAAAGTTAATGAAAGCAATGCAGCTCGATTAGATGCCAATGTCATGATGTCTCACCTTGGATAAAGGGAACTGTTAATGTGTATATTGTATCTGTATGGGAAACGGAAATTGTCCAAACGTGGGAGTTTGATGTCTGTCTGTATGTTTTTATGTGTTCATTCAGAACAAGAGAAGAAATTAACTTATATATTTTTAGAAAATGAAAACTGTACTGTAAAAAAAAAAAGACTTGGCCATTATAGAGTCCCATTTTACGTAAATAATCTCAACGTCAGACTCTAGTCTACATCTGCACTCACTGCCTTAAATTCACAGGTTCTGTTTTCATAGCTCCAACCGGACAAATTCAAAAGGCTTCAAAGAGGGCAAAGATAAGACGGTGTACAGTAGACCATTGTCGGTTTGTATAAATATACTAAGTAAAAAAATATTTATTACCTGCATTGAAAGAAATTGTTTACTTACTGAATGTTACCTGTTTATGTAGAAAAGTTTAGATGTAATAAAATGCATTCTGTTATTTCTGTCATTGTCTTGCATTTCCTGCTCCTTTCAGCAGATCATTCATGCCGGCTGCATTGTAAATGTTGTTATTCAAGGTCCAATCATACCTACTACTATTTACAAAAACTACTATTTATTGACTATGCGGTTGTCCAGAACCGCCATCCGACCGATATGCAGGTGTGCTCTAATGAGGGATCCCCTGGCTTGGTTGCTGTCCAACGTGATGCTTTCCTTTTTTTAAAGCTTTTTTTTTGTTTACAATACTTTGACTATAGTTGAACAGTGGTTGGTTTTATTAAATACAAATGATCCAGATACTGTTTTGGCCTGAGGGTGGTGCCAAAGGAAAGGCCACCATGGGATCACGTAATGATGAGGGGTCATCCTTCAGAGAGAAGTTTCATAGCAATCTGTCCATAAGATTTAGCCTATGCCCCCTTTCCATTGCGCAGTCCCAGCTGAGCACGCCCCGGCTCTCCCCATATTTGTTTTGCCTTTCCATTAGTATAGATACCTATACTTGATACAGTGCATGTCGATCAGATTAAACATTTTGTCCTGGGTGGCGTTAGAGGAAATGCCATGGGGTCATCAAAAGTAGGGTTCATCCTCCTGGGACCATGAAGGTGTTCCACCACTTTTGTCTTCTCGACTTCTCGAGTCATTAGACTTCACATATTTCAATCGAAATACAGACAAATATCTGAAATGTATCTTTTATATTGTAGTGATTGGTCTATTCTACAAATAGTACATACAGTTTTTATTATTATTATTAAATAAAAATAATTGCACACAATTGTATATCTTTATGTTTGTGCCATCTCCTTAAAAGAGTAGGAGATTGATTGAATACTTTATTAAACAGTTTGCTAATAGTACAGTGGTACAATTATACAACGATGCTAAAAGGATAACACAAAAAGCCCTAGGGATAACAAGGCTATCTGAGCCTAGTAAAGTTTTAACAGACCTTAAATACAAGTAATAAACTGAGGTAGATCATGTAGGCTACCACAGTGGTTCTCAACCTTTTCAGGCCATGACCTCCCCAAAAAGAATCATATTTGAACTGGGGACCCCCACCCTGACAAGCACTTGGAATTGTAGGAGTTGAGGCATGACATTTAGTTAAGTTCAATCTCTCATATAGTATAGAACATATAAAACAATCACGGAACAGTGCAGACTTGATGTGCTTGATCAGATGCTACATTTGACCAAACACTGACTGAAACACAACAAAGAACCATGTTCAATTTAGCAGTTAAAGAGAACAAGTGGATCTAAACTTGTATTATCTGAGTTAGTTGATCACAAGGAATTAAAGATGAACCAATAGTGGTGTAAAGCATGGGTTTTCAACTGGTGGTCCGTGGACCACTGGTGGTCCGTGAAGGTATTGCATGTGGTCCCTGACCATACATTTAGTAATGTAGGAAAGTGAAGATTTGTATTATATTTTATTTCATCGACCACTAGTTGAGAAACAGTATGATGTATGATGACGCATCAATGTTGTCAGTTACTTGGAAGTCGGATGTCAAGAACTTCCACAGAAATGGGAGTTAGAATTTCAAGGGAAACTGTACCGGTTTTGGTTTTCCTGGTTGAGTCATCAGGAAATGTGCCCATATCAATTGCATGTGCTTGCTCATACATATGCTGCAATGAATCAGTTAACATGAGTTTAATATGGAAGGTTAAGAGAACAGAATAGGGGAAACCATGGGAAAGGAATGGATCAGTGGTTCTCAATCTTTTCTGAGCTCTGGACCACTAGCATATCTCAGTTAAATAATGACTGTTAAGGGCTTGATTTAATTCACCTTGAATTAACAAATTCAATTAAGGCCTTAACAGTCATTATTTAATTTCAAGCTTTCCCCCCACACCACGCCCATATCCCCCCTCCCAACACAACAGTGGTCCCCAGGTTGATTCTCAGTCAGGGTGGTGGTCCCTGGTTCATAATCAGTTGAAAACCCATGGTGTAAAGTAACCAAGTACATTTACTCAAGCTTATACTTAAGTATAATTTTGAGGATTTTTTTTACTTTACTGGAGTATTTCCAATTTTCGGTACTTCTACTTCTACTCCACTACATCTCAGAGGCAAATATTATACTTTTACTCCACTACAATTATTTGAAAACCTTAGTGATTTTTAGCCATTTCAGCCAACTGAAAATAGCAGATAGCAGCTCACAATAGCGTCTCTGCCACTAATTGTGAGCTTGTAGATCGGGTATTTTAAAGTTTTTTTTATACATATTGAACTTGTGAAACTGGACATTCTGCATTATGAGTACTTTTACTTTTGGTACTTTATAGTACATTTTGATACCAAGACTTTTCTACTTTTACTCAAGTACATTTTGAATACTGTACTTTTACTTGTCACAGAGTATTTCTACGTTGCAGTATTGACACTTTTAAGTAAGAAATGTGATTACTTTTCCCACCACTGCCATTATTAAACGAGCTTTCGAGGACTCCTTGAACGCACCACCACAACGCGTCATCGGTCGGTTCGGATGTCACGTGACGCAGTCGGACACCGTCGCTCTGATGACGTCAGGTGGTGCTGCGCCCTCACTGTTCAGTCTGTCTGGAAGAAATGAAATCTGGAAATGCATGAATTTGATCATTCAGAGATCCGTTCAGTTGAGCAGGTGAATGGCGCCGAAACAGGACCCTAAACCTAAATTTCAAGAAGGTGTGTATGTTCGCTCTAACTCGGAATTTAGGCAACGTGAAACGAACGCCTCGGTGTGTTGTTGTCTGGAGGGGGCGGGGCGGTGGGTTCACAGGGTTGTTATTGTTTCTGCTAAAGCTTCACTGTGTTTACAATCTGCTGCTTCACTACGTCTGAGTTTCACTCTCTCAGCTGCATGTGTTAGTATTGCTGACCATCACATTCACATAAGTGGAGCAACTGGCACCGTGTTATCATAGAATATACAGTCACAGTGAAGGAGATCAACATTCGACACCGTTAGCTATGCTAAAGCCTCTTATGGGCCTGGCCTGGACCCCTGAGAACACTGGGGGGCACCATTTGAAAAAATGTATATGTATTTATTTGATTTTATGTCTGTGTTTTTGTTTTACAAATGAGGTCCAAATACATATAGGCTAAAACAAATGTGTAATTATAATTAAGGCCCAATAGTTCTACAAATGCTACACATTTAGTGGGGATTAACAAGAAGTTGAAGGGTACGTTTTGGTCTGACAATAACATACCATGCATGTTTCAAATTAGGTATACTTAACATTATTTCTGACCATTTTCCAAAGCTTACATTTATTATTTTCTTCTTTTTTTTTTTACATTTTGGAGAAAACAAAACAGTCATTTAACGTTGAGGTGCCCATAGGGTTTGGGTATCAAGAGATCAGTCCAAAACGTGTTTGGTTTTGGTATCAACCGAATGTCGCTGTGGTTTAATAACTAACGAAAGGGCTACTTTAGTTGGTTATTAAATCACAATAAATGGAGTTTGTTGGGTAACAGTTCTGTACTGGGTCAGGCCAGCCTTGTCTGATTATGACTGTCTCTCGTTTCAGGTGAAAGAGTCCTGTGTTTTCATGGGCCATTGCTCTATGAAGCGAAGGTTTGTTACAGCATGTGTGTTACGATATACAGTGTTACAGCATGTGTATTACTATACACATTACTATATACAGTGTTACAGCATGTGTATTACTATATACAGTGTTACAGTATGTGTATTACTACATTACAGGTTATGAATGATGCTATCATGTGATCTCCTATTTTACAGTGTGTAAAGATCAGTATAAAGGACAAGCTGATAAAGTACTTCATTCATTACAGCGGATGGAACAAAAAGTAAGCAGGCTTACTTAAGTGATTTTGGGGGCTTTTCTGTTTGTGTTAAATACCTAACATACTTCAAGACTAATGACAATATATATAATCAATTCATCGTTTATTTTGTCTTGGTAAATCAGTAAAGGTATGTCATTTTCAATGGGACTGAGTGTCCACTCCAGATTTAACATAATTATAATTTTCTCTTTAGCTGGGATGAATGGGTTCCTGAAAGCAGAGTTCTCAAATATGTGGACAGCAACCTTGCAAAACAAAAAGAGCTTCAAAAGGCCAATCAGTAAGTCTGCATGTACAATATAGCAACAATATACTGTACATCCAGTCAAAGGAATGATGTGTAAAACATAGCATTATGATCCATCAGTGTCAACCCTAACAATGTAGATAGTACATACTAATTTTTATTAAAGCTATATTATGAATTCACATTGATATTGCTGTTCAAATCACTGAAACATATCACTCAACAATAGGTTTTTTAAAAGTAAAAATAGCATTGAAATATATAACTAGTAATCTGAATAAAGTGCACAAACAAAATTATAATACATATCCTGTTGGACATATGCATCTCCACATCTCCGTCATCTGCATTGTTGAGTTATTTGTATAGTACAGTATAGTACAATACAGTACAGTATTATTATATGCCATAGCTGTGTTTACGGTTCATATTTAACTTCAAATGTCCTACAAAATTCTGTATGAGATTTGAATAGTTTATAATTTGACTATTTGGTGCTGTGGTATGCCATTCTTTCTACAGGGATGTACATGTTGAGGGAAAGATGAGAGGTATAGCACCAAGTAAGAAGATTGCTGCTGTGCAGCAGAAAAATGTTGATCTGTAAGTACAACTCCCGTTGTTACATCTCTTCTGCTCAGTTGGCATGATGTTGGAGTAACTCATTTTATTTTTGCATTGCAGGAAAGCAAAAAAGAATAAACAGAAGAGTAAGTGGAATGTTTATGATCTAATGAGATACAGTGTATACGATGTAAAAGTCCCCAGAACGTTTTTGTGTCCTTTTAGCCTTAATGTCTGACTGTACCACATGCTGTTTACATTTTTGACTAATAAAGTATTAAATCAATCAATGTACTGTTCAGGGTGTTTCCATGATCCCACGTTATATCATGCCAAAGTAAATATCTAGAGAGGACATCTCTATTCATCTTAGTTATTTTGGATATTGAGATATACATATATATATATATATATATATATATATATATATATATATATATATATATATATATATATATATATAGTGAGCTCAATAAGTATTTGAATGGTGATCCTATATTTCATGCTTCAGATAAAGCATGCAGTAGAGACTTACTGTTTGCATTAACTGTTAAGTGTATTTGTGATGTTGCGTAGCCCCATCGGCTGGTGAAGGCACCAGCACAGGAGAGATGCCACAGGCACCAAGGAAGAAGCGGGCTCGGGTTGATCCCACCGTGGAAAGCGTATGTATGATCTCTTAACGGCCATTTTTACAGCAGCAGCGTTGAGTGAATATTTACAGCGCGAACATTCGCAAAAATGCAATAATTTGGGTGTGTCCGAGGTTGTGAGTGACAGCCTGACACAGTGTGTCAACGTGTGTATCCACTCCAGAGGTGAAGAAACGGACTGTATGAAAGTAGTGAATACTGAAAACACAGTTTTAAACTAGCAGCTGTAGATGTGAAATTAATCAAGATTGAGCAACTACATGACCTATTTATATCCTAAAATTAATAGGTTGTTTTACAAATAAGCTGCCAGAGATGAGAAACGATTGTCTCTACTTCTCTGTGCCAACAGCTCTCCTGGCTGAGCAGAGCAGCTGGCCTGAGCTGCTCGGAGCACCTGCAGCGCCGGAGCTGTCCCTGCTCTCTACCAACAATACTGGGGATAAATTGTTTACTGTATGTTGTTTAGTTGTCTATCTATCTATCTAGTTTAAAATGTTATTCATATTCACTCATGCTTCCATGCAGCAGTCCGTTTTATGTCCATCTCAAGTTTGTGCCAAGGCCATGCCCAGCGAGAGCCCCGGTGGTCCGAGGAATCAAAGCCAGCAAGTGCAAGTGTCTCTCGGCAGCTTGTTTGTAAAAGATGTATACGTTTTAAATAGGCCATGTTGCTCAATTTTGATAAATGTCCCACCTACAACTGCTAGTTATTCATATTTTCTACTTCGCACAGTAGACCTTTTTCTGTGGTTTCAAGTGTATATGCCTACTCCACACCTATTTCAGAGCACAGTGCACCCTGATTAGCTTGCCGCTCTGTGGGGAAATGTTTTTTGTTGTCTCTGCGTCCTGAAGCAGTGGGAAAAACGGTGGTCGCCCGTCCCGATTGACTTCACATTGAAACTCACCGCATTCTCAGAACGAGGCAGTGAAACGACGTTACTGGTGTGAATTTGGCGTTATAATTAGCCCTGTGCACGGCATCAGAACATATCTATGTTCTGTCTGGCAAGGTCAACGAGCAGAACTGATTTTATATCATAGCAAAACCAGCTAATAAGGCATCTTTCTTTCCATTCTGTATTGTAAGAAGACAGTCAAGACACTAAGCAATATTTGGTGTTGAGGTCTTGTTCTGTGTCTAACTCAGTCAGTTGGCAGGTTTGCCTGGTAGTTAGTGAGGCCAAGGGTCTTCACACACTATAACTGTCTCTTCTATTTTCTATTAGTTAAACACCTAAACTGTAAATGTTTGTGTCTGCGTACCCAGGAGGATATGTTCACTAACCGTGTGGAGGTGAAGGTGAAGATTCCTGAGGAGCTGAAACCGTGGTTAGTAGACGACTGGGACCTCATCACCCGACAGAAACAGGTGACTACTACACACATCATAACACAGTTTGCTCACAATGCAGGATGACTTGTTGACTTGACAAATTTGGGGTCAGGGCTATGTTTTGTTCTTGTTTAAAATATTTAGGTGGTTTTACATGACCTTTAACCCATTCAATTTAGTGCACAGCGCCACCTGTGATAGACTATGAATATTTTGATCTGGCATCGTATTGTACAGTATATTGTCTGAATTATGGTGTTAGTGCTTTAAAAGAGCAGAATTTGCTGTTTGCAGCTATTTCACCTGCCGGCTAAGAAGAATGTTGAGACTGTCTTGGAGGACTATGCAAATTATAAGAAAGCAAAAGGAAACTCGGACAACAAGTAAGCAAAAATAGTACCCTATCTCCCTTCAAAGGAAGTAAGGAAAGTATATGTAAGAGACCCTTACATGCTGCCCAACTAAAGCATTATCACATGATGTCACATGATGTTTGGCCATGGCTATTTTGTGTTGGACTTTTTTATTCAATCTGTGCTTTAAAATGCAAGCGATAACATAACTGACCAAAGATAACCACACAATGACATTAGCATTTTGTGGATAACCTATCTCGAGCAAATTTAAAGTCTGATTTAAAATCATTTACCGAACTGAGATGAACAGAATCCAATGAGTTCCTCGAAATGAAAATATTCAGCAGTAATGTCAAGTATACCATGACTAGTTGTCAAAGAGCTGAATGTGCCAGACTACTGGTATGGTCCTTTAATACCTTTTTTATAGATATTTGAATTTTCAAAGCTATCTTTTCAATGTGCTATATCCTTGAATGCTGCAATCTCGCCCGACTGAATAGTGTGGTTTTATGTCTGCCCTCAATTAAGGGAGTATGCTGTGAATGAAGTGGTGGCAGGGATCAGAGAGTATTTCAATGTCATGCTTGGCACTCAGTTGCTCTACAAGTTTGAGAGGCCCCAGTATGCTGAGATCCTGGCAGACCACCCAGACACACCAATGTCCCAGGTCTACGGGGCACCACACTTACTGCGCCTTTTTGGTAGGGGAAACACACACACACACACACACACACACACACACACACACACACACACACACACACACACGCACACAGTGTTGTCCACTATTATTTGCATTTTACCACTGTCACAACCCGGCTCGTATAGGCAGGACAAAGATGGAAGATGCACATATTACCATGCCATGAAAGAAGATTTACTGTAAATAAAGTTAAATGAACAGTATTGCTATGGTGTGTGGTAGTCGACATACGTACATTCTCACTCCCAGGTAGTGATATGGTGACGAGTTGGGCAACATCTACTGTTGCATCAGACATTTGCGTTGCTGTTCAACGTTCCCTAATCTCACATCACACGACTGACCATGGAATGCGGACATGCGTTCTTCTCACTCCCAACTCGTAATAGGATGACGCATCGGTAAAAACGGCAGACGCTGTCAGAATTGGATTGAACGTCGTGAGGCACGTCCGAGCGAGGTGCCAGCTGAGCAAGTGCCTGTGCCGAGCGGTGCAATGTCTACTTCTTCCGACTCAGCGCTGTTTGAGTTGCATACTGACGATAGGCTTCATGAATTATGTCGTCCTTGTCAACATGCGACGCAACAGGGGAGCCTATCGCACCATAGTATGATGACCTGGGTGTGAGAATAGTGTTGATAGTATCAATACACACACACAGACGGAGCCAATGACCTGGCTAATAAATAGTAACGGTTACTGCACCATGAAGGATGTAGTGCTCCCTTTAGGACAATCAACTACAAAAATAGACATTTACATGGGAAAAAGCCACAATATCTGAAAAACTCAATGGGAAAGAATTGCATATACTGAAGGTCCAAAATTGTAGAATGTGTGAATATGAATATGCTTAAATGGTCCTTCAGCCTTGTTATTTACATTTGGTGTGCCCCCCACAGTTCGTATAGGAGCGATGCTGGCCTACACTCCTCTTGATGAGAAGAGCCTGACTCTGCTGCTAAATTACCTCCACGACTTCCTCAAGTAAGAGTCCACACGATACTGGAGATTGAGCCAGACATGACTCATGTGCCACATTACATCCCCATAAACATATAATATAATTATATAATATAAATATATAAGTGTATTATTATTCAATATATTATGTTTAAAGTCGTTTAGCATGGCTAATGCAGAGTTTTGAGTCACCTTTGGATGCCTTTGAGGAGGTTAATTGCACTATGAAGATTGCGGCTGTAAAGCCTGATCTTTAACCTGCTGTGGCATCCTGTTAACAGCTCCCGCAAGCAAGTGGCAGTGCCAGCAGCCTTCTGAATTCTTTTTTTTGTTTTTGTTTGTTTGCTGTGTTTTTTTACCTACTCTGCGGTGACAGTTGTTCTTTAAACCATCTCAGGTATCTGGTGAAGAATTTGTCCACCCTCTTCAATGCCACTGACTATGAGGTCGCTCCCCCAGAGTACCACCGCAAGGCTGTGTGAGAGCACGTGACCCTCCCGACGCACGGCGCCCCCACAACAATACCACATGTACAATAATCACAACTACCGGTCTGAGTGGAAAGCCAGGCGAAGTGTTTCTTCTGAACTCAGCTGTCGCCTTTTCCATTCACTCAGGAGCTGTGTCGTTCCAGACACATATGGGAAAAGTCAAAGTAGTTTTGTCAATGCACACACACACACACACACACACACACACACACACACACACACACACTCACACTCACACACTTCCTGCCATTGAAAAGCGAAAAGAAAAATATTTTTATCTCCTAACTAGTTACTGTTTTAACAAAGTACAGTAGTTCTTTGGTGGCTTTTTGTGCATTCCACCTGATTGATTTGACTTTTTATTTACTGGCAATGTTGCATGTGTGTATTTATGAGTGTTCCTTCCTGGAACATTAGGTGCAATTTTTTGTCCAAATCATAATGTGTTTTTACTAATCAAACCTCAATGAACCCATGTGATATGTATTTGTTAGTTGGCTCATTTTTTAATAAAGACGTTTCTACACAGTTTCTGCATAGTCTTTCATAAAGGTTGGTATTGAATTGCTATGTAGTCCACAACATAATTAATGTGATAGCTGACTTTTAAATATGTCATTTGCTGAGGTGCACTCACCCATTAGCTACTACATTGAAGAGTGGCTTAATTTTCTTCACGTAGGTCTCCTGGTTTGTTTTTGTTGATCGAGGCGATAATAAGGAGCTGCAGGCCAGCTCTGCTCTTTACTAAACAGTAAACACCCAATTACAAACAGTTACATATTTGTTTTTCTCACTTGATTTGACACATTTCTTAAAACTTAGGGCCATGCTCTCAAAACAGTTATCAGCCATCAGTGCCACTGCAAAATGAACTTTTTTTTGCAGATAATACCCTGTCCAACCTACACGGTACTGGAGCAAGACTTTTTAACAGTTGAGATCTGCATTCATACATTAATAATAAAATAATAATAATAATGAATTGCATTTATATGGCGCTTTTCTAAGTACTCAAACTTACTCAAAGCGCTTTACAATGGTTCATTCATTCATACAGGGGGGGGGGGGGGGGGCATTGGGAGGTGGAGCGGCGAACAGTCGACGCCAGCGTCCCCACTTTTTCCCACATTCACACACCAATGGTGGCAAGCTAGCGCCGACCGAATCATTGGAGGCAATGTAGGGTTCAGTGTCTTGCCCAAGGACACTTCGACATGTGGACAGGAGGAGTTGGGATTCGAACCGCCGACCCACGGATCAATGGACGACCTGCTCTACCTCCTGAGCCACAGCCGCCCAGCAGACCACATTAGACCATACACATCCTATAAGCTAAACATTTACAGATACTGTAATACAATTATTATTATATAGTATATCAAGTATAAACCATTGTTGCCACAGACTATAAAACTATATGTTTAGTTGAGATTTTGTTAACTCTGATAAAGTATGAAGACTTTGAATAGCCTGGGAATACCCTTATTCCATGTGTCTCCATTCAACGAGATGCTTTATTTCACTGGCTGTGCCGAATCCATGGCAACTGTTGCTATGGTGTTGTAGACGGGTGTATGTGAGGCCAGGCAACATGTGGTGAAGTATTCTTTGAATGATGTTGATTGAAACACCATGGGATTCTTAGAACAATAGACCCCAGAACAATCCATTCCCCAATTTCCCCGCAGTTCATGGCATTTTACTTACAGTACATACACAGTTAAATCCAAGAACTGTACAAGAAGCCTTCCACTAAAACCAGTTGAAACAAGGTGAGGAGGTTTGGCTAGAGACTAGCATTTCAACAATGTTGATAGAGGACCAGAAGGTGGCATCATTTTCCTCCAGCTTTTACCTTATTTGTTGTTCTCATTCTAGCCCATCATTTGTGTACAATATTAGGACTACAACATGTTGAATTGTTTTTGTCTACTTTACTGTTTATTTATATGAAAAGGTGTATGGCATTCTATGAATTATTATCAATGGAGCAGGTTTTCTTTTAGTTTTTAACAAAACAGACTACACAGTAGTGTTATTAATTTACAGTAACTGACAGTGAGTGTGCAATGTAACAAAAGGCTGATTTTAATTGTTATGTTCAGTTCTTCTAACAGTTGTACCTATCTCCCCACTCTCTGTTAAATGAAGAAGAAAAAAAACAACACAATAAGCCTATTTGCTTCCTGCAATAATTGACAGAGTGAACTAGCCTGGGAATGAAATAATAGTCATTTACTGTCACAGTTCATGTTTCTGCATGGCCACACAATTTACAACGTGTGTGTGTGTGTGTGTGTGCGTGTGTGTGTGTGTGTGTGTGTGTGTGTGTGTGTGTGTGTGTGTGTGTGTGTGTGTGTGTGTGTGTGTGTGTGTGTGTGTGTGTGTGTGTGTGTGTGTGTGTGTGTGTGTGTGTGTTTTTGTGTGTTTGGGCGGTTGGGTGGAAGCTGAGAACCACTAATCACATAAGCATGATAAAGGGGGTGTAAAAGGATCCTTCATGCAATGAATAGTCCTGTTATATTCTATTGTGTTGTGGAATTCTATTCTAATATGTGGTATAGTGTAGTAGGCTACTGTACATTTCTACAAAAACTGTATCAGGACAGTGGTGGTTATTCAAATGTTTTCTTCCCCCTTCAGGTGACCCTGACGTCATAGCATTCAGGTAACCCTGACGTCATAGGCGTTCAGGTAACCCTGACGTCATAGCATTCAGGTTGTCCTCCTGCGTTGTCCCAGGATGTCTATAGCAGTGTTGCCATATTTTGTGAGAGAAATAAGCAACCAGGTATTCTTTTTTTAAATGTTGGAGTTTGGAAGCGCTTGTTTTCAATAACGCAACGTCCTGCTGCCTCCTGCATTGTGCGACATTTCGAGACAGGTGGTACGAAGTACCGTTATTAAAGTGATTTCCAACGAGCGCTTCCAAACCCCAACACTTAATAATCACCTGCACAGAATTTCTTGACAGAAAGTCAGAAAGTAGCTCATAACATGTCTGCGGTGGATTTTTATGAAACAAAAACTTTGCAGATAGAAAGAGGATAATTCAAGCTTTCCGTACAGCTGAGTTTAACGTTGTTTGACTATTCTGTTTGGATGTATAGGCTGTCAAGGGTTGGTATTGTAAGATGCTCTGGATTCCAGATATTAAAATAGAATCTAAGAGTTGCTTGTGACTAAAACAAGCCCAAAAAAACGCAACCCGCAACTACCAATTTCTACAAGCAACTTTACAGGGGGGGAAAAGCCCAAAGTCGCTTATAATAAGCCGACATGGCAACACTGGTTGTCCTGTGTTGTCCCAGCAACTCTGGCGAGGAAGTCCCTCCCTCTCTTACAGCTCATTGGTCCAATTATAGAGACGATTCTGAACATGGCCGTTTAATTGGTTTAGAAGGATGTCAATCTAAAAGCAAAGTCTAGTAGTTTATGTTGGGGCATCAGGTGAAACTTGCCCCAGGACGGTGGAGAAATAAGTTATTCTGTCTTTTAAGGTTTTAATGAGTTACTTCTGTTTATGGTTGTTTTTTTAATCTTTACAACTTATTTAAGGGTCACGAGATATTACAGTCACAATGAAGAGCCTGAAATATCGACTGAAAAAACATGAAGTCAACATCACAGTAAGTTGAATTATGGTTTTGTATGGTGGAATTGTCATTCCATAAGGTGTGCGGTTGATAGAACGTCATGAATGTTTGTGCCGATCATCAAACATTGATCTGGTGATTTTATTTACGCTGGAGTTGTGTGTGACTGATGTTTTCAACCTATTGTTAACGACCACGTTTTATCCGACACGTACGTCTCCCACCGCTGGAGTTTATTTGAAAGTGATCTTCAATCTGAACCGAAGCACCTGCACTTGACCAGTTGAGCTATATGTATGGTTTGTACCGCAGAGGAAGAAGAAACACCGTCTTATTGTTAACTTCTTTTTTTTAATGTCTTACATCTCGAAAAAGCAAAAAATAATCACTCAACAGGCAACAGCGCCTCGAAAAAAAAACGTGCTTCATAAATCAGTGCAAGTTACTTACAACAGTTGCAAAAAGTTCTTCAACTTAAATTTCTACTCGTTCGTCTATGTGTGTAGCTTGCCTAGCCTTGGATCAAGTCTATCATAGATGTATTTTTTTTTTATCGATTTTGACATTTTTATATGTACGATAGTCTTGGCTAGCATCCCCCAGTGCGTCCTGCACTTTCACCAGTAAAGCCCGTACTTCTCCGTACATGTACACAAAATATATATAAGGTGCTTACCTAGTTGCCCCAAATGTTAACTTGCGCTTCGGAGTCTTTGTGCAATGTATTAGTGCGTAGTTTTCAATAATGAAGTGTTTTAACCCCGTCTGTGGCGGATTCTGTCAGAAGTTCCCTGTATTCCTCAATGGGCGGTAGTGACGGTGCGCATCCGGTGAAAGACAATAATACACTCAATGTAAACAGGAAGTAAACGAGGGGGAAATGGCGTTCGGGCCACAGACGGGATTAAATACTTATTTATTAACAAATATGGACTAATACATTGTAGAAAGACTCCGAAGCGTGAGCTAACATTTGTGGAAACCGGGTCAGCACCTTTATATATTGTATTTATACATGTACGGAGAAGTACGGGCTTTACTGGTGAAAGTGCAGGACACACTGGGGGTTGCTAGCCAAGACTAGCGTAGATTCGAAAGTAAAAGTCCAAGACTCGATAAAATACAACTATGATAGTCTTGATCCAAGGCTAAAGCTTGCCGAAAAGAACTGATCTAAGCAGCTTGTAGATCAGTTCTGTTCGGCATGCGACACCACGGTATAAATGAGGCATGTTGTGAGGTAGCCATGGGCCCCCATTGGACCCAGTAAACAGCCATGCATTCTCGTGATCTTCTTTTGAAAGAGGGTTTAAGAGTAGAAACTCCCTAGACACGCCTGGCGTCATGTTTTGACTTGTCGAGGTGTGAATAATTAAAAAAGAGGGGAAAAAGCAGACTTCATTGGACAGACGAATTCTCGCATTTTGAACCGCATGTAGTGTGTTACTGACTGTTGCTAACCCATTCCGTGTATCTGTTGTTTTCCCTGGCTTGCATTGATCCATACTCAGTGATCGAAAAAGTACTCTGATTTTTTACTTAAGTAAAAGTATCACTACCACTTAGTAGAAATACTCTTTTACAAGTAAAAGTCTGGTATTCGAAATGTACTTGAGTAAAAGTACTAAAGTATTGGTATCAGAATATACTTAAAGTACCAAAAGTAAAAGTACTCATTATGCATATTTTCAAATAGCTAAAGTATGTATAGGGCGGAAGTGGTTAATATATGTTTTGTTATAATAATCAAAATCTACAAAAGTAACTAGTAACTAAAGTTTTCAAATAATTGTAGTGAAGTAAAGGTACAATTTTGTCTCTTGAGATGTAGTGCAGTCGAAGTAAAAGTACTGGAAATTTGAAATACTCCAGTAAAGTAAAAGTTCCTAAAAATTGTACTTAAGTACAGTACTTGAGTACAGTACTTAGTTACTTTCCACCACCTACATGGAAATCATCACAAACCAGCTGTGGCATGTGAACCTAGTTAACATACTTAACTGTACCATTTTTCTGTTCTTTGTGGTATTTCTAAGCGGCTTGCATTGCATTACAATTCCGTTCTGTTCAATATCTAGAAATTAAGTAAAATAATCTGTTGTCTGTGTGTGGAAGGACGGTAGCCCTGGAGAGAGGAGCCTTTCAGGAACACCTTATTATTGCTGTGGTGGCATAGCCAATTCTCAGCCTTTTAAATCAGAAAATCCACATTTCTTGGCTAGTTGGACAATAACAATATATTTTTATGCAGCTGGCTCTGAAAACCTGCCACATTTTATTTTAAATTAATGTAATGAATGTAAAAGTCTGAGGCAAACTATTAAGAAAATAACTGGATGCAGGTCGAGTGGGCACCTACATTTTGTGGGCACATAAACATTGCAAACTGGTATTTTTTTCTAAGGCAAACTATTAAGAAAATAACTGGATGCAGGTTGAGTGGGCACCTAAATATTGTGGGCATATAAACATTGCAAACTGGTATTTTTTTCTAAACCGTAAAAAAAAGAATAAATGTGTGCTTTGGAAAATGGTCGGATATAGGCTAATGTAAATTATACTTGATTTGAACGTGCACTATGCATCAGACATTATTAGACCTACATTTAACCATGAACTTCTTGTTTATGCCCAATGACATGGCTTGCTTCCCACAGGTTTTGTAGCAATTGTAAAAAAAAAATAACTAAAAAGAAAACACTGGTGCCCACTGTTGGGGTTACCAAATAACTAATGGCATAAACGATAAACACATATTTGAGGGATTGTTTCTTGGCTAGTTGGGCAATAACAATAATATTTCTTTGGCAGCTGGTTTTGCGAACTTGCCAAGAATTAAATGAACTCACTTATGTAAAAGCCAGAGGCAAACTGTTAAGAAAATAACTATGGCATAAATACATGTTTGAAGGATGGTTTTAACTTTCATTAAAGGATTTTGCGTGCCAGGACAAGCATCAGGTTACTTGGATAAGTTGGCTGTGCTTCTGTTCCGGGGTCAATACTTAAGAAACCTCTTGAGTTGTGATGAGGGATGACGTTGGTTTTAATTTTGAGCACAATGTATAAGCCTGGTTATAAGAACATTTCAGATAGAATCATCACCCCTTCAATATGAAACTCGCTCCAATGTAATTTTAATCTTCTGGTCTATAGAACTTTACATAGAGCTCAATATATTTGCATCATGAGAGCCATCCTCTCTTCATAACGACTCTGTCCCTCTGAACTATGCTCACTGTTAGGACATCTATTACAACACTCACAATCACACCCACTTATTAAGAGCTGGTAGGTAGACCCCACAATTTTATTCCATGTTGTTGTAGGTGCAAGCGGTTATTAATTACTGTACTTGAGAAATAAGGTAAAAACAAACATTCATTAGGCGTGTGTCTCATGAAACAGCCCCCAATGCTGTAGCCTTCAGGCCAATGACTTTTAAAGAGATAGGGAGGAGGCGGAGAAATAAGTGGAACTTTCTTTTGGAATGTGAACAATAGCTGAGTTTAATCCAAAGCCAATCACTTGGGGCTATCTTCTTTCACTGCAATATATTTTCCTTCACATTCCTTTTACTCCTACAGGCACATTTGGTGATGTGAGGGAAAGGTTTGTGCATGGGTGGCTAGTTATATTTTAAGTTGTGAGGTTTGGGGGCTAGCTTAAAGGAGGGTCAAGAAGGTCTGGAAGGGGACACCTCCTCCTTGGGGGGTATGTTCATTTCTCTTAAGGTGCTGGCATACTGCGTGGTTTTGGCCATCGATCATAACTTTTCACGCTGTACAGCATGAAAAAATAAATGCATCTGAATGATTATTCATCTAGAATCGAGTCTACTTGCCACACTGTCCACCGCAACTATGCCCAGCATATGTCGAGTCAATGTTTGACCCCAATAAAAAAATAAAAATGAAAGTGTGGGCTTGACTTGTCAGAAGAGGGTGGGTTGGCAATTCTCCAAAGGGTGCTGATATCTCCAGCCATTTTTATGAACCTGTCTACATTACATAGACTAGCAGATACAGATAGTGATTGGTTCCCCATGATCTAACACGTGACCTTCTCTTTACTTTTATGTGTTTGTAGTTGTTATATAACAGTCACTCTTAGGTTGAAAATCGTCTTGGCAACAGCTACACTGCATGGACATTCTGACACCGCCAGAACACACTCTTATGGCGTGGCACGTACAGTATATGGCCATCTTTGACCCTGTCAGATTGAGCGATCTCACTACGATGTGGAAAAACATTTCTTGGACTACACTATAAGACTGTAGGGCTGGATATAGCCACATTACCACAATACCGAGGTTATTTGATGCATGCTGCAGGGTTGAGCTCATTACAGCAATTTATTTGGCTGGTGAAAGTTTCAGGAGTGCATACAGTATGTTGTGTGATATGAAATGCTTACCATAAACACAATAATCATTGCATAAACACATAATCAAGTTATCATCACTGACTGTCTTCCATCTCATGTTCAAGGGCTTTGGGGAGAAATTAAACTTTCAAGTCACTTGACGCTGTGTGTGGGGGTGTGTGTGTGGGGGTGTGTGTGTGGGGGTGTGTGTGTGTGTGTGTGTGTGTGTGTGTGTGTGTGTCGGCTTGAATACTTGATAAAAAGACAGAAGCACAGTTGTAGTTAGAGATAGCAGCAAGTGCTACGCCTACTTCTCTATGTGGTAAAATGCCCAAACAACTGATACAGCCAGTTGACCTATTTTCTAATCCAAATGTTACGTTGCATATTTTTGGTAAATTCTGCCTTTAAGCCAATTAAGTGACTCGGGAGTAGTGGGTGAATTTGGACAAGGCAATATGCTGCATTTGTGGGAAGAAAATATTACGTATTACCTCAAACTACATAAAATCTGAGATTGCATTCCATTGTATATGGACCAAAATGAAAACAGCCTTCTGGGGCTTTTTGTGTTATCCCTTTAGCATATGTTTTTTTTACTGTACTACTGTACTGTTAACAAACTTGTTAATTAAGTATTTAATAAATCAATCAACAACAACACATCACTGGAATCTCTGCCATCATGGATTTTAGATTGAGCTGGTGTGTTGGAAATGACTTACTACACTTTTCAAGTGTTCACAATTGGTAAAGTTCAGTTGAGATGACGAAGAGGTTGGGACCCAAATCATACTTATTGCAAAAAGTTGCACTGTCGTACCGAGCTTCCTCGTGTCCTGTCAGCTGTACCCCACGACTGACACAGCCCAGGGTAGCCAAACCAGCCTGGAGACCTGTGCTCTGGGGTTGCAAAAGCACAGGTTTGCACCATTGCTCAGCCAGTGTTTTTCACCAAAAAGTGACTTGTCAGTTGGCAATATTTGTATTCCCTTTTATTGAAACCAAAATTTGATTGTCATCATTCTTAATCTCAAAGAGCTTTTATCAATATTTCGTTATTCCTCTTATGTCAAACATGAGGACTGTTTCTATACATCCTCTTCATGTAGCATGCTGATTCCATCTTCCTCTGACCTTTGCACACGTACAGTACTTTCTGTCAGCAACGGGTCATTGCAAATTATGCAAAACACTAATGCCAAGTAGTAGGGATGCAAACGTTAAGGAATTGAATTAATAGTTGTCTTATTTTTGACAATAGTCAATAATAATAGAACCTGCATTTTACTTTGCATCAAGAAGGTCTACCTGTCCTACACTCACAATTACAAACACGTCATTGATTTGTCTGTTCGCCATCTCTCAATTGTTTCCAAACTTTGCACAAATATAAGACCTGGGTTGGGATATTTAATAGGCTGCTTTTCATGCTTTAATTGTCATCTTTTAAACTTTGATTGAAACTGAGATTTTGCCCCTGTTTTTGCTCAGTAGTGGGCGCATGCATGCATGCACGCATGCACAAACAAAACATGAACCTCTATCCAATGAAAATTGCCTCCCATCGCCTGGGAGGTGTTTAGGGCTTATGACGGCAATGACTCTTAATAGTCAGGGGATATTAGCAGAAAAATGTCCAATCTTGGAATAAATTCCTTACCAAAAAAAATCTTCACCAATGTGTTTGTAAAAGTGTCTAGTAACACATCTCACAAAGACTGAAATGCAGTTTCACTAGGAGAATTTTTGACAGCTGCTGAAAGTTGGGGTACCCACAATAACCTTATGCGGGGAAAATAAATCAAAATTTAATTCTGTTTTAAGTAGCATGTGAGGGGTCAAACTAGGGTGTTTTTATGATTCTGAATCCATTGCAAGCATTTGTTTTGCACCAAAACCACTCCTTGGGCTAAAAACGGCCCAACCTCAATGGGCTTTTTACACAAAAAGTATACCTGGAAAAGGATGGCTTATGGCTATGGCCATTTTTAGCCCAAAAGTGGTTTTGGTGCAAAACAAATGCTTGCAATGCATTCAGAATCATAAAACACCCTAGTTTGACCCCTCACATGCTACTTAACTCTCTCAGTGCCAGACCCTGAGTTATCCCGAGTTTTAGGGTTATACCCTCAGTGCCAGAACGATGCACGCATGCACTGTATACGTGGTGGTCAAATATCTAATCAATGCAATGCATACTTGTTGTTATATTCCTTAATCAAAGATTTATTGTACCATTTGAGAAACAAATGTACTGGGGCCCAGATGTTTATGTGAAGGCTTTCTGTAAGCATAGTAATTCTAATGTACAAGCAAGTCATCGTATTCATTAGGTACTTTCAGAGAGTTACGAGGCTCTGTAAATGTCAAATTAAAACAATACAGCAATGCGTTGTTATTAAAAATAAACTACTTCTCAATATTTATTATTTTATTTTAAAAGCAATACTCAGTCAACTTATTACATTTTTAACAGAGTAACTTTCACTTGTAGAGGAATGATATTTTACCAGGAGAATCTATACTTTGTCCATCTCTGTTTGAATTTTGTTTTGTTTTTGTTTTCATTCACTGACTGAAATGAGCCTCTCATGTGAGCTCACGAGGAAACAGTGACTCTGCTATCAGCTGGTCTGTGGTTGAGTCTAGAGGGAATTTCTCATCCGATGTGAACAATGGATAAAGGCTGGTCCTGAGTCTTCATGTTCGTTTCTGCTCTCTGTGCTGCAATATTTTAGCCACTTAAACCCCAAAGTTGGTTGATCGGGGTCCCTCAGGGCTCTATACTAGTGTCTTTTCTGTTTTTTGCTCTACATTAAAGTTGTGAGCTTGTAGACCTTCTATTTTCTGCAAAGGGTTTCCCTAGAATACGAATGCCTGGGGTTTAAGTTGTTAAACGTTGTTGGTTTATGGTAAGCCTATACCATAACCTTGTGAATATGTTCTGTCCCCCTCAAAAACAAAACCTACTGTAATTCCTTCTGCACAAGTGCATTTAAATTTGACAACTGACTGTAATATATAAAAACTTGTTTTTTATAAAGGCACCTCACAAACCCCGGAGTACAGTAAAAACCTTAAAGACGGGGTGCCGTGATTTTCTGTGATTTCCCCCCCCCCCCCCTAAAACACAATCATCAGGTATTATGGTTATACTAGGAGGAAGATTTTTTTCAAAAAAGTGTACAGAAATGGTTAAAATTATGTTTTTATGTGGACACGCCTCCAGTTCATTAAGTATACCTGGTTCTCACCTTAGCACCTCCTCCACCACCTTAGCACCACCCACCTGTCCTAGTCCCTCCTCATGCCCACACCTGTTGTGTTATGATAATGAGGGGGACGGTATATTTTTACTATGTCACTAAAGGGCTGTTTTTCTATTGGCACGTTTGACCCTCAAGGTTTCAGCCTCCAGGTAGAAACTCAAAATAGTCAGAAGACATAAAACACCATAAAAACACCACCAGGGCTTAAGGAAGTTCTATCAACCTCATAGACACATGAAAAACAGAAAAAGTGCAAAACCATGGCACCACCTCTTTAAGTGTTAATTCAAGCTAGAGGGTGTTCAAATGTAACCAAATGTACCCGTCATGTGAAATATGACCCCTTTGGCTTTCCAGAGCAGACCTACACACTCACAACGCATGCACATTGCGATGTTGTGAGCATGTAAATTCGTGTCCATACATTCCAGTAATTCATTTGCTAATCGGTAGCAGCAGTAGCTAGAATTAGAATTGATTATCTAACTGGTTCACTGTTGAATGTGTCAGATTTGTTTTTGTAAGATAACGGAAGCACTCGGACATTCCACAGCATCTGTAGCAGAGGGGATTATGATCTGTATCATGGACTCATACCATCCTGGGACCTAGTCTAGCTTGGGGTAGGCCTGGGCAATAAGTCAATATATCAATATTGTCTAAATTGTTGCTGACATACTATATACTGTAGGTTTGAGAGCTGGCTTGTCTTCACAATCTGGCATTATCTCCCAACAACTACAAACAATGGTATTGTGACTTAATCACATATAGAATGCACGTGTACCAGTTAAGGCTGTCACGATCATGAAATTGTGCTTGACGATCCATTGTCATACAAATTATTGCGCTTAACGATTTTAAATGTGTTTTTGGCGTTGAACGTTGGAATAGAAATTGTATTTCTGTTTGCCTTTTAGGCTTTGTAAACAAAAATTGCACAGGGTAGATATGACAAATAAATTAAATGTATAAAGAAATGACTGAGTGACATGTGTAATTTTATACTTTTAAAATATTTGTGAAATAGCCGATTTCGCTCGCAACTCGTCACCTCAGAAAATATCGCCTCGCGAGCTTGTAGATCTGCTATTTTTTTTAAATCTTTGAAAATGTTGAACATTTTTCAACATGGAAACGATTATGACAATTAGGCAAAAACAAATTTTCAATTCAAATACTTGATGATAATAATATTAATAATAATTGTGACAGGCCAGCGTTGTCCTATACATCATCACAAAAAAGTTGCATCCGAAAGTTATTGTTTGGGGCTGAAATCCACACCATTTTCTAAATCGTGTTTGTCAAGAATGTTTGAGCACTGACACAGAGTGCGTAGTATACTGTACACAGCTCGCTGTAGCAACAAGCAGTTCATTAATGTCTCTAAATTAAGTAATTCTACCAAAACACCAGCACTAGTTTTCTGTTTCAGTTTGTTAAAAAGTCACAAAAAGGTATACATTGTTTATTTCTTTAAACCAACTTTCCATAGAAAAAACACGATAGGATGGCACCTCTTCATTTAATGTACAGGAACAAATCCTAGAAATGCTACAGGAAATTGAGTTTCATTTATTTTTAATTAGTTTTTGCTTTGTAATCATGCTACATGCTGCTACTGTATCTCCTACATTTGGCTACATGGTCTCTCAACCATGTCACACCTCTTGTTCTCTCTTGCGATACACCAGGGAAATAATCTCTTTGCATGATGGATACATCCCCGGCAATCCTCTGCTGAGTCATTAACCATCCAGGAACAACATCCGATTGTGATGATTGAGGTCATAAACTGTCCACCTCCCATTAGAAAAATAATTCCTCCTATAGGGTTGAAGAATCATACAGTGCAAAGAAAAGAGACACTATCCAAGGATGAGCTTCCAAACAACGACCACTCTGTGACGGCAGTGTAGAGGTGAAATGCCACGTCCCATACAATCCCCTGCCCTATGTGCTCCACTGGCACAAACCCTCTATGGAGTTCATCCAGGAATGAGGTACTCTGTGTTGTATGGCCCAATTAGTTGTTTATGTAACCGCAATCCCATTAGAGGATATTGTTGCACACATTGTGATGTTGGCACCTCTCTGGCCTCGGACACCCACTCTTTTCCCTATCACCTTTCTTCCTCGAGTCGCCAGTATGTTATGGCCAAGTTTGGAAACCAGCCTAATACTTGGCCTACTGTCTCCAAAGAGTCTTGTTCAAAACTCATGTCTGTATGTATAAGGGATGCAACAGTTCTCTGTATTATATAGTACCGTACGGTTCGCCATCCACAGATCAATATGAACTTGTTAGTTTTGCAGTTAAATTTCGCATTACTACTTTACATGCATTTCCTAGTGCCACATTGGTGAAGTGGTGACATAAGGTTTGTTTGTCCCTTGAGCATATGATGAAAGACTGACGATAACTAAACAATGATTATTGTGTTTGTGAAAATATGACACCGGTCATATACTGGAATATATCTGAAGGAAAAAGCTTTAAAGCGAAATAAAGAAGGAAATGGTAGCATTTTTCCTTGTCCTTGGGCACAAAACATGTACCGAAACCGTGACCCAAAACCAGAGCTACATATTGAACTGTGGCCTAACTGTCTTGCTGCATCCCTAGTACATGTATGTATTAGAACTGGGGTGGTATACATTTTTTGTTGGCATGGTAATAAATCAATGTGTACCGCCGTTTCTTCGGTTAACCGCTGTTAAAGATAGAATTCTAAAAATCGTATTTTAGATCAAAAACAAACAGTGGAGTTGATGTGAACTTTGACAGTAGTAGTAGTCGACTACGGAGCCCCTAAACTTTAGGGCCTAAAGGGTCATCTTCTATTTAAAAAACAAATAATCAACATAGTATGAAATGAATCATATGAATAAAGCTATTTAATGAACAGGGTATATATACCAGGGGTCAGCAACCTTTTTGACATGAAGTGCCATGTTTTTATTTCCTTGATAGTCAGCATGCCATATCAACATTAAGTTTAATTATGACACCACATCAAAATGAAATATTTCCAACAGATTTTGATTGTCCATAAATATAACAACCTTTTTTTTTTGTTCAATATTTGCTTTCACATCAGGACATTGTAATAAACTCAGAGCAATAACCCACCTACGTATCTTGCAGACTCCCTCCCCAGTCAGAGTTCAGAGTTTGAATGAATGTAGAATTATGTGCTGGATGAACTTTGCATACAGATGTGAGGGGACTTGATATTCAAAAAGTCTCTCTCTCACACTTATGCCAGTGATTACCCTTCTCTGCACCCGTACCTGTTGCCTACGCCTGGTTTATACTTTTTAGGCTGTTATTGTTTTATAAAGACAAGAATGCAGGCAGCTGGTAAATGAACATGGACAAGTAATAAACCCCTCCCAGGTTAGGCGACGGTCAAGTTGTAAACCTTAGTCTCTACAGAAAGTAACACACTTTTGCGTTCCAAAAATAACTGATTTACAATCTGACAACATATTGCATCGCGATGCGTTGTTAGCGTGTAGATCTGCTCTACAGAGCAGACCCAACCCCGCCCCCACCCCTGACCGTTTTGCAAGTGACACCCTTACAACAACAGAGTAGCCTACAGTAGATAGATGGAAGACAGCCAATCGTGACACTAAACAATGATTTATCGTGAATAATTAGTTCTACAAGCGTTTCATTCTATAGGATGCCTACTGCTTTTGAGGTGCCGACGTATGTTGCTCGTAGTGACAGCAGAGCTGCCTTTACTCTTCCAGAGCCACGATATTAATTCACATGTCAACTAGGACCAAATAAATTAATGCACGTTACATACGTAGCATCCATTTTCTTTATTCAGGGAAGTAAGGCAGTCTTTCCACTTGTGTATAAATGACATGACATGGCCAATGATACTGTAAGTAGGCCTATAACCACGACATGCCTAATGATAAGTAGGCCTATAACCATGACATGGCTAATGATAAGTAGGCCTATAACTACGAGATGGCTAATGATAAGTAGGCCTATAACAACTTAAAATCATTCAGCTTGAAATTCCTGAATGCATAGCAAGTTGGCAACACAATTTGAAATAAGTTAAGGACTTTGTACGGTGAACAAAAGGTTGGTCAAATAGCGATAATAGCGGATCTACAAGCTCGCACCTTTTAGTACACTGGTTTAGACAATGCATCTGCAGCTAAAATAATTATAATGGGTATGTATAGTATTTTCGATTTTGGTGGGCTATGTGCAAGCATTGACAGTAGCAAAACATTATGTTACTATGACCGCTGTTGTGCTAACTGAGTGAGAGTTTTGAAAGAGTGCACTCGGTATTGAGAAATGCTGGTCGAAATTATATAAAAATATATTTGTTCTATGCTGTTTTGTAACCATGTTACAACTAAATTTGCTGGCAATAAAATTCCTTATAACTCCAATAACTTGAATCACATTTAAGATATTGGAACATTTGCTCACACCTTCTTTGAGAAAATGAGCAGGAAGTGGAAAGTGTTGTGTCAGTTCTTCCCAAGTGTGTGAACCTCTACCATCATGTCATTTGATCTACCCTTCCCATCCCTCCTCTTCTGCCTCCACCACATTATCATCTCCCTTTCTCAGTGAGGTGATGGTCGAGTTTTCCCGCAATTTACAGGATTTCAGGTTTGTCAGACCAGCACAATCCATTGTTTTCGCTTGAGAAGTTTACAGTTTGCTTGTGTCCTCTTCTGGCTTTTATGCATTTCCGATCCCGCCCGTGATCCCCCCCCACCCCCTGAGGGTAAAGCTTTTGGACAAGGTGACCCCTGTTGCCCTTGAAGTGGTGTTGTTTTACAAACTATAGACAAGAGCAGAGATGGGTTTGTTGATGGTGGTATGAGAGGGTAGAGGTAGGAAGGACGCTGTTGTTGGGATCATGGGAGAAAAACGCTGATGAAGGCCTGAGTAGCCGAAACGCGTCCGTTTGTCAGAGACTGCTGCTGCGGTAAATAATCAAATTAAAAGAAAAATCACCTTGTGAGTGTGGACTGTTTCTGTAGATGAGATCATGGAGAAACACATCTTATTTCAGTGCTGCTTTTGGGCATACAACTTCAACCCCATGATTGAACCTTTCTTCTTAGTTTTTTTAGATGTTTTACTTAATGAACTAATCAGATGCGTGCAGAGTGTTCAGAACCACCCCATTTAGTGTGTTTGTTGTGTTTTTACTAGATTTACTAGATGATGAACAACAAAAGCTGTTTGTTAAATGAACAGAAGAAGACTAACAAATAGTGATTCTTTTGCTGGATGTTGTGATTACAATATATTAATTATGGCAACCACACTAATTAGGGCAATCACACCTTGTGGATGAAACCTTTTCTTTTATCAGCTGTGCCATTGACTGCCGTCTGTGCACAGATATGCACAACAAATAAGTCCAAATGGTCTCCATTTTTAAAAGCCCAGTCTATAAATATTATATTAATTGAGGATGAGGACTAACAGCACCTGCAAGGACATTGTTCTGTTACAGTCTGAAAGGGCGTAACAGGCCTGCATATAACTCTGTTTCCACTGATGCGACAGAAAAAAATAGGATAGGAAGGAGAAAGCTTCTAAAACCAGGAAGAGACTGGATGGAGGGCAGGAATGGGGAAAGAGAGTTGGCAGTAAAAACGTCACACTGTACTTACCACTTACTGTAGAACTGTGCCATCATGCACTGTACTAATACTGTAGCTGCACCAAGTATTGCACACTTTTCTATGCTACGCTGTGGTCTCTCTGTCCACACAACTTCAGAGTTTAAATAAACACTCAAGATTGTGCAGTATACCGTCTGCTTTAGTGTGCTTCGTTTAACCCATTAAGACCGGGAATGCATCTGTGTAACCACTTCAATTATTTTATACTTTGGCTATTCAAAAATAGCAGATATACAAGTTCTTTTTTTTTTTCTTAAATCTTTATCCCGCGAATTTTGTAACCCATTTTTTTCACCCGGTGCCAATTTCCTAAGTGATCCTGGGCGCTACACCTGCCCTACACCAGCACTACACCAGTCCCCTTCAGCCTAGGGAGGCCAGGTCCGAGCTCATGCTTCCTTCAATGCATGAGAGCCTACTGACCTTCTTGTCACCTGACAGGGGGGAGTTTCCCTGGTAGGACGTAGCGCGTGGAAGGAACACGTTATTCCAACCAGTTCCCTTCCCCTCCATCAGGCGCCCCGGCTGTCATGGGGGAGGCGGTATAGCGACCAGGATTACTACATGTTTTTGTGAGGGTATTAACTACCCTAGGAGACACGGGGAGAACATGCAAACTCCACACAGAGTAGGCCCTTTCACCAACCCCATGGTATGGGTGCTGATGACGCGGAGGAGAAGACACGCCCCCAGCGCCCACAGCGTCCCCGGCGGGAATCGAACCCAGGACCTTCTAGCTGTGAGGCGACAGCGCTACCGACTGCGCCACCGTGCCCCCCCGCAGATATACAAGTTCATAGCACGGCACCGAGTGCCGCGCTATGAACTTGTAGATCTGCTATTTTTGAAAAATCGCGAACATTTGTGCAAATATTTAAATATATATATATTTTTTTAAAGGGAAAGGTTTTGACTCAAATCTTTGCTTCTGGGGGTCCCTATTACAAAATATTTTGAGATGAGGGTCCGCAGTCAAATACGTATAATGTTGGGGGTCCTTGGCATGAAAAGTCTGAGAACCACCGATATAGCAACATGAGTTTTTTTCAGAAAACTGTTAGGATTTAGAAGACATTTTGTAGAATCGGCCTCAGGTCTCAATGGGTTAAGTTTGTGTGTGAAGGGCTTAATACCCTTGAGGCAGGACGGAGCACTCTTGTTTCTATTCATCAGAAGAACCCACCCTGGCTCTCTGCCCCCTGTGACGTCTCAGGGCAAAGCCCTTACTCACCAACTAACCACTTGAAATGACGACAGAACTATACTTTATTAACTGAAGAATTCTCTCCATCCCATTGGCAACATCCCACCTGTCCTTAACCCATTAAGACCTGATGCCGATTCTACAAATGCCTTCTAAATCAGTATTTAAATCACACTTTCAAGATAAAAAAAAAAAAAAATCTAAAGTAGCAGATGTACAAGCTCACAGTGTGGCACAAAGTGTGATCTTGTATATCTGCTATTTTTGAATAGAACGCTAAAATCTGAAATGACATAGATGCTTTCCCTATTTGGACTGACAAAACTCCCCCCACTGATGTTAATGAATGTCTCTGATGCTTAATGGGAGTTGTATCTCACTGTATCTCAGCGGTGTCAAAAGAATTAAAGGCTGTGAATGTTCCTGAGCAGAGTAACAAAGGCAAAAGGCCTCAGTATATAAACTATGGTAATTTTCCGGGAACTTTATTATGAAGATTTCAACAAAGTAAGCAGGCACAGCTGAAGCTATTGTTCAATTACCCCAAAAATGTTCTATTTATGTTGTGCTGTTAGTAATTAAAGTTCTATAGACAATAAGTTGTGTAAAGGCACAGTTAATTTATTTCAGCTGCCAGCAGATGAAAACTGATTTCACAATACTTTTTGGGGGGGATGGGGTTATGGGGAGAGAGAGATAGAAAGCCACATGATGTTCCTAGCCATTTTATGCTAATGACTTGCATGATCTTACATGTATATGTTACAGTACATGGTCATGCTGCATACCAAAAGAAGAATATTCTCCATGAGAGGTAGAGAATGGAGTGATTGTTTAATGACATTACACAGATCTGTAAGTAACACCACGAGTTTGCCTTAAAAAGATTCTGGGCCTTGCATAGATAGGCCTATTACAGGGCTGGCAAGTTTTCAATATACTTTGGACTGGAGTGTAAGATCTTGTTTGAGTATATGTGAGTTATGGAGACTGTGAAAGGTCAGTAATGGTGATTTATTTATTTTTACCTGTCTGGCAAGGTGATTTAACAAGATATCTGATTAGATGTATGCTTCCTTATTTCGAGTTGTAATCGAGTTGTCCAGACGTCCATCCATTCCATTCTCATGAGCACGATATCTCAGGAATGTCTCAACTCAAGGGAATTTTCTTAAAATCTTGCACAAACAGATGAGATTTGGTTGTTCAAAGAAGCTCAAGGTCACTGTGACCTGTCGTCCTTTCCTATCTATCTTGTGAGTGGAATGACTGGACGAAATTTCATTTCAATTTCAGGAGTTTATACGCTAATTATGACATAGGCTAAAATAATGAAGTTACGATTTTGGTGGTCAAAGGTCAAGGGCAATAAAACCTCATGTCCTTCCCATTCTCATGAAAGTAAAATGTAATGCCTGGAAGGAATTTCATTACATTTGGCTCAAACGTTCACTTGGAAGGATCAATCCAGCTGATAGTGGCAGTAGTGCTTTTATAGAGGGAAAATTCACAGATTACCTATATGATGCGTGAAACGAGTACAAACTAACTGTTGTCTGTGTCTCCCTACATGCCTGCTCGCATCTCGTTGAAAATTAATTACAAAGTGCGTTGATCGCTTACCGTCTGAAAAAGCCTTTATGCAGGAAGCAAGCAACTGCAGCAAAAGCCTTCCGTTTACAGCAGTACTGTCGCTTGACATGAATGATTAGTGATATTGCATCAATATTACATATCGTTGCTGTCGGGCAGAAACCAACTCCATTTTTCAGCTTTTATTTATTTTTTCATAAATCAGTGCTATTGAACACCCTTTACGTCTGTGTGTTGGTTAAAAAAATATTGAACCAATGAAAAGTATTAAAAAGCGCTTCTGACAAAACCAACTAACTCCATTGGATCCTCAAACTTTCTGCTAAACCAGCTGACTCCACCAAAGGGGGGTGGAGTTAGCTGGTTTTGCTAACTCCAGGCTCCACACCCTTTTGACCTCCAACCTCATTGTGAGCTTGGAGGTCCATTTAGCTGTTCTTATCAATGATGAACAAAACCTCCTAACAACTTTTTGTTTTGCTTTTTCATTTCCTGAAAAATTAACATTTAGGACTTAGCTGGTTTCTGCCCTACAGCAGAGATATAGAACATTGCAATTGCATAGCATGTTGGTGAAGTAAGAGTAAACTTCTGACTTCCAGTTGAATGACTTAACAATAAGAGCTACATCAAAATAAGAGCAAAACTAACAGTAATAGGCTGTCACGCTATGTAAATGATGTCATGTCACATGGTGTAAAATGTGTGTGAGAAGTGCGCTCCTCTGAGGGCAGATCTCTGCCAGGCTTGGTTGCCTACCCAGGACTGTGTCAGTCATGGGGTGCATTGGTCAGGACACTAGGAAGCTGTGGAGGGTAATAGAGTTTGTATGACAGAGTTTGTACTGTTTGCATTTTTGGTGCCCACGATGGGCAGAATTGAAAGCGGTTTTTGATGGTGCACTTTATAGAGGCTCCTCAACAAGCTATGTAATTAATAATGTGTAACTGCATTGAAGCAGTAAAATTTGTTCTAAAATCTATTCTTAGTAGAGAAGACCTTGAATTTGGGATTGAATAAAAAGTGGGGCAAATGAACAACAACAGCAACGTCTATTTCAAGGATCCTGGCAGTTTATATAAGTGTACAATATGGTACTTTTTGTAGCATTGAACAGCAGAATGTGTTGAGATTATCAGATCTGATTCATTTCCTCCTTTCCCCCTCATGTCTGCCTCTTCGTGTACTTATAGATCTGCCTAAATGCATTTCTACTGTACATAGCAGCATTACTTGTATCAACTATGACATAGAGGTTTGTTTTAGCCCAGAGGCAGTGCTGGCAGTGGTGGCTGGCGGTAGCGTGACGGACTTTGTGTGTTTTTAGGATTAAAGTCTGGCTCCACAGGACAGCATGTTATCATCCCTCAGCGTTGGAATGGCAATGGTTCGCCAGTTTTTATTTATATTTATTTCAGAATTTAATTTAGAGGATAAACCCCTTGAGATGCATCATCTCGTTTTCAAGGGGGTCCTCAGGCAAAATACATAAATAATAATAATATAATGATAATAAATCCAATCTTCATAGTAACATCAACAAGGACATACATGTACACATAATGGCTCCCACCATCCCAGACCACACTATATCTGTTACATGTGTCATCTGTAATAAAATAATGTAATAAGTTACTTACATAATAACATTATTATACCCATTGTACCTGTTGTCAGATTACTTGGTGGTGCAGTACCCTTTATCATAGTATTGGAGGCCAGTCTTTGACGTCGGTACTACAAAGTTGTATTGGGGACTTCAGATCTCCATATATGGGCATTAAAAAGGAACACAGACAGACATACAGAGATCTCCATATGAATATATTTCTGTCTGTCTGTGTCCCATTTATACAATAATTATAGTATTATAGGTATAAATTAGGGGTGCAGCGATTTTCGGTTTAAAACCGAACCATACTGTTCGCCCTGCACGGTTCAATACACCTTTTATAAGGCGGAGTTCCCCACGACCCGCGAGTGAAACCACACTGGTTTTGCTCGCCAAAAACAGCCGACCCACAAGCACCCTGACACATTGGGAGGCTGTAGATGGTCTATATTCGGCGGGCGACACCATCGGATTGATAAATGAGCATAATAATGATTAGCCTACGTTGTTGTTGTCCTACCACTCGTAGCAGGAGCTCAAAAAAAGGTATTTCCGTCAGACATGTCCCATCAAAGACTGTAGATAGGAACTCTTCCTGTAAGCGTTATAAGCATAACATCCTTAAATCCTTGTGCTGAGATTAAATGCTGATGTTTAATTGCCATAAACTAAACTTTTAAGTGATATTTTTCTTTGCGACAGTATCCCTCTCTTCCCTGCACACATGCTTTTGCCTTGAGCATAATAATGAAAGTAAAGTCAGTGATATAAGGTCAAAATAAAATCTTGAAAATAATGAAAGGCAGAAAATGCTGGAATGTGTTACTTTGAATAGAAAACACGTTTTTATTGCTAATAAGTGAAATTAAGAACATTTTGGAAATATTTTACATTTGTCTTTTTACTGTAACGGAACCGAACGGAAACCGTGATCCAAAAACCGAGGTTTGTAATGTATTTTTAAACTGTGATGTCGTTGAATTGCACCGTATTGTATTACTCGACGACACTGCAAATGAGTTAAATTACTCGGTGTAATTTCGAGAATAAATAAATCTTGAATGAATGTTTGAACCGAACCGTGGGCTAACTGAACCATTGCACCCCTAGCATAAATGGGACACAGACAGACAGAAACCTACAGAGAGTTGTGGATTTCCGATTCTGGACAACCGCCGGTACGATCGACTTCGTACGCGGCACATCACACCACCACGTCACGGACAGTTCACCTATCACCAGTCTGTTTTTGTCTACAACTTAAACCCTTCCATGCCTCCCTGCCCAATCTGATCCGGAACTCTCCCTAACAACACTACATCAGGGATATAAATAGTGTGTGTGCGTGCTTGTGCGTGAGGGGTTCTTCACAGAAAATATGCAAAGTATGTGGAGTTATATTTTTCCCTTACTTTTGATGATTTGATTATTTTGAACCAGACTTAGCAGCAACCAATAGAATGCATCCAGATTTAACAATTGATTAAAAAGAGTAGAGTCCCTTCTCGCCACGGATTTAAATTGATTTTAGTTGATGGTTTCAGAGAAATGCATAATGTTTTATGCTTTATAGAGAGTGAGAGGGAAAGGGGGGGGGGGGGGTTGAGAGAGAGGGAGAGAGACTGACTGATTGGAATAGCGGTGTTGTGGGGGAAGAGAGCGGAGTGGGGAATAGGAAGAGAGATAGGAAAAAAGAAAACAAAAGAGTAGGGGAGGGGATACAGGGGAAGAGAAAAACTTTCTAGACATCATTCTACTAATTACATGGGTCTGTCTATAGCCTATACCCACTACAATAAGAAGTTCTAGCTTATTCCGCTTATGCGTTCTTCAGCCGTTCACGACCAGAAGGCATAAGTGGAGAACACAATGAGGTCGTCATCAGGGCCCCATGCTGGGCAAGCTATACAGCAGGTCCCATGCAGAGAGCTGTGAGAGCTCTGTGGAAGAGCTAGCAGGGAGGGATTGGTATGTGGACCTGGTGATTAGTAGGAATGTAACAATATTGTCGTTATCGCCATATCACGTTAACAGAAATATGGGGGGGTCGGGGGGTGTCTGAATGACCTAAATAGTGGTTCATCTGTTTTAACTACATCAAATGTGACGGGAGGGTGCTATATGTTGCCCTCTGTTGGATGGATGAAAGAAAAATAAGAGACGTGGAGTCATTTATTGACTGAGCTTTCATTAAGACTAAACCTGCATTTGTGAAAGAAACATTGAACGGTACCATTTGCAACAACACATGGATGCTCGTTAGGCTCATACAGGTGTAAATTGTAAGCTTAGAAAACATCTCACATTTTCAACGTAACCTGCGGGGCTGATAGGACCAACGACGTATATTGTGCTGCATTGCTCCAGAGTGTTTTAGTTTGTCTAGTTTAGAGGACAAGTTACTACTTGTACTTGTATCCTCATTGGAATGTAGTTGCGTCGATGCCGGGAATCTCTTGGCTTCCTTATTTCGGAAGTAGCTTATTTATTTCACTGAATGACCACGTGGCCATGTTTATGGTCAAACAAATGCCGTCGATATAGTGAAAATAGTGAATATGAATGTCTTATCATCGCCACTGGATGTTCCTCATAGATTACAATGTAGCTAATAGCTATTGCATAACCTTGGTGTAATCATTGACCGAGATATCACGCCGTTAAGAAAACCTAGGCTTCAGTTCATAATCATAAATCATCTTATTTAACATCAAAGGTAGTCTGTGTGTACGGTAGGTACACAGGGTTTCAATTGTCTCAAGCCACTCCCCTCTGCTCACATTCCTTGCCCTTTTGCAGCATGTGTTTTTACATGATGCCTTTGCTGACATTGGCCAAAACATGCATCATCCCCAGCATTTAGTGTCCAAGTGCCAGCATGCCCCGACAGCTTCTTGTTTCACTAAATATGGGCATGGAAAATGGAAGGCCTGCCTGGGTGTTACTTTGTTTTCTATAATAACTTCATTATGTGGTTTGGGATTTAAATATCAGCCTGTGTCATCTGTTTGAGCTTCTTAATGCTGTTTGTGCACTCTTGCCCTCAACAGTATGTAACATGGCATTATCATAAGGATCAAGCAGAGGCACTGAAAAATCCACTACTCTAAATATCTCCAAGGTCTTTTTCTTATACGTTTTCTCTTTTCTAACTGATGAGGGACAACACTATGTCCAGGGTCATCCTGCATACTGTAGGTATATTTTCATGAGTTAATGGAATGAAACCCACAAAAAATTGCATTTTTAATGCAAATATGCATGTTTTAGAACGGTATATCTAGATGTTACTTTAGCTTTCCTGCATGGTGACTTTCTCTGGCCCCCACTGGCTGGTTGGAAAACAGCCTGTGGGGGGCCACTGTTCTCTCTCTCTGCCCTCCTTTCTATGACCCTCTATCACTTTATTATCAGGCCAGCTGAAATAATACCAGTCATACCGGTGGCCATCTACAGCCAAAACCAATAACCTTGGCTTGTTTTTAATACTCCAGTCAAGGAACGGTGTTATTTCAATCAAAGCTATTAAAATGTGTGAGTGAGGCTGCTGTCATTGCCGGCGACGGGTATTTTTCTAACCTCGTTAATAGGTCAGGGAGTGGACTTAGGTCATCACTATGCCTTCACAAAAATCCCAGATATTTTTGCTCAAGAATTGTTTTGAAAAGTGGTGACTGTTTTTTCTCTCTCTGTCTGGGCACTGCAGTTAATTTTGACCCTGATGCAAGTCTGTTTTAATGAGAGGTGGATTAAAAGGAATTGATTGCTCACTCACACAGTTCAGGGTACAGTGACATTTCTTTGTGACATTTCTTTGTTTCTAATTTGATCTAGAATTTACTTTATTTACCATATTTGTCTTCATATTTATGTTCGCCAAAGTAGTTGTGTGACCAACATTGAAATGAAGTCAAACGAGACGAGATGTACCATAAGGACACATGGGGAGAGTGGAGTATTAATGATGACTATGATAAAACTGTCATTATAGCAAAACAATAACCTGTTTCCAGATAAACAGATAATAAGCGGTCGCCTTTTAGACAGATAGAGCTAAAGTCTGCCATTGTTTAGTAATGGGCCCAGGCCTTATTATCTACGCTGTGTCCTTGTGTCCTTGTCCTTGTGTTTAGGCTATGCAAGACAGATTGTCATTGTACAAACATGGCATTTAACAATAATTTCTCTTTTATCAATTTTATCTTTTCTGCAAGAGTCTAGCCATCTAGGGTTGTGTGTGCATGTCAGTCTGTCCGTAGGTAATCTCGCAATCCTCTGGACCGATCACTGCCAATTTCAGCCAAACTGCCAGTATGTTTTCACGGATGTTTTATACTTTTTGAAATATGCAATTTTAGTCAGTGGGGCTGAAACCTTGCTCAAATTTGCTGTAGATATTACATTTGCAGATGGTATTTCTAAGGCTAAAGTTAAAGGTATGGAACATTTTATTTATTTATTGAAAACACACATGCTTGGTTCTGATGACTGATATTGGCCTAATTCATGAGGGGGCTGTGTTTTTTTTTTTTCAATTACTTTTATTTTATTTTATAATTTTGTAATAAAAAAATAAATATGTATAATATATGTTTTTTTATTTTACTTGTTTTAACAAAAACACAGCCCATCACTCATTAGAAGGACAATCTCAGTCACCAGAACCAGGGACGTGTTTTTTTTATGAGTTAAATATGGTTAACATGTAGTTAAAACGGGTTTATATAGGAAGGGGGAGTGTCTGATAAAATACCCCTTTAAAAAGCTTCCGATTTTACTTTCAAAATGGTGCAAGAGCCCTGCACAGACTGGCCACATGAATCACCAGATACACATGATGGGAGTCGCACGTTGTTAGACCCTGTCTTGTTTTAGGAAAGCACTCTTCACCAGAAAAAAAATTGATAATGCCACTCAATAATACCACTTATTTTGCCATAGGGTGGTTGGAAGGGGCAAAGGTCACTTGCATGGGGCCACTTTAGAAAGCCGATCTCCTGCCCTAATGGCGACTGTCGGAAGTAGAAGAAAATAGCAAGGAAAAGTTTTGCCCCCTGGGTCTGGGTCATAGGTCACCTAAAAGAGTGGGGCTCAGTCAGCAGCTGGCTAGACAAGTCTCCATTTCGGATCTTTCGGCTCCAAGAGTGAGGATATCTTGGGAATGATCTTCAGGGAACAACCCAATGTCCATTTGTCTTCAAGGGTCTCATTGGTAGGACTCACTCCAAAGGCACTAATGAGTAATGAACCCAGACTCTTCTCATGTATCAAAAATCTGATCTATGATAATCAGCCATCTGTTGGGGTATTTGACGAGACACATTTGAGTCACCCCAGTGACAAAAAGAATGACATATCCGATTTTCCTCATAGATTTGCCATCAGTCTTTGTTATTGCAAACCCTTACGGTAGGGCCGAGATTAAGGACAAAATTTAATATGACTATCCTTTTACCAAATACCTCTATTGATATTGTGACAATATTGTGGGGATGACTATTCGTACTTTGACAAAATATGTAGTCAATGAAATTTTTGGCAGTCAGGTAAGTTCATAAAGTCACATTACTGTAATGTAGCCTTTACAAAAGACAACACTTAGACCGATGCCATACCACAATATGATATCCAAACAATATCTAGTCTCTTATCAAGACATGAATATAATATTATACTGTATATATATTATATTACCCAGCCCTATCATATTGGAATTCTACTGTGTAGAGAGTGAGACCCATTCTTCCTGCTTTGACCCATCTCCCAGGATACTTGTAGGTTGGATGGCTTGATTCCTTTTTCAGTCTCTCTCCACCAGGGGGCGTGGCTGCACATCTGAGGGGTGCCCCCATTGGTCGAAGCCTGCTCTTTGCCCAGTGGGAATGGTCCTTCCTTTAGCAGCCATCCAGATATTGTTGCTGTCGGGTGTAAACCTTGAATGTCCAAAACCATTCCTTTCTTATTATTTTAAGAACATTTAATAGTTGTGAGCTTGTAGATCTGTAATTTTCACTACTTTTGTGCGACACTCTTGTATGATGAAATAGTGCATACAATTTCGAAAAGACATTTATGAAATATGGAGATATGAGGTTTCTGCCCCGCCATGATATTTCGCTAGTCTACTGATGGGTGGGTGTCTTTTCTTCTTCCAGAGAGCCATACTGACTTCAATAAAGTGAGGGAAGGGATATTGGACATTTGAATTGAAACTTGAAACCCAAAGTTCTGATGTTAAATCTGCCTGCACAACGATATTTATCGTTTATCACATTTATTCATTATTAACAGGTGCATGTGGATTGATTGATTGAAGTTTTTATTTATGTACTCAAAAAGGTAACAATCAATTACCATGAATTGGAATCAAGTTAAATTAATTTGCCTCGGGAACCGTTAACATAATGCTGCCTTTTATCAATGAGATTTTTTTATTTGTATTGTATATTTTTATTTGGGGGGTCGTTTTGTTTACCTTTTTGAAGACATCGCAGGCTGGATTGAGATGGTCCACAGGCCCTTGGGCCGTATGTTGCCCATGTGTGGTCTACTGTCTGTCTAGCCTGCATACCAACACCAGCACGTCTCTTCCTTGCCCTGAACACTTGGCCTAAACCATCAACTTGGCATGCTCTAAGGAGAGGGAGGAGTACTGCAAATGAAAGCATCAGTCTGTCTGTCCCATAGCAACAGACACTTTGTGCTCCTGTCTGAGATTACTGCTAACTTGCCCTTCCCATCGACCTTCTTAAGTTCGCACATCTCCACTTTTTGCTTTACATTTTATATGTTCACTTTCTCTCTGCCAATTCATACTGTGTGTTATATTGTGCAGAAATGCATTTTACACACACTTGTCCACAGGGACAAGTCCCTGCCGCCTAGCACTCTCACCGAGAGGCGTTGCAAGAGTGACAAGGAAGTTGCTTATATTGCTTTATTATCTGCCGGTAATTTGTAAGTTCCATACAAACCTTGAGGGCTCCTCTTCTACTCCCCTTTATGTCATTTATATACTTTTCTGAATACTTTTGATATTAGAAGTAAATGACATTAAGGGAGTTTGAGCTCTTTCATCGATGTGGCCAAAATGAAATGTTCTTTTGCTGGACAATCATTGACAGGATATCCCCCCCCCACTTGCTTGGATTTCAATTGTTTTTACTTAATGGCCTAGAAGATAAACCCTTACTGGCAAAGCAGTTGGCAGAGTGTTCTAGAACTCTCCATGGCTCTGTTGCTGTTATTTGAGCTCGTACCATAATGGTGGTGGCTGGTGTTTTACAGTTTTCTGATGGGGGATATTGCTCAAATAAATCATTCAGACAGCATGATTGTGGCACTGTTGAAGTCACACTGCAGAGTCTTTGCAGACAAGTGTGGAGATAAAAACATTCTTTGGCATCACTGCTTGGGCCTTTTCACAGGCTAGAATTACTTATGTTTTGGTGTGAAAAGCCAGTGATACAGGTCTGTTGGCAGTCAAAGAGCTCAATCGGTGAAATATTTTACATTTTTTATTTGTTTGCCTTTCTAGAATAGAACATGACAAACATTTCTGAACATTTCCATATGAAGGTGTGCCAAAACGTTGCAATATTAATATGTAGTCCATGTCAACATTTACAGTCAAATTTCCATTTACAGTCACTCATATACTACATAAGTGGCTGTTGGCGTGGACACCCAGAGACATTATAGAGGCTACAGTAGGATCTATATTATAATTTATTTGGTAGTCCATGTCAACATGACAGTCACTCATGGAGGTCATATCATTTCTTAAGGATAATGGTAAATGAGAAATGGCATCAGAAATCAGTTACTTCCATTTTCTGGGTGTTGTTGTTTTGGTATTCTTTCCTGTTGTGGTTCCTTTTGAACCCATTGGGTTAAAATGAACCACCCCAGGGTTCACCTGGGAGCAGCCTGACGTCACCTCTTGCAGAAGTAGTCCAGCTGTAACACAAGGTGCTCTCATATCACGCGCACGCACACACACACGCACACACAAAAACCCCCTTCTGTCAAGGTTTGTCTTGAGACAACACCGCTATTCATATGTCATCGGGTTCTATCCTGTAGACACTGTAAGAGTTCCAACTCTCTAACCACAGACACACCTTACAAGTCTGCATGCTGATTGAGGTCCTCGAGTCGACCATGAACCTGCTGGTTGTTCATGTGTCATGGCTGAAGACAAAGGGCGAACCGTGCCTTTGCTGTTAGGGCTCCTTGACTCCTTGACCTACCTAAGGAGCTCAGGCTTGCTAAATCATTGTCTTCTTTTAAATCACTGAAACATACTAAACATGTGTTTGATTCTCTCTTAATGTTTTATTTCTCACTGCACTTTAGATTTGATAGGACATGTTTTTTTATTCTCTTGCCGACTTAATATTTTATTTAATGTAAAGCACTTTGTTGACATGTTTTGCCAAGTGCTTTTATAAGTAGTTATATTAACATAGAAATTGCAAAGGTCAAGATCTCATGACATCATCCAAGTGACTTTACAGATGTCTGCTACGATCACTGTCATCTACTAGCCATAACCTCAGCAAACCAAATACTGTAGATGTGGTTTCATCATTTCACATTCAGCAGACATCTTTATGTTATTGCCTCCCATCCCGTCTCTTGCCCACCGCTCTCGGATGGCAAGCTGGCGTGTCCTGTTGGTGACATTAGAGAACCGTCACAAGTAGTGACAGTCTGTAGAAAGTGATCGCCAACCTTACGTGATGATAACAGAAGGAGTCTCTAATTAACCCATTAAGACCTGAGGCGATTCATTAAAATGTTTTCTAAATCCTAACAGTTAAAAAAAAATATTTGAATATTTTTTTAGGTTTTAGAAAATGTTTAGAAGCGGCCTCAGGTCTTAATGGGTTAAATAACAAATGTAGGCACCGTATGTAACGATGCAGGCAAAGTAGCTTGACATGGCTCACCAAAAACATCAATCTGATGAGCCGTGTAAAACGAGGACATAGAAAGGCTTGGACTTTTGTTCAGCTGTGCTCAGAATGAACTACTATGTGGTTTCTAAATCATGTGAGGCAGAATTCTCATTTCATTTGCTTTCTTTTTTTATTGTAGAATGTTGTAAATTGTCACCATGTAGCCCCTAATGTTTTTTGCAATGTTGCAATTCAATTTATATATTTTTTAAACACTTTAAAGTGAGCAACTTGGTTCTGACTGGATACTCCTACTAGACAAGACGTATTTACTTACTCTTTGGCAAGACTCCCATGCAAGTCCAATCTAAACTGGTGCATGAGCAGAGTGAATCCAAACAAACACGCCTGTATGGGATATTTACGTGACTTGGATGTACAGTGCGCCCTGTGGCCAGGTCCCATTTTGGCGCCTTTGTCTCCATGCGAGGGTGAGCAGTTTTAGTAAGTTGACACCCAGTTCTTCATATGACATGTCATGTGGAGGAGGCCTTTTTTGCATGTTTGTGAATATCACCACTGCTCTGTTAACCCATTAAGACCTGAGGCCGCTTCGAAACATTTTCAAAATCCTAAAAAAATAATCTGAAAAATATATTTTAAAAATAATTTTCACGATTTTTCAAAAATAGCAGATCTACAAGCTCATAGCGCGGCACTCGGTGCCGCGCTATGAGCTTGTATATCTGCTATTTTTGAATAGCCTAAAGAAATCTAAAAGTGACACAGATGCGTCCCAGGTATTAATGGGTTAACGCCAGCCTGGCAGCGGACAGTAATCCGAGCCCACAAGGAGCTGACGCAGGGTGTGTAAATTAAACGTGTCCACCTTCCACCTCCTCCTTTCCCTCCAACTCTCGGCCTCTCGTCGCTTATCCTGTCATATTATAACCTAATAAAAAAAGTGACGGCGATGTCTTCCGCTGGAAATAGAACGAGGCTTTTGCTACGTTTATCACGTAGGTGAGAGCGTAATGGCCGAATCGTGTTATTTTCGACCGAGCAACGCAATCGTACGGCAAAGTATACATTTGTGTAATGGGGGGGCTGACGTCTCAGACAGCTGATTGTAAAAGGCTGACACCTAATCCTGCTACCGTGCGGCTGGGATCAGGGAGCTCTGCTGCCACACCACCCAGTTTAGACGGACGGGTTAACCCATTAAGACCTGGAACTGTGTCATTTTTAGATTTGAGCTAAAAAGCATTATTTCACACTTTGGGCTATTCAAAAATAGCAGATATACAAGCTCATAGCGCGGCACCGAGTGCCGCGCTACGAGCTTGTAGATCTGCTATTTTTGAAAAATCGTGAAAATGTGTGCAAATCTTTGAAATATATATTTTTTTAAAGCAAACATTTTTAACTCAAATCTTTGCTTCTGGGGGTCCCTGGAACAAAATATTTGATGGGGGTCCGCGGCCAAATACATATGATTTTGGGGGTCCTTGACATGAAAAAGATTGAGCACCACTGATTTTCAGAAAACAGTTGAGATTTAGGAGACTCGGAGAATCGGCTTCAGGTCTCAATGGGTTAACGGCAGCCTCTGGCCCAGCAGCATCCAGCAGGGGTCAGTGCCAGGACCACTTCAAATGTGCAAACCATAATCCCCCCCCACCGAGGTTAATATTTTCAGATGGAGGCGAGCGAGCGGAGTGTGTTGGGGGGTGCCAGCGTAAAGCAAGGTCTTTTGGCAGGCCTTGTTCCGTGCTTGCGGTGGTGATAGACACCGACGCAATTACTCATGGTTAAGGCATGCACAGAATGTATTCTTAGCCCCTGTCTTCCTATCAGACACTGGAGAAAGGTTGGAGGGTCAAAAAATAAAGAGGTAACCAGTCTGCAGGGCTGTCTGCACCGCTGATGTTTACCGGGGAGGGGGGGATATTTTAAACCGGGGAGAGCTCACATATTTACCCCAGAGAGCTTGACTGACCTTGCCATTTGGTGGGGCAAAGACGCCTGAGAGACTACTGATAGACAGGAGCGCTTCAGTTTAGCCCTGCTGAGCACGTAGCTGGCGGCTTGTAGAGAGGAGGGGAAAATAACTTACCTGCGATTCAAGACGAGAGGAGGAGGAGGGGTAGAAGACTAATCAAAACTACATTGCAGCGAGGAAAGCACGGCAGAAGAGTGAGCAGGCTTTTAGAAGGCTGACTAATAGGGGAGGATACAGGGAAGGAATATACTTGAGCGTGGAGAGCTGTAGCCAGGCTGAGTTGATTGTTTTTTTCCTCCAGAGGAGGAGCTGCAGTCGCCGTCCAGGGCTGGACCCGGGGCTGGCAGGGCTGGTCCTAACTGCTTCTCCACCTCCCCATCTCCACCTCCTCTTTATACCTCCTTCCCCTCCGTTTTAACTGAAAGACCACACTGCTGTGCAGTAATGAACTCACAGGCAGAGCCCGCGAGCAACTGGGGAATGCACAGAAAATCCTGGCAAATCAACCTCTTGTCCTCCAGTGAGGAATTGACCTGGGGTGAGCTCTTCCAGCAGAGGACCCCCACTGCAGTCTAAACTGTTGCCAGTTTGTCCTCCCTCCTGGCAGTTGTTTTTGCACTCACTGGCTGAGTGAATTGTGTGAATCCCAGGGGGATTTTGTACACACACATTTATATATACATATATACCTTTTTTTGGGGTTGTTTTTTCTTTATTTATTTTTGTTTTTTGAGAACCGGAACCCTGGCAGCCTTTGCAGTAACGCTGTGCAAGGACCAGCTTCATTCACCCAAGATGAGTCGCTGGCTGAAATGCACATCCATGCACTTTGTAGGTATCCTCTGTTGACATATGGAAAGTTTGTTTAAACTAACAAGACCTCTCTAAAAACAGTTATTGTATTTGGATGCTTTCTTTTTCTTTTTTCCTTGGAGACTGAAAAACCTAACACTGTTTCTCTCCTCTGTATTTTTCTGGGGCATGTTGAGGGCATGATCTAGGTTGTCTTAACTGTAAGCCAGTACATGTTGTTGTTTAATGGAATTGTGTAGGTGCCACTGCCAATGGAGTTGTGGTTGAGTCGGAAAGCTGCTTGACTGTGCTTAGACACTGAGGTAGATTATCCCACACAGATTTCATTGCACTCCTTTCATTTTGGGCCACTGTGTGGACCCCACTCAAGAGTCAGAGTGCATTCTTGACAAAAGTGCATTCTTGCACTAAGAGCTCCGTGTTCCCACGCTTTTTGTACAAGCACTCAAGGATATCTTTATACTATAGGGGCGAACTGACTCTGAACGGAAGTCAAGGAAAGTTAGTAGTACCGCTGTTATTTATTTCATGACTGCATTAGAGATACATTTGAGATAGAATCAAAATGTTAGTATATTATGCACTGCAGGTTCTGAAGGTCATCACGAACATTAAATGTGTGTGTGTGTGTGTGTGTGTGTGTGTGGGGGGGGGGGGTCATTATTGATCCGGTAGGGATCAATAAGAGGGGTATGAGTGTCAGTCTCCTGAAAACACCCCTTCTCTCAGCAGTGATGTCTTTTGTTTAACTATGTATCACAGCAACCCTTTTCTCAGGTTTTTGTAAAACATTTAAAGTACACCCCCCCGGCGCACATGTTTTTGACACTCCCTTCTCGCCCCTCTGCAGAACACTGATTGGAACAAGTATGACGACCGGCTGATGAAGGCGGTGGAGCGCGGGGAAGTGGACAAGGTGGCCGCTGTGCTCAGCAAAAAGGGTGTTATCCCGACCAAGCTGGACGTGGAGGGACGCTCTGCGTGAGTGCACACACACAGTTACACACAATCTCTCTCTCTGTCTGTCTATTTATCTGTCCCTCCCTGCCTCCCTCCCTCCCTCCCTCCATTCTGTCGTGTTGAATAGCAGCACCTCCAAAAGTGCTTAGTGGGTCTAATTCCAAGCACTGAAGCTGTCTCCTTCATTCTACCTCTGCACATCCAGAGTGAGGTCATTGCAACACTGATTAGCCTCTCGCCTCATTTTATGAAGTCCTCCTGCAAGCCAAACCATAACCCACCCTAATAATGTCTTGTAAACATCATTTTGGAGACTCATATACTCTCAGGGAACTCTCTCCCTCCACCTGCCCTGCACATGGATTCCCTTGGAGTTCAACATCATTATGTAGCCACGTTTATTTCCAGGAATTCCTGTTTTAGCCTCCCTCTGTCTCTCAAGGTCAGTGGAGGAGTTCACGGATGGTATGAGGAACATTTGTGGTCACTCGCCATGGCCTCGAAGCTGTTTATATTGTGACCACACAGGAAATGACTTGCTGCAAATACAGATCTGGGAGGGATTCAGTCTGGGCCACTGTTCTGGCCCACTGTTCTGGGTGTATTTGGTGAGCTTTGAAAAACAATCTTTTACAAAATGTTGGATATTATTAAATTTATTGAACATGGAGAATGATAGAGGAGCATAGCAGAGGAAGCAGTGGTAGAACCGCGTCAGAAACACGCTCAGGTGGCTGTTGGACAATCCAGGGCCAATTCATTTTACATTTCTTATGGACACTGTCTTTTTTAATTCTACCGTTGGAAAATAATGGGCACATCCTTGGATGAAATGTCTTCTGTCTAAAAATGCCAACCTATTTAATTACCTCCAGCCCTATGAAAGAAGTTGCTAAGCCAGACATGTTTTCTTCCCAGGAGGTAAATTTAACCAGATTCCAACACCAGCATTTTAGGGTATCCAGTCCTCCTGACCTTGAGCCCAGATATTTGAAGAAGCCACTGGGCTGTGATCTCTGTTTCAGGTGTATTTTCACTCTGGCTTTGTTGCAGCCTCCGGCTATAAAGCACCAAATTCCAGTCAACATGCTGAGTATTTCCAGCAGTGTGTGAGATGCTTTCACGGCAATGGCCATTGAATAGACCCAACTACTGTGCACATGCACGTTGAAAAAAAAATAAACAATTACACATACTACATTCCCCAGAGATGTGGCTTGCATTATCATAAGGTGCTAGAATTTGTCGGGGCTAAATTCAGCACCTTGGCACCAGCCATGTAGTAAAACTCACTGTATACAGTCTCTGTCATCCTTGGCAGTGTTCACTTGTCACGTTCACAGCTCTTGACTCAGGACAGCCCACCCAGAACCAGTATATATGTTGTTTATCAACACATGGGCTCTCCTCATCATATCGGGGAAGGAGATATGTTTTTTTGAAAAGTCAGCTACTTTCAGCTACTTTGTTGATTTAAGCAAGTCCCTAGATCGGGGGCTGCACACAGAACAAAGGATGGTAGAGTGACGATCCAATCTTTTTTTAAGTCTACGCATCTACATCTGTGGGGAAACTAATCACTAACTGTAATCCCTGGCATATAACTTGAAATGCCTTGGGTTAGCTAATGAATTAAGCTTGAACCGCTCTCTATTAAGGTATGCAGTTTGGTTCTCCAGCGCAGCACATTGTTAGCTAGATGGTTTCTGGCAGTTAATCCCATCCACCACACCTTTGGCAGTTGTGATCGCTGACGGGGGTTTAGCAGTGCGAGAAAGAAAGCCATCTGAGATGCTTATACTGACACGTGCCCCTCCATCACAAAGCTACAATACTGTCTAAAGATAACACCGCTCGACCATTGTTTTGTAGGATTAGTGGTAATGAATTGTTTGTCTTTTATTAGAATAACAATAACTGTGAGCTGGCTGTTTAGTCTATATGTGGTTGAGCTTGATGCTGTGACGTAATCATGTTTTTTACATTTTCTAATTTAAGTTCAGGATTAATATCTATTTGCAAAGCTGATATTGACAGGGTCAGGGGGGTCAAATGAGACAAATTGATGTCAACACTCAACACTCATCTGAAGCATATAACCATTGAAATGCTTCCCAGTGTCAGGATCAGGCCGTTTCTGACTGAACTAGTGCACCTTGACAGTAGAGTAGACAGGGGGTCTGGGACCCCTAGGGGGTCCTCAGAGCTACTATAGGGGGTCCGCCAAATCTTTGTGTGATAGGATTTAGTTTTTTTTACATTAACCACTTAAACCCTAGAATTCCTTTTTCTGAGGGGAACATTAGCCGAAAATAGCAGATCTACAAGCTCTCAACGCCTCGCAGCGCGAGGCGTTGAGAGCTTGTAGATCGGCTATTTTTGGCAAAGAGGCTATAGGTGTAGAGGGAAAAAAGAGCAGACTAAGTAAAAAAAAAACTTTTATCTGAAACACAATTTTATACAATATAGAGTAGGGGGTCCCTGCTTCATCTCTCTCTCAGCTAGGGGGGTCCTTGGCCTGAAAACATTGAATACCCCTGGAGTAGACCATTGATTGTATACACACATGACAGGCAGATGATGCAGACCATGATGGTGCAGTACATGGCTCCACTGCCATCCATTACTCTCTCTATCCAGTCTAATAATAGCACCCATATCCCCTGAAGTGTCAACCTGAAAGCGCCCTGCCTGAAGAAGCAGGTGGTCAGATGAAATGACATATCTACATGGACTCATCCCACTCAAAGAGAGAGAGAGAGAGACGGAGAGGCAATGCTGCCTGGAGTGCCATTTGTAAATCTATTTTAATGTACATCTGTGCTTCGGAACCACCTTCTACATTTGTGGGGATTCATTCTTTAATATTTCACAACAATGATAATAGCGGGTAAGAAGGTAAATTTGTTTAAGATATATAGAAGTTATAAGGGCTTTTACGCCACACGTATTCTACATATTTTACGTTATACTTCACGTGTACTGTTGAAGTTGCTCTGCAGATCAACATAAGTTGTTACAAGACCTTAGTCACCAATTTCAGTAGAAAAATATTTAATTGACCTTAAAGTAAGGATGGGCAGATTATCTGAACCTTCTAAGTCTTAGCAGAGTGCAAACGGAGAAGTAAGTATTCTAAACTCCATGCATGTTGCTTCACAATACACAGTTCACTGTGCTCTGACGATGGCATGAGGCCCACATCTCAGCCGCTATTAACCACTTGAACCCTAGCGTCCCTGTTCTTGGGGGAACGCATTACGTTGTGAGCTTGTAGATCGGCCATTTTCGGCAAAGACATTTGTTGTAGAGGTGGAAAAAAAGAGCAGACCAAGTACAGAGCCGGCCCCAGTCAACTAAGTATTAGTTTACTGTACAATAGACTCTATACTATAAACTATAGTATAATATAAGAAGGTTTAGAGGTGGTTAAAGTGTGTATTCCCTCACTATTTAGGATATTAACATAGGGAACAGGTTGTGCTTTCCAGACCAAAAGCTTTGTAGCTAGTTGGTTTCTTTGTGATGTCAGTCAACTTATTTTCTTTGGATTTGGTCCATATTTGTCGAGTAAAGTCACCAGGAAATTGTCCGCCCTCATTAATCTTTCGACTTATCGGACATTGTTTTGAAGCATTCCTCCGGTATACAACCCCTGGAAATTCCCTTTGCCCATTAGACATTTTGTTGTGAGTCATATCACTTATCTCTTTAGTGTGCTTCCTATACCCAGTGCCTGCCCTTGGAGGTCAAGGCCCTTTGAGTAGCTGCATCTCCCGGCCATCAGCAGGGTTTTTTAATACCATCGCATGGTTTTAAATACCGGCGCCAGTGTTGAGGTGTCAGCCTCCCTGTCTCCCCGGCAGATACTTAGGGGTTAGAGAGTAAACAGGGCCCTGTGGCTTGGCAGTCAACACACTAAGATTGGTTTACAGACAAGTGTTTTTCAGACCATGGGGAGAGAGGCGGCAGCTTTGGATGTGGGTCAACGGAGCAAGTGAAAAACAGCCGCCGGCAATTAAAGGAATGATGATTAAGGGGAATTAGCATGACGTGGCCCAAGCCAACATGCTGCACAGTAGAGTCTGAGTTATACTTAATTGCGCATTATGTCACACACTGAAAATAGCCAATCTACAAGCTCACAACGCGTCGCAGTGCGACATGCTGTAAGCTTGTACATCTGCTATTTTTGGTGCGCAACACCGGCATGCAAATAAGGATAAATCAGGCATAGCAAGGAAGCTTCTATGGCTGATTATGAGGGCTCTGTTAGGAGAATAAAAACTAATATGGCTAAGATTTCAATTGGACTATCATACATTTACAGACTCTAGAGTGGAATTTGTACGTCATCGCATGAAGGTGTTGCTTTTTGAAAATAACAGATTTTCAATAAAAAATAAAACCTGTATAGAGGAAGCTTTAGGTTTGTGCTTTCGGAATAGTGAACTGCTGACAGCAAGGTTCCGGGCATCCATTTACAATCTTACCCTTGTCTTTATATTTCACTCCAACCTTTCCATCTCTCACATTTTCTAGTGCCCTTCTGTACAGTACTCAATGTATGTCTCATGACTGTGCCCATTCTTCCCCCTCTCTCCTCCAACACTTCTTACATTTTTTGTTCCATTTTACAGCTTCCATTTGGCTTCAACTAGAGGACACATAGACTGTCTGAACCTCTTCCTGGGACACAATGTGGACATCACAGCAACTGATGCCACCGGTGAGACAGTAATCATGATCGCATCATGGTTGTGAGATGTGTGTAAATGGTAATGAATGATGAGACAGTAATCACAGTCAGGTCATGGTTGTGAGCCGAGTGTAAATGGTAATGAATGCTATGGCGGACTGACTTCAGGGATACCTGATTCTACCCTGTGATTTACTTTGCCTAAGTCATGATAGACATGATTACTCATGGGTGTAACATAGTTATCAACACTTAACCAAATACATATATTTATACTTTGGTACATGACCGTGTGGTATGAGAAAAAGTACTGAAGAAGTGTTGACTTGTTCACTTTCAGTTGAACATGGGTTGTTGTTAGCCTAAATGTGCTAACTGCTAAGACAAATGTAGTGTTTGATTAAAAGTGAATATAGAGTCATTTGCAAGAAGTACATAGTGTGTACTAATATAATGTTCTGATATACATTTATCATTGTCTAGGTAAAAATGCTCTTCATCTGGCTTCAAGAAATGGACATTCTTTGTGCGTGCAGAAACTCTTGCAGGTAAAGTGACTCCCTCCCTGAGGAACAGTTAAAAACAGAATTTCCACGTACAGAACATGTACTGTATAGATTGCATGCTTGACAGTTCTGCCTCGCAGTTACCCAAACAACAGCTACTGTAGGCTGCTAGGGGAATCGGCTGTTGCTGGGGCAGTTCCTAGCCTCACAGCTCAGACAGCCGAGCCAACATATGATCATTCAACACCAGGTCCTGTTGAGTCACCACCATGGCCTGCGAATGGATTTATGTGTTTACAGTGATAGGCTATCTGGACAACATTGTGCCCTCACAGCGTGGCACCCCCCCCCCCCCCACCCCCCCCCAGCCCTGGTATGGCAACCACCTAATAGAGCTGGGGGGCTGTTGGTGGTGTTGACAAGCCCGCCCTCCTGCAAACCTGTCGTCCATTCTAGGTGCCGTCATCACGCTGCAGATAGCAGCCGGACACCTAACCCCCCCCCCCCCCCCCAAAACAACCCCCAACTCCTTCTGACAACCTGAACCCTTGAGGTATAGGATTTCTTCCCTTTACGCTATTGCCCCCTACCCCCCCTTGTCATTTGACCGTGCTGCTCGCTTTTGGACCTTGTTGCTGGAGAGAGAAGGGTTTTTTATAGTGGGGGCCCCGAGCTAGCTTGCCCGCAAGCTAGCTCAGGCTACATAAGGCAGGCATTGAGTCCTCAAAGCGTTCATAGCGAGCCCTCATCGCCGTGGTAGTGAAGTGTCATTTGGTGAGCGACAGGTGTACGGGGAGATATTGTTGCGTTTCTGCATAATGGACCTCTTGCCTGACATGACCTGCCTGTTGTTGGGCCTCACATTCACAGCCGTGTCGCCAGAGCCACCGCAGTTGTACCACTTTAACAGTTTTCTCCACAGCTGTGAAAGATGTCAACCAGAAATGTTATTTATGTTCAGTGCTGTTCAAGTTGCTACAAGCCTTGTTCATGATTTATTTATTTTAGTAGTAATTTGGAACAACTTTGCAAACGTTTTTCAGCAACTCCACTCTTTCTCATGTCTTTCCACAGCACAATTGTCCCGTTGGAAATGTCGATCTACAGGGGAGAACAGCTCTGCATGATGCTGGTAAGAAAAGTCATGTCTCCTCTCCACAATTACTCTCTTAAGGCCAATATATGCTTTGAGCAGAAAGTGTCGAACGGCACCACATCACACTACGTATCTCACAACATTCTGAGTTTTGAGCATTCATACTGTCTGCGACTCGCCAACAGCACATTGCCAGAAAACGTAAACAAGGAAGTGAATGTTCTTGTGCATCTCAGTGGTAAAGGGGCTTACTTCATTTTCCCAAACCAATAACAGCAAGGGACATTTTATAAAGTGTCTGCAACCATTATTTTTTTCCAGTAGGTACGCAAAGCGACACCGTTTGTTTTGACGTCACATTTTGTTTTGACGTCACTTTTCGTCGTAGTGCGACGCACCGGTTGACACTTGTCGCACAAAGCATACATTGACCTTTAAACTCCCATTCTGAACAACGATGCACTGGTGCTCTTGGAATTGAATGTAATCTCCAACAAAGTCGATGCTTGCTCTATAATTTGTTGCAGATATTGGGAATAATATCTGCCTACAGCCCAACTAATCTAAAGGGAATGTTTTGATCATAGTAATGAGAGCAATTGTAACTGTAATTGCCTTTTATTCGACACATGTTTTGCAGTATTTGAGGCCAAGCACATTCTCATGTCATGGATTAGATTTTGCTAAATGGGGTGAATTGATTAAGGTTGTTTGTGCTCTTTGTTTTCTACAGTCATGGCCGGCTGCTCCTCCAGTGTGAAGCTGCTTTGCGACAGTGGAGTTTCTGTGAATGCCACTGATTTTGTGAGTACTGATTTGCGGGTTCATGTCACACATTGTATTGTCGTTGTCTAGCGTTAGTGAATTTGTGTGGTGAGAGAAACAAGCAACTAGGTCCAGGAACACCAGCCCAAAAGAAGCGAGACTATGGGCCACATGAGCACTTTAACATATACATCAGCTATTTGAAAATAGCAGATCTACAAGCTCACAACGCATCGCATCGCGACACGATGTGAGCTTGTAGATCGTCTATTTTCAAATAAAATCTTGCAGGGAAATTATAATAAGAAGATCTGGCAACCCATGTTGCCTTTTGTGCTATTGTTACTTTTATTATAATAGTAGTTGTAGTTTTATACTGTAAAGTGGTTTGCTTCATGCGTGGTGAAAAGAGATTCATTCATTCAAATAAATATTTACCGTGGAGGCTAAATGCATGACCGCTTTACTTTTTTGTATTTTGAGTCGTGAAGATTATGACGTTGCTGGTGGTGTTTATGGGCAAGTGTGTATTTGTTTTCCAGGATGGGAGGACCCCTCTGGTGCTGGCCACCCAGATGTGCCATCCACGCATCTGCCAGCTGTTGCTGGAGCGAGGAGCAGACATTGCCACCCGTGACAAACAAAACAAGTAAGGAAAATCACATTATGGCACCTAGATGGATACAAACGGTGAAAGTGCAATATGCGGTGTGTGTGAAAGTTCAGACCAAAGATTTGCGATGAGACTAAACTTTTTTTAAGCACAATTTATACTATGTCGTACGATGGTGTCTCACGACAAAAATAGTGTTGTGATGTGTTCGTGAGTTCTAGAAATGCCAACCATAATATTACAGACATCAAACTATTTTGTGTAACATTACAAGTCTTTTTTAGAGCTTAATGTCAAAACTGCCTGCACAGAGTAAGAGGGTTTAAATCTATTACATTTTCCCTTCAAGAAATGTACTCAATCATGCTTATTTATCTGTACCTGTAAAAAAGAAAGAAGAAATATAACCTGTTTTTGCGAGTGAGAAAAATACCGAGTGAGAAAGTATGCCTGACCTGTCCTGCCGTGTGTCATCACCCTCAGAACAGCTCTGATCCTGGGCTGTGAGTACGGCTGTAAAGATGCGGTTGAAGTGCTGTTGAAGAACGGTGCTGATGTGTCTGTGGTGGACAGCCTGGGACACGACTCTTACCACTACGCTCGCCTCAACAAGAGTCAGGATTTGGTGACCATGGTGAAAAACCACCTCGACAACGCCACCAGAGGTCAGATGTCAACATTCACTCACTTTTGTTAGCCTTTTTGTTCAGCCCTATATATTTTGTTGAACGGCAGGGTCCCCCAAGGGTCTACTATATACTTTGCCCCTTCATTTTTTCCCTTTACACCAAATGTCTTTGCAGAAAATAGCTGATCTACAAGGTCACAATGCATCACAACACGATCTGCTAATGAATACGATTTTAGGACAATGTTCACCTATTATGACATCCTGCCCAGAATAGGGATGCTAGGGTTCATGTGGTTAACACTGTGTCTTCATCTCCAGCTTTGATGCAATCACTGAGTTCAGTGTTTCTTGATTTGTGTATTTTATGGTGTCTGCAAGTGTTTCTAACCATTGTATCACCCTTTGGATTGATACAGTGCTTTTTTTTTTCTTGTGCTGTAGGAGAAATTGAATGTTGAATCTAAGCTTTCCTTCTTTTTAATCTTTACAGTGAAAGATGCTGCAAAGCTGGAACAGAGAAGGCGTCAGGTAACCCAACAGCTTCCACATGATCTGCTGTCGTCAACTCTAACATTTCACCCCTGAAAGTCTAATCCTTCCATATTCCATAGTGAGGAGGATCTCTCAGCATATATTGTTTTCTGCTTCATATCACGCTGGACCTTTTTAAGCCTGATTCATACTTTGTTGTTCAACAGTGTAGTAGGTCGAAAATAGCCAATCTACGTTTAAACTCACAATGCTTGAGTTGTGAGCTTATAGGTGTGTTATTTTCGGTCCATGGCGCTGACGTACGACAGATCCTAAATTGCCAATTGTTGTGTACATGCAGCGTGATATGAAGAGCAATGAAGTGACATTTTGACGGCCATTTAGATTTTCATGATCCCATTGTTGAACAGGTGAGAAATCTCACAGATGTTACCCAACATTCTAGAGCTGTGATTTGATATAAGAGGATACACAAAGCGTGTTGCTCCAGGTCGCTGAATATTGCCTCCTTTTTTCCGTTTGACAAGACTTAAGCACTACTACAAATGTTTTGCACACATTTTCAAGTCATTGCAATTCCAAAAGTATTATTTAAAGTCCAGGTTTAGTAGTAGTAGTGGTAGTGTGTTCATTTGGACAACATGGAGTCAGAGTCATCTTTGCCATGGTTGGAGACACTCTCCTTATAGCTCTATTATTGCAGACAATAAGCTAAATAAAATGTCAAATTAAAATGTAGAGAACAGATGGAAGATTCTGTTTATTTCCACAGATTCCTCTATCCACCCCAATGCAATCTTTGACTGTCTATTGCGCATTACTGCCCTCTAGTGATTATAGTCAATAACTGTTGAGAGCCTTGTATAGCAATTTGATGTGTTTCTAAAAGGTTTGCAATGATAGACTTCTCACAGCACTCAAATGAGGTGTCAGAGGCAGTTGAGGCTAACATAAAGGATCAGATCATTGATTGATTGATTGAATATTTTATTAGGCAAAAATGTAAAACAGCACTGTTACATTTAAAATGCTTTGTCTAAAAGGTCCGTTCAAAAAAGTCCTTGCGGTCTTGTTTCCATTGAGGTCCTTGGAATCATTAGTGTGAGTTCCGTTACCGTACTCACAGTACTCGTACGATTTCTTCCAGTAAGCTTCAAACCAGAACTAACAATGCTCTGTGTTTCAAGTCCAAATTTATATCCACCAATACGTGACGAACTCCTAAAGCGGACCTAATCCATCAAACATCCCTTGATTCTGTGATAAATGTCATCATAGGACATTGATAAACGTTGTGTTGGACTTTGTGTGTATGTGATGAGTGATTCTGTCTTCAATGCATGCATTAGGACCTAGAGAGGCAGAATGAGAGTCAGCAGGAGAGTCTGAGGAAATTCCACCAGGAGCAGAGGCTTCTGCTGGACAAGGTCACCATACTGCAGCAACAGCTCTCACAGGTAGGTGCACAATACAGTTCAGAACACACAACACCTCGCTTTCACACATCCAGTCAGACTTGCCTTATGTAGAGACCTCAGACAGTTTACCACGCCTTAAACTATTTCAAAATGTGAAAAATAAAATACAATGTAGGCAGGTCTGTCATAAACATAGTCCCATATAATCAAATAAACATAAAACGTAGTGAAACCCCAAATATATAACAACTGGTAAATATATAATAGAGGAACGATATGGTGGTTGGTGGGGATGGGGGGGGGGGCAAGGCATGTGGTTATTTCATTTGAAAAGCAAGCTTTTAGCCAAATGTTCCCCAAGTAGGCATTCCCAAAACTGTATTGCATTTGCATCCCTATGGAGCACTGTCCAAGGTAATTGAAAACGGGAAGTTAAGTTATTTTGGTAACAGAAAGTTAGAAAATATACATGCAGATATACACAGTGTACTCTCTATATTTTAGTGAGTACTGCCCCTAATACACAACTCTGATGTTCTTGTTCCCCTGCAGGAAAAAATAACAGTGGAAGACATTCACAAGGAGGTACAGTAGCAAAGCGTGAAGCCTTTACCTCTTAACTTATTCACTGCCAATCACATAGATCTACGCGAACCTATTTAAAGCCGCCACGTGCCAATCGCGTAGATCTACGTGAACTAAAAAATAATAATAATAATGTTTTTTTTCAATGAAAAACACTGGCACTGGCTAAAAAAATATGAAAATACCTCTGGCAGTTAATGGGTTAATAGATTACATGTCAGGACATTATTCTGTTACTTGTTTGGGGGAAGTGAATGTAATTACAGTTCCATGGGGTGTAACTAAGGACGTTTACAAACCAAGGTCAAAACATACAATAACCACCATGTGATACATAAATATAGTAATTTCGCCCCCTTAATGTAGCATGGAAGCCTAGTGTTTTTACTGTTTATAAGAACTATAAAACTACAAATAAATAAGGCTACTTTGTGTGTGTGTGTTTTACCGAATCAGAGGGAACAGCTGAAAGTCTTACTCGTTGCCAAAGAGAGAGAGGAGGGGACACGAGGCCTGGAAACGGTCAAGGTCCAGCTCCGGAGCACCTTGGTCAGTAACCATATAAAAACATTAATGTTGCTAGGCTATGATTCTGAGATGAGAGGTCTGTGGGGATTTGGTGTTCAGACCTCATATATTTTAGTTGTATGTGCTTCTCAGACAATTCTAAAACGATGTGTGTACACAATTCATAAACAATCAAATGCCTACTCTAGATTATAGATACACATGTATGAATGCATTTATTTGATTAATGATATGAATGGTGAAATGTCCCGATAAAATCTCTGCACATTGTCCGCAAGGCCATTCGGCATAACCTCTACCCCAAATGTATCAAACAGGCCACTTCATGTTTTGGCCTTTAAATCTTGAACCGTAGTTTGTACAATCAATATTTTGTTCCCCTTGTGTCCTTGAATCATGACGCAACTCCCCGTATAAGCCACGCCCATTTCTGCCAGACAAGATTTTCTTGTTTTCTTCAAAACATTTTGCTACTACTCCTACAGACTCACAGAAATCGTTACATATTATTTTATTTTTTTATTACAGTTGTGTGATCAAGATGTATCAGTCCGATTATTTTTTTCAGATTCCAGTCACATTCCCATTTTACTTTATATCGTAAATAAACAGACAATTTTCCCATCAATGGCTATATTTTTCTCTACATTTTCTTCAAAGTCAATAACATTACTGAACTTACCTGAATAACTCAATCATAACTGAAACAACATTGTGCTCAAGTCATTGACTTTTGAATTTTGTTCGTAAATTGATCTATTCTCAGCTTGACTTCAAATCAATGTACTCATATTTAGCATATTGCCTTACCTATATCAAACAACGTTTCAGTCTGCAAGTAGATTTTCATAGCATACTGAAATAAATGGAATCCAATGGCTTCCTTGAAAATCAAATAAAGTATGGCATGCTTTGCAAAATGATGTCTAGAATGCTGCCAGTCATCATAGTATATGATGCAAGAAAACTGGATGAATATGCATGTTACTTACAATAGGTTAGTAAACTCAAATTTTCTCTCTATCTCTATTTTGTGTTCACAGGGGGATTATGCTGGACAATCTGTAATGATGAGCAAAGGTGAGCTTTGTTTAATTACGAATTCAGTTGCAAGATTACAGATTAGCATGTCTCAACAGCAACACCATTAGAAAAGGCTAAATACGTCTGACAATAATAATGCTTTGCACTTGTCTCTTTTGCAGGCAAAGAGAACATTCTGGTCAAGCACTCGCACAGCTTGGATTCTGATCAAGTAAGCCTCTTGGTGGCTCAGTTTCATGTGGTTTACAAATTCAAAGTACACACTGTCAATGTGTGTTAGTGATTCTGTCAGCTTCAGTGGGCTTATAGCAAGCTTATAGCAAGAGCTCTTATAATTATAAACTGCTGAAACTGAACTGCTAAAAGTTAATCTCAGCCCTTAAGCAAAATGTTATTAATTCCCATAGCCGCATGGGAAATCGGTTGGATCGGCAGATCTCCCAAGAATATTGATAAAACCATAAATACCCTTTTATGGGGTACGCTGATGTCATCAATGAAACGTCATAGACTGGCCTAGACTCCATATTTGGGCATGTATGACACAGAACTCCATAAATGGGCATAAAAGAGACGCAGGGTACAACAGGTATTGCATAACTGGGTGGGGCATGCATTTCCAATTTGCATCGTTACCGACTTAAACGACTGAACGATATAAGTTGGAAATGCATTCCCCACCTAGTTATGCAATACCTGTCGTACCCGCCTCTAGATTTTGCACATTAACACATTGATTGCCAAGATATTAAACATAGTTTTCTATACCCGTGCCGGCGTATAATTACCTAAATCCGATGATATTTGAAACTCCATGGAACCGACATTGTGTAAAAAAAAACACGAAAAAAGGTTCCTGTGATTAGGCGGAAGGATCTGTGTATCCATGGGAACGACAAGTTTCCAACCGCGATCCGCCATTTTGGAGCTTTGGTCTGCTGAAAACGGGTGGTTTTCAATGAAAAAATAAGAAACTGAGTTACAGCCGTTTTTCTGAAAATCCCATCATTGGGGCGGGTGGAAGTGACGTTTTTTGGAATGATGTCACATCCACATTTTTCTTCTCTGAGAGACGATCGATCATTCCAAAGCTGTGTTAGGTCGCCCCTTGTGGAATTTTCCCCCAAAAATTAAAGAACTCATATATTCGATCTAGGCAATCAAGCGATGGATTTGAAAGAACGCATTAATTCGATCTTGGCAATCAATGTGTTAATAGTAAGATGAATATTTAATGATGTGTTTTTACTTCTTGCAGCTGCTCCAGAATCCCAGCACATCACGTTCCATGTCTAGACCCTTAGAGTTGGGCCAAGCACATAGTGCGGGCTGGGACCTACCTGAGATAGATGCCCTCCGACGAGATCTTGATGCAGTGAGGAGAAGGCAGCAGGCAGCTGAGGACGAGACTGCCCGGCTTCAAGCACATCTCTCCTGCAAGAACAAGGAGTGCCAAGAATTGATCCAGAGCCGAGACACCATCCAGAAGCAGGCTGATCAGCAGGTTCAAGAACTAGAGGATGCCTTGGGCGATGTCCAGAAGAGGATGCTGGATTCTGAGTGTAAAGTCAAGCAGCTGCAGGCACATGTGGTGACAGTCAAGGAGCACTTAGGAGGCATAGCAGCTGAAGAACTCCGTAGCCAGCTGCGGGATGTGAAGGGCAAATATGAAGGAGCTTCAGCTGAGGTGGGTCGTGTCCGCAACCGCCTCAAACAGAGCGAGAAAGCCTTGGAGGAGTACAAGAGCAGTGAAGGTCAGCTGGCGGCTGAGGTCGAAAGACTCAGCCAGGATATGAGCGGTTTAACAGCTGAAAGGGACGAGATGGCGGAGGCCTTGTTAGAGATGGAGACCCAGCTGAAGGGGACGGGGACTAAACAGGGTGCCACAGTGCCAGCTGAGAAGTTTGACAACATGAAGAACCTGCTGTCCAACGCAGTGGACGAGAAGGAGCGTCAGCTAGCTGAGCTGAGAGAAGACTACGATCGCGTGCTAGAGGAGGTGGCTGAACTCCACCGGGAGGTCGACAACCGGTCATCCCAAGGGGGGAAAGGGTCCGTGTCTGCTGAGGAGCACCAGAAGATCAGGGCCACTCTGGAGGAGCACAACGCCTCGTTGAAAAGGAGACTCGCTGACGTGACCGCCAAGAGTCAGGGGCTGATCCAGGAGGTTGAGGAGAGCGAGGAAGAGAGGGAAATCCTCCGGGAGCAGCTGGATGAGCTCAACAGTAGGATCGAGGCAGAATTTATACCCATCGGGGACCATGAGGAAGCTGGGAGGACTATGGTAAAAGCTATGGAGGAACTGGAGGACAAACTTGTAGAAGCCAGTGAACGGTATGGCAAAGCGGAAGCACAGGTCCAGCAGCTTCAAACCGAGAGGAGCTCACTGAGCGAGAACATGACTTGTCTCCAAAGTGCCCACATGACACAGCAGTCTGAAATGGACGATCTGATGTCTCAAAACGCTGAGCTGCTGCTGGAACTGGAAGTGCTGCAGAAAAAATGTGAAGACAGAGAAAATGAGTTGGCACACGTCTCAGTGCAGAGTGAGTCTATGAAACAGAGCCTAGAGGGAGATTATGTGCCCAGAAACCTGCACGAACACATGAAGATGGAGCTGAGCGCCGCTTTGGAGAAGGCTGAGGCCGAGATGTCAAAGTTGGAAACCAAGGGGAAAGAAAGTGGGGAAGAGCTGAGAAATGTGAAAGATGGAAGTGACAAGTTGAAGGGAAAGTTGGAGAAAGTTATGTCAGAGGTGAAAAAGGACTATGTGAGCTTAAAAGACCACAAGGCTGTCAGGGTGGAACTGAGTGCTGCCGTGGTGGAGGCAGAAGGCCGAGTGAAGGAGGTGTCCGCGATGTATTTGTCAGCTCAAGAGGAAATGGTGAAGCTGAACCAAGAGCTGGAGGCTCAGAAGGGAGAACTGGACACCATACAGGAGGCCATCCAGGCTAAGTTCATCCCACTAGCAGCCATCGAGGAGAGAGAAAGTTCTTACAATGCCAAAATAAAGGACTTGACAGGAAAGGTGTTAGAAATGGAAGAGAAATGCAACAAGGAGAAGTCGGTTGGAGAGCGCCACAAACAGGACAAGGAAAAACTCAAGGTTGAGATGGAGTCTCTTCAAATGAGATTAGAAGCTGCATCTGTTACTAGTGAACAACATAAGGAAGTGGAGGTGAACTACAAGGGCAAAATAGAGGACTTGACCATGAAGTTGAGTGACCTAGAGCAACAGCACAAGCAGGTAACTGTTCACAGAAATGAGCTTGTTGAGCAGAATGCCACCTACATTGACGAGAGGCAAAACCTCCAACAACGCCTTGAATCAAAGGTTGCCCAGCAAGAAAACTATGAGACTGAGCTCAGAGCCCTCAGAGTCACTGTGCACCAAACTCAGGCTGAATGTAAAAAATCTAAGGAGGCTCAGCATGAAGAGAGCCAAAGGGCTTCCACCTTGGAAAAGGAGCTCCAGGGGCGCTACGGAGATCAGGCTACCCTCCTCCAGCAGCACGCCCAGGCCAAGGGAGCCCTAGAGGCTGAAGTGGCCAAACTCCACCTGGCCCTCCGCGAAGAGGAGGAGGCCAACGCCCAGAGGGCCGACGACATCACAGCCCTGCAGTCGGAGCTCCTCCGAGCTACACAGGCTCTTGAGGAGCTCCGTGATAAGGAAGACCAAATTAACCAGCTGAAGACAGAGAAGCAGCGACTAGAAGAGGAAGTCGCCGACCTGGGCAACAAACTGTTGGGGCTGGCTGAACAGTGTGAGGAGCTCCATCTGGAGGTAGACCAGGCGAGGGAGGCAGAGTCCAGGGCCAGAACAGAAAGGGACACGGTGCAGCAGAAAGGCCAGGCCATCGAGAGCGAAATCAGGGAGCTGAAGGAGAGGTGTGATAATTCGCTGAGCACCATCGGAAATCTGCAACAGAGGATCAAGACGTCAGCTGAGCAGACTGAAGTCAAGGACAAGAAGGTGGGGAACATTTATGTAATTATACTTCTGCAGCACTGCAACAAACTATATTCATTATATAAGTAGACTCAACGTCCAAGGATGTGTGGTAGCACTCTTTTAAAAAAGGACAAGGACTTCGCCTCAATTAAACCAATTTATTTTGGCCAGAAACGGTAAGGGTTTAATTCTGGGAAGGCGCGTCCAACTCCTCCTTTGCTATATTTATTATACTGTATGTGATGAATATATACAGTTTTTCATAACTGACCATATCTAAGCTGTGTATTAACTCTTTGACTGCGGACGACGCGATAACGCGTCAAGTGCTACTTTGTCCAGTTGGCCGTCGACGCGTTCGACGCGCTGGACGCGCGTTCATTGTTTAATCTCTGATTGCGCTATGCTGCTTAATATTCAATGTTATTTTCGAGTTCCACTTACTTCACCCACATCTGCATCCGGCTTCATGACCTGGATTCCGTTTCCGGTTTTTGATTTTTTTTCCCCGGTCATTTTCGTCCAAAATAGGTAAACAAACGTTTTTTCACACGGTATAACAGACAAACGGACAGGTTCTCTTCTATAATCTATGGTCTGGGTGACGATCAGTCATCGCCGTCGTGTATCACATCGTAATTTTGGCCGATCAGACCATCTGGGACTACGTCACATCCGTTTTCATGTTTTTCCCTGTCTAATCTCCCAAGAAGGGTGACAGTGACCCAACGACCTGATCAAGCTGTCATGTGCTGCTCTCTAGTGGCGGATTTGTGCTGTGCCTTTAAATTTTGTGTCTTTAAATTATTTTCATGAGAAAAATTCAAAATATAAAAATAAAAAAACACGAAAATTGCTGGCACTGGGGGAGTACTTTATGAAAATACTCTGGCAGTCAAAGAGTTAATATCAGTGTTAACAGCTGTGTGTTTTTCTCAGATCACAGAGTTGCTGACAGACGTAGAGCGACTAAAGCAGGCTCTGAACGGTCTGTCCCAGTTGGCATATGCAGGCAATGCCCCCAACAAGAGACAGACGCAGCACGTGGATACACTCCAAGTCCAAATCAAAACCCTCCAGCAACAGCTGGCTGTAAGTAGACACATACACATTGATATAATGTCTGGAAGAACTGTGGTGGAGCATATTATTTCGTTGCTGTCAGGCAGAAATCCTGCATCTCCATATATGTATATATATTAATGCCCTACTTCGTCATACTACAGTGTCACACAAAAGTCACAAACATTGTCGATCTACTAGCTCACAACCATTTCCTGGAAAATTAACAGTTTTGTACATGGAAGGTTTCCACCCGACAGCAACGATATGATTGTATCTGAAGCTTCTGCCATGTCAGCACAATGACAATGAAGTTTCGGAAGAATAAATATATTTCTCTGTCTTCTGTTCTCTTCTGTAAGGATGCTGAGAGGCAACACAGGGAGGTGGTTTCAATTTATCGAACTCATCTTCTCAGTGCAGCACAGGTACGTTACCTAGTCATGCCCATTAAGGTGTTTGCTTGTGTGAAGTACTGGGAGTTAAACCGGTGTATAATATGGATAAGTAATCACTTTCTGGTCCGTCTCTAGCTATTGGACATATTTTGAAAAGTGCCTTCACTGCCTTGTGTCACTATATGACAATGCTTTTATCCAGACTGACATATCATTCAGGGTTTCCCCCAGGAAAATGCTTAGTCTAGGTGGTAAGTACCGGAGACGGGTGCACGTGCGCATGCACACTAGGGCTGTACGATACTGGAAAAAATGTCATACCTTGATATTTATGCCAAATATCTCAAGAACGATACAGTAGCCTGTATAATGTGACTGACTATGGGTTCACACTTATTATTTTCTTAAGTGTAGCAACAGTGAAAACTAAGCATTATTCAAAAGACATCATACATAAGACATAAGTCAATCTTGCTCTTATTTTTTCTTTTGACTTGAATGTACTCTTATTTTGAAGTCCTCTCACCATAAGTCCAATGCTTACTTTTGTGTGAATTGACGAACATGCTAATCTTTGCTCAGAAAATCACTGATTGTACAATAAACGGACACAATGCACATACTGTTACCCAATACCCAATCTGGGAACCCAGCGCCAAATGAAAAGGAAAAACAGCGCCCTCTGCTGTTTTTGACTATCTCAGTTGGCTCTGGGAGGAAGTTGACGTAGCACCCGTGCGCAAGGAAACCGGGGTTTTGGTCTGCCTTCAGCGCATCACTTCCGGTGGTGCGACTATGTTTTCATTCCCACTAACAATATTTCTACACGGAACACTAACACCACTTCTCCCAGAGAACATGGATCGTTTTGGTTATAAGCCCACTTGTTTCTATGATGAAAGAGCAAGTTAAAATGTGAATATCTTTCCGTGGTTTTGTCTGCTCCGCGGACGCTATTGTTAAATTAGTTTCGGTTGGTTTCGAGTGGGGAAGGATCGACGGACACGTGAATCCCGCCCTCTACATTTGATTGGGTAAAGCGCGGCCTGCTTCCTGATCTGAAGGCACGCCCACTTGTAGGCCAGTGCGTACGCAATATGACGAACCCCCCCGACAGATTCAAACGCAGAGCAGAATCTGTTATTGAGAGATTACCCAATACCATATGCAATATACCTGTCCTGTTAATATTTGCTGCCTGCTACTACTATTACAGACTCTCCTACCAATGTTGTGTCTATTGTTGTAATATCCACATAATGGCGAATACAACACCATCCTGTGTATATTCGCTGCTACTACAATTTCTAATAATAAATGTGGGACTGCACTAGGCTGCACTAGGCTGTACTGCACTGTGTATGCTGAATGTGAGAAATCGGCAAACAAGATCTTCATTCTGCTGTGCTGTGTGTTGGTATAACAACAATAAAGCTGAATTGAGTTGAATGCTCAGTGGTATGGTGGTAACTGATCAGTGCAATAATACCACCAAATTATCATTTAAGACCTTAAAGTATTTGTCGTAGAGAGATAAGCCTTTCTCACTGTGGATAGCGTGCAAGTCGTGGTCTCCTACTGTGGAATACTGTACACATGGATTAACCAGTGTCTATTGTTGTGTGTGTCTCTTCTAGGGCCACATGGATGAGGATGTCCAAGCAGCCTTACTACAGATCATCCGCATGAGACAGGAGTTTGTGTGCTAAAGTTTATCCCAGCAAAACACAGTGCTGCCTTCTGACTCAAATTCACCACACATCCCCTTGCTACAGTGCATCCTCGCTGTGGCCCCTGTGGGTGCCGTGTGTGTGTGTGTGTGCGTGTGTATGTGTATGTGTATGTGTGTGTGTATGTTGTATTCAGACATGCTCCATCTTAATAGGGAACGGAGTGTTTGTTGTTGCTAGATGTCAAACAATTTTATACTATAAAGGAAAAGTCAGTTTGTGGGAAACTGATGATCGCATCTGTAACAATGTTAGGTTTTATGTAACTGACCAGAGGAATGTATGATTGCTCATTTCAAAATCATTTTGATTTGTTCAACTACCTACATGCAGGATATTTCTTCAGTGTTAAATATGTGCAAAGTTCTATTAATTAACACTTACTATCTTTGCTCTCAATTCTCACCAAAACTATGAATACACATCTTCATTTGACTATATTGAATGAGCTGAGAGGGATTTATTTGACTTTTTCTATATTTACCCCCCCTTCCTTACTTTTAGCTAAATTGTCTAAACTCTTAACCAACTTATTTAGTTTCAGAGATTGTCTCAACCCATTGTGGGTACAGTTATCCTCCTCTTTATGTCCAAAGTAACTTGAGTTTTGTCTGTAATGCAAGTGGAAGTCATCCGATGGAAATCATTTGGGGAGCTCACGCAAATGACTACCTGACTTAGACAGGTATCCTTTATACTACTCACATAGTGTGGTGAAATAGAGACTGTAGAGGGGGTTGTGTTGGATTTGAGTCACGTGGTATGTTTTTTCTTGAGGGAGAAATAGAAATCCTTTGCTGTGTCCTACGGTTTGCAGTGGCGCATTGTCCTTTTGTTCAAACCAGTGTCCTCTTGTGGTGAGACTTGGCAGGCCAAGTTCATAATGTGGATGTTGACAAGTCTTGCTCAGGGGTGAGCAACTGTTGCTCTGGGAAGCCCAATTTGTATGTTTCTTTTGGGTTTTTTTGCCCCAAAACTAACTTGGTGTTGAACATAAGTTCTCTTGGAACACAATGCTTCCCAGATTGGTTAGAAGGCATCAGGAATGCAGTTAAGACCGATTGTTTGGTGTAAAAGTACAGGGAATCCTCTACTATCTGCAAATGTTTTCCTCTTTTTAATAGGAGAGGTAACTTGAAGTTACCACTCACTCTTAGAACAAGAGTTACACACCCCTGAGCCAGCATGTCGTGACTATTCATGGTTTATTCTAGTGGTGTTGTGATTGTTGAGCAAGTCTCTTGTGCCTTTACACTGATATATTTTTTCATAGCTTTGTACTACTTTAATAAATATACACTATGTGATGATGACTATTATATTCAGCAGGTCTGGAGTAGGACGGCACAAAACACTTGTTCAGGTTAACATTTAGGATGCCATTTAATAATAATTGACTACATCCCTTTATCTATGTGGATAGGCCACTCTTAAGGTTCACCTTAAGCACTCCCCAAAATGTCTTTACCTTTAAGCTAACACACCTTACCATGTAAAATGTATTACTAAATGCTTAGTTATGCTAGAAAAATACACTGTTGGCCACACTAAACCTCAGATAACATAGAAAAATTACACCTGCATTTTCTATAATGTAGAAGTTTTGGAATAACATTAATATTTGCCTGTCGCTCCCATTAAACAAATTCCAGTATAAAAATCTAATGATGCAAATCTATTTTAAATTGGTTGTGTTCTCTAGCGATGGTATTTGTGTTTGTGAATAAGTGAAGCAAAATTAATAAAAGTGCCTAACATAGAAACTATGTTTTTGTTGGCTTATCTGTTCAGTAAAGATTATAAATCTGAAGACATAGGACATACATGGTGTTTGATTGATATTGACCACTTGTGGTGTAGTGTCCCTATTCTGGGCGTGTTGTTAGCCCTGATACATGACATATATTATGACAGTCATGGATGAGTCATTTTCTCCGTATTTTCTCCATATGCTTTCAACCAGGCGACCCTATCGGTTGGGAGGTGTATTGCATCCTGATACATTATAACTAATAAGAGAAAATGCCCACAGATCGGATTAACATGCTTTTTATTGAACAATACGGAATATACGGGCACTTCTGTGGGGTCGTACATAATTGTAACATCCGTGGCCATGGGGTAAGCACTTTATATTTGAAATCTGAACGTTTATGCAGATGTACGGACCAAAAAGGGAGAAAGTGCAAACACTGTTTGAAGATCATACAAGACGTCTTGTGATCCAAGGGTAGGCATGTTATAATAGGTGAACATTTGACAAAAATAGTCGATCTACAAACTCACAAGCTTTGAGATCGGGTCTTTTCAGTGAAGAGATTTGGAGTAAAGGGATAAAACAAGGCTCCCTCGTAATAAGAGATCTTGTATCTCAATGGGATTTCTCCTGTAAATAAAGGTTAAATAAAAATAAAAGGAGGGTGTCATATGTACAGTATATATGTGGTTAAACTGCCATGTCCAACGCTTTGATAGTTTTTCCTTCTTTCTCCCTTTCTACAATGTTTTTCTGAAGAAAACATGGGTTCATGTTTCATGCTAACCACTTCTAACCTGGTATAAAAAAGTTAATAAGAAATGTACAAAAACAATAGAGTAGGGAGACTACTGTATAATGCAAAAGTAGTTTTAATGCCTTCAAACAGCTATACAACTTTCTGTTTTATGTAAATGAACCTTACAGAGTACTCAGTCACGTGTTTCGAGTGCTGATCCTTGTATTGATGCTTTGACTGCTATATGGATGTGTATTATGCTGCATATCGATTATTTTCTTAGTGATTATTCTGTCGATTACTTTTTAGATTAATCCAATATCTGAAATAATTATAATAATATATATATAATATAAATTATGTTCTATATTGTAATGTTTATATATCAACAATTCAATGAATCACTTAAGCATTATGTTGTATACTTCATCGCACAATGGTGTCATGCAAAAATATTTCAACTATCAATCACTGATTGTTGGAACACTGTATTGTCGCTTTTTTTTTTGCCTTTCCATTAGTACTAAAGTACCTGTTAGTAAGGGGTACTTTTTATTAGCACTCATGTTTGGAAAGGGCCTGGGTTGATAGCTAATAGTGATGTGTAAATGATACTGACCTGATATAACTGGTGTATTTGGCCCCACATACAGAGGCAATTTTTATGAACAGACAAAGCACCTGGAGCCAGTTGCACCACCTCACATTAAGTTCAAACTTGGCCTAGTTATAGCTTAACTCATCCGGGGACGCAGTCATTTTAGATTTCTTTGGCTATTCAAAAATGTTCATGTCTGGTCTTGAAAACTCACAAATTATGATATATATAATGCTCCATTCTGCCACAGTTTTTACAAACTACTTGCTTAGTACATGACTAGACTGGTTATCTAAATTCATAGAAACCGATTTCACATTCTTTGTGATAAATTGAGAGCTTTTCAGCTAAACACAAGTTCAAGGTACACACAAATAACTTGTCTCATGTGGTTGATATCAAAACAGAGACAATGAGTGAAAGATGGAGAGAAGAAAGGTCAAAGGTAACAGTACTATTCATGGTTTCTTACATCTGATAAAATAAGTATTTTCCATGTCACTTTTTTATTTAATTGAAAATTGCATTGCACTGCAGTGCATATATATATATATATATATATATATATATATATATATATATTTCATATATATAACATATTTCGTGTAATGTTATACATGTTTATGAAAATGTTTTATTAACTAAATCAATAGCCAAAAACAATACATAGCCAAATATTTTTCCAGTACGCTTGATAAATTCCAGGACCCTTGATCAATTCCAAACCGTTTCCAGTACTGGATTTTTTTTCACAGGCGCAGTACATTTCTTTTGCTGCGAGCACTGCCTGGGAGATTAGTGGGCATCTTGGAGTGTCGAGCAATGCGGGGCGTAACCTTTCGGCAGGAGCTAGAGCCGTGGAAAGGTTCCTTGCAGCAGGTGCAGACTTCGAAGCCGCAGCTGGCATGCATGCATGTCGCCCTCTGAGTCGCCGCCAGGTAGCCTACTTGGCAGGCGAGCCGCAGAGTTTACAAGAACGCAGAGACTCGTGCTTCTTTAGACTGCCGGCCGCCTGTCAGGGGGGAAATGACCACATATGTTAAAAGGGAGTGAAACGCTCAATGAATGAAACGCATTTCTTTGCTTGAACAAGAAGATTTGTTTTACACTGTGCCATAAGACTACCAAACCAGGTTTGTGATTGGTTGCCAAATTCACACTTATTGTCAATGTCATGTGTCGAAATTAGCCGACATGAAAGCCTACAATGCATTGCATCCGAAAGATGCAATGCGAGCTTGTAAATCGGCTATTTTTGCTGAACGTTCACCTAATGACATGCCCAGTTTTTAAAACATTGGCATAATTGCCTAGCCTGGTATCCAGCCTGCTTCGCTACGTTCGGCTGACTTTTTTCTCTCTCTTCGCTTCTCAGTCTGGAAAGCACCCTATTGACTCGTTTTGCATAGATAGGGTGCTGGGAAGCGAAGAGAGAAAAAAAAGTCAGCCGAACCTAGCGAAGCAGGCTGGATCCCAGCCTAATAATTGCCCTCATCAGTTAGGGCCAGATATCCCACAGATGGGGCTTTAAAAATAAACAATAGGCCTACTGACGCCATATAAACAACAACTCAAACCAAACTCACCTGCATGTATTCACTGAAGTGAGAATCATTGGACTTGTAGTTCGGGGTGGCTGATGTGGATGAGGAAGGGGTGGGGGACGCAAGAGACTGCATGCCTGGATCTCTAGTCCGAAGGCACCAATTCTCCTTTTCTATTTCTATTTGCCAGTTTCTGGACTTCTATGGAAAACAAATAATCAATGAGGGGTGATGAACACAGTGTGGTACAGCAATCAGGAATTAACAGGTGCCAGTTCAAAAGAAACAAAACAGTATGGAGGAATGTTGATGTGAACATTGCATGTTGGTAGTACAGTAGAGAAGCAATCAGTACTTGGTCTGTCCTGAGTTAAATATAAAATGAAGGTCCAAAGCATAAAGGGTCAGAGTTTAAGTTTACATAAGTAGAGGAGGAATCAAAGCAGTTAAAAGCAAGATAGTTTATTCAGATTCAGATGGATGTTTGACAAAGGGTTTTACAGGACAACTGTGCGTAAAATTTGAATTTGAATTTGAATTTGTGTCCTTACCTTCTGCATCGCCTGAGCCTGTTGACGCCTGTTGTGAGCAGCTGTATCTTCATCAATTATTTTCCTCCAGGACTTGCTCACCTTTCTACACCTGGGAAAACACACATGAAAACAAAAACATTACATTGCAGTACAAGATGTGGATGGACCAGGTATACAAATATGCACTATTAGCTAAACAGGATGATTCACAAGTCAAAACACCGTTCAAAGTCGGGGTTGTGGGAAAGTAGGAGACATTCGTTTTCCCCTGGTCCGGCTACAACAGTTGTAGTACACATTTTTCTGACCTCAATACAGCTTATACAATGAAATGAAAGTACTGCATTAGAATAAAGAATATACTTCTAATAATAAAGAATACATCTGTACTTAGTTTATCGACTTATTCTTGTTCTGCACGTTGAACATTGGCTGATAAATAACTCAAATTCAGGTTCCATAAAAAGTCTGTCAGCTAGCCAGATTTTCCACTCAAGCAACTAAACCTAGATTTCCAGTTGCCCCGTTACCTGATGAGGTCCTTGCCTCCCAGCAAAGCCAGTACGTCGGTCAGTATCACCCTCATGTTCATGGACAGCAGAGAGTCTAATACATCCACATAGACACTCCCCATAGGGCCTCCAATTACTCTGTACAATAAGTGGTGCTCTGCAACCTTACCTACCACACTACAGCCACCTGTAACATCACAAATAGAGAGCAGCAGGGTGTTAAAAGTTAAATAAAACCACAACTTTTTAAATGTGATTTATTTTATGCCAGTGATGATGACATGCAAGATATGTTGTTGCTGTTGCTGTGAGTGATGCAACTGTACTTCTTTCTTTTCTGAAATCCCTTTCCGAGCTCTTCACACGCAGTCTGCTGGACCTTCACTATGGGCAGCAGCAGGTTGTGGTCCAACTCGGACAGAGCAGAAGTGGATGCCACAGAGTTTTGTGACGGCTTCTTAAAGTTGCAGAGTGTCACGGGTGTGAACTGGGGTTTGGCTGGGATGTGTTCTTTCAATGGGGAGGTTTTGGTGTGAAGGATTTGATTAGCTGCTGTAGCTGTAGCAGACAAGTCTTTCTCCATGTTGCTGCCTCAGAACTAGATGCACAAATCATGAAGTCCACCCCTATAGGAAAAGCAAACAGAAATTGTGTATTAGGCTATTATACGCGACTACAATACTTTTTCAGTCTTAAACGATTTTGAAATCTGGCATCATCACACACTACAAGATAATCTTTCAAGATTCTCTTATCAGATTATCTTAAACATGCACACACTACACGATTTAAAGAATCGGGGGAATCTCACAGAAGATTATATCCAGATTCTCGGGCTTGCCCGAACACAGCAATAATAAATAATCAATAATATGTATGCATGTTTATGACACTTTTGAACGTATAGGCTACTATAACAAGTAAGAAGACTATCTGTGGCATTAGATAAAAGACTATCATAGATGTATTTAATCGATTTTGACATTTTTACATCTTATACATAGATACTAAAGTAAAAGTCAGACTCGATACAAATAAACACATCTATGATAGTCTTGATTACAGGGCTAATAAAGCAACATCAAGCTTATGTCATGGTTGCAGGTTCATTTGAATTTGTACTTCCATGTACTGTTGTTCTCATGTCTTACTATAAAATAAAGTACATCAATCAATCAATCAACCAATCAATCAATCAATCAACATGAGGCTCGTCTGTCATGGTATCATACCATTGGTATGACAGGCATGTCATGGCAGCTGTACGTTCTATAAAAACCTCTTACCTCGTCTTTATTAAAACAATAGTCTCTTAGTTCTTCATGTAACAACAGGCTCTCTGGTCTGCTGACTGAGCGTGAGTCCCGTTTCTAATCCAGCGCTGAAAGTCTGAACCAATGACAGTGTACCACACCCAGCTGCACGGGGTGCCAGATTTTGCGAGAGAAACAAGCAACCAGGTCTATGAAAACAAGCCCAAAAGAAGTGAGCCCTTCGCCCTAAGTTCAAACATTGGTTATTAGAACATAGCAGATCTACAAGATCTACCAAATCTACCAAAAAAACGTGGAATATTTTAACACAAATCTTGTATGGGGGTCCCTGGCTTATAATAGTAGCTTATAATAAGCGGACATGGCAACACTGCTAAACTTCTCGTTTATGCCCCCTTAACACACGCTGGCCGTGTTATTCTGGTGTAACACACGCTGGCCGTGTTATTCTGGTGTAGATCGGCCGTCATACTGCGCAAGCGTCAAACCCATTCTGTCAGGTCTCGCTAGGGCGCGCCTCACTAGCCAACACACAAGAGGGGGGGTTGTTTTTTCCGTTTTTTGATTGATTGGTGTACTTTTATTTAGTAAGACATGAGAATAACAGTACATGGAAGTACAAATTCACAATACAAGGTCTACTTAACTGGAAGACTCATTAAGCACTGAGCTTGTTTAAGATGAGAACCCCATGCACACAAATCATGATGACATATAAGAGACAGACAGATATACACACTACTATACAGAATGTCATACAATCAGCTTACAGGTTACTGGTATGAAGAGTGAAAAAATCACACCCAGTGTGAAGTGGGCGGTGTGGTCATCACAGTGGTCATCATAGTGATGGAAGCTCACTTCCCCAAAAAATGGATTTTTGGAAGTGCATAATCCTATTTATAGGTTATTAATGTCATCATGTGTCTCGCTAGCCAATCACAGTGCTGAATAGAGTCAGCCAATCACAGTACAGCTAGGGGTCTACTAATGGGCCAATCACAGTGCAGGAAACTAATACTAATGAGGTGTCCCAACCCCACTTATAGGGGCGGCTACACCGCCCAAAAATATATATACAAAAGAAGAAAATGAAAAAGGGGGGGGGGTAGTGGGGGGGTAGGTTAAGACTTAGACAGGGGCCATTTTCGAATTGCAGCCTCCTGAAGGTGTATCTTTAGGGCAGTTTTGAAAGTGAGTAGGGTTTTACACTCCTTTACTCCTTTTGGTAGGGCATTCCACATTTTTGATGAATAGCATGAGAACGAGTTCATTCCCTTAGTTGAGCCAAATCTGGGTTGAACATGATTTGTGGAGCTTCCTCTGGTGTTATGATCATGGACTTCATTAACATTTTGGAAGTATTTTGACAAATACAGGGGGATCCCAATGTTGTGGTGTATCTTGAAGACCAGGCCCATAGCAAGTTGCTGTACTCTGTCCTCAACCCACCTAAGCCATCCAATCCTAGCAAAATGAGCAGGGGTTATATGGGTTTTGTGATTGAGGCCAAGAAGTAGCCTTACAAGTTTGTTTTGGGATGTTTGGAGCCTTGTTTTTAAGGCCTTGGAGGTGTTGTGATACCATGAAGTGCATGCATAATCATAATAACCTAATAACATAATCATAATAACCTTTTAATAACCTTTAATCCGTGCGCCTCATGCAATAAACGGAATTTAAGTGTTTTTTTCGTTTTTTCGTTTCTGTTCTTCACGCAGGACCCGAATTATACTTTAGTACCCGACAGCGTTGAGAGGTTGAGAATTGATTGCATGAAACAATCACCTGTGCATCCAGTCTCAACGTTAGTAAACAAATAATTGGTCTATAAAGGTATAATATAACTAGAGGGCCCCCAGGCCCCAGCTATCATTTCAATGAATGTGCAATTTGTCATGACTATTAACAGCAGAACAAAATCTGTGAAGTCTGGTTTTTATTGACCATTTCTTCTCTCTTTTTGTGTTAGATTTGCATGATTTGACAAATTATTGTTACACATGATTTCACACAGAATTTTAAACATGATTTTAAACATTACGTAGAAAATAGTAGGCCTACCTGGCGCAAAACAATAAAAAAAAAATATAGCCAAAGAAATCTAAAATGACACAGATACTTTCCCGGCTAAATGGTTTAAATGGCTTTTTTTAAGCTATTGATTGATTGATTGATGTACTTTATTTAGTAAGACATGAGAACAACAGTACATGGAAGTACAAATTCACAATACAAGGTCTACTAAACTGGAAGACTCATTAAGCACTGAGCTTGTTTAAGATATATAACTACGCTAAGTTTGAACTTAGTGTGAGGTGGTGCAACTGGGTCCTGAGGCCCAGGCTGCTGTGTGAAAGTTGGTACTTGTGGTTGGTTGGTGCAAAATTCTATAAATATTTGCATATAAGTGAATTAAAAAGTAAGAAAAGATATGGCACTGGAACAACTTGTAGTATTCACTTTGTGCATTGGAGGGCGACAAAGACGGTTACAAATAATTTAACTACTTGAACATGAGTGTGCGTGTGTATAGGTGTAGGTGACTATAGGTACGTGATTATATTTATAACAGCTTTTGTATTCTTTCTCTGTTTTACTTATGCATGTCTTATGTTTTTTGATTCTGTGTAAGGGACCACAGTGGAAATGAGTTTTTTTTATTTTTTTATTCCTCGATTGTCTTTAAACCTTCTGTGTATAAATGGTGCATTTATATAGCGCTTTTATCCAAAGCGCTTTACATAGATTGTGCATTACATTCACCCATTCACACACACACACATTCATATACCGATGGAGGAGGAAACCAAGGCACCAACCTGCTAATGGAGCAGTTAGGGGTTCAGCATCTTGCTCAAGGACACTTCGACACTAACTCTGGGAAGCCCGGGCCGGGATCGAACTGGGAACCTCGCAGTACCCATCCGGACGCTCTACCGGGCCACTCTACCCCTGAGCCACCGCCGCCCCGTGTATGACGGAACAGGAGCCTCTACTCTCAACAGTAAAAAGTCGTAACCTGGCCTGGTATGGTCATGTCACAAGTCAAAGACCATCTTACAGGGGACAGTAGAGGGAAAGCGAAGAAGAGGCAGGCAGAGAAAGTCCTGGATGGACAACATCAAGGAATGGACTGGCTGCAGCTTCCAAACCCTGCTACGCACAGCAGAAGATGGAGATCCCTGACTGTCCAAGCATCCACCATGACACCCCTACGCCCCCCTAGGCCATGGGATGAGTGAGTGAGTGAGTGAGTGTATGACGGTTGCAAGCAATTAAATAAATACATCAAATCAAATCAAATGAGGGCCAGATGTCCCTGTCTAGCTATTTAGGAGGGCAGGAGTTTCTCACTGACAATAGGCTAAAGATTTCTCACTTGGTGAGAACTGAAAATAGCCCACTTTTAAGTTCAATTGCAAGGGCTCTAGTGTGAAAGTCCCCCAACTTTGTCATCGGTGACAAAAGCAAACATGTCTGACTGAAATCTGTGGCGGCCATCAAGCGGTTTAGGACTGAAATGTCTTTGCCGCCAATGAATTGAACAGTCGTCAAATGGAAATGACCATAAGTTTTAAATTGCCAACCTTAGTTAAATATAAACCATAAATAGCATATTAAAAAAGTTTATTTTATCTGTTTATTACCATAGTTTGCAGGGTTTACTTTTACATTGTTATAGCAAATAAAAAATTGTCTGATAAATACAATGGTATTTATTTATATTTTTAAGTATTCTAAAAATAGGTGTTTTCTGCTGCATGCCATGACAATATAGTATGACTGAAATAGATACTAATTTGACACACTATTGATACCTAACCTGATTTCTGGATTCTTGAATAAATGAAATCGTTAAATAGGATGCAGATCTTGTGTTACTTTCATAACAGCACTTGACCTGGGGTATGACATATATGACCTTTCTGCAGGAAGGTTTCCAGTTCGATATCCTGGACCAGCAGGAAGAATCTGGGCAGCGAAGTAAATGAACAACACTCACCCCTCAATGAATATACCTGCTGTTGAAGTGCCTTTAAGCAAGGCATCTAAACCTAACCGCTAAAGTGGAGATGCTCAGTGTGAGTGTGAACCAGGGCGTTGCTGAAAAAGAGCATTTGTGCTCAGCGAACCTACACTGGATAAATAATGGTTAAAAATATGGCAAAAGATGACTGTTTGACAGCAAGCCTGTTGGGGACGGAAACAGGACAGGTGGGCACCAAAACCATCTGGGCACTAGGGACAACTGGGTACCAAAACCATCTGGGCACTAGGGACATATGGACACCTGGACGAGCAGGCACTTAGGGGTGGAAATAACTGGGCACCTGGAGAGGTGGGCACCAGGACAACTAGCCACCAAAACCATCTGGGCACTAGGGACATGTGGGCATCTGGACGAGTGGGCACCTGAATTAGGATTTGTGTCCACAAGTGTTTTTTTCAAATAAACTCTTATATTGTACCACTGGCCTCGTTGTTGTGTTGTGTTTGGGGGTTTAAAGAACTGTGGGTTAAATATCACTTACCAACAACAAAGCAGCATGCTATATGTAAAACACTTGTTGGACACAAATCCTAATTCAGGTGCCCACTCGTCCAGGTGTCCACGTGTCCCTAGTGCCCAGATGGTTTTGGTGCCCACCTCTCCAGCTGCCCACTCGTTCAGGTGCCCAGTCAGCCCAAAAATATGGTGGCCAGGTGTCCCTAGTGCCTAAGTTTCTTGTATTCGTTGGGGACTATAGTATTAAAATCTGAACCAAAACAGCAGCCTAACATACTGTACAGGAGCCCCCTTCCCCTTTGTTGTCAAGGTGGGTGAAGGTGGCATTGTCAGCGGATCTGTTGGGATGGTAGGCAAATTGCAGTGGATCCAACATGCTGGGCTGAGATGAGCAGATGTAGAATAACTGGACTCAAAGCACTTCATGCTTTGAGAGACTATACAACATTGGAGGGCAAGCCATATCTGGCCCCTGGGTAGCCATGGTTCACATGACGCTTGTATACAAGCGTCATGGTGCCGAGTCCACCTGGTCTAAAGTTGTGTTCGATTTTTTCACATTGCCATCTCTCACATAAACATAAACGTTCAGATTTCAAATATAAAGTGCTTACCACCGAGCCACGGATGTTACAAGGCGATGCGGACCGCCATGAGTACTCGTATCTCCCGTATTGTTAAATAAAAAGCATTTTAATCCCATCGCCGGCCATTTTCTCCAAATTGTCTCCGATACTTTCAACCATGCGACACTAATGGTTGGGAGGTGTATTGCACTCTGATACATTACAAAACCAAAATTAAAAAAAAAAGAAAATGGCCGGCGATGGGATTAAAATGCTTTTTATTGAACAATACGGGAGATACGGGTACTCATCGCGGTCCGCATCGCCTTGTAACATCCGTGGCTCGGTGGTAAGCACTTTATATTTGAAATCGGAACGTTTATGTTTATGTGAGAGATGGCAATGTGAAAAAATCGAACACAACTTTAGACCAGGGGGACTCGGCACCATGACTGTCATGGTATGACAGTCATGTTTCAGGGCTAGCCCCTGGGCTGTAGTTTGGGGACCCCTAATTTAGCCGAACGGTAGGCCCATCACTCAACACTGCATGCATAAACTAGCTCACACACTGCACTAAAGTGTTTTACCGGTTCTGCAGCAGTCATGATGACTGTAGCAAGAGTGTGTTCCCCAATCCCCACCCTGTGATGATAGTTGACAAGACAGACCGACTGTACATGGCAGTGGTTTACTTAAGTAAAAGTATCAATACTGCAATGTAGAAACACTCTGTTTACAAGTAAAAGTCCGGTAATCAAAATTTACTTGAGTAAAAGTACAAAAGTATTGGTAATTTGGTATCAAAATATACTTAAAGTACAAAAACATGCAAAGTACTCTGTACTAAAAGTATTATGCAGAAAGTCCCATTTCACAAGTTTTCAAATGTATAGAAATCTTTTGAAAATAGTTGCGTTTGTAGATCGGCTATTTTCAAATGGACGAAATGTATAGAGCTGAAGTGGGTAATGCATGTTTTGTAATAATAATCTAAATATACAAAGTAACTAGTTACTAAAGTTTTCAAATAATTGTAGTGGAGTAAAAGTATATTTGCCCCTGAGATGTAGTGGAGTACAAGTAAAAGTACTGAAAATTGGAAATACTAAGTAAAGTAAAAAAAAATACCGCAAATTTGTACTTAAGTACAGTACTTGAGTAAATGTACTTAGTTACTTTACACCACTGCTACACGGTCGCCCTCTGTAGGGTGGAATGCACTCTGTAGCTGAGTAAACACACCGTGAAGAACTTCAGACAGGGAGAGCCGAGAAGGGCGTCACACTGGCTTCATTGATAGAAAATATGAAACACACTACATTTTTCCCGTTTCCCAGCATTTATCAAACAACTGGCCATAAATTGTATATTTTCCCCACCTTAAAGATACTTATTTTGAATGACACGTGTGTGTGTGTGTGTGTGTGTGTGTGAGAGAGTGATTGTGTGTGAGAAAGAGAGAGAGAGAATACCACCACAAGCCTACATTCGAGCTTGTATCCTTGTTTTGATTTCGAGTTGTTTGCTATGGAGACCTAGCTTGTTATAAAAAAAAATCTAAAAGGGAGGGAGAAGAAAGAAAGAAAAAACTTTCCTCTGTAATCCCTCTCTGGGTCGTCTCTTGTTTCTGGTTAGGCTGCTGTGTCCCTAAATTCTCCATTCTCTATTTCTGTGCTTCCTTGCTGCTGCCAAGCCCCTGACGTAATGCTCCACGTTAATTATTAGCATGTGGAGAGAGCAACGGGTATAGTCTAGATCCCATAGACTGGAGGTACGAATTTGTCGCGTTGTGATTGGCTAGTGTATTGTCAGGCAACCGTTGGTAGAACCTGTGTGATATCTACGAATGTATGAGTTTATTTACACCATCTCCCCTATTCAAGGATGTGTGACATTGTCTGTATATACAATGTTGGGTGTGATTCAACATTGACAGAAACATTAGCCAAGGCTAATTATTGTGGCAAATTATTATTGTGATAATAATATTATCACAATAATCAAAATATGCTTAAAACTCAAAATACCACTTTTGTTAACCACTTGAATCCCCAGCATTCCTATTCTGAGGGAAACGTTTGGCAAAAATAGCCGATGTACAAGCTCACAATGCATTGCGTAGATCTGCTATTTTGGCGATCTCGATTTCTGTAGTGTAAAATAACAGCATACCAAATGCACTCTTTACAGGTCCGTTTTATCAAGTATAGGGGGTTTATAAGTGGTACTGAATTTGCAGCTCAACAAAAGCTAATTCATCCTAGTGTATGAAGGAGCTCAATTTAACAATAAATTAAAATCTCCACGATACGATTATTGTGAGTGTTTTTTTTTTATCACGATAAATGATAATAACGATTATCGTCCCATCCCTAGAGCTCATCCTCATCCTCCACGGTCAATTAAGTATGAATCACACAGAAAGTAACATTGACAAACCTAAACTGTTACCACACACACACACACACACTGGACACGCTACACTCTCCAGAACATTGGTTCTTTAAGTGGGGTCCGGGGACCCCAGGGGTCCTTGAGGGGGTTCCAGGGGGTCCCCAGCAAAATGTGTGAAAGTAGCATCACAATAGTTTAAACCTTTTATACTTTGGCTATTCAAAAATAGCAGATATACAAGCTCATACCGAGTGCCGCGCTACGAGCTTGTAGATCTGCTATTTTTGAAAAATCTTGAAGATTTGTGCAAATCTTTGAATATATTTATTTTAAAGCACATTTAAAATATTTTAACACAACTCTTTGCTTCTGGGGGGTCCCTGGCACAACATATTTTCAGATGGGGGTCCCCGGCCAAATATATATCAATTTGGGGGTCCCTGCATTGATTGATTGATTGATGTACTTTATTTAGTAAGACATGAGAATAGTACATGACAGTACATAACAGTACATGGAAGTACAAATTCACAATACAAGGTCTACTAAACTGGAAAACTCATTAAGCACTGAGCTTGTTTAAGATGAGAACCCCATGCACACAAATCATGATGAAAAGGTTTGAGAAGGTTTGAGAAGCACTGCTCCAGAAAGTGTTGTCTCCCCGCGTCAGTTTGGTGGTTGCTCCGTCAACCAACCGAACAGCAAATCACGGCGCTGGTGGCCGCTCCGGGCTATGGGATGTGGATCCCACCAAAGCAATGCCTGTGCTCTGCTCTCCTCTGGTGGTTATTACTAGACGGAGAGAGTGGAGGAAAAGTTAGTCAAGATGGCAAACCCCACAGAGTCGTGAGAGTGAAGGGGCGCCGACCGCTGCCCCGTGTGTGTGTGCTGCTTCTTGAGAGTCTCCAGCCTCTAAAAGACACTACGGATGCATTTGAGCCAAGAAGAAGTAAGTAAAAAGCCTCGACTTTACTTTTGTTATTTCATATTCGCAAGTGAACTATTCATTCCAGCAAAATCTCGGGATAAAGCCAAGCCTCTCTTTTTTTTGACTCAAATGTTTACAGATCTTACAAAATATGACCTTTCGGGGCTATATTTTATCATCAGACATTAGACCTTAGGCTGCTTGCCTATCCCCGGATTCCGCATTTCACACGTAAAAAGCTATTTTGAGCTCCCTAAAAACGCAAGGGAAGGGAGGGAGGGAGCATTGAGTTTGAATTATTATAATTATATGGTGTATATTACCATGGTATAACGGGTTGGCTTGTATTATTCTAGACGGGGAGGTGAGATACGGTGGTGTTTTTTGTGCCTTCCTTCACGGCATGTAAGCACATTTATTGTCTCTCTGCTGATGAAGGCAAGTGACAGTTTTAGACAGCGGTTTATGCTGACTGACGGTCTTGGAGCAGCGTTGCCAGATTCTGTGAGAGAAACAAGCAACCAGGTCTAGGAAAACAAGTAAAAAAAAGAAGCGGCCACATGATGAGCACTTTAAACATAATACATCGGCTATTTGAAAATAGTCGATCTACAGGCTCACAACGCGTCGCATCGTGACACGTTGTGAGCTTGCAGATCGGCTATTTTCAAATAAAATCTTTGGGGAAAATTTACAACGCAAATCTTGTATGGGGATCCCTGGCACAAAATATTTTTAGATGGGGGGGTCGGGTGAACAAATACATATACATTTTGGGGCCCTTGACATGAAAATATTTTAGAGCCACTGGTTTAAACAACATTTAGGAAACAATTAAGCCCAAATAAGCAACTTTACAGGAAAAACAAGCCCAAAGTCGCTTATAATAAGGGAACATGGCAACACGGTCTTGGAGGTAACATTTCGATAGGCGAGATCCGTGGGCTGTCCTTTTTGTATTTATTCGATTAAATCCACCAGTAGAATGTCCGTGTTTACAAAATATGACTTATATAAGCCGAACCAGTTTAAAAATATATATACATACATATCGAATTGAAGTTTAGTGCTAGTCGAGTCACATGAAAGCACATACATAGTCCCTCCAAACGTCGCCATCTGTAGCCAGCAGCGACCCGGCGTCGTTCCTTTGGAAAAAATCCTGAGATGTGTAGAATCTACACACAGTATTTTTTTTAGGAATGGGGTGGATACGAAACGAATAGTTTTCATTTGGTCTCGGTGGTTAACGCCACAGGCCCCATGCATATGCGACAGCGAGGAGGTGACCTATAAATGCAAGTAGGACGGTTCTACTTTTTTTTTGTGTGCTGGTTGGGCTTTGGCTGAATGCATTCTTTTAAAACGGCTCCATTGCAGAAGTGTGCAGTCAGTGGTTGGTGTGTGTGTGTGTGTGTGTGTGTGTGTGTGTGTGTGTGTGTGTGTGTTTTAAGCAACAGGGACTGTCGCATTTCCATTACCTTAGGATTGTTAGCAGACAGTCAAAGTAGACTCTTAAAGCAGAAGACGTGTGTGTGTGTGTGTGTGTGTGTGTGTGTGTGTGTGTGTGTGTGTGTGTGTGTGTGTGCGTGTGTGTGTGTGTGGATGTGAGAGCCAGAGAGGTAATTGGTTTTGAAACACAATTTTATTTGTATGCTTTTTTTTTCTCCTAATTTTGCAGGCCTAGGGGGAATCCCTGAAGAAAAATGCCAATGTGGGTGAAACTGATGTGACAGGGCGTGTTGGAAGGAAGCTGACTCATCATAAATCAAGCCTTCTGGTGCAACTAAGTACCTGAGAGCAGCTAATATCACCTAATGCCAAGCTAGAAGAACACTTACAAGTGCCCTGTTGGAGACTATCAAGCAGTGGCTACTAGGCACAGAAGACACTGATCGCCTGTAGCTCACCCAACAATACATACAGGTCAATAACAACCACAAAAACATATCCAAAGGGCCTAGCAAAGGCTGTTCTTCTGCTGTCCCGCCATCACTGAAGGAGAAAACATGACACCCATCAGCTGAAACCCCTCGCAATCTTTAAAACTTCTTATGAATAAACAGCTCGACAAACAATCGGCTAGTAAGACCTCCTTCGCCCGGGCCTCACCGACAGCATCCTCTACTCATTTCGACCTGACAGCTGGTAGGCGACCAACCAGCCACCTTCTACCACTGAGATACAGCAACTGAAGGGAGGTCACTCTCTGAGGTCACTTCAGAACAGCACCAGTTCCACAGGTGGAAGGGACAACTATCTTCCACCTTATAGTAGGTCTCAGCGTAACATTGATCAGCAGGAGGAGGGCGTCCACACGCTCATAGTTGCTCCCCTACCCGTGCCAGTGCCTGCAGACCATGATGTTTCGTGACCAGGTGGGCGTGTTGGCCAGCTGGTTTAAGGGATGGAACGAGTGTGAGCAGACGGTGGCTCTGCTGTCCCTGCTGAAGCGAGTCAGTCGGACCCAGGCTCGCTTCCTGCAGCTGTGCCTGGAGCACTCCTTATCCGAGTGCACCGAGCTTCACGTGCTGGAGGGCGAGGCCAACAACCCAGGTAGGTCAGATGCCCTGCTGCTGTCCATCGTGACTCTTGTCTGATAAACGGGTCATGCATTTCTGTGCATACAGTACATGTACGGAGACATACTGCATGGAGTGCATGCACGCATACACGCGGATACGTTAAAACACACTCATTTGTGAACACCTTTTTTAGAATGTGTGCATAAATACATTACATGGACAGACGAGCAAAACATGCAGGCGCGCGCACACACACACACACACACACACACACACACACACACACACACAGACACACACACACATTTCCTATTTGATGCCCTCCACTAGATCTAACGTCATGTTAAGATCAATGGTAGCACAGCCTCCAAAAAAAGTCAACATTTCCAGATTGCTGACTTATTGATGATGCACGCTGCATTTAGGGACATGCTGCTATTTTTAGCATTGCGTTAGATGTAATGTTTGTGGAAAACCACTCTTATTTGAACACTGAGCACCCTTTTCATCCCATCACTCTTTATCGGATCCTACTATTTCAATTAAAAGCTCTGATCACCGGTTGATGAAACCGTGTCGGGCGAAAATTCAACACAGTCCCGCAACCGGATGTGGAGAGTGTCAATACGTCGTGTTGTCTCAGCTGGCACTGTGGCGGTGCTAGAGGGGTCAGTCCATCAGGCAGCCGGAGTGAGTGTCTGGCTGTTGCTCTGTATATGTACCAATCTCCAGGCTGGTAACACTTTCGAGGCACCAAGTGGGGTCTGACTGGGGTTGTTGCATCAGACTGCAGCGTGGCCATGGAAACGGGAAACCCTGGCAACTGACCTGGCTCATGAAAAATAGAAATACTTCTGCCGACGCCACCGGTGGCGTGGCGGAGGGCATTACTCCTCTGTCTGTCTGTGAGCGCCCATGGTAACCGCTGCACCAACACATCTGTCCACTCCTACAGAGCTTTCAAAGGAATTGGCATTATTATTAGTGATGAGGAGGACACAGAAACCCTCTGCTGCGGTATCTGTTACACACACACACACACACACACACACACACACACACACATACACACACACACACACACACTGCATGGGATTCCCACCGGGGTTACGGGGGACAGTGGCTACGGTTAAAGCAGCTTCGTCTTTATTATGTTTAGTACTTAAGGAAGTACATTATGAAGTTCATTAGCCACTTAAACCCTACATACTTCGGTCTATCCTTGGTCCCCTCGTTTTCTCTCTCTGTACGAAATGTCTTAGCCGAACATAGATGATCTGCAAGTAGATGTTCTATTCTTGCCAAATGTTCGCCAATTATATGACATGCCGAATAGGGACGCTTGGATTCAAGTGGTTAACCCATTAAGACCCATTAAAATGTAAGAAGCAATTCTTACATTTATTTTCTAAATCCTAACAGTTTTTTGAAAAAAAATCTGGAAAATATTTTTTCAAGATTTTTCAAAAATAGCAGATCTACAAGCTCATAGCACGGCACTCGGTGCCGTGCTATGAGCTTGTAGATCTGCTATTTTTGAAAAGCCAAAGAAATCTAAAGTGACACAGATGCGTTCCAGGTATTAATGGGTTAATTGTGTCCTACCCAGACTACTGTCAGTGAGGCTGATATCTACTGACAGGGATCAGATCAGAGAGTCAGTAGTGAGGGGCTGTAGATGTAGAGGAGATGCTGCAATGAGGCCATTTACAGCTTACCAACAAGTCTACAGGAAATACATCTTTTTTACACTGGCCACTGTGTGATTGGTGGACACTGGTTGGGTTTCTGTGGTGTGTTTGCCATCATTCCACCAGAGGAGATAACGCAGTCAAATTGTATGAATGTTTTTTTCAGAAATAATTTGCATTAAGGTGACAACTGGAGGAAACAGGCTAAGGCAAGCTAAGGCAAGCTTTACATGTGGAAAGCAATTGGTATCTAAATCTGAATAATATATGAGTCGTATTACTGCATTTCCCGTGAATGTTGTTCAGTAAAATATGTGAACTCAGGTATTTTTTTAATATTTTTATTCTGTATGTTATTATGTTTAACCTGGGTAAAGGGGAATTGGGGAGGGGTGATGATTGAAATTTGCTGAGCTTGAATACATTTATTTATTTGCGTTGATCTGTAGGCCTGAGACATTTCATAGCATCAGGATACTTTGTGACACTGCCTGCAATATCTCTCCTTCTGTAAAACAATGAAGCAGTGGACATTGTTGTAGTCAATATCATTTTTTATACACTGTATACGGTATGTGAGATCGTCATGCAGCCATACGTTAGTAGTTTATTTACAACGTGATGCCGCAAATTGAATTATTAACACTATGGCAAAAAGCTGAATGAAACACCCCATACCTCATGATTTGCCTACTCATTGTAAAACAGTGTAGTGCCAAATGATGTGGCATGTGGCATTTCTTTATCAATTAGTGAATTCAATTGTTTTCACGTGGATAGCTTTCTCCCCTTTGCATTTAGATTTCACAGTTCACTGAGTTCAGGAAGCTGGGAGCCTGACAGTGATGGAGAGGCACAGGACAGAAGGTCCTGATGGGATTCGATTCTAGGTCACTTTGGGGTATGTGTGTGTCTGGAGGTAGAGCTCCTAACCACTCAACCAATAACAGACATACAGTAGGCCTAGTTAATTCTATTTTAAACAGGAGCTGAGTAGCTGACCAGCCCTTGCTCTCCAGTTTTGAGGGACAGGCAGGTTTAGAGAGTAAGATCAGTCTGTGGTTTTAATTGTTTTGTAAAAAAATATCCATTGTCTTGGTTATTATTATTTGTTTAGGCATCTCTGCTTTAATTGACAGGTTGAACATTGATCCATCCTTGTCGCCCAGTGATTGCACACAGTTGGCCTTTTATCCACCTCATTTTGTCATTATCAATCCATGAAGCCTGATAGGATGGTGCAGATCAAGATCAATGCATCATATCGTGTGATTTAACGGGCGCAGGCGTGACATATACTAACTTTACGCTGCATATATTATTTGCACTGACTGCACTGTTATTTCATCCAAATGTGTTTGTCGAAATCGTCCCACTTCACACAAGTTGTCAGCAGCAGTAACTTGAGAAAAATGAAACTCCTGTAAGAGCACACATGACCAAAAGACATGCACTCACAGATGCACACTGTTTCCTCTGCCGTTTGGAAAACCTTGTCTACTGTAGTTTTTTATGTTGAACATTTTGAGTTAGCTATGCTGGAAGGTGTCACGGATTCAATTCATTTTGAGTTTGTATATCGGTTATAGAGAGAGCGACTGTCATACTACAAAATATAAATCAGGCTTATATCTGCCAGTCAACAAGATCAAACTGGACTGCAGGAAACAAGAATTTAACAAATTGATATAGACCTGTCAAAAGAGTAGCAATAAATTGAATGAAATTGTAAATGATGGATGCAAGCCAAGCGGGGAAATGGAAATGTATGTATGATGATTTTCACAGTCTGTGTAGCAAAGTTGCTAAAACGCATGATGATAACGTGATGCTTAATTTATTTTCCATCACGGGAACAGATCTACAAACTAACAACGACGCGTCACAATGCGACACATTGTTAGCTTGTAGATCTGTTCCCTCTGGCAAGCGACACCATCGTACTACGGAGTGTAGGCTAGATGGGGCATTACATCAGAGACAGACAGTAGGATCTTTGTTTATGTTTTGTGATGGATTGTTTGTGTGTGACACTGTGTGTGTGTGTGTGTGTGTGTGTGTGTTCTGTGCCTCCCCTAGCCATTTAATATTGCAGTTATGGACATTGTGGTGATCAGGCTGCTTTGGTTTGCATTATTGTCTCCACCAGGCCGAAGGCGTGGCCGAGACAATGTTTTCGCCCCTGTCCGTCCATCCGTGCGTGTGTGTGTCCGTCTGTGTACAGCGAACCTCCGGCACCGTTGGCCCGATCGACGTGAAACTGTGCGCACAGTCGCATACACACTCCTTGGATGCCAGAGCAGAACCTCTGCCCTAAAGGTTTCACATCGGCCTGTTATAGCGCCACCAGGAGGCCAATTTCTGCTAAATAAATACACACATTAGGGGTGATTTTAGGTTTACTTGTCTGGCTGATCATTCTGTGTTATTATGTTTCCTGTGCTTATTGATGTAAACGAAGCCCTCAGCAGCAACGATACAAAAGCCATACAGCAACTTTCGTTGTCCTGTGCCACAGCCGCCCTCATACCAAATGAAGCATGGATTGGCACATTCACATTGAAGACAGGGAAACAACCTTTTCTCTTTAAGCAACTGTATAGCCAAACACTCTTTGATTGATTGAATATTTAATTAATGTAAAACAGCACAAGTACAGTTATAACACTTTGTCTAAAAGGTCCGTCCAAAAAAGTCCTTGCGGTCTTGTTTCCATTGAGGTCCTTGTATTCATTTTATAAACACATAAAATAGCGCCAAACAGTTCAAAATCATCACAAAAAATACAGAAAAAAACGGGGGGGGGGCACTCTGACGTTCCCACCCCTAAAGTGTTTAGAAAATGGGACAAAATGTTTTTGCATTCCTGGTATACAACTCAATCATCCAAATATGAGATAGACTGTCTGAAATTACAGCAAACCCTTGCTGTATTTAACCTACTATTTACTGTACATTGTGGCTGAATCTCCTTTTATCAGTCTCTCAGATGTGCACTGGCCAGTCTGGCCACCAGAAAGGGCATAATGTTAAACAACCTTTGGCTGACCTGTGCATACCGAGGCATACATTCCCCCGTTTTGGCTAAAAGCATCAGTCTGGACTTTTGGTCTACGTCAAAGTTCCAATTCTCAACTTTTAATTCTTTGCAACAACCTTCATCCCAGAGGAGTTGAGCTATATTAATTTAGAAGATTGAAGGGACAGCTAAAAGGCAGCATTGGGGGACACACTGTGGGGAATCGATCCCAGCCATCAGGCATATTATGTGGTTCAGGAGACAGTGGTTTGAACCACCACAGTAACTCGCTAAAAGAGTCTTTGAGTTTTTCTACCTCCACGCTGACTGAGAGCCACACCTTACGGTCCTATCCCACCTGTGTCAGCTTGCGGTCGTTCCCCTTCACGCTGACTCAGCTAGGCAAGTATGACAGTATCAGCAGCCCTGTTCCAGCCTCTGAGAATAATTTACATTAGGCCTAATGCTCTTGAAATGTAGCAGAATGGTTGTCTGGTTACATGATCTCTCTGGCACAAGGTTTTCCGTTAGCCGGTAAATACCGGCCATGGGATGATTACAACTTTACTTGACCCGATAAATAAAATGATCCTCGGACACGTTGGCCAGCTGCTGCCTTGCTCCACGATATTAGTATGATTATTTGTGCAATTATTATTATTATTATTAGGCTATTTGGATATTAAATAAAGTAACACATTACAATTCCTACATTTTCAACAATTAAAATCACATTTAAAGTTTTTTTATGAGCAAACATTGACTGGTGAATCATCAGTGTTTTATTCTTCCTGCACAGCTCCTCGCAATAAACACAACACACAGAGACTCACACGGGACCTTTTGCCTGATATATGCTTCGTCGTACCACGTGGCTAACCAGCCTGATCTCCAGAGAATACCGTAACATTGCACGGAACGAGTGCACTTCATTCCGTGGATAGTCGCCTCGGAACTCCCAAATTGCGTGCATATGTACGGCGAGTCCCACGGTGGGCGTAACCAGTCGCAACACGGAAAAACCCGGAAGCAGAGCAGTCCGCACAATAAAATTTACGATTCTGTGCCTATCGGTACATAACTCAAACGGCGCTGAGTAGGCACAGGCGAATGTCACACCGTTCAGGACGGCAACTCGGTCGCCTTAGCTCCCTCGGTGGTCCTTCACGGGGTGACAATTCGCCTGTGACTGCGCGCCTCCGAAATGGTTTTGTCACAAGGCAGCGCCGTACCATATGCACGCAATTCGGGAGTTCCGAGGCGGCTATCCACGGAATGAAGTGCACTCGTTCCGTGCAATGTTACGGTAATCTCTGGAGATCGGGTTGGGCTAACAGAGCCGATCTACAAGCTCACACTTGTATAGTGCGTATGCTAGCTGTGTAACACCATCGTGCAACTAAGTATAAACCATGCTTGAGCTGGCTGCACAGTGGCATGGCTCCTACTTTCCTTGCAACATTGTGCAAAATGAATGGATTATTAATATCTGCTGTGTAGGCTACTCATATCGCTGGTGCAGCTCAAAAGTTGTCACAAAATGACAGTATTCATCAATTCATTGCAATAAGCGAGTCGCTACAATCAGTGTTTTGGAAAGTGATGGAAGAACACAGGCAAGTGACTAACTATGCTGCCATCATGTAGCAATGAATATGACAGTATAAGAAAGCGTATTATGTACGTTACTAGCCTACTTACATATTAATCAGCCGTTCATACAACCTCTTTGAACTTTTAGTTGAACGAGGTTGAGATGCATAGCCTGCCCTGAAACATATATAGCCAGTTTGTTTATTCTCTTTAATATTACAGCACATGATGCGGTGTAGCTTGCAGATATATCACTTGTCCATCCCAACCACTTCATGTTCTTTTTGGCAAGCATGATCGAGTAGATACATTATGCTTTTTGAAGCTATGGACAGACGCAGGAACAGCGCAGAGTGCAGTGCATCTGTGGTTGAAAAGAGCACGCAGCGCTCACGGGCTGTAGCGATCAGTTGGGTGGTGCACACTCACGTAAACACGTACGTGACGTGTATTAAATTACGGACGATTTATTTAACACCTGACCGGAATTTAAAAAAATCTGTTGGTCACGTTGGCCGGCCAGGAAAATGCCTAGCGGAAACCCTGCTCTGGCATGCTGGCAGCTTGTACCACTGTGTATCTGTTTTCCCGCATTGTTATTCTTTAAGTTGTAAAGACAAGCTGTTAATCACAGAAATAGTTCAGAAAAAATAAAGAGCATGACAACAAAAACACATAAATTACTCCTGAAAATGAACCAGCAAGACGTCTCCCCTCATTGAGAGATTGAAAGAGCATTTCTCCGATTGTAACCTCATGTCTTGTTTTTCTGAAGTGAGCAGACCAGAACAGACCAGACCAAGCAAATGATTCAATTTTCCAACATCAGAGATCACAGAGGGGAAAAAGGCGTTATAAGATCCTGAATCTTGGTAGAGGTGGAAACCCACTGGCACACACAGTGAAATCCTCAGTGTTCATTTATCCATAGAGTGTACATTTGTGCACTTTCTTAATTACAAATGGACGAATGAACAGATTGAACAATAAGGATTTTAAGACGCAGTTGAAGGGTTAACATGCAGCTGGGAGTCTTGAGTTGAGTGGAAAAGCGCAACTATTTGGAAAGTGGTGTACAAATGAATGGAATCCTCAATGACCTACTTCTTTCAGTGCCTGAAGAGGCTGCCTTGTTTCTGGGAACCGGCAAGTGATGCGACTTATTTGTTGGTTAAGACAGTGTTTTAGTCAATGGGGACACTATTGAAGTCAAAGACAGACACTGCTGAGTCATGTAGGATATGTTTATTTATTTTCTGTGAGTGTGAGCCTTTCTGTCATTTTGAAGATGTGACATAATGACAGTGGTGTACATTTACTCAAGTACGGTACTTAACTCCAATTTTGAGGTACTATTACTTTACTGGAGTATTTCCAATTTTCAGTACTTTTACTTGTACTCCACTACATCTCAGAGGCAAATATTGTACTTTTACTCCACTACAATTATTTGACAGCTTCAGTTACTAGTTACTTTGTAGATTTAGATTATTATTTCAAAACATACATTAACCACTTCAGCCCTATATACATTTCGGCTATTTGAAAATATCCGATCTACAAGCTCACCCATTGTGAGCATGTAGATCTGCTATTTTCAAAAGATATTAAAACGTTTCATACATTTGAAAACTTGTGAAATGGACATTCTGCACAATGAGTACTTCTCCTTTCGGTACTTTAAGTACATTTTGATACCAATAGTTTTGTACTTTTACTCAAGTAAATTTTGAATTCCTAACTTTTACTTGTAACATATTGATACTTTTACTTAAGTACAAAGTTTGAGTACTTCTTCCACCACTGCATAATGATTACCGTATACGATTTTGTTTATGAGAATAGCTGTTTTTTTTGTCATATATTTTAGCCACTGCTCTCATTATGATCATTTGTCAATGAGGAATCCCTACTTACTCTAGATCCCACACACTTCCTCCCAAACTATCCCAACTAATCCCACACTGTTATTATTTCAATAATGTTTTTTATCATTTGGATTTTTGTGTAATGGACCAACATTTGTATGAAAGCTGCATTTCTCCTGACTCCAAATGTAGGGGTCCCTTTTCCCCTTCAACAAAACATCTTTAAAGGGACATGAAAAGCAGACACACACACACACACACACACACACACACACACACACACACACACACACACACACACACACACACACACACACACACACACACACACACACACACACACACACACACACACACACACACACACACACAGTCAATTTCCAATACTTCTACTCCACTACATCTCGGAGGCAAATGTTGTACTTTTACTCCACTACAATGATTTGAAAACTTTAGTTACTAGTTACTTTTTAGGTATACATTATTATATTATAAAACATGCATTAACCACTATAGCCCTATTTTATACATAGGCTATTTGAAAATAGCCGATCTATGCGACGCGTTGTGAGCTTGTAGATCTGCGATTTTCAAACATTTTAGTACTTTTACTTTTGGTACTTTAAGTACATTTTGATACCAATACTTTTGTACTTTTACTCAAGTACATTTTTAATTCCGGACTTTTACTTGTAACAGACTACTTCTACAATGCAGTATTGATACTTTTACTTAAGTAAAACATTTGAGTACTTTTTCCACCACTGACACACACACACACACACACACACGCACACACACACACACACACACACACACACACACACACACACACACACACGCACACACACACACACGGTCAACACAACACACCACACGCACATAGACGTCTGGGAGGTGGAGTCCAGGGCTCAGTGTAAGAGGGGTGGGGTTAGCAGAGGACAGTGGGCCTGGTGTTCTGAATGACTAGCTTCTTTGGGATGTGGTGTGGTGCATGCACTGCTGACCTGGCTCTGCCTGCCTGCCTGCATGGCCTGCTAGGAAGACTGGTAGGAGGAGGGGTGTGGTGGAGGGACAGAAAAGGGAAAGGAGAAGAAGAAAGAGAGAGAGAGAGAGAGAGAGTCTGTCTACACTACAGGGAGTCTGTCTACATGTACAGGCAGCTGTTTTTGTGGGCCTGAGCAGAGGTCATCGATCTCTGTTTTAACTGGAATTATTCACAAATGTGACTCGTTGACCAGCAAAACATCAAAATAATCTCATGAAATAAAATGTGACAAAATGTTAAAAACTAATTTCTGAATAGAATCACCTTAAATTGATGTATTAAGTCAATACTGCTAACATTGGCTCCTTTTGGAATATGTGCAGTAGGGCTTAGTAGTTTCTTCCCTACTGGGGGGGGGGGGGTTGTACAGCTAATTCTGTTGTACTTTCATTCAACAAGAACTGCCTCAGCCTAAATGAGCATTCCAAACCAGGGTTAGGGAGTGCAAGACAGTCAAAAGTAACATGGAACTGGTTTAGAGTGATCTAATTACAAAACTGTATATAACTGTATTGGTTAGTGTAGCAGCAAAACAATCCAAAACTACCGTGAATCAGATTGTGTTTTTCCAAGGTTACTGATTACAATTTCAAGTAGCAGAGCTCCAAATTGCGACCGTGGGGTCACATATGCGCCCCAACATTCAATTCAAGTTATTGTTGTGGTGCGACCATAACAGGAAATCAAGTAAACGAAAACGAGTGCTCCTCTTCCCCTGCCATGTACGATCTCACCGGTCCGTGTGTCAGAAAGTATGTTTTTTTTACTTGAGAAACGAGACGGGTCAATTGTGTATAGAAAGTATCTCTCACTGTGAATGAGAGGCAGGGCTACTCTGTGTGTGTGTGTGTGTGTGTGTGTGTGTGTGTGTGTCTGTGTGCTCGTGCGCCAGAGCGTGCTGCTGTCAGAGCTGTTCCTCTTGTCAGAGACGCGAGTCATAGTAGATCGCACGGCTGGTAAATTTATGGTAACGGTGTGGGGGGGGATTTTGAATTTGAATAATTTTGGTGGGGTTTTTCAAAAGTTTTTTTTGGGGGGCTTTTATGCCTTTATCGATAGGACAGTAGACTGACAGGAAATGGGGAGAGAGAAGGGGGGTGACACACAGCAAAGGTCGTTGGCATTGGGAGTCGAACCCACGACGCGCTGTATAGCTGGATTACCAGCATATGTGGTATGCGCATGGACAGCTAGGCCAGCGGGCGCCCCATAATTTTGGTGTTTTGATCAACGTAATGACCTTCAGCTACTGTGAGCTAACACAATCATATCGTGAACGTCAGGCATTTGGTTTAGAGGCCTACAGTGGGAGATCATAAGTAATAAAGAAAACTATATTACTGCGTAGTCTTCCGTCTGTCAACAAAATGAGTGACAGACAGAGAAAGTGGGGGTGTTTGTAATAATAGCCTACTATTACTCTGCGGATTCCTCTCTTTGCATCTCACAGAGAGCTGAGCCGGGGGCCTCTGATGAAAACCTGGGCTGGAAATCAGCATTCCTGGCCGAGTCGGTAAACGGTTCCGGCGTTGGAGGGATACTGTCTAGGAATGTGGGCACGTCGGAGCGCACTGAGTCAGAGTCGCTCAGCGGGAATTGGAATGGAGTGTGTTCCCAATGAGCGGAAAAAAAGGCCAAAAAGACACAATGGAAAAGAAGGGAAAACCGATTCCGCCTCGAGTAGAGCAAAGGTCCCTGGAGTGTGTCTCGGTATGGGAGAGTGGGTGTGTGTGCGATGACCAGAGGGGTGGTGGTGGGGGAGGTAGTTTTGACTCGCATTCTCTCTGCTGCCAGACTCATTAGTTGAGTCGGCCATAGTGAGAAGGATTAAGGTTCAAGTTTTATCTGCAGGTTACAACGTTTTGCTTTGCGGTTTAGCAGTGGGAGAGACAGGTGATCCGATACCACATGCCATGCCTCGTCTAAAAGTCACGCTGCCTGTCCCAGCCTGTCTGCTTAGAGAGAGAGTGAAACATGGAAGGACAGAAAGAGAGGAGATAAAGAGACATAACGAGGGAGGAAGAGAGAGAGAGAAAGAAAGCTTGTCTCTCGTTTGGGTGTCAAACTATTTCATCGCACCCACGCATGAGCAAACAGTTTATTTCTGGAAGTCAGCGGCGTGTTCCGTGAACTCATACTGAACCTCAGGAATGGGGACGGCGAAGGCTGCCAAGACAACCGGGGGAAAAACCAAACGGTTGCCTCCTCCCAATCGCCGGCACTTTCTCTATTCAGCTTTCCACCGTGACGTAAAATGGACTCTTGGTCCATTTTTACACTTAGTTAAATTGACGAATTGGATGCTCATTGTGTGTGTATGTGTGTGTGAGAGTGAGATAGGAAAGATGTACTGGGAGAGCCCTGTCTCACACTCATGTTAGTTTAGTGGGGAGACAAGCTGCCGAAACGGACTTGGTGCTTCTTCTGAGATCTGTGAGGCTCTAGGTTGTATCGGTTGAGAGAACGGGTCGGGTGGTTAAAAGGATGGCGGTGGTCTGTGCAGTGCAAGTCGGTCAAGCATGTCCCAGAGAAACCTTGAGAAAACCTTTTTGTGAGTCAGACTGGTTTTAATTCTCCTCACACGTACTTGGACGAACACCGTGTGTATGTCTGTGTTTTTTACCCTCGACCACAAAATGAAGAGCTGCCCAGAAGAGACTGATTCATTCAAGTGGCCGATTCAATTGTGCACGGAGGAAGTGTAGACAGAATCCACGGAAATGTGGTAAATGCATTTTTTATTCTGGTCGATTGCTTTGCTATAGCAAGTGGGCCAATGAGTGCCAGCTGATGAAGCGACGTGTGTTCCTAAAAGGCTGAAAACGAGGCAATTAAGAAATATTTAGATCTTCTCCTGTGTTGTTTGGACACACGTCTGTCTGCCCGTGTGTCTGGACGATTGTGTCCGAGCGTTTCCTCTTTCGTGGGAACAGGTGATGGGGAGTGCAGATGCCAGCCTGTCTCGCCGATGGCCAGTTTGTCTCTCCAGACTAGACATACAGACATATAGTGTTTCATCATATATTATCCACCCTCCCTTCTGGCCCAGCCCTGCCCCCCCGTCTCTCCCCCCTCTTTCAGCCAGCTGACTCTGCTATACTGTGTGTTTCATTGTATGGAGGCTGGTTAGACTTGGGTGCCATCCAGGCCCAACTGTGCTGCAGACTGAACAATATGAGGTTGACTCAGGACAGGAAAAACATCATCCTATGGATTATATTCAGTATTTACTACTGCATTTCATTTTGTTGTATATGTATTATAATAACATATACAGTATATATATACCCATGGTAATGAATGACATAGATTCATGTGTACCTACACTAATGCTGAACTATTCCTGGCCAATATGACTTAAAGGTGATATCATACTTACTGCCCTAGCATCGATATTCCATTAGTCTGGCAGTGATGTTGAACCATTTTTAATGTAGTGAGTCACCCTGGGACCCGTGGGGGTCATTCAAGTGCATCCCAGGGAAATTGAGTGTGTCCCCTATAAACTCCATAACATTTTGACAAATTCTAATGTTTAACTCATGTTTGATTTAGGGCTGCACGATATGGACAAATTGCATATCGATATTTATGCAAATTATCTCGATAGTAATATAATATGACTTCAGAAAACAGTAAATAAAAATGTTTACTCTCCTATGGCATGATGAACGCTCTTATTTTGAAGGCCCACCGAAGCTAGACCGGCAAGACACATGCCGCGTACTCGTAGTGCTCACCATCACTTGTCTCAACATTGTATCAACACTATACCTGTATTGTTTCAGACTTAAATAACACGAAGAAAGTGAATGATAATCTCAAATTGTCATAATGGCTAATGTAGTAGAATATACTGTAAAATCCCCCATAAATAAAGAGTTCAAATACTAGGTCTTACAGCTGTGGTGAATATTGAAAAAATAATTTGTACATGCTGTTCATCTCTACCAAGCCATTCTGTTCATGTTTGGGAACCATGACTCACAAAGCAATATACCAAAGAAGATTTCAATGCTTTTTTTGGAAATCAGGCATGATTTATTACCATGTTTATTGGGTGCATATATATTTGAAGTTTACGGTACTGACCGATTGAAGAAAGTTAGTATATCAAAACATCCCTTGCAGGGCTACCATTCAAATGTCAGGATTCAATTCTAGAATCAGGACACTGCAGCATACATACATTCATTCGGACAATAGAATACGCAGACAACTGTATTCACTGTTGATTTGAAGAATTTGATGAGAGTAGATCAAATGCATTTTAATTACAATGTTCACGAGAAATGTTCTTGATGGCTGTAGGGACTGCTCACATTGAGAGTTGTCTCAGCTAAGGAAACAGCACAGTTTCAGCTGGATTGTCTTGGAGTCTTGCCTCTCCCCTGTCTTCACATGAATGGGGCTGACAGCAGAAGGACACAGCAAGGCGCCATCGGTCGGACAAGCTCACCGACCTCTGATTGGTTGACAGGGCTGGCCAGGAGGACTTGAATGACACCAGCGCAAGCAGCCGGTGAGACGGAGCTCTGTGGCAACGGTTACCGTGACTTCAGTTAGAACACAGGGGTCTTTGAGTGGGTGGAAATGACCTCATGTCGACTGTGTCCAGGAAGTTGTGTTCAACCATCCGCTTCCAGATGCAAGGGCTTCTTGCCTTCTGGCCAAGCTGCCTGCTGGATCGTTTGCCCCAAAAAAGTGAATTAAATGTGAACCATACCAGTGTGAAATGTTTTCCTGTGTGGCTTACCATGGATACCTGGATGTAGTATTTAGCACCAAACTTTTTATTTTGTGTTTTAGATTTTGTTGAGGCTTGAATTTAGTCTTCCTTCTATTGTACTTTTAATAATATCCTATTTCCTGGCACCTGAAATGACCCAATTTCAAGGAAGGCCAGTCTTGTCATATCTCATCACATCATGAACAAAATGGAGGTCATTGATTATTTTTGGAGAAGTGAACGTTAGGGATGGGCGATAATGTCACAATATTCCCGTCAGCCACCGTCAGCCCAAATATCGGCAATCGATCAATATATTCACGCGTGAAAGCAATTTGACGTGAGAGCAGCTCCCCAGTCCCGAGGGGCTCCCCAACCCCCGACACGTGCAGTGCTACTGTGGGTTACTATAGTAACGTGACGTTATCAATGTGAGGAACAGAGATGAACACAAATGGTACTCGTCATGAATGTTGAATTAATAGTGTGTCGAAGCAAAGTTAAAGCAGTATAGGTAGACTAGATCTTGCACCATTGACGGCAAATACGCTGAAAAAAACGCAGGCATTGTCTTTTTAAAAAGACAGACAATAATAAATCTGCGGGCTAATCACGCAGTTCTCTCTGTCTCTCCATCTTTCTCTGTCTGATGTCAGTATTTTCTAGTAGAAATGTTATTGTCGCGTAAAGGGGTCACTTGGATTCAGAAATCAGGGGAAGCGGCTTCTGATTACTGAAGCCAAGAAAGTTTGAGAACCACTCTAGAGCTAAGCCCTTTCAGGACCTAGCTCCGCCCCTGAGCCCTGGGCCCTCTAATGTAATAGGCTAATTGTAAAGCACTTGTCAACGTGAGCGTTTATTCACGAATAGCAATTTCTTATTGTGTCTAATAACCCATGTTGTCTATCAATGCATTCGCACAATACGTGGCATACGTTGTCTTTCCAGTGCACGTCTTCTGGTTTCATTTTGAGCAAAGAGGGATGTTGTACCATGTGCCACTGCCTCTGCTGGTGCTAATGAATATTGATTATAATGTTTTGTCCCCTGCGTGGGACAGAGGAGTTCTGCAGATAGGAAGGGAGGAGGTGTGGGAAAGCTGTGTAAGGAGGAGAGGCATCATTTCAACGTGGAAAAGCCTCCAAATCACAAGCGTTCTTGCCAAAAGCAGCAGTGGCCTAAAAGGTTAGAGAAGCGCACTTGTTTGCCGGAAGGTTGCCGGTTCGATTCCCCGTACCGGCAGGACAAATCTGTATGGGGAAGTGAATGGTCACCACTCTCCCCTCCCCCAACACCACTGAAGTGCCTTTGAGCAAGGCACTGAACCCCCAAGTGCTCCAGTGGAGCTGCTCAGTGGCCACTGGCCAACAGTATAAAACTGTGGTTGGGCTGGTCAGCTCCCAGGTTTTAATGTGTGTCTGTCTGCCTGTCTTTGTGTGTCTATGTGCAGGGCGCTGCTGAAAACGAGCACTTGTGCTCAGCTACTACCCTGGGTAAAATAAAGATATTAAAAAAAAGACAAAAATATTGGTTGTCCTGTACTGGACATCTGTCAAGAATCCAGTATTTGTGCAACTGGACGTTGTCACATACTTTGTGTAAAGATGTCATTCAGAAAAGTGTGTATCGAAGTAAAGCTATCTTGATAGGAAAATAATTATCATTCTAGTACAAATGAGGAAGGGGTTCTAAGCACAGAGACGAACAGAGAGAGAGAGAGAGAAAGAGAGAGAGAGAGAGTCAGAGTCTGATGGGCCCCTGACTGCCATTTCCTTAAATAGAGCTGTGGGCTTCTCCAATCCCACCCTGGCAGAGTCGAGGCTGACATTCCAGTCATAGCTGTGACTGCCACATACAGAGCCTCCTCAGCACTGGAGAGCTACACGGTCTTCCACAGGTACACTAGAATTCCTGCACTCTCCTATAGGCCGGCGTGTCTCTCTTGCCTATAATTGAAAAGTGATGACTTGGTGGTTTGGACTTTGGTCCATTAGTTCCAGGTCGATGTTCTGTGCGATAGCGGGGGGCATGTGTCTATAAGGATATTTATGGTGGACGCACTCATTTAGAATGGACAGGTGCCATCCTAGCCACCAAGACCTCATGTTCACTGTAGCTATAATAATAATAATGTATTTATATTTACTTAGGGCTGAGCTGGATGACCGTAAATCGTGCGATTGGCGGTCATCGAGACGCACGCAAAAAGACCGTCATAATCACCATTTCATGTTTTGTTTATTGGTTTGCCTGTTCGCGTGTTAAGCGATTCCCACCACTGTTCAGCTCGTTTTAATTCACTCAACGTCTCGCGTATGTTACAACAAATGCATGGCGACAGTGAAACACTAGACGAACACTAGACTTCTCTGAGTTTAATGTAGCTCACAGGTTAGCAGGCGCCAAGCTAATGATTGGGCTCCGTTTCACCCTGGATAGTAGGCCTATGACGTTCAGGAAAATTCCTGGAGTTGTTGGTAGATTGAGTCGAAAGAGTTTGGAGGTGGAACTAGAAAAATATGCTCCTCGAAGCACAGGTCAGCCAGGGGTAGCTTATTGTGGGCCAGCAATGTTTCACTGCAATCGGATGTTTCACGGCAATCAGATGTTCATGATTTGAGGCATTTTGTTCTAAACGGGCCACTCCTGCAAAGGAAGCCAATCTTGGAAGGCATATGAAAGATTGTACAGATCCGTTTTGACCCCATGACTATAGAGATAATGTGTACCGATTGGCGTGATGTTTGGACAAAATCTGTAGGAGTAATATATTTAAAAAGAAATCGGCCTCCTGGTGCCGCTATAACAGGCCAATGTGAAAAATTGTGTGTGTACAGTTTCACATCGATCAGGCCATCGGCACCAGAGATTAGCTGTACCCACACAGACAGACGGATGAACTCACACACACACACACACGGACGGCCGGACGGACGGACGGAACTACATTACGGGGGAGGGGTCACACTTTCTTTTGAGAAATGGGTTAATCTTGATCTATTGTCAAATACATGATTATGACTACAGAACCATGACAGATGTCTGTTAAAGGTGGTGTAAGTGATCATTTATGTTGAAATAAGAGCTACATACAGTAGCTCTTAATAGTATTCACGGCTATAGATAGAGTGTTTGTTCAGTAACGGGTGTCTCTCTCCCTGTCCAGCTCTTTAATAAACAGAAAATACATTTTCAGGTCAGGATAACAATCCTGATAACAATAATTAAATAACATTCAGCATTCATGACAAATTCTGTGTAGGCTATACACAACATAGTCATACTGTGATCAATATAGATTACACTCAAAGGTGATGGGCACAGTTGGGAGGACACAGTATCTGGATCACATAGGAAGGGCCTAAACGCCCGAAGGGCGCTTTTTTCTAGTCATGTTGAATTGGAGAGAGGCACAGGTCTTGTCTTGTCGCAGTTAGACGAGACGTAGGGTTGAAAAATAAAAGGCCAATAAGAATATTTATTTTCCTGTTCGAATCCCAATGGGATCAAACAAAGCATGTAAGCTTTGAAGTATTTGGGTCAGCCCTAATCAAATCCATAACATCAGCTACTCTTACGGAGCAGAGAGCAACGTTTTGGTGAGCAGACATATGGAGAACGGAGATGCAGTGTTTCAGAATAGATCCATGGAAAAGAGATGGCAAACTGGTTTGTAATATGTCACTCATGCCAATCAACAGGGCTCTGCCAACAGAGAAATGACTAAGAGTAATGTATTCACTGACATAGGCTACAGTGTACACACAGCACACTGCTACATGCACAGATATACTGTTAACTTCATGCTCTCAACCTCACCATCGCACACGCTCTCTCTCTCAACCACACACAGCATGCACCTACTCATACTGTCCATCAGGAGAAACCAAGGTGACATGAAGTGTGTTCGTTTGATTAGTTCCTCTTCCGCTAAACATACGTAGCTTTTCCCTTAATGTCGTTCATCTCCACAGCACTGCTGACACAATTGTTTAAGTCATTATGTTAATGTATTCAAGTCGTAGTTCACTTGACACCGAACTACTGACCAAGTACATGGACATATGGGACTCACACAATGATGATCAGTGTGATTGTTGAGAGTGGATGTTGTGGGCTGACATCAGGAAAAGCACTCTGCTGTGACGAGACCATTAAGATTGGACAGGAACGTGTGTAAGGTAGCGTTTCCTCTTCCCGTGGAAGTTGAGGACCCTCACTGAGCAACAAATGTGTTAAACTCATCGTCAGTGACTCAACAATGGAGAAGCAGTCGGACTTGCACGACGCACGCACACACACACATGTAAGCACACACACACACACACACACACACACACACACACACACAGACGCACACGGTGCCTGGCTGACTGTGCCAGGGCTACTGACAGAGGCAGGTGTTTCCCATGTTTTATTTGCCTGTCCAGCTGAGCTCAATAGTGAGCTACTGCAGCCTCCATCTCTCAACCACCTCCCACCCTGCATTGCCTCTATTTCCAACACAGACCTGGATTATATAAATATATAAAAGGAGCAACCAAGAGTAACACATACACTCTCGCTCACTCACTCACTCACTCACATGCACACAAACACGCACACAGGGGGGGTTGTCTGGTGCTCATAATACCCACTGCCTCATTTCCTCACTGTCACACACACACACACACACACACACACACACACACACACACACACACACACACACACACACACACACACACACACACACACACACACACACACACACACACACACACACACACACACACACACACACACACACAGAGTTGTGGGACAGATGATAGCAGTACTTTGTGTAATGTTCTATAATTTGACTGGTTGCTGGACTGCTATGAAAAGGTGTTCCTCTTCCGCTCTTATTATGGCTCACAGGACTCTCTCTGTGTGTGTGTGTGTGTGTGTGTGTGTGTGTGTGTGTGTGTGTGTGTGTGTGTGTGTGTGTGTGTGTGTGTGTGTGTGTGTGTGTGTGTGTGTGTGTGTGTGTGTGTGTGTGTGTGTGTGTGTGTGTGTGTGTGTGTGTGTGTAAATCAAACGTGATTGGTGTTGTCTGACAGTATGACTGCTTGTTTCCTGTGTGTTGGCCATACCTGTCTGTTACGTCCCTGTCTGATAGACAGAGGGAAGCAGGCTGTCTCATTAAGCAGGCTGTCTCACTAATTGTCTGGAGAGGAATGTTCTTACTCTCTTTCTTTCGATCTTTCTTTCTTTCTTTCTTTCTTTCTCTCCAGTATAGCTAATTGCGATATATATAATTATTCATTATTACTCACCTCTTCTGCCGTCCTCCATTCCTCTGAGTGTGTGAGTGCGCGTGCGTGCGTGCGTGTGTCACATACATAACGGAACTCACCAAAAAAGCATCCGCACACGTGCTTTATTGTGCGCGCAGGTTTGAGTGTGTCAGGGCAGATTGAGTCCAGGGGTCAGTCCCACTGTTTACTGTATGCATCTCTCTCTCGCTCTCGCTCTCGCTCTCGCTCTCGCTCTCGCTCTCGCTCTCGCTCTCTCTCTCTGTCTCTCTCTCTCTCTCTCACTTTCTTGTTTTCTTTATGTTAGCTTCCCTGTATGCTGCTGTGCCAGAATTGTCTTTTGTTTAGCTCTCCTGTTTTTACAGGTTCTGCCTAAAGAGGGTTGGTCTGTGTGTCTGTCGGTATGTCCGGAGCTAATCTCGCAAAAAACACTTGACCAATCAGCGGCACATTTCTATATGCTGTATGTACAGTATTATATTTTTTCACGTACGTTTTATACTTTTATTCTAATTACATTTTATAGTTGAAATGAATGGAGCTCAGATCTAACCTTGCCCAAATTTGGATTCATTCATCATTGATATGTCAGACAACTGACGTCAAGGCTGACCAGATTTAAGTCCGGCTTTGTAAAAAAACATCACTCCCGGAGTTCCCCACGACCCGCGAGTGAATCCAGCTGGTGTTGCTCGTCAAAAGCAGCCAATCCACAAGCGTCACGACTAGGGCTGTGAATCTTCTGCTATCTCACGATTTGATTTGATTCCGATTCTTGGGGTCACGATTCCGATTTTTTTCAAAACAAACGATTCTCGATTCAAAAACGTTTTTTCCCGATTCAAAACGATTCTCGATTCAAAACGATTCTTGATTCAAAACATAGGTTTCATACATTTCAGGATCTACTCCAGTCTGCTGGCATGAGAGCAGAGTACATTTACGTAGCTTTTATAATTGTAAAGGTTTTATCAACTAAACACACAAAGGTAAATCCAAGATTTAAAAAAAAAAGAAATAAAAAAGAATATCGAATATCGTGACCCCTAGTCACGACACATTGGGAGCCTGTAGATCGTCTATATTCAGTGGGCGACACCATCGGATTAATAAATTAGCATATTAACGATTACCCTACCTGACGTTGTTGTTGTCCTGCCACTCGTAGCAGAGCTCATTAAAAGTTGTTATTTCTGTCAGACCACTTCCAACAAAATACCCCATGACTGATTGTAGATAGGAACTCTTCTTTAAGCGTTGTAAGAATAACATCCTTATTCCTTATGTAGTGATTAAAATACCAGTGTTTAATTGCCGTAAACTAAACTTTGAAATGGTGTTATTCTTTGTGACAGTATTTCCCCGCTTCCCTGCACACATGTGAGGCATAGTGACATAAGGTGCATTTTTTTGCCTGGAGCATAATAATGAAAGTAAAGTCTGAAAATAATGAAAGGCAGAGAATACTGGAATGTGTCTGAATAGAAAACACTTGAAAATATTTCCTTTTTTTTACTGTACCGAAACCGTGAACCCAAAAACCGAGGTTTGAAGCGAACCGTGGGCTAACTGAACCGTTGCACCCCTAGTTGTTACTATAATGATTATACAATGAATATTCAGCAAGTGCAGAAGGAAATACATTCTCTAGCTGAAGCCAGTGAGGTCAAACCAGATATTGTACTATCTGACCCCGACTTTCTGTAACATGCCTGTTGTACATCCTTCACATCTGTCTCTCCTTCCTTAAACCCCCCCCACACACACACACACCTACACACAACACCTCCTCTAGGTGTGTGTGTGTGTGTGTGTGTGTGTGTGTGTGTGTGTGTGTGTGTGTGTGTGTGTGTGTGTGTGTGTGTGTGTGTGTGCTCAGGGTCCCTGGCCTGTAGAGGCCTGTCTATATACTACTTGTCAGGGCCTAGACCTCTACTGAGTAGAGTCTACTCTCTCTCTCTGTCAGTTATATTCTTTCCACTGGGGAGGGAGGGTGGGGAGCATGAGCTCATACAGGGCGCACACACACACACACACACACACACACACACACACACACACACACACACCCCCACCCACACACACACACACACACACACACACAACACACACACACACACACACACACACACACACACACACACACACACACACACACACACACATCTCTGTCTGTAGTAGCTCCTCCTCAGCCGTTCTTTCTTTTTTCTTTCTTTCTCTATTTCATTATTTGTGTGTATGTGCGTGCGTGCGTGTTCTCCTTAAATCTGAAGGCTGTCAACAAAAAAGGCTGTAGCTCTGTGTTGTTAGCTCTGTAGTCTTATAAATCAGTCCCACCCTATTCTTTGGAGTAGAAATGTGTTGGGAGGACACACTAAGGAATTATTTGTTAGGGTGGGGCTTGATGTTGACTAAAGGCCAAGTAGAGGCTCCAAGTAGAGAAGTATGTACAGTAGGACTGGGATTGCCTGTTTTCTGAAAAGTTACTTTGGTGTTTTTGAAGACATTTTGGGCCTCGATAGGGGGTGACTGATAGGGCAATATGCGTTGCATTCTTCAGTACGATGGAGAACATTTAATTGACATAATAAAAAAAAACAAAGGTCTGATTGATTTCAATGAGTGACGATGTCTAAAACTTAGCTGAATGGAAGGATGTTTAGAGAAAGGGTTTAGTTCTGATTAGAATGATCTTAGCTCAGTTGGAGCTCGGTTAGCTGCCACCGCTGTCAGTGTGTTAAGGCTTAACTCCTGGTATTCTCCACTTAACGTCCACGAGCTCCCCAGATGGGATGTCCGCAAACCAGTTTGACATCTGCACAAAAACTCCAGTACTTCAGTGTTCAGCTGTATGGAAATTTGTCCCAATACTTTCACCCAGGAACCATTTAGTGTCTGAACCCTGTCTCAAGAGGCTGAGCACTGACTGTTCTTGTCTTTAAAGTTTCGAACCATCAGACCACTCTGAGTGAAAGAGCTACAATCTCCAGATGGAGATTGAAAGCAACTGATATAGGACACAATAGACACTTTTAGCAGTGACGCTCTAATTCGCTGAGAGAAATGGCTTCCCTTGTCAAAATGATTTCTGAAAATCAGACCCACACAACAAATAAAGCAGCCTAAATTGAATGAGTTCTAGGGTGCGAGAGGGAAGTTGCTGTTTTGGTTTGTGTTTGAGATGAATGATGAGACGGACCGTCTTGAGTGAGAGAAAAAACAGTGGCCAGAAAAACAAGAGAGAGACATAGCTTGAGGGAGAGACTAGGTGAGAGATGATAATCTCTTGTGTGTACGTGAGAGGAAGAGAGAGACAGAGAGAGGAAGACAGGGATGAGGGAATCGGCAGAAGAGAGAGTAAAACCTTATTTATACTCGTAAGATGTAAGAGCCGATCTAACAGTACAAGCTAACAATGCGTCATGATGTGATTAGGCTTAACTCCAGTCGTGTAAAGTAACTAAGTACATGTACTCAAGTACTGTACTTAAGTACAATTTTGAGGTATTTTTTACTTTACTGTAGTATTTCCAATTTTCAGTACTTTTGCTTCTACTCCATTACATCTCAGAGGCAACATTTTTTTTTACAATTATTTGAAAACTTTAGTTACTAGTTACTTTGTATTTTTGGATTATTATTGTGAGCTTGTAGATCTTTATTTATACATTTGAAAACTTGTGAAATGGGACATTCTGCATAATGAGTACTTTTACTTTTGTACTTTAAGTATATTTTGATACCAATACTTTTGTACTTTTACTTTTTTAAGTACATTTTTAGTACCGGACTTTTACTTGTAACAGAGTGTTTTTACATTGCAGTAATTGATACTTTTACTTAAGTAAAAAATGTGAGTACTTTTTCCACCACTGCTTAACTCAGCGTCTGCGGGGCTCCAGACCGACACTGTGCTGCAACACAGCTCTGTAGAGAAACCATCCATTCTACAGCAGCAGTGCAGCACGCTGCCAACGCATTCCCCACTGCTGAGCTGGACAATCCACACGGAAAAAAAGACTTTCTCCTCCCCTACACTCCCCTGTCTTTCTTTATACTTTCTCTCTTCTCAAGTCTCTCTCTCTCCTCCCTCCTTCCCTTCTTCCACAACTTCCTTAACATAGTCCAAAGTTGTCTTTCTTCTCGTTCCCTCTTTCAAGTCTGGTCTTTTCCTTATGTCTGGAAACCTGTGTGCAAGTCTGTCTGTCTGTCTGTCTGTCTGTCTGTCTGTCTGTCTGTCTGTCTGTCTGTCTGTCTGTCTGTCTGTCTGTCTGTCTGTCTGTCTGTCTGTCTGTCTGTCTGTCTGTCTGTCTGTCTGTCTAAAACGCCTTCTAAATCCTGACCTAAGTTTTCTGAAAAACTTCAAATATTTATTCAAAAACTTTAAAAAATATATGTTGCTATATACTGTACATAGCAACAAGAACCCCAAAAGGGGTTCCCGTCCTGAAAGGTATAGTTACAAATAGGGGTTCCCGCCCAAAATACAGAGTGTGATGTCTGTCCAGTCAGTGTCTCTCTTTTAAAGCGTCGTCATCCATTCAGTGTCTTCTCTCTGCTCTCTCTCTCATTCTGAGTAAACACTACTCTATTTCTCTCTCTGTACCCCGCCTCTCCCATTTCACCTTTCTCTCTCATGTACTCTCTTGACTTACACATAGGACTTTACTGTCCACTCCCTCCTCTCACTAGCTTATAGTATAGTATGCCTCTTAACTTTATTTTGAGGCTCTCTTCCTTAGCAAACCCCCCCCTATTGTTGGTTATCCCCCCTTTCTGTCCCTGTCTCTCTCTCTGTCTGTCTGTCTGTCTCTCTCCCCCCCCCTCTCTCCCCCCCCCTCTCTCTCTCTCTTTCTCTCTCTCTCTCTCGCTCCTGGTAGAGTGGGACCAGTGGAAACATAGATCACACCGTCCAATGTTATGTTGACTCAACAGCTATAGAAAGTGCCGGTAGTGGGCCAAAGTGGGACGGCCACATGTTTGTTTTGCTAACAGGAGAAACACAGCAATGGGGTTTAGAGTCCCCCCCCCCCCCCCCCCCCACACACACACACACACACACACACACACACACACACACACACACACACACACACACACACACACACTACCACAGGCATATCATGCTGCTGCTTTATTTATACATATATATATATATAAAATATCATATGACCTTCATCTGCGTTCATACTGTATTTGTAATATGTTATCACTGGACCACTGGAATGTTATTCCAGTGGTCCCATCCATGTAGGCAGTGTCCCCCAGTGTCATGGTTTATACAGAATCTTATCATTTGATTCATATTGAAGGTCCAGCGTGATATCTTGTCACGGGGACCAACATTCCAACTTCCAAGCAGCTCCCCCCCGCTTGTGTGTGTGTGTGTGTGTGTGTGTGTGTGGCTGTGAGTACGATCTGACCAATTATGTGCTCCTTATCTGAATGTGTGTGTGTGTGTCCTGTTGACCGGTCTATATTTAGAACAAGGGGAATCATGTGTCCAACAAGCACGCCTTGTGCATTTGTGTGCGGAGCAGTGCCCGAGCATGTGCAATTAACCAATGTTTATAAGAGATTTGCTAAAACAATGGCATTGTTTTTGAATGTGTCACCCAATGTCAGCATACCTGCGAGTTCGTTGAGTAATGCTAGCATTTTATTTCTTGCAAATCCATTTTTGCTATCATAAAACCGTTGATGATGAGCACTCGGAAGCAGTCAGGGGTTCGTGCTCAGGGACAGTTGAACACAGGGACAGCCCACGTTCCCCGGGAGTGTCTCAGGGCTGGGAGGCGAACCGGATGACCTTCTGATTATCAGATGGCCTCTCTACCCAGCTATGGCCGCCCAGGTGTTCATTTGTGAAGATTATCTTGTGGAACAAGAGCCACGGAGCTTATGATCGCAATAATAAAACTAGAAAAGTGCACTCCTCGGAGCGCAGATCTCCGCCTGGCTGCGTTGCCTATCTAGGCCTGTGTCAGTTGTTGTGGGGTGCAGCTGTCAAGACACGGGGGAAGATGCGGAGGGCAAATAGAGTTTGTACGACAGACAGTGCAACTTTTCATGTTTGTGGCAGCACCTGTGGACAAAAGTGAAAGCACGTTGGAGGTTACTAAAGAGGGCACTCAACATGCAATTCCAATTTGGGTATGATTGATTGGATGTTGAGTTCATATAGCGTTTTTTTGTAAGAAGTAGAGTAGACCCTGCCCACAAATGTTTGAAGGCAATTACAGATAAATGCCAGTAGAGTATCAAAACCCTTAGACGGTCATTGTCACATGACAATAGTTGTCACATGACAATAGTTCCCAAGCTTTTCTGCTTGGAGCCCCCCTGCTTACTTCTGACAAAAGCTGAGGCCCCCCCACATGTGTGTGTGTGTGTGTGTGTGTGTGTGTGTGTGTGTGTGTGTGTGTGTGTGTGCACACACACACACACGCAAGGTTAGTGAAAACGCTCGGAATCGCTGACAAGGGCAGCTATGGATGATGTTTTACCTCTGGCGGTTAATGAGTTAAACAACTACTACGTCACTGACGTACCCTTTGGGAATATAGCAATATATATATAGTTTTATTCTCTGCATGTATCGTGTTTCACCTTTTCACAATAGCAGTGTAAGCCTTCAGGTTTCTTATCTCCCTCCGTTACGTACGTTGTTTTCCTTTCAGCTGGATAAAGCATGTCCATACATCGTTTCTTCTTTTCCGACCACCGAACCATTTAGTTGATGTTGACGCTGCCGCCATGGTCATCGCCAATCAGATGATTATCTTTTATTCTCCTAATTAATTACGTGCTCGAAGGCAACTCTTTTCATAACAACAACAACAACAACAACATCACATGTGCAATACACGACGCAAGCCGGTATCCTAACTAATCACAGAGCTGGATGTTGCTATGCGTCCCAGAACCCTCCCTATGATTGGCCACTAATCCCCCATAGAAATACACTGAAACACAGGGTCGCTATAATATCTTTAGCTTTTCGTACATTTATTAAACGTCTAATAGACCACCCAATAACGACCGTCTCGTCTCGTCTCGTCAAAGAAAATCAAACATACGTCTCGTTATATTTTCGTCATCAAAGAGCTATATTTAGCCATGGCTCGTCATCGTCATGAAAAAACGGGTCGTTAACTAAATCATGTCGTCATCTTCAGCGTCAACGAAAACAACACTGCTTCACAACGACGTTACATGCGGGAGTTGGCTATGTTAAAGTAACAGGATAAGACATTCTGTATACTGGACTGATATCACATCAAGAGCATATAGGCACAGACAGTGGATGGAAGCAAATGATTGCTTATACTTAAAACTTGTTGGACTACCTACCTACAAGGTCTCATGCACCCCCCCTGTGATCGCCCCCATTTGTGGTGCTCCCTGTGGCTGGTAGACTCTGCATTGTTAGAGCATGGGTCCTCAACAGGGGGTCCGGGACCCGCAAGGGGTCCTCGGTGTAACTACAGGGGAGCCTTCAAATCTTTGTGTGATTCAAACTTCTTTTATCTACAAGCACACAATGCGCAAGGCGTAAGGCGCAAGGCGCCTGAAAAACGTTGAAGACCCCTGGTTTAGAGGCCCCAATATATAAATGTGATTGAAATGTAGGATTGGTTGGACACTGCGTTCATGATTTTTTGGCATTTCTTGAAAAACGGACCCCTCTTGCAAACTTTGGATGCCGATCATAGACATGGAATGGGATATGGAAAATGTGACTGATATGTGTTGATCACATGACTCCAGAGATCATGTATACTGATTGTGATGTGTATGAGTTTTAGTTGCAAAAATGATGAATGAATCCCATTCAAGAGTTAAAGGCCTGTTATAGCACCACAGTGCGGGTGGGGGTCCTTGGCCTACTAGGAGTGTGCATGGAAAGTTTCACACTAAATCAGTGTCTGAGATTAGCTGCCCACAGACTGACAGATGGACTGGGGCAAAAACATAATCTCCGGCCCTCCCGGCCTTTTGGCCTGGCAGAGATAAAAATCCAATGCAAAATCCCATAGATTTTTGTCAATAGAACCAGGAAGCTGCTGACTTGCTTCCGACTACAGATATACATGATCCCTGGACCACTCTATAATTCAATCATACTCCAATATTATGCCAATTATGGAAGTGTTAGTGTAAACACATTTAACCCCCTGGGATTATCTTAATTAGGGTAATGGTCTTAATTGCAGCAAGTATAATCTTATCTAACACAGCCAATGTAGATACCCTGACGGGGAAAGGAGAGGCTACTTGTGTGTGTGTGTGTGTGTGTGTGTGTGTGTGTGTGTGTGTGTGTGTGTGTGTGTGTGTGTGCGTGTGCGTGTGCGTGTGTGTCAGGCAGACACATTTGGACACTCAAGGAAGGTTGAAAGTGCCTATAGCTGAGCTGGTATTCATTATGAAGGGGATGGCACATGCATGACCAATGAACAGGGACATACAGTATGTAACTATTACCTGTGCTATTTAACAATGAGAACCTATGCAGAGATTAAGATGTAAAGAAGTCTCCCCCCCTCTCTCTCTCTCGACTAGCTTGCTCCCACTCAAGACTGCAGAGACACCTGGTATCTCCCACTCTAATTAGTAGCCTCGTTAAATAAATTGTGCAGTTGTGAGGAACACGGCAATTTCCCAAAAGAATAAAACATACGCTATAAGTTCAATCATTTATTACAGTCTACAACTAATTGGTGTGTGTGTGTGATGGTTATCTGTGTTTTCTTCACTTTTTTGATGGCATTACTTGACTGCAGAACTGGAATCATCTGATAAAGTTAGGGAAGCTCAAATTTAAACCTGCCAATTTACATTCTAATGAACTCAATTGGTGGTCTAGTTTTAAATTGGCTTGTTCATTATGGTGCATTTACACATGCGCTGAGCCTTCTCCACTCAATGTTTGCTACTTGTGGGGTTGTTGCTCCGACTCTCTGCGTAGGATAGGCTTGTCAGGAACAGAAAGTGAAACGGTGAAACAATAATATGGGTGACTGTTTTACACAAAGTTGAATAAGACTATTAAACTAACCTATGCAACACAATTGTTACTGTTCTAAATGAACATTTCATTCAAAATTGGTTATTATTGGTACGTTGCACCAATAAAGACTTCTCTTGAACGTGCAAGTGGCAGTGTGTGGGTATATCTCTCCAGATTGATACTGTTTGTCGCCTACTCTGAAACTGACAGGGTGTGTGGAAGTCTTTTTCACTAGAAGATATTTTACATTAGGAAAGAGAAAAGTATTAAATAGGCTAAGGATCAGGATTTGAATGGGTCAATCATGAAGACAAAATGTCAGTGATTATATTGGGCCCACAAATCCTGATCAGGGCATCCCTACATACAATTAATAATAATAATATAATGATAATAATATAATAATAATAATGATAATAATAATAATGCAACGAATTGACATGGCACAATCCTTAGTGTTAGGTTAAAAATGTACCTGCAAGGGTCAATGTTTACACTCAGATTCAAACTAACACAGGACTTTACTGTGTGCAAGACATTAATATTAACCCATTAAGACCAGGAACGCATCTGTGTGTCATTTTAAGATTTCTTTGGCTATTCAAAAATAGCAGATCGACAAGCTGCTATTTTTGAATAGCCAAAGTGTAAAATTATGTTTTTTAGCCCCAAATCTTAAAATGACACAGTATGAGTTCCCGGTCTTAATGGGATAAGGAGCCATCTTGCGCCCCATCGGTTTGAATGGGCACAATGCCAGTCCTTAGCATGGGTGATGAGTGTGAGCGGGGTAGTGCCAGGGCAGGGTGGCACGGAGAGTTCACCATGCGCACATTGTTCGCATGAGGGAAATGCCTCGTCAGCCTCTGTTGCTCTCTCTCTCTCTCTCTGTCTCTTCTTGTTGTCTCTCGCTCGCTCTCTCTCTCTCTCTTGCTCTCTCTCTCTCTCTCTCTCTCTCACACATCAACACACACTGGCTGACATTGTCTTTTTCTTATACTTTGTTCCATTTCAATGTCACTGCACACAGCACCATGTCATTAGCTTGTTGCTAATACACATTACACACATGCATGCACTCACGTGTGTGTGTGTGTGTGTGTGTGTGTACACACACACACACACACACACACACACACACACACACACACACACACACACACACACACACACACACGTTTGTATTACTATTACTTGAGGACATCGAAATTTTAGGACAGCACTTTTATGAATGCCATTTAAAAAAAAAATTGGGGCATTTTAGCCGTAAGCCTAAAGCCAAAAAATAGCAGATCTACAAGCTCACAACGTGTCGCGCTGCGACACGTTGTGAGCTAATAGATCAGCTATTTTTTGGTGCATGACACTGGCAAACAACAAGTATATAATATGTATAAATCATGTTTAACTCTAATTCCAACCTCTACATCTAACCTCTAAATGTCTAATCCTGACCCTATAACCCCTACCTGAATCTTTTCCTTATTGTAAACATATCTCTAAAAACATTTCACACACACACACACACACACCAGCCTGATCTCCAGAGATTACCGTAACATTGCACGGAACGAGTGCACTTCATTCCGTGGATAGCCGCCTCGGAACTCCCGAATTGCGTGCATATGTACGGCGAGTCCCACGGTGGGCGTAACCAGTCGCAACCCGGAAAAACCCGGAAGCAGAGCAGTCCCCACAAAAAAAATTACGATTCTGTGCCTATCGGTACATAACTCAAACGGCGCTGAGTAGGCACAGGCGAACGTCACACCGTTCAGGACGGCAACTCGGTCGCCTTAGCTCCCTCGGTGGTCCTTCACGGGGTGACAGTTCGCCTGTGACTGCGCGCCTCCGAAATGGTTTTGTCACAAAGGGAGCGCCGTACATATGCACGCAATTCGGGAGTTCCGAGGCGGCTATCCACGGAATGAAGTGCACTCGTTCCGTGCAATGTTACGGTAATCTCTGGAGATCGGGTTGCACACACACACACACACACACACACACACACACACACACACACACACACACACACACACACACACACACACACACACACACACACACACACACACACAGTTGCTTTATGGTTTGCTGTCCTGTTGTCAGTGTACACAGTAAGGGTGCCTAGTAAACTGCATCAATTTGGAATTTGTAAAATGATTTTATGGCCATAGTAAAATTTTATGAAGTAATGCACTGAAAATAAAAGTGATGAAAACTCGATGCTTTTAGTATCAATTGTGGTCTAGCCTATTTTCCACTAATACAGAGTAAATCAGTTCATCCTGTCTAATTTTTCAATTCAATGTATTGTACATTTTTTTATTGATTAATCATGTAAAAAATAATCAATTGGAATTGTGGTAAATTAGAGATTTCATGATGCATTGAATCCTTTCTGAAAGAATCATAATTGAATTGAATCAAATGGCTTTGAGGTCACTACTATTACACAGCAAAATCATGAGTGTGAATTTACAATGGACTCTTTTGATTAGATTTTTACACTCTCAGATTAAAATCAACTCTCATAGTTGTACAGTGTATGTCTGTGCTGTATGTCAGTGTCTCATCATCTCACCGCCTCACTCTTGTATTTTCTCCTCTTATCAGCCTTCCTTTTCGGCTCCTCTCTTCCTCTCTTTTCTCTCACTGTGGCTCACTATCTTTCTTGCACACTCACTCAGATGTTTTCCCTTTGTTAGGTTTCTGGTGGTGCTAGCGGCTAACGTTTATTCGGCAACGTAATTGATCGGTTTAGATGTTTGACTCATCAGTGGAACGGGTACAGCTGAGACTAAACAGGCGTACGGTGGAGCTCCACGCAGCGCATCTTGAAAATCGGTGCCCTGTATTTGGCAAAATCCCTGCTTTTCTCTTTTGTGGAAACAGTTTTCCAATGAAGTGTGTGGATCTATCAGGCTTGTTATTTGCAGTGGACATCATACAAAACAAAAACATAACACATTCTATCAATGTCCAGCTAACTAGAACTATTTTTGCTTGATTAGCAACCTACCAATGTTGATTTGGACAGCAAATTTTGATTTAGTTTTAGTCATAGTCTTTTGAATAAATTCCATTTAGTTTGAGTCATATTTTAGTCATCTGAAATGTTTTAGTTTTCGTCTAGTTTTAGTCGACTAAATATCATAAGATTATAGTCTACTAAATCTACAGTTTGATTTAGTTGACTATACTGTATTTTGGCGGTGCCTTGATGGCATCGTAATGGCTGATTTTACACTTGGTTGCATGCTGAAAATAGCCGATCTACAAGCTTGTAGATCTGCTATTTTCAGAGTGCAACACCCGAGCGCAACCAAACAAGAAAATGACTTGTCTTTTAGTTCTACTGGATCTCTTCTCCACTAGTCCCTCACTAACATTTTAGTCTGGTTTTTATTTGTCGCCGAAATTGTCAATATATTTAGTCTTAGTTTTAGTCATCGTAGCTTAGTTTTTATCTTGTTTTTGTCAGTGAAAAAAGGTAGTCGACGGACATTTTTTGTCATACGTTTTAGTCGACGAAATCAACACTGCAACCTACCCATAACACCTTCACTGGGCCAAACTTCCAAGCGCCGCACTGCATCCTATGTAGGGGCGGCAGTGGCTCAGGAGGTAGAGCCGTCCCAAGGCCGTCTTGGATTCGGAAGGTTCCTGGTTTGATCCTTGGCTCCTCCTGGCTGCGTGTCGAAGTGTCCTTGAGCAAGACACCGAACGTAGAACTTCTCCCAATGAGCAGAGTGGTGCCTTGCCTGGTTCCCTCCGCCATCGGTGTGTGAATGGGTGAAGGTGAAATACATTGTAAAGCTCTTCGAACGGTCGGAAAGACTAGAAAGGTGCTATATAAATACAGTCTATTTACCATATCTGTAAAAAAGTATGGAATCTCAGCACTGACGGTAGGTAGAGTTTTTTCATGTACTAATGCAAGTTTATCACCCGCAAACTAGAGCCCCCAGGGTGCAAGAGTAGAAAAGCTTTGTTATAGGTCCCAGGGTGTTGAGGGTGTTTGACTACCAACCTAGAGCCCAGATTGGACAGGTGAGACTTGGCTCAAAGTACTTTAAAACGCCTTGTCTCTGGGAGCAGTTGGCTCTCATAAATAAATAAAACATCACGTGGATGCACCTGGGACGTATCATCAGTGTTGTAGCCTGGGGTCAACGGGTGTTTCGGGTCTCGCAACATACATCCTCGCCCAGGTGACCCAGCCGGGGTTGATCAAGAGCCCCGACTTACGTCCCAGTAGCCCTGTCTTGCCCTAAGAGGACTGACCGTGGGGGTCAGTCCTCTTAGGGCAAGACAGGGCCCATCAGTCCGCTTCTACGGAACTACTCTGGGACCGGGGGAGGCTCTGGCACGTGGAGGGACTAGGCTCCGTGGATGGCCTCCTGTCCGGGCCCCTCCTTCGTCTCACCAGGTCCAGGACATAACCTTACAGTGGCCGAGAGGGTGTGCCTCTCACAGACAAGAAAGCAAAGGTGTGTGTGTGTGTGTGTGTGTGTGTGTGTGTGTGTGTGTGTGTGTGTGTGTGTGTGTGTGTGTGTGTGTGTGTGTGTGTGTGTGTGTGTGTGTGTGTCTGTGTTATTTGCCGTTGTACATGTTTCTGTGTGTGTCAGTATTTGTGGTTGTGTGTGGGCGTGCTGCAGGTATGTGTGTATGAATGAATGTCATTTCAACATCATGAGGAAGATTTGACCTGTAATACTTAGTATTGTTCACACCTCTTCTTGCATGGATTGAAAAGACAAGAAATGTTCTGCTCCGAGACTGCAGAGCAAATCCAATAGAAATGTTTACCTTTTTAGCGCGGGGTGGGAGGGGTGTTGGGTGCACAAGCACACAACTGCTGCTCTGAAAACGTGGGTGACAGCAAGACGTAACAGTTTAAGACCGCAGACCGAGTCCATTACGTCCAATAATTTATATTCTCTCTCTGTGTGTGTGCTGTGTACCATAACGTGATGTTCGTTGTCTTCGTGCCATGATTTGTTTGTAGGCTATAACAACTAAGCACTTCTTCTGTCCACCTGGCATGTCCTGTCTCAGAAGGTTTAGTAGGCTACTTAGGCAGAAATGTGAGTTTGGCTAATCAGTTCAATTCCTCTGTCCTGTAACCCGTAAAGATGGAAGTTAGGTTTCAGTTCGCCTACTGCACGTGCGTCGCCTATACTGACCAAAAAGTGGGGCAAAGAAAGAATAAAAATGCAATTGCACACAAAGTAGACGATCCGAAGGCCAGACCCATGATCGATTTTCTTGTGCAAAATCCGGAGGCAATTGGACTGTGGTCTGCTAGGACAGTGGTTTTCAACCAGTGGTCCGGGGACCACCAGTGGTCCTTGGGGGGTTACCAGGGGGTCCCAAGCGAAATTAGTTAACATCACGTCACAGTCATTTGAACCACGTAGCTTTGGCTATTCTTTCAAGAAAAATCTTGAAAATGTGTGCATATCTTTCGATATATATATTTTTAAAGCAAACATTTTTAACTCAAATAATTGCTTCTGGGGGTCCCTGGCACAAAACATTTTCAGATCGGGGTCCGCGGCCAAATGTTTTCAATTTTTCAATTTCAATTTAGGGGTCCTTGACATGAAAAAGGTTGAAAACCACTTTGCTAGGAGATAGGAGAAGAGTATGATGCGTGCCACACAACATTCTCCAATTGTATTGTAAGATATGAAAGTCCCCATCAGAGTTGATGAGTTTGCTTTATGGTTTGCTGTCTTGGACGACATCATTGTTGCTCTTCTTCTCTACTGTAAACACGGATTAGATGGTATACGTATGCCTGTATGGATTCAGTACTGTGACATTGGTGTATCATTGGATGGTGAGAGCAACCAATCTATTTCTTGGTCTCACCTCTTACGGTTGGATTTAGAGACAAGGCCCTCGCAGCTGAATTAGTACACACTGACAGCTATGGTCACTGTAACGGCATGACCGCAGGGGTCACATGCAAGTAGGCACACACACACACACACACACACACACACACACGCACACACACAAATACAACCGTGGATCCTCAACAGGAAGTGCGGCCTGGCTGCGTCCTGTTACATCTATATTTGTGTCCCCGTCCAAAACCGTTGCCCTGACCTGGAGGTATCTATAGCTGGTGGTCCAAGCTGATAGGAATAAACTCCTCCATAAGGACGCACACACACTGGTACAACAATAGCGGCTCTAATGACCTCCTGCTTATGTAAAGAGTGGAACCATAAAGCTCAGCTACAGACTCTACAGGAGGAGGAACTGAGGGATAGAATAGAAGTATGATGAGGAGGATGACGATGCGGTACGCTCTGTGTCGCCCTGGCATCCTAGCTTAGTTCCTGGAACTAAATATTTGACAAATGATCACTTTAAAAAATATATAATCCAAGATTTTGCCACGAATTTTCACGATTTTTCTAAAATAGCAGATCTACAAGCTCATAGCGCGTTACTCGGTGCCGCGCTATGAGCTTGTATATCTGCTATTTTTGAATAGCCAAAGAAATCTTCCTGGTCTTAATGGGTTAACCGTTATGCGTTTGCCCATTTGAGACACCGAGACAGATGCTACAGTCGAGTTTCGGGGCTGTATTTGAATGTGACCCCCCGCCGCCTTCGCCCAGTTTGGGGGGCGGTGTCCTTGTTGTCTCGTTCTTGCATTCAGCCAATCGCAAGGGGAGGCAGGACAGGGCTTGGCAGAATCTAGTTACCATTAAATTATACGGTATAAGTCTCTGTTTGGATTGTCCCTCACTGTAAAATTGTCCGCGTCACATTTCTCTGAACTGTGTACGTTAATTTCATTTAAACAAAAATGTTACAAAATTGCAATTCTGACTGAGTAGATTGGTTTGAATATAATTTCCTGTTTCATGTCAAGGTAAAGATTGTTCCATCACAGCACGTATGAATGATTCATTTGATCTCAGCAGAGAGTGTGTTTCTCAGCACCAACCACCGCTGGCGCATAGAGAGAAAGAAAGAGGTGCCGTCTCGGTCTTTAAATTACGTTTTACGACGTACACTATTTTATATAAAAATAATATTTGTTTGAAAATCGATACATTTTGAATGATTCGAATATGTGGTTATTTTTTTTAGGAATATTCGAACTGATTTTTTTTGCCAATTTTTACAGCTCTGCATTGTATGGAGACACAAACGTACACAAACAATGCAGATTCTGACAATAGTACCTGTATATGGTATTTTTATTTTATTTTGACCTGCTGTCTTTGATTTCTCTCATGTTACACTGATATTGGTTGACTTATAGATTTCTGTGGCGCTGTGAAGTGTAATATAGTAGAACATGAATACTGTACAACATTACATTACATTACAGTCATTTAGCAGACGCTTTTATCCAAAGCGACTTACAACCATTTCACTCTCCCTAAAAGAAGCGATATAAGCTGATCCCAAGTCAGCGCTGGGGTACACGCGTGTCCAGACGCATATGTGTCAAGCTCTACACACCATCGACAGAAACACTGGGGTCTGTGTTCTCCACAGCATTGGGTTTGGTAAAGCTAAATGATGACTTACAGTTATATGATAGGCTTAATATTTCTCCTCTCCTTCCCCTCCCTTCATTTCTCTCTCTCTCTCTCTCTCTCTCTCTCAATGTCTCCAGTGGTGATCAGCCAGTGGCAAGGCGAGTCGAAGGAGCGCGTCATCTCGCTGGTCCTCACCCACCTCCCGCTGCTCAAGCCGGGCAACGTGGAGGCCAAGGGGGAGTACATGCGCCTGCTGCCCCGCATCCTCGCGCACACCATCGAGCACGGCCGTCACCTGGAGGAGTCGCGCCAGCTGCTGTCCTACGCCCTCATCCACCCGGCCACGTCCCTGGAGGACCGCTCCGCCCTGGCCCTCTGGCTCAACCACCTGGAGGAGAGGGCGGCGGCGCGGGGCGACTCCCTGGAGAGGCCGCCCCTCCACTCCTCGCACCACCAGTCCACTCCCCCGTCCACCCTCTCCTCCTCGGGCTCCTCGTCCTCCAACACCTCCTCGTCGGGGAACCTCTACCCGTTGCACCACCACCAGCAGCGCTACGGCTCCGACGACCGCCTCAACGGGTGGCAGGGCTCCAGGGACTCGGGGCTGGGCGGAGGCTGGCACCAGCAACAGCAGGGCTGTGAGAATGGACACCTAGCGCTCTACCCGTCCTCCTCCATGCCCTCCACCATTAACACGGTCGGCATCAGTGGAGGTAGCAATACCAGTGAGTAAACACCACTCTCCTCCTGCTTGATTTCAGTGCTATGCATTTGAACTCTCCTACTGAAAGGGATAATCTATCTATCTATACATTCACAGAATCTCTGTTTGTGTGTGTCTGCCTGTCCCGGGCTTATCTCGGGCACCGTCTGACCAATACACCTCAAACTTGGAGTGTGTGTCCCAGATGACCTGGGGGTGGGCAGTACCGGGTGTAAATTGGACCAACGGTTTCTGAGAACCGGAAAAACACGAATGTGTCTCTGAAACTGTCTGTCCACGGGTCTGCGGAGTCCCCCCACGAATCTTCATGTGTTTGGGGTGGGGGGGGGCGTGTAGACACCGGCTTCCCTGATTGGTTGAGCTTCGCGTCATGTTTTTGACGCTTTGCTAATATAAGTGGAAGCGTGCACAATCGAACTCCACTTAAGCTGGAGTGAATTATTTTAAGCCTTATATGCTGTGTAATACACGCACAGAGGAACTAGAAAGGGTGACATGCAACACAAGTCATGAGCCAGGATTCGAACCTATGACTTGGTGACTGTGCCTATGTTGTGTGCATGCACATTTTCTCAGCCACCGGCACCTGCAGTGTATCATTGCTTTTTTTTTCAGGTCCCGGAAATAGGTTGACGTGGGATTTTATCCCGGACCCACCAGATACAAGGACAACATAAACACTGTACTTTACATTTAGGTTACCGCTATCCTACTATATTTTAGGTCCATCTGTCTGAACATGTTTTTCTCCTCAGTGGGTTGAGCAATTGATCCACAAACTCAATTTTTCACTTTTCCCAAGTTTAAACCCATTAAGACCGGGAAAGCCTATACGTTGTTATACCTTTAAAACTGGGAAAGCTATGTTGCTATGTATATAGCAACAGGAGTTTATTTTCTTCTTTTTGGAATAAAAAATTGAAGTTTTTCGGAAAGCGTTTTAAAAATCGACCTCAGGTCTGAATGGGTTAAGCCGCGTTTTTTGTGAATTCTTCGGAGTTTGGAAGTTACTAAGCATGCACGGCCACAGGCTCTGTTGTCACGGTTACAGTCCCAGCCGGTGGCTGGACTTAGCTTTGGGTCTACAGAGTATACACATTTACACAGAGAAGAACGGCAACAATACAGTGTACAGACAACGCTAAATGAATAAACTTTGATTCAGGAGCCGTGTCCACACAATGCGTTTTATGAGCGAGGGAGCGCTTTGGATATCATGTCCGTAGCGCTCGCACAGAGCGTTTATTCACAAGCACAATGTTCACATGAACGTTGCGTTATTTGCACAAATAGCTTAGCTGCCTGAAACAACGTAAGCACGGACTTCTCATGGTTGTGGTGACGACTTACGACTCAACGTCAGGTAAATGACCGGGTTGTTGCACACAGCCTTGATCAAATGAGCAGCCTCTTCTCCTAAAGTTTAAAGGTTTCATGACGTTCAGTTTTACCACACATTAAAAGTCTTTGTCATGGTCCTTCAAACGTGTATAGAAAGTTTTAACAAAAAATTCCACTCCATTGATCCATGGCAGGTGTTTTTCTCTCACATTTCTAAAGCCTTTTTCAACTGCAATGAAAAAATTTATCTTTGCCTGCGGGTGTCGCTGGTGAGGGATTTTGCCTGTCAATCATCGCCTCTGCTCCGCCCCCCCCCCCCGAAGGAAAGGATAGGGGAGGGGAGGGGCAAGGAGGAGAGTGGGCGGGATTAATCGGCTGTGACCTCACTGCCGAAGGGCCAAGCTCAGATTACTTTTCAGCCTAATTATTCAGAAAACCCCAGACCACAGAAAATCCACTAAATGTTCAAAGTTCAGATTTTATGGGTGTAATTGAGGTCATAAAACCCCCAAAAAAACATAAAAAAATAAAAAAGTGAAAATGAATGTCATAGAACCTTTAACTAAGCATATGTACACAGCGCATAACCCAAAGTCTGCAAATACTTTGAGTGCGCACATTTCTGGGTATGGACTAGTTATTACTATTACTATTTTATTTTTTATTTCTTGACCAGTAGTACCCTACTCGGAAATTATGCAAGTTATGGGTATGCACGCCCAAACCCCGATCTTTAACCCATATCCGCTTATGCTCTCGCAAGGTGGAGTACACACGAAAGTTTGTTTCAGTTAAAATTACAACTTTATTAGCCATGCACAGCAGATGTGTGACACATTGCCCGTGGACGAGTTTCAGCTCGCTTCAGTATATACAGTCATACTATTGAATAGACAATTACCCAGTTACTCATAACCCAGTCATGGTTGTCACACTGTGGTCATACCAAATACACCCCCAACACACCCACACACAGAGTAACTGGAGAAGACGCGCTGTGGAAGAGGTAGAAGGTGTGTGTGTGTGTGTGTGTGTGTGTGTGTGTGTGTGTGTGTGTGTGTGTGTGTGTGTGTGTGTGTGTGTGCGTGTGCGTGTGCGTGTGCGTGTGCGTGTGCACTGTATTTATACACACATACAACTGCAGGGAGACAAGGGTCTGTTGAAATTGAAGATAACTATGGTTGCAGCAGGATATTTACAGACAAGAATGCGAGGGCTATGTTTTTTTTCTTGCTGGGAGATGAAGGAAACAGCTGAGGGTTTATAAATAAAGACACATTTAAAGCCCTTCGCTCACGGCTCCAAGCAAGATCCTCCTTATTCTGGACTGTCAGCAACTTCGGTCCCCACACACAAAAGACATGAGGATTTCACAACCGGCAAACTAGTTGCTCTTTGTCGCTGCCACTACTAGCATCTGCTAACACGCTGATCAGTCATTATGAACCACTTTTTTTTTTTTTTTTTTTTTTTTACTGCACACAGAGACACTGAACCAATGGAAGGTTCTTCCAGATCACTTATTGTCATGATAATACTCATGAGACGGAAAATGAATAAAAATAAAAACATTATAGGGGGGGGGGCATCTTTTGCATACAGTATTTTCAAATGTGAAAATACAGTATATATTTGCTGCATCCAGTAGTATTATCCAGAATATGTGAATATGTCAATTTAAATCAAATTCCATCGATTCAGATCATAGTCTGTTACAGGCAGCACGCTGTTGTTGAATAAAAGTGGGAATGTTGTTGATACATTTTAAGTAGTATCAAATGCCTTTGACGAGTGAGTGGTTGTATCAGCTGTTTGTACATTGAAGACAGTCACCACTTTGAAGGTGATATTATTCCTGGAGTATTTTATTCAGCAATCTTATTACCTAGAGATCAGCCTCCAGTGCCCTGAACCCCCTTTCCGTTCATACACTGTGTCCGTCTGGCTGTGCTAGTAGGTAAACACATCAGTGTAATTGTCTGAGCTCATCAACCTGCATGCTATGGTGGGAATGCTCATCCCCATCGCGTCGCCCTGTTTACCCCGCCCAGCACTCGCCTCTATCCCAAACCACAGCAGAACATACCACCCATCCCTTCCCATGTAAGGCTGCCTTTGTGGGGCACTGTATTTAGGGAAAATGGCTAATATTTAGGGACTGGAACTTGTAATGTTAGCTGGGCACCTATTTTAAACGGGGGCCGTGAAGTCCTATACATAGCGTCAGTAAGTGGTCCACATATAGGAAGGAGGAGACGGAGTGAGAGAGAGAGAGAGACTGGTGGCAGTTTACACCGGCAAAGTGGACACACATAAAGCTCCCTTCTCCTCTCCATCTTTGATTCTGTTTACCTCCCTCTTGCTGCTTCTGGAATATTCCATGATTCCAGGGCGGCTTCTGTCGGGTGCTATAGAAAGGCCTACCTGTTGTGTGTGTGTTTGTGTGTGAAGTTTTTTTTTTTTTTTGACTGACCCATGCACACAACCCAACTTCAGCGTTGGGTTTTCCAACCCCACAAAATCAAACAGGAAAAGGTTTGGTTTGGTTTGACCCCAAGAGCTCTCTGTCATAAAAGCAATTATCAAGTGAAAGAGAGCAAAAGGGAGCGACAGAGAGGGAGATATGAGAGAAAGACAGACAACCTTATTGTAGGGATGAATGACTGATGGCTTCTTTATACTTTGTCATATGATTTTCAGCCAACCATGTTGAAAATATTTTATATATATATATAATATATTTATTTATTTATTTCTGCCACGTGATACGTTTGTACGACAGAGTATAAATTGTGTTTAAGGCTTCCCTGTGGTTTCTGTGGTTTAGAGGTTTCATACCTAGAATATGTACAAAAAAAGAAATGTGCAAAGTGAACATTTTAATGAAACAATTCTGGAAGATATCCAGTTGTGAGTCTGGAATGTAACCAGCCAAGCACCTGGAGCATTTTTTCTTTATTTTGCGTTTAGAACAAAGATATCTAAAATCCAATTAGTCTTGAGCAGGAGGAGTTGTTATTGTCCACAGGTAGGAATTGCTTTCATGGCCATTTACTGTAGTATGACGTCTGCATGTTTCAGGAACGTTATTCATCCATCAAATTAGTCTGATGGTGACGGGATACGGGTAATGGGGGGGTCCCCCATTACTATTAAAAGCAAAAAAATAAGAACAATCATGAATCAACTGTTGTCAGCTCAATGTACAGTAGAGTAGAGTTGTAGAGTTGTACCAAGCCTGAGTCTTCTCCCTCTAAAACAGTCTGAAATTATTTTTATTTTTTTACAGTGAGTGAACACCAGTTTCCCTTTATATCACTGATGATTATATGATTGTAGTTATATCATTTGTTTCCCCCTCAAAAGAGCCCCTAACTAACGGTTGTGGCCTGCCTCTGTTGACTTTTGCTGTTGTCCTGCAGTTCTGTCGAGTGGCGGAGGCAGCCAGCAGCACAGTCCCTTGAAGCGCTCCGTGTCCCTCACCCCGCCCATGAGTGGCCCCAGCAGTCAGCCCCTGGGCCACGTCTGGCTGTCCCAAGAGGACCTACGGGCCCCCCGGGGCACCGCCCTGGACCACGCACCCCTCTCCCCCCAGAGTAGCATCGCTTCGTCGGGCAGTGGAGGCAGTGAGCATCTGGAGGAGGCTGGTCTAGGAGGAGGGCATCGCAGTGCGTTTCATGAGGAGGGCAGCGGCATGAGGGGTGCGTTGGAAAGATGTAGGCAGATATAGTCACTGTCATATTAATAATGATCACTGTGATGCTTCCTTGTTGGGGGGGATGGGGGGGGTCACCAACCATTACCTTTACCTGTCGTTTGGGCTGAAATTCGATACCTTTATGGCACTGAACTGCCTCGATACCATCGAGTACCGCAAAATGTCATGTCATTTGGTACCAAATTTGGATACCTAATTTACATTCCGTAGTACAACGGTGTCACGTGCCTAAAAGAACCGATTTACAAGCTAACAACGCATTCGCAGCGCTAGCCGTTGTTAGCTCGTAGATCTGTTCTTTTCACAAGACATGCAGGAACAACACTATGCTGTACACCCAGAGTCAGGGCTCATTTGTGTTGTTGTTGTATTGAGAGGGTGGACTACAGTGTGCGTCGCATAATGTGTATTAATAGAGTGCAAAAGTATGGGTTCATTTTATCAGGCTCGATGCCAATAGTGCACAATGCAATATGCATTATGGAAAAAGCCATCACTGCCAAGACCGGCGGCAACACAATTTGATGAAACACTTGAACGTACATTTAAGAGCAGAATATTGCTTCATGTTTGACTGACAAGAGGACAGACAGAACTGTACACATAAACTTTCCCCACAGATTGCTAAATAAATACTTCCAGGTTGTGCATAAAATGTCCACCTCTTTCATCTCCAACCAAACACAAAACCTTCACGGCATTTGTCCCCATGAGATTTGAGTATGTTTTCATCCACTATGTTTGCAAATGGAGAGGGTGGGGCTCTGTGACTAGGGAGTGTTCTTTTAATACATCCATGGTGGGTTATTCTGTTCTTTCTACTCATACAAGACTACATATTTATACTTTTTAGCTGAACAGGGCAATTAGTTCATTAAACCTTCGGCACATGAGTTAATAAATACTTGTGGACTGTGTACTATAGGCGCAACCGCAAAAAGAGCCGTGCTTCAAAGTTCCTAAACAACAATAGTTCCTATTGTTACAGTGGGGAGAGCAGTACTGCAGCAAAAACTGATTTTATTTCGGCTGCTTCTCAAAGTACTGTATTCTGCATGAAATTATTAATAAGTTATAAGATGTTGTTAAATGTCACATTTTGTTGACAAAGGGTTTAAAACAAGCAATTTATTTTAACAAAGTCACAGCAATGCTTGCTAGTGAGGCAGCAGTTGAATTACATTTTTTAAACAGTTAATAGTTAATATATAATGTACTGTAATGTGTAATGTAATTTTATATTTGTTAAAATGTATTTTATAAAATTGGTATTGGAAAATAATATCGTTCAGGAACCAGAACATTTTTAACGATACCCAGCCCCGGCCCTACCCTACCTTTTGCACATTCAAACCATCAGTTTTTTTTATGCCATAAGCATAAGAAACCTAAATTAAAGTCAGGCCCACAACAAGAATTTAAAACAACAACAACCTCCAAGCATCAAATGTGGTTGTGTGTCTGCTGTTGGCAAACTACACTTATTTATAAACTGTTAGCTTGTCACCTTTTCATTTACACGTTTCAGAATTACATTTCCCCACCAACTTAAGAAACAATGTTTACAAATCATGAAATGCAATGTCATTAACTCCAGCAACAGCTGGCAAAGAATCGTTAGAGCAGGTCACAGTCAGAGAGAGACAGAGAGACACATGACAGGTCAGTGGTGTGGGTGAACCTGATTCTACAGCTGTGTGCTGTGTGTGTCGTGGAGGCAGCCAGCCAGAGCTGTGAGAAGTGGTTTATCCAGCCAGGAAGCAGAGGGGACCACGCTGACCTCAGGAGCCCCCATTCTGGGCCTTGTGCTGTCTGCACAGAGAGCTGAACCTTTTTATGTTTACTCTCTCATTTTCCTCTACTTATAGAATTGCTCGAGGCGTGTTCTACAGTACATTTTGTCTGCCAGCTGCTGAAAACAGCCATTCATTCATAGTTGCGGCCACAAAGTGAGGCGCACACTTTGGGCTTATACTCTCCTTTGGTTGAAGTAAGAAAGGATAATACGGCTACTTTAGGACAAACAGAAGACCGTTATCACCCATGTTGACAAAAAAAACAACAACTAGTAAACTAAATTCAGAAACTTCAAAGTGTCCAGAATGAACAGTGCCAACTTTGTCTCCTAGACCGTTCCTGTCATCCACCTGCCTTTACAACAGCACAGTGTGGTCTGAACCCTTGTTGTAAGCATTCATACAGTACTACACTTTGGCCTTGCTAAGCAGGTTTTGCTTTCAATGCGACGTGAGTCAGACCCTGATCTAATTTGTTTGTTTGCCATAAATTCGCTTGCACAACGTTGGCAGGAACTACAGAAGAACCCATGAGCGAAACAGTCCGCTGAACCAAGTGCCTTGCTTTACCCCAAACTGCATTTTACCGCAAAGATGAGCAAAATGTCTAAAATACTACCAGCCACGCTGAGCATTCTTTGAGCGTTTTGTACCAGCTACAGTAAGCATTTCCAATAAACTGTGTCAAATTGAACATGTGACATCACTAAGCATTACCTTGGATGTCCGAGTTGGTCTACTCGTGAGCACTAGACTTTGAGAATTGGTTTGTTTGAACAATTTAGATGATTTGGTGAAAAACTGATGTTGTCGCTGAACTTTCATGTCTTAATGAACTAAAGACAAGGTCAGTTAAAGTTGCGTGTGTGTGTGTGTGTGTGTGTGTGTGTGTGTGTGTGTGTGTGTGTGTGTGTGTGTGTGTGTGTGTGTGTGTGTGTGCGTGTGTGTGCGTGTGTGTGTGCGTGTGGCCTGCCCCACAGATGTCCCTGCGTGGCTAAAGAGCCTCCGTCTCCATAAATACGCTGCTCTCTTCTCCACCATGACCTACGATGAGATGATGTCACTGACTGAACAGCAGCTGGAGTCACAGGTCTGTAGACATAAAACATTCATGGTGAGGACACTCTGCCTTACTGACTTTGTGCATGTCAATGATTTCCTGTGATGCTGTATGTGTGAATTAAAAAACAAACAGATTTTAGAATGCTCTAATGGCACCAAGATTAGGAAATATTTGTACATTTTGAAATGTAAAGGTTTCACTGGGTGAAACTGCTTCAATCTAAAGTTAGGAGTGTTTATTTAATTGAACTGTGTATGAAGTCTTAATAGCCGTGTATGAAAGCTGCTGTACAAATAGCGTTAGTAACAGTCAACATTAGAGATGTAACAATATTGTTGTTATAATGATGACGGCGATAACAAACATGTGTCGATATTATCGTGGGACTATGACGGCATCTACAGCAGGGGTTCCCAAAGTTGGGGTCGCGACCCCACTTGGGGTCGCGGGAGACTGGCGGTGGGGTCGCGAATTTATTTTGGGTAAAAAAAAATAAAAATCAACAGAATGGATGAAATACAACCTAAAAATGCGCACCGAACGTGCAAGTTTATGTGCATAGATTACCTCCAGGTTTAGGTGGGGTCGCGAGTCAATGGCCGCCTTATTTTGGGGTCGCGGGCTGAAAAGTTTGGGAACCCATGATCTACAGTAGGTATTCAGGCTGAGGTCGTTTTTGTTTGAACATCAGCAGAGTATACTGTTGAGAGTGAAACAGCCTGGTTTGCGAGGCTATGGCACTGGAGGGACCTTGTGTTCACGGCGATTATATTAAGTGTGTAGATAATTTGAGCAGATTCACTGATCTTTGCAACATCGCATCTGTAAGAAACCTTGGCGGATGTTTTGAAGATCAGCAAAACTGCACAAAATATCTGCCACGGATGATCGCTATGAACATAGGCTAGAGACTGAGACATGCTGACGTACGGTAAGCGTGTTGTGTCATTTCCTGTTTGAGTTTACTGTCGGTCGGCACTCGACTATATAAGTTGAGTATACAGTATAAATGCTCATTATTTTTTCTCTCCCCTCTTGTTGATTGTGTTAGCTAAACGACTAACCCATTGTTTCCGTCTGTCTGGCTGAATGACGTAGCCTAGCCATTTATAGCAACTTAGCTTATAATCTTATGTTATTATTATATTATCGTGTTGTGAGTATTTGGTATTGTTACATCCGTAGTTAACATTATCACTATCACTCCAAATTATACTTCAATATATGTATGTAGTATTGTCTAAAGATATTAAACTCAACATTCCTTACAGATACATTTCATCCATAGTGAATTTTACTAAATTCAGTTCACCTGTATCACCAATGTTTAATCAAAAGTAATCAACGATTGTCAATATGATTGTGGATATCATGTAATCATGAAACCTGTCAAATAATTAGTTTTATCTGGCCAGTCAAGGTCTTGTTGACCCTGTCCTCAATGCCACACCATTACACAAAGGGTTAATAACCAGAATGTTGTGCAAACCATCTCCCCTTCCATCAGACTCACAGAGGAATAATAAAATCACAGAGGCCATTACAAACCTTGACCAAAGATATAATACAGATAAGTACAATGAGACATTTAGAAATTATTAAAAAAAAACATCAGTAATCATAATTACAGTATTAAGTACCAAAAACAAATCTGGATTATCGTTATTTAGGCATTGCCATGTAGCCTTTCCCCAACACTACAAAACAACCAGTAGGACTGCAAGGATGAGCAGCACTGTGTTCAGATAATATTCCTGTATTCTAAGAACCATCAATACTAGAGTAGGACTGAAAAGAATGGTTGAAGGACTTATCCATACAAATTACATATGAAACTGTTTTTCCTCCAACAGAATGTCACCAAAGGGGCGAGACACAAGATAGTCATCAGCATTCAGAAGCTCAAAGAGAGACAGAACTTTCTGCGCTGCTTGGAAAAGGTCAGTGCGTGTGTAGATCTCTCTCTCCTCAACCCCGTACAGGAAGCCTGCTATTAGCTATGGTTACTACCATGAAATAAGCCCCTGCCTTGCCTCCTGTCTTCTGTTCCTCCCAAAGCTTGTATACGGCCCTGAAGAAACGTTGTAGAATTCATGACCTTTTTTTTTATGGCATGGCTCTATTAGGAGGCAGAACCATCCAGAAGAGGGTCTGTGTGTCTGTGCTAATCTCGCAAACCGCTGGAACGACCAGCGCCAAAGTTCTTATGGTCACTGCCAGTAGGCCACATAATGAAAAAAATACATTTGGAGTCATACGTTATAGATATGACTGATGTCACAGGCTGGCCACATGAAGTCAGAGAGCCACATTGGAGTCAGGCTGTTCCCATGTGGATCCCGAGATCCGTATGATTCTATTTTTTGTGTGTATGAGTTCAATCAAACACAAGACACAAACACAAACACAAGCCAGGCTTTCTTTCTAGTGAAGAGTGGACCGTGTTTCCTGTGTGTGTGTGTGTGTGTGTGTGTGTGCGTGTGTGCGTGTGTGTCTGTCTGCCTGTGTCGTGTGGGGGTGTGGGTGTGTGTGCACAGTCTTAGTAAGTGTTACTTTTCTGAGACGGCGACAACCAAGGGAACACCTAATCCAGGAAGGAGTGTTTTTGGCTGCGGCATTGCAACCGTGGTCACCGACCCCACCCACCCCCTGACCACACAGCCCCTCTGACGCTACTGTAGCTCTATCTGCCCAGCTCTGACAATGGCATCCAAGGGCATGCCACAGGAGGGTCTACTTGTACCCGCTAAATTCAGGCCTAACCTTTTCACCAAAGGCTTTGGGCTAAAATTTGTTAGCGAGTCATTCGTTGGGCCTGGGGAAATGGGACACCTGTTGGCTTGGTATTTTGGGTTTTACACACGACGCGCCTGAAAGGCACCAGGACCGGGTAAGTGGTGTCGGGAATCGGGATGAGAGCAATTGGGGGGGGGGGGATAATATGATGCAGCGATACACAAGCAAGAAACAAAATATGTATTTTTGGGATCACATTCTCTCTCTCTCTCTCTCTCTCTCTCTCTCTCTCTCTCTCTCTCTCTCTCTCTCTCTCTCTCTCTCTCCCCTGTCAGATATATTATTCGGCTCGTCGGTGATGGGTGGTAGAACTGTCTAGAATGATTCCCTTCGCGTACAGTGATCATATTAGCACTCCACAGCAGGCTGCTAAGACAATAATACCTCTTTATACCTCATCTCTCTGCTAATGGCCTGGGGGAAAGGATGTCAGGATTCAGACATAGTATTCAGCACTTTCTTGGAATTTGCCGTTTCATGGTTGGAATGAAAAATGAAACAAAACAAAGAAATGATGTGCACTTGAATATGAAAACAGAACCTAACAAATTCTTTAAATCATGTAGGGGGAAAACTTTAGTTTGTTTATTTACCACAAAAACATACTTCACTGCTACTGCTACCGTATCACAGGCAAGCGGATGTTTAGTACATATTCGAGTTAGAAAATGTTGTCCATTGTCAGATCAACCTACTGTATTATCACTCTGTGAGATTGCTGGTGGCCGATGCTATTGGTCGAGGGGGCTCCTGATGCCTGATTGAGCAGTACAGTAGGTGTGTTGGTTGTGTGAGGTTCAGAGAGAGAGTATGAAGTTAGCAGTATAGCTGTGAATGCAGCAGTGCACTGCATACGTTATACTGTTTAGGCTATTTATCAGTTAAAGAATACTTCTGCTGAGCTACTACTTTTCCAGGTCTAGATGATGATTTTTTTGCTGTTCTTATTGTTAAGTCATAGTGTTCTGTATATTTATAGGAATACTGTAATGAATGATTGGGCATCTTTGCGTTCCCAGTTAAATTGTTTACTTGTTTTATTGGTTGTTTGGTCACTTAAGGAGTGTATTATGCATTATCTCCACTGGATAATCTGTATGACGTCTGCTGTGGATGTTAAGGCTTCCCATGATGAGGTGTACATTGGTTGGAATGATTGGAATGCCACCCACAGCCTGTACTTAGGTGTGACTAATCACCCTGATTGTCAGACGCTGTTCATAGGTTCAGAGGTTCAGTATTTGTAGTGCGCCCCCCCATCCAGTTATTACACTGGCCCGGGGCGCAGTCCGGAGAAAGAGAAAAACAAAGGACAAGACAAAGAAGACTAGACGAGGACAACATGAACTCAGTCACACTGTCAGTCAGTCACATCAGGAGGGAGCAGAAACACACAACGAACCCACAAAACAAAACAACAAGTGAACCTAGGAGTCTCTACAGTGAATCTACATATCTGTATGTCTTCTAAATCTTCTAAAAAACAGGTTTCTGAAAAACGTATGTTGCTATAACAGTGGTGCTCAGACTTTCTCCATGTCAAGGACCACCCAAAATGATATGCATTTGGCCACGGACCCCCATCTCAAAATATTTTGTTCCAGGGACCCCCCCCCCCCAAAGCAAAGATTTGAGTTACAAATGTTCCTTTTAAAAAATATATATTAAAAGATTTGCACACATTTTCATGATTTTTTAATAGCCAAAGTATAAAACAATGGCTATAGCTCAAATCTAAAATGACACCGATGTGTTCCTGGATTGAATGGGTTAAGCATGTTTTTAAAAGTCCCTAGGGTGGGGGGTCAGCTTTGATCCTCAAAGGGAGTTTGTTCCACAACTTCGGTGCCAACACAGCAAATTCACGGTCACCTGTCCGTACTGTGCTTCAAATACAACTGACTGTGATGGGCATATCGATACTTGTATCGATATATCGTTTGGTATCGATACTTTAAAAAAAAATCCGGTTCCGTTTGGCACTTCCGTTTCCGGTGTACGGCCATTTCCGGTTCCGTTTCTGGTACGTCCGTTTCCGGTTTATGGCCATTTCCGGTCCCGTTTCCGGTTTGTTTCTGTTTCCGGTTCCGGTATCGGTATCGGTATCGGTATCGGAAAATTGGAAAACATCTGAGTGACCTGGAGCTTAGATTGGTCTAAGAGTTCAACAATATACTATGCAGGAGCAAGACCATTACAGGCTTTGAACACAAACAAAAGAATCTTAGATGTCACTCTACACTTCACTGGGAGCCAATGGAGAAAGACAAGGACTAGACAGGGGCGTCAGTAGCGGAGGAGGTAGAGCGGCCGCTTGGGAACCGGATGGTTCCCAGTTCGATCCCGGGCTCCCCCGGAGTTAGTGTCGAAGTGTCCTTGAGCAAGACGCTGAACCCCTAATTGCTCCCGATGAGCAGGTTGGTGCCTGGCATGGTTTCCTCCGCCATTGGTGTGTAAATGGGTGAATGTAATGCACAATCATTGTAGAGCGCCCTTGGATAAAGGTGCTATATAAATGCACCGTTTACCATTTACAAGGACTTGGTGCCTGTCACAAGTCTGGCAGCAGCCTTTTGGTTCAGCTGCAGACGTTTGAGAGTCCCATCAGCGAGTCCAGCATAGAGGACGTTGCAGTAGTCCAGCCGTGAGAAGATTAAGATTGATAGAAGCAGGACTGTACCACTGATGTCACTTGTCTGTCGAATTTGAGCTCTGAATCGAAAATAACTCCCAAGTTTTTGGCGTGGGGTTTGACCAAGGGGGCCAAGTTTCCCATGTCACTGGCGATCCGGCAGACTATGTTGGTGGACCCACAGGGGACAATCTCACTCTTGCTATCATTCAGCTGGAGGAAGTTCTGAGTCATCCACTCCGTGATGTCATAAAGGCAGTCTCTAAGGCAGTCCAACCCAGTGTGGTCATTGGCCTTCTGTGGGAGATACAGTTGTGTGTCATCCGCGTAAATGTGGAACAAAATGCCATGGCGTCCACCTGAGGGGGAGCATGTATAGAGAAAATAGTATGGGCCCCGGGAATCGAACCCTGGGGTACTCCACAGGTGAGATTTGCTTGGCGAGAGGAGCTGGCGGCTATGTTCACCGGCGTGAATGTTCTATTGTTAAGGTAGGAATGAAACCAGGACCAAGCAGTGTTTGTGATACAACTGGAGACGGTCAATGACGTATATAGGGTTTAACTGGTTAAATCAATCAGCTCAAGTTATGACTTTCAATCTAGTTTACCGTCTTTTTCCATGGATCTGACTCTGCATGTACATTTTTCTCCATATCTCTGTTCACCAAAACTTTCCGAGTCAACACCCTTAACACCCTGGGCGACAGTGTAGGCTGGGAAAAACAATCGTTGCTCATCCGTTCAATTGTCGATATACGATGTCATTGCCAATCGGCACAACACTTTTATATCATTGTGATGTCCATCAAATTTCAATATCAGAAGCAAATTACTCGCGTGGAGTGATATTAGAAACAGTTTTTCCTTCAAGATGATGATGCCAAACAAAGCTTTAGCCCAGAATGTTGCTTTCCCCATCACCACATACAGACCGTGACTTGTGCACGCTAATGACTCAGCTAGTTAGAGTTCATACACTACATCCAACAAACCATCACCTCATGACCAGTGCCACCCGTCACATCATGTCTCTTTTCTGTCTTTCTCTCCATTGTTACAGCAAAGCAGAAACGCCAACACTCAAAAAGAAAGGTTGACAATTATTTATTTTTTACTCAATTCCTGGCGTCCCCAGGACGTGCTGGAGGGTGGGAACCTGCGTGCACCCCTACAGGAGCTCCATCAGATGATCCTGACACCCATCAAGGCTTTCAGCGGGGGAGAGGAGTCCTCTCCACAGCGCTCCCTGCTCGGCTCTGAGGGCAAGAGTGTCGCGCCTGGCTCCCACCTAACTGGAGGGGGAGGAGGTGGAGGAGGAGGCGAAGGTGAGCCCGGAACCAGCCTCATCGCTGAGGGAGACCTCCCTGGCCAGTTCACACGTGTCATGGGTAAAGGTAAGCTAGCCAGCAGCCTGGATCCAGCATCCTTAGTTGGCTGGAGAGCCAGTGGTTTGAACTGTATTCATGATCAGTTGAGATCAGTGTCATTCAGTTTTGTTGTTGTTGTTGTTGTAGAATATCTTCAAGGCCTCATGGACTCTTTTCACACCCTAGTCCTCTCATCCATAATGACAGGATAGGGCCAATGATTGAAAACCGATATAAATCTTGTGATTTATTCATCAGTGTTCTTAATGTTTGAACTACATTCAATTGATCAATCTTTTATCATGTCAAATCCCCACTTATTTTTCACCCTTCCCCTAGTTTGCACCCAGCTGTTGGTGTCCAGACCTGACGAGGAGAACATCAGCTCATACTTGCAACTCATTGATAAGTGCCTTATCCACGAGGTAAACAACCTCACCACAGTACCATGTAGACGGTTACAATATTTTCTTCTACTGGAAAGAATCAGTCAGGCTTTGTGCTAAATAATTTACACTGCTACCCACCTTCTTCTTCTTCTTCTTCTACTACTTCTTCTACTTCTTCTTCTTTGATCCCTACAATCCGTCCCCACACCAGTCCTTCACTGAGACACAGAAGAAGAGGCTGTTGTCGTGGAAACAGCAGGTCCAAAGGCTGTTCCGGTCCATTCCCAGGAAAACCCTCCTCGACATGGCAGGGTACCGACAGCAGAGGAGGTACACACACACACACACACGCACACACACACACACACACACACACACACACACACACACACACACACACACACACACACACACACTAGGGCATTCACGAATAGTGATTTTTAGCATTCGACTTATTCGACCTATAAGTATTCGAATATTCGAGTAATCGATTTGATTATTAATTAAAAAAGATTTTGGGGGGGGGCCAATGGCATTGATGACTCGACTCAAGGAATGCGAGTCGACGTCAGGCTCCTCGCCCGACGCGTTGACTTTTAGGGGACAGCCCTAGGCACAACTTCACATACAGTATGAAATGATTTGACAACAATCAACCATGAATGGATTAGGAAAACTACCAACACCAGAGCTCATAGCTGCGTGTCTGATGAAGAAATGTTTTTTTTTTCTTATTTTCTTTTCTTTGAATAATTGACTTTGATGTACAGTGGTCGAATAGTGGTTTGATAGTCGAATATTTGAATATTCGATTATTCTGTTACACACACCACATACAATCTTCCTAATTTCTCTGGCCTTTCCTATCATTTCTGCACAACACCATTGGTGCAATGCTTCATATGAATCTCCTTGGAACATACTTGAACACTTGAACATAGCGCATGTATGACCAGTAACTTCAAGTACAGTACAACAACTCATTGAACTGTACATGCCATTAAAATGAAAGCACTGCATAACTCTCTGTGGGCCTCCTCCCTCTACTCCAGCCGAGGTTTCGGCCAGTCCAACTCTCTCCCCACCGCTGGCTGTGTGGGGGGAAGCGTGTCCACCAGAAGGAGCCTCCGTCAGTTCCAAATGCCTTCCAGGAGCCTGCCGGGGGCCAGGCTCGGCCTGCTGGGCACCAGCGGCCTTCTGGGGCCCACGCCGCGCAGCGCCAGCAGCACGCCCACCGGCCTGAAACAAGGTAGACAGGTGAGTCTGACAGGAAAGGGAGTGGTTGATGAGTGGATGGCAGAAAATCATACTTCCCTCCCCTTTGTTCTTTTTTTGTTTCGTTTTTTTTGGACGTGCTGAAATGCTAGCCTGGAAACCAGACGAACTCGGTTGTGATTGGATTTTCCCTGCCCCCGAAGTTGTGGGCCACCAATCAGGGCCCAGTATGCAAATATGGGGACAGGATTATCACCAGAGGCATTTTGTTTTTATCCGCTCCTTGGAAATGCAGGTTCCATACAGAGATTCCAGACTAATATCTATACAGTGATAGTAGTCTGGCCATGCCAGGCTACTGAAATGCCAGTAGCCTGTATTTGGATTCTTAGGCATGTAGAAATTGTTTGAGTGCAAATGGTATTTTGTAGAGGGAATTTAGAAGTATGGTGAATTGAGCATTTTCTCATGTATATTACTGACTTCAATAGCAATTTTATGGCATCAATATTATTTTTTAACTGAGTGAGAATTGTGTTAGCCAGAGTGTCAAGATACAGATAGCAAACAGATAAGCATCGTAGTGTATGCACATGTAGTAACCAGGTGCAGGACAAACAAAAGATCAACATAAAGAAAACATTGAGGTCCTCCCACTGTTTTAAAACACTGGGAGCATTTTAGCAGTGTGCATACTTAATTGTTGTCTTTAAGATGGAAAACAGAAACATTGTTGGCATGACATTAAAAAAAATGTTGACATTATGTTAATAACTGATTAAAAGCAGCTATAGGAGATTGCTTTACTTTGAAATCTCCAAATCAACATTGGAGGCATGCTTTCAGCTTCCACAGACAAGCCTTCTGTTCAGTGACAGACAGTGTCTCTCGGGTGTGCTGTCTGCACAGCGCTCTGACAACAAAGCACTCAGAGTGCACTCCAACACCCTTGAAGAGAATTATGAATACACCCTTGATCAAATGTGCCTTAATTCACCCAAAGACAAATAGTTGTGATCTATACTATGAGAAAATGCTGTAGGAATGAGAACAATTAGAAGAGATTGCATGTTATAGTCAGGGAAGATTATCAGAATAATGTCAAATCTTGGAATAAATTCCTTACCAAGAAATTTCTTCACCAATGTGTTTGTAAAGGTGTCTAGTAACACATCTCACAAAGACTGAAATGCAGTTTCCCTAGGGGAATTTTTGACAGCTGCTGAAAGTTGGGGTACCCACCATAACCTTATGCGGGGAAAAAAATCTAAAATTTATTCTGTTTTAAGTAGCATGTGAGGGGTCAAACTAGGGTGTTTTTATGATTCTGAATCCATTGCAAGCATTTTTTTTGCACCGAAACCACTCCTTGGGCTAAAAACGCCCCAATCTCAATGGGCTTTTTACACAAAAAATTACCTGAAAAAGGTTGGCTACGGCCGTTTTTAGCCCAAGGAGTGGTTTTGGTGCAAAACAAATGCTTGCAATGGATTCAGAATCATAAATCCATGGTGGGTACCCCAACTTTCAGCAGCTGTCAAAAATTCCCCTAGGGAAACTGCATTTGTCTGCATTTGTCTTTATGAGATGTGTTACTAGACACCTTTACAAACACATTGGTGAAGAAATTTCTTGGTAAGGAATTTATTCCAAGATATTTTTAATATCCCCTGACTATTATTGATCCTGCAGGGATAAATTAAGTCATTACAGCCAAGATACATAAGAGTACTTAAAGAGGACACAAAATGACCCATGGAAAGACAGAGCGATCTGATTATCAAGCACAATCAGTAGCCTAGTCGACACAATTTTTTTTAAATGTAATTCTCCACTCTGGAAATAAACATGAATCCTGTCTTTGTTTTTCCTTCTATTGACACGACTGTGGGCTCTACTACTTTGATTTATTTTTTATTTTAGTTTGACTTGACATGACTTGACTCTACCTGCTGGTACAGATTTAGGTGATATACTGCGGTGTGTTATTACCCCCACTTGACCTCCTGCTACTCCGTAACCTGGAAGAAGTGAAACTTGACTGACTCTACCATGTACACGGTGGTTCTTCAAGACCTGGCTGGGCAAAGGTCTCTCTGGCTGAGGTCATCTCAGAAATAGGTTGTAGTAAAAATTTAAGTATAGGAAAAGCATAGCTCATTATTTCAGGAATACAGTACGCTGTATTAAATGTCAACATAAAGTATATAGCTTGCTTCATATAAAGCCCCCAAAAGGTACTTTTGTCTTAGTATATATCATTTTTTGTTTTACTAAAGAAGAACCATGTAGTTTATTTATAATTAAGAACCATTTTAAACACGAAACATTTTAGGGGCTACTGTGCCTTCATAACCTTGTTTCAATTCACACATTGACACTGTTGTTTAGGTAGAAGGTGTATTAGGTCATTTGCTGAAACCCTTAACTCTTTCACTGCCAAGAGTATTTTCATAAAGTACTCCCCCAGTGCCAGCAATTTGCGTTTTTTTTAATTTTTTAATTTTGTAATTTTTCATTCAAATAAATGATCTGATTGGGTTTTTAAACCCATAATACAGTTCTACCAGTAGAGAGCAACAAATCGACACATTGATGACCTCGCTAGCTCACTCGCCCCCTCACTCGCCCCCTCACGTCACATCCGGTCATAACCGGATGTTGACATTTTCGACAATCGTTGATCGGGCTAAATTACGATGTGATACACGACTACGATGACTGATCGTCACCCAGACCAAAGAGAGTAGACGTGGACCTCTCCGTTCGTTTTTTATACCGTGTGGAAAACCGTGACTTTCCCTATTCTGGCCGAAAATGACCGCGGGAAAAAAATGAGAACCGGAAACGGAATCTGCGCCATGAAACCGGAACCCAATGAGTCTGAAGGAGTCAGGAAGCGAAAGTGATCATGAAAAATAAACAGAATAGCGCGACCACAGTCAAAAGTAAAAACTCGGTATTTCTCGTGCTGGCACGGAGGGTACTCGGGAAAAACTCGGGATATCTCGGGGCGTGGCACTGAGAGAGTTAATACATAGTGCAGTTTGTCACAACAGCCACAGAAATATTTGGAGACACATAGTAGGTTTTGGGCTCCAGGATGTTTACGGTAGGGATCCCAGATAACGGAATTCTTCCTGCAGCGTGTGTACTCCCCAAAAATAGGCATTTATCCCACGGTGGAAGAATGTAGGGCGAGGAAGGGGGAACAGTGGTGTTTGGCAGATGAGGCGAGGTGGATGGAACTCGCGGGCAGGTCACCCCGCATTCCAGAGGCCCCGCGTCAGAGCTCGACGAGCGGAACCGACCGCCGAGCTCTGCGAGCGTGGAACTATACTCTGTGTGTCAGACCCCGACACAACCGCCATCGTCTCAACCCCCGGGAACCAGTCCTGTCTTTGTCCTCACACTTTCTCTCTGCTGCAAAATCCTGAGCGTCGTCGATTTAACTCTTTGAGAGTCTAAAAAGTGACCTTCTGTCTCGCGTTATTTCTGTGTCACTGTTTCTCTCTCCCTCTATTTCCGTCTCTTTACAATGGAAGGAAATACCTACAAGTTTGTTCCTCCTCCCCGTTCCCTCCATAGTAGACTTCCCTGTGTGTTGGATTGTAGTATGTGTGGATGTGTGTAGAATGAGAGGGAAATGTGTGAGTCATAGTTTGGGAGAGGTAGCGCGCTGCGGTGCTGGAGAAGGAGGGGCGGCAGAGAGAGAGGGCAAGAGAATGTGTGTGTGTGTGTGTGTGTGTGTGTGTGTGTGTGTGTGTGTGTGTGTGTGTGTGTGTGTGTGTGTGTGTGTGTGTGTGTGTGTGTGTGTGTGTGTGTGTGTGTGTGTGTGTGTGTGTGTGTGTGTGTGTGTGTGTGTGTGTGTGAGAGAGTCAGAGGCAGTGAGAACAGTGGACAGGCATTTCCTGTTTTTCCCTGGCCCTCTGTGCCGGAGGGCCACAAGAGGGGGGGAGAGAGAGAGAGGAGGAAGGGAGAGAGAGGGTTATGGTTATAATGTATAATATGCAGGTTACAGCGAGGAATTTGCCTTGGTGAGCTTCCGAGCCAGTCATTAGGTGTAAAGTAAACTATACAGGGTATGGGGCGGATGGAGAGAGAAGGTAGAGGGGAAGGAAAAAAGGAAATAGAGAGAAAGGTAAAATGTTGAATTTCTTGAGGTTTCAATGCTGCAGTCATTCTAGACTGGCCTGTGTTTCATGTGCTCTATTGATTTATGCAAGAACAAGTGAGCTGAGCTGCAGATAATGTAGCAAAACAACAGCAGTTGTTGCGAGCAGTACGGTGTTCCACGGTCGTTTCCTGCTTTCCATGATTGCATGGAATTATACAGTAGTTCAGACTATTATTCAGTCAGAGCTGTATGTATTTTTTGTCACAGTAGTTTCATCGTGTTATTTACTGCAGGGCTACTGAACGACGAGTTTCCTCGCTGAACTTGTAACTATTTATTTTTCCTTATTTTTTGGAGGGGAGGAAAATGACATTCCAGGCATTTAGAGAATGCTGTCGTCACTGGATCACTTCTAGTGACGGAGTGGTTTGAGCTCACATGATGGTTGCAAGAATCAAATATTAAACCCTTGGGGTTCTAGGAAGCTCATTTGAATCTGTGGCCCGTCATTCTACTTAGCATGGCTGTTGAGTAATCCTGCTGTGTGTGTGTGTGTGTGTGTGTGTGTCAAACATGATTTGTGTAGCCTGTTTCATTCACAAGGAAAACTCAGCGGGATGTTAGCTCTGTCATTAGCTTAGTTGCAGTTTAGAGTTTGAGATGAGTTTAAACCTGCTTTGTCCCGTAACAAGTCACATGGTCCCTTGGACATAATTGCTGTGTCCTCAGAATTGCTCAGCGGCGGTTAGGCTAAACCCAGTTGCTGTGTCTTGTACAAATCATTTAAGTATCACGAGAGGTTACTTTATCTGAGGTGTACCAAGACAAAAATTGCTTGGTATACATAATTCACCCTTTTGAAAGTCACTATGCTGTTTATTTGATCTAAAGTTTCTGTTTTTACTCTTGATACAAGCCATTTAAAATGTGCGCATTGATATCAATACGCCTGGGGAAAAGAATCCTATCAAGTGCTGCATTTTGAAATGGAAATTCAATTTGAAGAGGCTTTTTAATGATGTTACAGCTTATGTTCACAAGAGTTTTCACGTACATTCTCTAACATTTATTGAATATGGATCCAACAAAACAAACACAAAATATAAAGACATTTTGGGGGAAATGGTCAAGGTATATGTAAACTATATGGCCAATGTTGACAATGTACAATAAGTTAACGTAGTAACACTGGTACAGTATGGTCCTTTAAGATGTCTACAGCTCAGATCATTTTAAATGTTAACATGTTTCACCATGTATGGTGTTACTAGAAATACGCACAGCTGAGATGTATAAGCTGTGTGATTAGAGTCAGCTACTGTAGAGCCGTGAGCTACAGTGTGTCCTCAAGTGTCTCAAACTAGAAGCTGTAAAGAGAACTGTGTTCAGCCCCTATGTACAGTAGCTGCACAGAAATCCGTTTGTGTTACTGTATGAATGTCTTGAATGGCATGGCAGCCTACAGTATAACATGAGGACATGCGTGCTGTGCACATGCCATGTTAATGGCAATGGCAACAATGCAATGAGTGACACATAAATCCTCTTGATTGTTGAAAATGTAAGTGTTAGACAGACTATTATTATGTGGCGTTCCTTTGAATTGCCTGCGTTGAGTTGATTGGAGTATTTTTTTCCTTAGGGTTGGTTTGGTCATTTTTCACCTGAGTATGCCACTTACAGACTCAAAACTGGCCATAAGGGGCACACTAGGATGGAAGTTTAGCTGTGGTTTGTTTTGACAGAGCAATCATGTTCACTTACTTACTTACTACTTACTTACTTCTCTAAAAGCACCGTTTAACTGAACCTGTTCTAAACCAAAGCTAAGCTTGTCAAATGTTAACTGAGAAATGGGCCATACATGCTTCACAGCAAAAACCTTTTTCAGGGCAAATGCTTGTGAAGGGTGGGGATGTGATATCAAATGTATATTTGGATACTTGATTCTTTAAATTTGGGGAATTTAGAGGTGTCTGGATGGCATAGAGCAGTGTTTCCCAAACATATTTTTTTATGTGTCTCTAGGGATTTATGGGTTACGACGAAATACCTTATTATTATTTTTTTTTTTTTAATTATTATAAAATAAAATCTAATGTCTTTCTTTCAAATGTTTCACTGATTTACAAATGTTTTGTAAATCAGCTATTTTCACAATTTTTAAGTGAAGGGCTTAAGTGATTGATGTAAACTAATTTTGTGTGGTTGGGTCCTAGGGAGACACCAAATTTCTCTTTTGGGTCTCGAGCTAAAAACGTGAGAATCCTTCGCATATGCAGTAGGTAAAACACTGGCCTACCTGAAGTGTAAGTAATCTACGGTATGTGTGTTTTTCCTATCAGGGCCTGTGGTTTGCCAACCCCGGGGGCAGTAACAGCATGCCCAGCCGGACCCACAGCTCTGTACAGAGGACTCGCTCCCTACCTGTACACACCACACCACACACCATGGTTATGTTCCAGCAAGCCGGTAAGACACCGCACAGCCACACACACACACACACACACACACACACACACACACACACACACACACACACACACACACACACACACACACACACTATTAGCACCTTTTTATAGAACATTTGCCAACCATGGCTGTCACATTTACATTTTAATTAAAGTTGGTACTTTCCACCACACTACCAGTGGTGGAAAGTAACTAAGTACATTTACTTAAGTACTGTACTTAAGTATAATTTTGAGGTATTTGTACTTTACTAGAGTATTTCCAATTTTCAATACTTTCACTTCTACTCCACTACATCTCAGAGGCAAATACTGCACTTTTACTCCACTACAATTATTTGAAAACTTTAGTTACTAGTTACTAAGCAGTATATTACATTATAAAACATACATTAACCACTTTAGGCCTATTTCATACATAGGCTATTTGAAAATAGCAGATCTACAAGCTCACAACGCATCGCGATGCGACGCGTTGTGAGCTTGTAGATCTGCTTTTTTCAAACATTGTAGTACTTTTACTTTTGGTACTTTAAGTACATTTCGATATCAATACTTTTGTACTTTTACTCAAGTAATTTTTTTATTCAGAACTTTTACTTTTACTTACAGAGTACTTCTAGATTGCAGTATTGATACTTTTACTTAAGTAAAACATTTGAGTACTTTTTCCACCACTGCACACTACTATACACACATTTATACTGTAACATTACTGGAAAGGTGGTTTGTTCAATTCTTACGTTGAGGAAACGCTGAGGGGAAAATATCATTTGTGGGTTGCGTGGCGGCGCTATGTACTAAAAAAGGACCCTCAGTCTTAAATGAAAACTCAACATTTTACAGTGTAGCCGCTAGCCGGTCGGACTGATACCCGCAGGTGAGGAGCTCCCGTCTGCTCTGTGACACACACCTAACCTCTCCTCTTCTCACAACAGAGAGGAGAGAGAGGGGAGTAGAGAATGGAAGAGAGAGAGGGGGGGTTGATGGAGTACACTGGCACACTATTCCTCCATGCTCTCTCTCTCCTACTTTTAGTGGTGCCTCACACCTTCCTTCCATCCTTTCCTTCCATCCGTCCCTTTGTTTGACGACCTGCAGAGTCCTGTGTACAATACTTTCCTTCTAGGGTGGAGCACAGTGAGAGTACACAGTAAAATCCTCATTACCCATTTCTACACAGAGAGTGTATAAACGGATAGCATTTTACTGTGTATTTTTCTCTCAATCTCTCCCCCTCTCCCTCTCTCTTTCTGCCAATGAACAGATGAAGGGATTGATTAAGCTAGAAAAAAAAAGCAATCTTTTCTCTTGTTTGTGTGCTCATTTGAATTTGTTTTTTTCTGACGTTGTAGAGTGTGTGTGTGTGTGTGTGTGTGTGTGTGTGTGTGTGTGTGTGTGTGTGTGTGTGTGTGTGTGTGTGTGTGTGTGTGTGTGTGTGTGTGTGTGTGTGTGTGTGTGTGTGTGTGTGTGTGTGTGTGTGTGTGTGTGTGTGTGTGTGTGTGTGTGTTGGGGTAGTAACCGTGAGGAGGAGCTGAAGTGGGAGAAGGGATTTGGAACCTATAAATAGCTCAGTGAAGGGCTGCAGAGGCCAGGCCTAACTCAGCTCTTCACTCTGGCTGCAAGGGGATTTGCACCGCCTGGCCTGGCCTGGCCTGGCCTGGCTTGGACCAGTCTGTGTTGACAACTCGGCAAAAACAGGGGAAGGGAAGGGGGCTGCTGTAGGCTCGTAGCCTAATCCAGATAGACCAACCCATCCCTTCTATCCTCTACTCTCCTCCCCATGTATGAAACCTCACGACCACATCTCAGTCCAAGGACACAACTGGACCTAGAGGAGAGGTGGAGGGGAGGGAAGGTGTGTGTGCGTGTGCGTGTGCGTGTGCGTGTGCGTGTGCGTGTGCGTGTGCGTGTGTGTGTGTGTGTGTGTGTGTGTTTGAGATTGAAAACAAAGTTGTGCGTGGTCCTGTGGGACAGATAGCTTTCAGCTTGACACGTGTGCCCCCTGCCCAGACCACACACCACCCTAATTAATGCCCACAATAACTATTGCCACTGTACACTGTAGTTGTGTCATCAATACAACAGCTTCATAAAGTTGTTTCTTTAACAACATTTTTATTGGAACAAAGGATTTTCAATACAAGACAAAAATAAGGAAAGAAAGAAAGAGATACAAAAATATAATAAAAGAACAAGACAATACAAAAAAAAAGAAAGAAAAGGCTGCATTCAACAATTGTTACAGTTATTACTCTAGTACATATTTGTTATACATTGTCCATGGGCTGAAAGAAGAAAGACCACTTTTCCCAGTTTTTGTGTAACTTGTCCTCTTGTAGTCTGAGTATGAAAGTTAGTTTTTCCATAGTGTAGATTTCCCCTACAATGTCCACCCAATTGTCTTTTGTTGGAGGATCCTGTTGGTACCAGCGACGCGTGATCGCTTTCTTGCTTGCTGCTAGAAAGATTTTGATTAGGTATTTGTCATGTGTTAAAAAATCTTCAGGGATATTCCCCAATAACAACAAGGAACAAGTCTGAGGTATCTCAGAACATAGAATAGACACTATGGTGGAGTGAATATCCTGCAATATCTTTGAATTTTGGGACACATCCAGAATATATGAGCGTGGCCCGCTTCCATGTGGCCGCACTGCCTCCAGCGTGGTTGATCTGTTTTTAGTTGCTTTGATTTAATTTTAGGTGTAATTTTAGGTGAAAAATCGAACTAAATTCTTCCAGCAGAACTCCCTCCACATTCTTGAGTTAGTGGACGTATATTGTGTTTTGCACATATTTTCCCATTCATCTGCAGTAATATTAATCTCCAACTCCTTTTCCCATGTACAGTAGTTTTAATGTACTCTGTGGAGTTAGTCCTGGCTGATACTAGGCCCTTATATAATTTAGACACCGTTCTTTTGGATTCATTTTCATAGGCCTGGATAAATACCTGTATAAGATCCTCTCTTGAAGCTCCAGGTTCCGGTGCACTCACCTCCCCTATATAGTACTAACTAAAGTACTTTTTTGAAGATTTACTTCAGATTTACTTCAGTGTACTTTAAGTTATTCTAATGGATGACTTTCAACTTTACCAGGGTTTTACTTTTTCCACTAATGGTACAGTAACTTTTCTTGTAGAACATCCACTGTGCATTTGACACCCTTCTTTGCTCAAGGGAAAACGAGTTATGCTATTTACTGTACATACATACAGTACATCGTTACAGACCTAACCATGTTACTCCATCCTCTCTCTTTCACATCTCTCTCCTGTTGCACAAATGATCTCAAGTCCCATTGCAAAGCGTATTTGTCTCTCTTTTGTGTTCAACTTTCATTTATTGGCTGAGATTTGGGTGTAACCATGGGCGTACATCCATTACACATTCTCTGTGTCATGGAAAACGCCATATGTTACATATGGCCTTTTCATCCCAGTTCTGTGCATGTGTTCTATTAGTTCTTCACTGGTTTCAAACTGGGACTTCAACTCTGCAATGTCCATAAAATCTAGACCCAATACATTAAATAATAACAATACTCCACTATTGAGGTTGCTTTTCACGTGCGACCCTGTCAGAATGAAGCAATATCATACAAGAGGAGAGCTGTTGTACTAGAAAAAACTGAGTGTTAATTTAAAGAGTATGCAAATGGAACCAGATGGACTTATACAGTTAAATTAAGACTCGGGATTGGTCCAAGAAAATCACAGCCCTGCTGACATTCAGTACAACAGCACAACCTTGAGTGCAATGTTTTAAATTTCCCCTCCGGGATCAATAGAATGCTATCTAAATTATTATAATTTTCTCATAGCAGTTATCATAGTTTTTTGTCTATGGTGAATTAAAGCACATTTCATGAAGCGTGTTTTCGTAAATTCACACCAAGGACATCGGAGCACACTCTGAGTGCTTTCTTGTCATTCGGAAATTCAGTGTGTTTCCATTCAGAAATTAAAAGGACCGTTTGTCTCTTGTTGAGAGAACGAACACACGCTAGCATCACTGAATCATATTGTTAACAAGCCTATAGAGCACCGAAGTCCTGACGTGACTCGTTCATCCCCAGGTTTGCGGAAGTAATTTCTCTATGGAGAATAACATTGGGTCATCTTAGAATCGTCTCATATAAGAATTGTGGTCCAAAAATAAACACCGCGTGTCGGCGTTATTGTCAGGGAGGGGGTTCTGTATCGTTTATGATAGTCAGTCACTTATATTTGATACAGTCTGTTTCTGGCGAAAATGTAACTAATTTGGCGGAAGTAACATTAGCGTTTTTTCACCGTCAGTTGATGCTTCATATCCATAAGAGTCAACACGCCGGGGTCATTTGTTTATTTTTGGAACACAGTTCTTATTTGACGCGATATTAAATACGTCTATGGGATTCAGAACGGGGGTGGAAAACTGCGAACCAGGTAGACAAACAAAGGATGTGTAAATGACGTCAGACTTCGGCGGTCTATTTAGGTCATACTGTGATACAAAACCATCACGTTTGGCAACTATCTTACAAAATTATTATTAATGTTATTACAAAGTAACATTTGTATTTACATAGTTTTCCTTGTTGCTATCTAGAACATCTCTAAAATAGAATACATTATTTTCTATCATGATAATAATGTTTCTGTTTTCCATCTTGACACTCTGGCTAACAAATTCTCTTTCAGATATGACAAAATAATAATTATTTTTTATTTTTTTTAATCTTTAACTGTTTTTTTTATTTATTTTGTTCGAAACATACAAATCTGCAACAATTTATTTTGTCATAAACATACAAATCTGTAAAAAATAATAATACATTTATATGTTGTTGAAACAATGATTTTATGTATAATTCACATTATGTTTAAAAAAAATAATAATAAAGAGAGAAAAAGAGTGAAAGAGAAGGTCTGAAAGTAAAAGTAGTAATGGAAAAGAAAATAAAAATGACAAAATAATTCTATACTCTGCCGTGCTCTGATTCTACAACAGAGCATCAAAGTGAATTTACAAGGAGATTATTTGCAGTAAAAATGGTAAATGGTGCATTTATGGATTTTATCCAAAACGCTTTACATAGATTGTGCATTACATTCACCCATTCACACACACATTCATACATTGTACATACATTGTGTTTTAACTTTGCTGTACTGTAACTGTCATTTAGATCTTCAGTTGCCAGTGACGGAACCAGACATCAACAACCGCCTCGAGTCTCTGTGTCTGAGCATGACAGAGCACGCCTTGGGAGGTAACACACGCACACACACACACACACACGCGCACACACACACACACACACACACACACACACACACACACACACACGCACACACACGCACACACACACACACACACACACACACATACACACACACAACTCAATTAAAAATGCAAAAAAAAGTCAATTCCTTAACTAAAGCTAAAACTACTTATGCAATTGTAAAATGAATTAAACCTCAAGCTAAAATTAATATTTCATAGTGCTGGTCAGAGCATCACATGACATTAAATAGCGTATCCCACACGGGACCCCCCGCTGTCTGCTGACCATTGTGTATGTGAGTTTGGGCCTTAAGTTTGTCAGGTCATTCATTACTTCATTCAGTATTGTTAGTGATTCACTTAATTCAGTCATACAAGTACAGTCAGTAGGAAGTGGCGGTTGTGTCCAGGCTGTTAGTGTAAAGGTTTTCTCCGGCCAGTGTTTGACCGCATACTGTGCAGAGAGAATAAGAGAAAAGATGGGTGGAGGGGTGGAGGTGAGTGGGCGGAAGCAAGGGGCAGGTTAAACGGAGTAACCATTCCCACGTGAAGTGGAGTTGAGCCTGGGGTAAGCCTGCCCCTGCCCCCCCCATCTCCCCACCACACTACACTCCCAGGCTAAAGACAGTGAGCCTCAGTGCTCGACAGAGAGCGGGCGGACAAGTGTTGCTTTGTGTGCACGTCTGTGTGTGCGTGTATGGTGGTTAGCAGCAGGGGAAAGGCAAGAAGCAGAGGTGGGTACAGAGGGAGGGAGTGCCCCCAGCTATGGAATGCTAACTCAGTCAAAAAATGAGGCGCAGTTTACGGAGCTAGTTCAGGCCAGGCAACTCAAGGGATTGGGCTAACCGATCAGGTGACTAAGTCACATGCACTCTTCTCCTGGTCGGTGAGTTATAAGTAATGCTCTGCCTACCTGTTCAGTCTGGTTGCGCTCTTCTGCTGCTCTGACGTGCGACGCTGCTGCTGCTGCTGCTGCCGAGATCCTGCCGGATCTACTGCCCTTGCTTGCTACGTATGCTGCTGACCATGAATAGTCTCATCCCACCGCCTCCCCGGCATCCACCTGTAGGCTCTGTTTCTAGATCCCATTGGGGGTTTAATTCATTCCCTGTAAATGCTAATTGGCATGTAACATTCATTAAAATGTTATCCTTACAGGGAATGAATGGATTCAGAGGCCTGACGCCAAACTATGCTTCCTCTTGTTTCTATACCATGCTCAAGCTTGCTAAATATATATTGCTAATAAATATATATTCTAATCCAATCTAAGAGTTGTCTGACTGAACTACAGTTCCGGTCTCTCGCTCTTGTCCACTGCACCCACACGCCTCCACCCAGCTAGACAGCCAAGCAGAGAGGGCCAAGGGAAGGCCTAGGAACTGTACTGGGCACAAAGCATATCATCGCTGTCAGGCATGCTGTCGCATCTCCATATTTAAACTTTTTGTCTTTTCATAAAAGTCAGTGTCACACAAAAGTAGCGAAAATAGCTGATCTAATAGCTCAACGCATTGCATTGGGACATGTTGTGAGCTTGTACTGTATGTGTCACTACTTTTGTAGTGACACATACAGTACAATGTGTGTGTGTCCCTTACTGAGCAACATAGGCTGTTTACAACATTGTGGCTTTGACTCATTGCCCTTTGTTGCAGGTTTTCTACCTCACTTCTACCTGTTAACCGTCAATGTCCTGTCCAGAAAATAATAATACAATCTAAATAATTGTAAAATAAATGAATAAAACGAAAAATTGCTCTAGTCGAGAAAGGCCTATTGGTGAATGATAGAACCTATGAAATAATCTATCTGATAGTGTTTAGAGAAGTTGTCAAAAAACATTTATGTGGAATGGTTATCCAAAAGGCTTCATCGCTTTGTTGACAGATGTTTTGCTGCCACCACCACGCAGGTGTGGTCTTTGGCCCCTCACTGTGCACTGAGTCTGAAAGGCCTCAGTCCATGACAGTAACAGCAAACATACTGTATATGAGCCAGCACAGTGAGAGCTGCCCTTTCACTCACATCTTCACCATCACAGTTGCAAATGAGTACACTACTTACACTGTGTGGGGATCAGTGGTGGACAAAGTGCTCAACCCCAGTACAATATTTGTCTTTGAAATGTAGTGAAAAGTCATGTCAAGTATCCAAAACACAGCACATGTACTTAAGTACAGTACTCAAGTAAATGTACTTTGTTACTGTCCACCACTGTTGGAGATTACTGGTGGAGGATTTCACTGAAAGTTAAAGTCTAATGCATTTTGTGTTTTCTCTGTCCTTGTTCAGATGGTGCTGACCGCACATCCACAATTTGAGATGAGGACCGGAGTGAGAGCAGCGCCACAGTGAACACCCAGGATGGATAACTCACCTGGAGGTCACCAACTCTCCCATTCCCTCATCCTGTAGCCAATGGTAGAGCTCAACCAATGGACTGTGGGCGGGGTCTGAGTGACACAACCGAGTCACTCGGCACACAAAGCTTACACAAGCTATCACATTGGCACCTTCCACCGGGTTGGACAAAAATGTACACTTCCTGCTATCCCAGTATGCTCTCATTCCTCTGGGTCTGGGTGGAGGGAGCGAGAAAAACCCTTGAATATGATCTGGACAGTGTGCTAAGATCGCCCTCTGGGAGGACGGAGGAAGTACTGCAGTCAAGTAGTCAGCCCCCAGCAGAACGGGACGACCCCCTGGGACAGGTCATGCCACAGTAAGACTGGGGTGTACCTGAAAAAAGCCCTTCCGCTTTCCAGACTCTGGTCCCCCCACCTATCTGAGCATGGTCATGTCCTGATCTCGTCATGGCAGTCAATGCGTTTCAAAACCCTTATAGTACCTCAGACCCAAAAAGCAAGGCAAACAAAGAAAAAAACACGGGAAGTTTGTTATTTTCCTTTCACTGTCTCGACCGTGGATTTGAGCATTAAGTGAGAATGGCTAGAAGCGTGGGGGAACTCTTCGCTCTGTATCGGGTGGCAAATCATTTGTATTTTGTATGTATGTATTGTTTACATAATGATGCTACTTTCAAAGGGTACAAGAACATGTAATGAATTTTTCAGGTATGAAAGTTTATATATATATATATATATATATATATATATATATATATATATATATATATATATATATATATATATGTATATATGTATATATGTATATATGTATATATGTATATATATATATATATATATATATATATATATATATATATATATATATATATATATATATACCCCCTTTTTATTTACAGTGTCAGCATTCTGCCATGGTTGCTTTAATTCTCATGCGGTAGCCATCATTGCTAGTTTACAACCAATGTGCTTATTCCTTATTTTGCTTGCCAATTGCCAAGTTATGTTGGTGTGAAAATGTAACGAGAGAGAAAAAGTGAAAGCACAGCCAATGTATGAAGAGGGATGAGAGAGAGAGAAAGAGACACGAGGAGTCAAAAGAAAGACACAGGAAGTACTGTAGATGTGGTAGGACAAGGAGAAGAATAGATGTGGGTGTTAAGGAAGTGATTTCTGTGGAGGAAGGGGAAGTGGATGTCAAAACAAATGAAATGAAATCAGAGGCAGGACCTCTAAATGGCTAGGAGTAATAGGAGAGGGTGATGTCATGTCAAATCACCTTTGGGGGCCTAATCGTGTGAATGATCTAAGGAAGTGAGTTCGGCACAGTTGAATTTCAAATTGTTTCTATATAGCATGTGTCTTTGAATTAATAGCCTTTGTAGGTGCTATACATTGGGAGTATAGGCTTTTATGTTTTAAATGGGAGATTGTGTTGTCAGGGGAATCATTATCCGTGTTGAGATAATGGCTGGTTGTACTTCACAAGCAGGGTGATGTGCCAAGGCTGCATGTTTCTGTCTTGGAAGAAAGGAAGACAGTGGATGAGCTACGATGAGAGCTGAAACATGGCAGTTAGAAAACAGCAGGAGGATTTGGGTGGTCATACAAATCATTCTTCCTTGAAAAGCAACATGATATCCGCTATAGTCAGTCCATGAAGGGTATTGCTCCCAGAGATTGTCTCTCATTTGTGTTTACCTCCATCTGCTGGCCAAAGGCAGTCTATGGACGGGGCGGACACTGAAGTCCAATAACATGCAGGCACTTAGAAGAGGCCACCAGTCTGGAGACAGGTGATGTTGTCAGTAAACAGTTATCGCAGAAAATGAGGACTAGGGGAATCCTTATTTTTAAAAAAGTCTGTGAGAACTGCCTAAAATGATCGATGATCGAATGATGTAATATGGCTGTCTGAACAATCTGTTCCGACAGTGTCAGCCTACCTTGAATTTTCTTTAGCATACTTATCAATGTTATGTTCATTCTGTGTCTTAATATTTATCCTTGGTTTATTGCGTCTGGAAAGCAGACTTTATAAAGATGGGTTTATGTTTAAATAAGCTGGGTCGGAAAAACTCCACTGTGTCGAAAGCACATGATGGCGTTAACCCGTGGGAGACGAGCTTGTCGCTGTTATAGAACAGTTAAAGGAGTTTTCACAGATATCCACCATTTGCAACTTTCGGACTTCGGAACAGTTTGAAAGGCTGTTGTGAGTTGTACTGTGGATTACAATTGTTTAGTTTCTTTATTAGTTTCTTGTAATTCTCTAGTATTTCCTTTTGTATTCTGCACACACACACACGCACACACACACACACACACACACACACACACACACACACACACACACACACACACACCCACACAAAACACTAATGGCCACACCAAATCACGAGACTGTACAACACCCATCCATGCAGTATTGTTACAATCAACCCGAGTCAATGGAGCTCTTCGCTCCATTGCGAAGAGGAGGTGTAATGCAGAGGGAGGTATAGGCCAAAGCTCAAACACTTGAACCTAGGGGGTGAAGTACTGTAGACAGTATTGAGTCCTACAGGAGAGGTTGAAAAAGGTTTAATGGCAAATGGAATTGGCACATGGGTTTCCTCCCCACCTGCCCAAGAGGCAAATCACACACGAATCTCTCCCTGATTACTGGGGGGGATGACCTCCCTTCCTACATCACAGTGCCCCAAGAACAAACCGATCGTATAGCCCTGTTAAAACCAGCCCTTTGCCTGGAACCTTGGAGTCCAAAGGTTTTTGGCCAAACCATCTTGCGTCGTTTCAAAAACGGAACGTTTGTTTGATCGGGACTTGAAAGCTGTTGACATGCAAACAGGAAAGAAGCTCATGAACGCCATTGCAGCATCCATGCCACTCTTGGTTACAACCGTTCACATACAGTACACACACACACACACACACACACACACACACACACACACACACACACACACACACACACACACACACACACACACACAGATGTTTGTGTGTAAATAACATTGTGCAGCATTTGAGTATTTTGAGTTGTGCGCATGCACAGTGCTTATAGCCCAGAAGAGCGAGTCCGACATTAGTTGAACTCTCTGAACTGTAGTGAGTGTACAGTACGTATGTGAAATGGGATTCCACAAAGCACGTACAGTATATGACACAGGTCCATTTTATCGTGAGTGGGCCGCTTGGCACGTCATGCTTTTCCATGGCTACGCCTTGGGACATGTATTCAAGAGTCTTTCAGTGTCACTGCCATATAAATACTAAGTAGATTCAAACTATTATTTATTCATTTTTGTTTTCCATAACTGTTGTGGAGGTGATTCTTATAGTCGTCAAGTGTATTATTATTTAAAGTACCATATGTATTAACATGCTATGGCTGGTGACCATACATACATCTCAAATATTAACATAGTTATTTTTGACTTTTTATTTTTTTTCGTTTTGTATTTAGATTTTTAATCTCTTCTTTGTATCTTTATCTTGGTCTCGTTGAGACTGATGTTTTTTTTGTTTTGTTTTTTTGGCTGTTGCTTTGGTATATAGTAGGTAGCTGCCTGCATGGCTGAATGCTGCCATTATATGTAAGAATCGGAGCCAGTCACTCATATAATACACAATCTTGATGCGTTTTTGAGGCAAGCCACCAGCCGATAGATAAGACAAGGGATGGCGAGGCTTTTACTATACCTAGAGGCCAACTATCGCCCCCTAACCCCCCCACCCCGAGTAAGTAAGAGGTGCATGCTGGTTTCTGACAGCAATTCCAAGCCAAAGCTAGAAGAGCATCGTAATCGCAGTGACAGCGACAGGGATAAGCGTCATGTTAGAGAGGATGTAGCAGTAGACAATGAGAGCTACAAACATTTATTCAGCTGCGTGCGGCTGCTGCCTGAAGGGCGGGGTATACTTAGTTGAACGACCCTTTCAACAATTGTCACTCAACGGACAAAAAGGTTTCAACTAAGTATAAATGAGCCTTTAGGCTAGGGCTGGGCAATATGGCAAAAATCTATTTTCTTTTACATTTTCCAAACATTTTCAAAATAGTGAAAATTGCAGATTTACAAGCTCACTACACATGTTGCGAGCTTGTACATATGTAGTCATATCACAATATTGATATAATGTTGATGTATTGCCCAGCCCTACTTTAGACTTATCTTTTTCAACCAAATATGTATCTGAACCCATAGAAAACTTGGGCATTCCCAGAGAGCTTTGAACACTGTACACACTGCAGTATTAACGTTTATGATGCCACCTTGATATTCCAAAAAGAAAAAAGAAATATTTATGTAGTTTAAATGAAGACCTATATACTGTTTTTTTCCTTTTCGCTGTCATTATGGGATGCCGAGACGCATTTTTTTTTTTTTTACATTTTTCCATAACCTCGACAGCACCCGTTCTGTAACAAAGATTTACCGCTTGACTGTGCTTCTCGATTTTGTTTTAGTTTTATTTTATTATTGAAGAGCCGATGTCCTGTATTGACTGCAGGCTTGCGTATATATTTGAAAAAGAAAAAGGAATATTGTATGTTTAATAATAAAAAAAAATGCAGAAAAAAGGACAAAAAAGTGTAGAAGAAAAAACATACAACTGAAAAGTGTAATTTATATTTTAGATTTGCATGCACGAGGCTGGGAAAGTCATATTTAGAATAACAAATGGCAGTGCCTTTTTTTGTACTCAAGACATTTACCCCAAATGTAAATGGTTTTTATATGGACTTAAAAACTGTAATAATGTTACAAGATGCAACCGGTGTATCAACCAATCCGCTGGCAAGAACCGTGATGACATCATACGTTCAGAATTGTTTGGTTTCGGTGTCATCTTGTAGTAAAACTTCTTTCAGCCGCTTGCCTTCAAGCTGGCAACATTTTTTTTCTGTACTCTGTAGGTACTTCTTTACGCTGATATGAAGTTATGAATTATACTGGCCTGTACAAAAAAAAAAGTTTGCCTGTGATTGTGAGAAAGAATGAGTGTTTATATATGTGCATGCACACGGGTGCATGCATGTGTTCATGTGGGGGTTCTTATGTGTGTCTTCCTGTAATTTTGTCCATTGTACCACAATGCTGTGACTTGGTATGCCCTTATCCATAAAAAGGTTGTAACTCCTTTAGCGTGTGTGTGTGAATTGACCAACGGTTCAAGAGTTATAGGCCCAAATGTGAATCGGCCTGTTATAGCGCCACCATGAAGCAGATTTCAAAAATGTATGTTTGCACTTCTTCCTTGGCCTAGTGGGAATGTGTGCATAGTTTCACGGCCTCAGGATTTGAGGCATTTTGTTCAAAACGGGCCACTCCTGCAAACTTTGGAAGCCAATCAGGATGGAATATGAAAAATTGGACAGATCCATCTAGATCACATGACTATAGAGATAATGTGTACCGATTTGTCTGATATATGAACAAAATCTATAGGAGTAATATTAAAAAATGTGTTTTGCAAAAATCTGCCTCCCGATGGCACTATAACAGGCCGATGTGAAAGAATTGGGGCAGAGGTTCTGCTCTGGCCTCCAGGCAGTGTGTGTGCAGTTTCACGCCAATCGATCCCACGTTGCCGGAGATTAGCTGTACACAGACGGACGGACGGACGGACAGACATAGTCGACAGACAAAAGGGCTGGACTCGGTCTTGCCACATGAAGATCATGAAATGATCACACACATTCCATGATGCTATGGAACAGGTAGTGGTTGAAGAAGTACTCAATTACTTGTACTGTACAATTACAAGTACTTTCACTTGAGTAAAAGTACAAAAGTATTGGAATGAAAATATACTTACAGTACCAAATGAAATGCACTAACATTTTTCAAAAATGTTTAAACCTTTTTGAAAATGACAGATCTAGGTCACTTGAAAAAGCTCAGGCTGTTTTTGAATAGCCAAAATATAAAATAGTGTTTGTAATAATGAAATAACTAGTAAAATAAAACAGTGAAATACTTGTAATGGAGTAAAAAGTACAATATTTGCCTCTGAGATGGTACTGGAGTAGAAGGATAAAGTATACTCAGGTAAAGTAAGTAATACTCGAGTAAAATAAAAGTACCCCAAAATTGTACTTAAGTACAGTTCTTGAGTAAATGTACTTAGTTACTGTCCACCTCTGGGAACAGGGATGCATCTTTGAGGATATCAAGTTGGTAATGTATTTGCCATCACACAGTTTGGTCCATGTCTCCAGCAGAAACCTCAGCATGTATTCATTCTAGAATCAAACCACCCCAGAGGGTGACGTGCGGTGGAATGGAATGTGATCATGCTCCACATGTAAGATTTTCAGCTGAGTCATTCCCCCTGGCCCTGCTACACCCCACCATTCTGTAACCCTCAGAATGGTGAACACAATGTAAAGTTTCACCAAAGAATTCCTTCATTTTAGAACTCTGTGCTTCGTGGTTTGTGAAAGTAGTTGCGTAATACAGTAAACAGAGAACTGGGCATTTGAGAGAATTTGGCAATTTTTCCAGAGAACTGGGCACTTGAGAGAACTCGTCCTGTTTTGGGGGGAGAACTGGGCACTACTTGGGGAGAAAACATTATGTTTTCTGTGAACAAGCACACAGCAGTCACGAGAATGGTTGTCACATGTATAGCTTTATTTGTTGTCCTTTGATAAAAAGTATTTGAAATGAAAACAATACAATACAATAGTGGTGAAGGGGCCAACAGTACTGGCCAACCTTCTCAACAAGGCCACAGATATTAAGAGAAGACCTGTCTATTCAGCTATAACGCTCATCTTCTCCCCATCCGAAACACACACGCACACACAAATAATACATACTGTACATACATAGACAGAACCCCAGTGTACTGTACACAGTAAAATCCTCAGTGTTGTGTACAGATGGAGCGCACAAAAACAAATTCACCCACTTCTTTACACCTGCAAACCTGTGACAATAATGATTGTGATTCTGAAATGGAACCACATGGTCCCCATAAAGGTCCATATGGTTCCATCTGTACTATCTTTAACTTAAATTAAGGATTTTACTGTGTATACAGAGGTTAACACTCAGTCTGGGAGCACTATATTTAATTAAAAGCTCAAATAATATGGATATAAAGCTACAAATCACCACATACACAAAACCTTTTCCACATTGTTCACGACTACAGTACATGAATGGTATTCTTCCACTGACAACGGAAAGCAATGTGTGTGTTTCTCAACGGTTTTCATGTCATGGATGTATACAGTATGTGACCGCGGAGCGGACCCCCATCTGAAAAGATTTAGTGCCAGGCAGGGACACATGAGTTGTGTTGCTAAGCACTTAAACCAATACTAGTGTATTTGTTGTTTTGTGTTATTGTGGGGAAAGCTTTCGCTGAAACTAGCCGATCGACAAGCTCACAAGAGCTTGTCGATCTGCTATTTTCTGTGAAAGCCTTCCCCACGATAAGGAAGCTGGGGTTTAAAATGTTTCAGAAATATTCCACATTTTTCAAACATTTTCAAGATGTTTTGGTGCAAGTATGTATAGGGTTAATGTGGTTGAATTGATTTTGATGCATCAAATGATTTTATTGGGGACCCCCTGGAACCCCCTCAAGTCTGACTTTTATTTATTTAATTACTCACTTAATTAATTAGAGGAGCAACTTCCCCAACAGGACACATGAAATGGAATAAATCATTTGCTTTCACTTGATGAGGACATAGTGTAAAATCAGGCTTAACACGCCTGGTTTGTTTTTTGGGGGGACAGCAAGCCTGGTGCTTGAGTAGCACACAGGTGAAATAGTAATTGTTTTCTTCTTTTTCCAAGACCATAGAGATGGGTAGAGGGGGCAGTGGTTCTCAAACATTTTCATGTCAAGGAACCCCCAAATTAATATGTATTTGGCCACGGACCACCATATGTGAAAGGATTTTGTGCGAGGGTCCCGCGTGGATGATTTGTGCTGTTAAGATGTTTCAAAAATATTCAAAGGTTTTCAAAACAATTTCAAGATTTTTTGAAGATATCTGATCTACTAGCTCACTGGCATCGAGATGTGTTGTGAGCTTGTAGATAGGCTATTTTCAAATAGCCGATGCATAGGGTTAAAGTGGTTAAACTGCTGGGGACCCCCTGGAACCCCCTCAAGGACCCCGGCCCCCACTTTGAGAACCACTGATACAGTACAGATGGTTGAAACTGAAGCCCACAGAACAATGAGAGTACTTCCATTTGAACCACTTTCACCCTGGCCTTTTTTCAAAAACCTAGGAAATAGCAGGTTTCTACAAGCTCAAAAGACACCACATCACAACATGTTGTGAGCTTGTAGATCGAGTATTTTTGATTGGCTGTAGACCAAAATCATCATAATGTCAACAACTAAAACATGTATTTCCATGTGGATAATGCTGGCAGCGTCGCATGGGGGCAGTCCGTTAATTTATTAACGGACTGCCTTATTTCTGGAAGAACAAAAAAGCGTATGATATTGTTATCTACACAGACTGTGAGCTTGTAGATCGGCTATTTTTGGCAAAGAGACTTTGGTGTAGACAGAACAAAGAGCCCCAAGTACAGTTTCGACTCGAGGCCCGTTTTTACCAAGACTAGTAGTGGGTTTAAGTGGTTAAGTGGAGAACAGAGCTTCAAGGATTTTCCAGGACACAAATGATCTGTGAGCTAGGAATGTACAGCAGGGCTGCTTAAAGTGCAGCGTACAGCACGGAGGACACTGACACACATCAATAGATACACACGTACCTAATGCTGACCGACAATGCAGAAATGCTGCAGTAGAATCATCTGATTTCACCAACCATTGGCATTGACTGTGCTGTTCTCTTTGTGGTCAGGTGACACATCAAAAACCTATTATAATAGGTTTGTTTTTATCAATCCAGTAATGTCTGTCATTTTAGAGGGTTGAGAGACACACATACTGTGCTATTGACCATATACACAAAAAGGTATGTTTAATTGCTGTATGTGTTTTAAAATGTATATATTTTGACTGATCAAAATATTAATTTCTTCTCTAATGAGGCATTTTGAAATACCAAAATGATTCGGTTTTTTGTCTTCTTCTTTTTGCTCTAGGGGTCTATTTCACTGACTGTTATGTGTTATACCTTCATGTGTTATACTTATGCACCCTGGCTGTCATTATCAGGTATTAGTTTAACCAACTTAAAAACAGGACAAAAATAAACATTATTTTTTTGGTGCAGGCAATCACAAAACACAAATGATGACACTGCCCAGAAACATCTATACGTTTAGATATTTATCTCACACACTGTGACATTCATATTTAGAGCAACTTAGATTAAGGTCATTTCATTTCGGTGTCTTGCACAAGACCATTTGTCTCGCTAACCGCTAACACTACACTGTCCTGTCACTCTCAGACATTAGGATAATTAGTTTAAAAACTAAAGTAGCTATTAAACCATACTGTAACTTCACAGGATATCGCTACATATTTTACAACCAAATGTGGCCTTGTGCGCAGATACGTTTTAATAGTGCACGCTCCTTTTACGAGTCATGCATTTAGCACAATTAATCACAGTCATTTCCTCAATGTTAAGTACAAATGTAACCAAATTACAGGTCAATTTGGTTACATTTGTATGCTCTCTGAGTTACAAATGGATACATGAACACTGAGGATCTTACTGTGTAAAAAACTAAAGCAATGTGATTCCAAGTGTAAAGGACACAATTGCATTTCAGAAGGGACAGGTCATTTCTCAGATACCACTTCTCATTTAATGTCATGGAACTCTTTTGTGTGTCTGTTTGATTTCAAAACCACACACACACAACACCAGATATCACAGGATCACTGGGACAAAGTCTGCACCGTCTGCTACAGCAAACAAACCTGTGAATCAACACAGAACATCACCGTCTCCAGCCTCCACCAAACTATCTGTGGAAAGTTCAGGTTCACCTTTTGAACGAGACCACAATAGGCTCACAGTCACACGACGGGATTATCTAAAAATGACTAGGTGATGATGATGAAGTACAAAAACACACACCTTTGTCATTGTGTGATAGTACAGAACATCGATAGATATAGAAAAAACATCATGCATGTAGACACAAGCAAAATATAGACACACAGACACAAAAACACACCAACCCCCACACACATAGCCTGGTAAACCATCCCCCTTCCGGAAATCTCATTTGCATTTGATTTCAGGAATTGGTCTGGCCTACAGGCCTGTATGAGCAATGTGACTGTGGCCGGGAGCTGGGCGGGATTAGTACCGTTGACTGACAACCCCTTCAGCCAATCAGCAGTTCGTTCCCCTTCAGCCAATCAGCAGTTTGTTTTCCCCACCACCAGCCAATGTGACTTTTGAAAGGGCCATGCCGAAAATAGGTTGCTTTATTCGGATACATGCATGTCACTGCCCGCCCCTGCCGGTTCTCTGAATTTGTATTTTTAAATAGGCTCTGTCATGATTATTTGACCACATATATGAAGTTAAACAAAAAAATTCTATCCGAACGATATCTTAAAAGTAAATTCCGTGCCTCAAAAAATAAGTTTGAGAGCGTTTTCAAGTTTTAAAACCAAAACCAAAAACAGCAGACAGAATTTCAATGGTGGCCGTTCCATTTTTGTCGGCTGCACTCGGCTCCATTCGGGTTCACTCGGGTTCCACCTGATTGGCCTATCTCCGCTTTCAATCACAGAACAATGAGCGAGGACGCTGATTGGAGAGTTCATGTTATGAACTCCGCAGAAACGCCCAGACAGGCCTGTAGGCCAGACTCACTCCTGATATCAAATGGAAATGAGATATCCGGAGGGAGGGGTTTACCAGGCTACCACACACACACACACACACACACACGCACGCGCGCACACAAGCACACAGGTTACATGGCAGCATAGATGAGGTTAACCCCATACAGGCAACCGGTCCGGAGGAGAGAGAAAGACAGAGACAGAAGGATAGACAAAGTGACAAGAGTGTAAGGAAAGAATGTTTTTGTTGATATGGAGCCCGAAGCCGCGATCCCTCAACTCCTGATGAGGGTGAGGAACTCGTCACGTGTTTTGGGGTCTTCACGGAACACCCCCAACATGGTGCTGGTCACCGTCTTACTGTTCATCTTCTGAACGCCACGCATCACCATGCACATGTGACTGGAGAGGAGAGGAGAGGAGAGGAGAGGAGAAAGTATTTAAAATCACTTATGAAACATTAGCTTACCGCCATTAGTTTGTCACAATTATTTAATTTCATCAGTGGCTGCATCTCAGGTCATGTAAAGAAGGAAAGGCCATCTACATGACGGTTATATTTCATTTGAGCGCTCATAAAATGCAATCTACACACATGTACATTGAAATTTTATCCTGCATTAAATATTCATACACATGTAAATTGACATTTGAAGTCACAAAGAATAAACAATTATTGTGTTGCAACTGTCTATCTACACGTGTGTGAATTATTTTTCTTTGACTTTTTTTCTTTATGTGTCTGTGCATTACACAGGTTCTTACAGGTTCAAATTCCAGTTTGAGTGCTCGAATCAAATCTACAAGCTCTCACATTTAATTGAGAGCTTTAATTATCTAACATCATATACTGTTATATATATTTTTTTATTATGTACTTTATTTTTGATAGATATTTTAAATAGATGACCTACGTTGCCTCAATTACAACCCCAACCCCGGCGGGTTGCAAAGCTTCAGTGATCGCCACCGCGATTTGTTTGGTCAAGCGCTCTTGAACTGTGAACAAACAAGGATCAGACCAAAATAATAAACGTAATGTAACATGGGTAAGTTACATTCTTTTGTCACAGACAAAAGCAGGGAATAATTACTTTATGTACACAAATACTGAAGCAAAACAATTCCATGGGTACCTTGTAGCCGCCGGCTGTAGATTTCAACAATCCTAAAGGAGACCCAAAGAGACAGAGGAATGTTTCATTAATTAATTCTTTGTTTTTAATGGGGGTGTAATGTAGGATGCTAGTAATGACAAATGACGAAGCCTCCCTCTCAAGTCTACACTATTCTGGTTACATTGTAGGTTCAAAAATGTGATGGTCCATTTGTGACTCAACCCACAAACTTTTGAAGTGTAGTCTAGCCTAATGAACAAAACAGAAATCACGTAAACAAATCAAACAGGATGGTTTGATTTGCTAAATGAAAATATTTGAGAAGATGCACATTTTTGTGTAAAATTCCCACCATAATCAAAGATTTGAAATAGGTGTATTCTGTTAAAAAGTGAACCCCAAACCCTGGCAAAGCATCTGCTCTTAGGTAGACAATAGCAATATGAAAACATGTAGCTACTGTATATAACACTGCAACAGGCACACTGTCTACAGGTGATTCATTAGGTCAGACATCAGATGTTGGTCACAGGATGCTTTTTACACGGTCACAGACAAGAAACAAATGTTGTGTTATTATAACTTTGAGGCCTGACTTCACAGTCAACACAAAATCCCGGGGTGGAACAATTGCTCATAAACCAACAGAATATTTTAACTCAGTGATTGTTGTTCAGGAGACAACAATCTGTCAAACAACCCCATTCTGACCTGAACTGCTGCTCATTCTTGAGTATAACCCACTTTGACCAACTGTCATCAAGCTCGCTCCGTAAAATGTCACAAAACATATTCAGGTACAAATACAGCAATGTATCAACACTGATACGGCTAATCTTTTTTTAGGGAATGGACAGGGCAATTGCAAACTATCTGCAGCCTTCATTTCAAATGAGAATTGATAAAAAAAGTAACCTTTTGCAGAGTAGTGAGTGAAGCCGTCACCGCGTGTGCATGTGCGTGTGTGTGTGTGTGTGTGTGTGTGTGTGTGTGTGTGTGTGTGTGTGTGTGTGTGTGTGTGTGTGTGTGTGTGTGTGTGTGTGTGTGTGTGTGTGTGCGCGCACATGTGCGTGTGTGTGCTTGTTTTCCTACTTTTACGAAGACCAAAATGTCAAGACAATGATCGCGACTAGCGCTACTAATATCACTATACCTACAGTATTATGGTTAGGGTTTAGTTTTTAAGTCAGGTAGTATAGGCTCTGTTAGACAACTCACGTGATTATAAGGAACAATATTTGATTGGTGATATATGACATACGTACATGCTGTCAATGTGCTCCTGCTGAGCGTAAGGTGGATGACCAAGCAGCAACACCATTTTAACCTTATTTATAATCTTATCCCTAACCCGTACTTGTACAGGTGACATTCAGACTTTACTTGATGTCGGTCTAGTGTCTAAACACATAGAGTACATGTACCTAGAACATCTTTAATTTGATAGATGGAGAGCTTTGGGGGTTTAGCGCTATTGATTAACTGACCTGTCATAGAGGTGTGGGGTGTGTGTGTGTGTGTGTGTGTGTGTGTGTGTGTGTGTGTGTGTGTGTGTGTGTGTGTGTGTGTGTGTGTGTGTGTGTGTGTGTGTGTGTGTGTGTGTGCGTGCGTGCGTGCGTGCGTGCGTGCGTGCGTGCGTGCGTGCGTGCGTGCGTGCGTGCGTGCGTGCGTGCGTGCGTGCGTGCGTGCGTGCGTGCGTGCGTGCGTGCGTGCGTGCGTGCGTTCAGTACTGGTATAGTATGGGGTGTTACTGAGATAATTAGGTCTAGGTATTGGGGTCAGTGGGATCAGATTGTGTTCACACACACACACACACACACACACACACACACACACACACACACACACACACACACACACACACACACACACACACACACACACACACACACACACACACTATAGACTCACCAATGCACACACAGTCAGATTTTAATCAGCTTAAACATACACTCCAACAGATACAGTACCAAGACAGACAGACAACACATAAACACACACGCACACGCACACGCACACGCACACGCACACGCACACGCACACGCACACGCACACTATAAAGTTACGCCTAATTCACAAACCGATCGAGAGACATTTGATTGAGTGAGCAGACATCTGTGTTCAGTTAAGTGTAGTGAGTAGTAGGATGATGGGTATTACAGTAAGTGAAGACAGAGTTGGATGATGGGTTTTGTAGTAAGTGGAGAGAGTTGGATCATGGGTATTGTAGTAAGAGGAGAGAGTTGGATCATGGGTATTGTAGTAAGTGAAGACAGAGTTGGATCATGGGTATTGTAGTAAGTGAAGACAGAGTTGGATCATGGGTATTGTAGTAAGTGAAGAGTGTTGGATCAGGGGTATTGTAGTAATTGATTGATTGATTGATTGATTTAATACTTTATTAACAGTTTGCAAAATAAAACCACAGAAAGTACAGTTCTATACAAGGTCTGCAAAAAGGATTAAACCCAAGAAAGCGCTATGGCTTGTCTCCATTGGGGTCCATGTGTATTCAATTCATCAAAACATTTAATGACAGACAAATATACAATACAATGCAAAAACATCATATAAACGAGTAATAATCAAAAAGAAAATATGTACAGTAAACAGTTCGGGGGGGAGGCTTTTTGAGCGGTACTTCCATATAGACACGCTGTAATGAAAATGGAGCTACATGGGGTGTTGCAAAAAAAATCTTTTTATTAATTAATGTTACACAGTATGGTTTTAAAGTTCTCTTTCCTTGGCCCGGACGGCTGGCGTAGCGGTCCGGGCACCGAGGCTGCTAATGCAGCGGGTTCGAATCCCGATCCCGACAACGTTTGCTGCGTGTTACTCCCCATCTCTCTCCCCATTTCCTATCAGTCGACTGTATACTATCAAATAAAGGCAGAAAAAAATATCTTTAAAAATGTCTCTTTCCATGCATCACAGGGACTGATTCCTCGCTATGGCTGTCTTAAACCCAGTCATGTCCGTACCATCTCAGTCTGCCTCTCCTCACCACATCCGTTCTTGCCTCTAGTGCCATCCTGTCTCACTTCTGCACTCATCTTGATCTCCCTCAGTGACACACCACACATCCATCTAATTATCCTCATCTCCGCTCAGTGCAGCTTCTCCTCGCGCTTCACCCTCAGGGCCCACGTCTCAATTCTGTACGTCACGCAGCTTCTGACGCAGGTACAAAGTAAAACAAATTCAAACACATTTGTAGTTTGTTTTCCACTTCAGGTGAAAAACTACAGCGGGGCAAAAACATGGCAGGCTGCCATCTTTGAACCAACAACCTTTACAAATGCATGCCTCTGACATACAGAATCCCCTGTGCCACAGAGGGACTGCAGGTCACTGTGACAATTAAATCAACATGCAATTACAAACATATTTATTGGACCAATGTTTTGAGCGTCGCTTTTTCAGGGTCTCACCAACATAAATATAAAATGACCACATTTTCTCTGGTAAGTGCCGGGTTGTAGGAAGGTGAGGTACTGTATACATAACAGTACATCATGTTAGAGAACTAACGCTTGTTCTTGAGAATGAAGAGAAAGCAGATATGAGATACTAGATGTTCGGGCCGCTATCTGGCCCTCACGCCTTTGTCACACCACCGATCCGACCGATATGTCTGAGTCATAGTGTCTGTCTGTGTCCCTTTTGTGCCTATATATGGAGATCTCTGTATCTGTCTGGCGTTGTCCCTTTTATGCCCATATATGAAGATCCCTGATGTCATCAGTATATGGCCATACCCTGTATATTGGCATACCCATATATGGACATATCGGTCGTTTTTGCGGTTCTGGACAACCGCATTTTCGAACGACTCGGCGGTGGGCACAGCACTCCCTCGAGTCCTTGCCTATGCGCGTGCCGAGTTTGAAGTCAGTCGGTCCTATATATGCACGTGACCAATATATGGTCGGATTTGTGGCTCTAGACAATCAGATCTCCATATATGCCTATATATGGGTGTATCGGGTTTGTTTATGGTTATCTCTGAGTAAGAGACGCCACCTTTGAGTGTAATCTATATTGATCATGTTGTATTGATGCCAGGGGCTCCTCCCAGCTGTCTCCAACCACCTTTGTAATCTATATTGATCATGTATTTGTAAACATGCAGAAAGCATTGTAGTTTAATTTGTGAAAATCAGAATTCATTAGAGAATGTGTTAGGAATGTAGAATGTTCCAGTATCCAGTATTTCATTATCAAAACAAAGTTTTCTTTCTGTTTTGAGAACAAGAAAACAGCCAGCACCTTAAGACTTTTATTTAATTCGGAGTGTTGCAGGCATTCTGCTTTAAAGTGCATTAGCTCTCTGTTTTATTTAACACCACAGTTATAAATATCGGTAGAAGGAAGACACATGTACAGTACGTCATGAGTCTAAGTCACCAACTGGCTGAGCCAACTGGAGACTCCGACAGATGCGTCACTGAAGCAATGTGTCATACATTTGACATTTTACTTACCTAGCCAGTTTGCTGAGTCCGAGGACCCTCTTGTTAGGGAGGTAACCGATATGAACCTGCACAGAATGGACACACATAACATTAGCTTTACTGTGGAGGAAGATGCAGTATTACTAGCAAACACAAAATATGAATGATGTCATTCTACTCTACTGTACATTTACGGTACCAGTGGTGGACAAAGTATATACTCACGTAAATACTCAAGTATTCAATATTATATTCATAAGTACAAATTACAAAGTACGTTTTCAGAAATGGTCAGAAATTGTCAAAAATAGTGAAACGCGCTGATACGCGTTGTAGCTTGTAGATCGGTGGTTAATTCAAAATATATTTTTACAAGTTTCAGTTCCAAGCCCCTCCCTAAAAATGTAGAGGAATCAAAAGTACAGTATTTCTATTTAAAATGTGACGAAGTGAAAGTCAAAATGTACCACAAATGGGTACAGTCCTCAAGTAAATGTACTTAGTCTTTTACTGAAGCAGCATTTTGCTTCTATGGGCCGACTGCTTGGAATAAACTCCCAATATACCTAAGACAGGCCCCCTCCGTGGATAGCTTTAAAGCACAGCTCAAGACTTACTTCTTCACTCTTGCTTTTAGTTGATCTTTTTCCTATGTAGCTATGTTGCTCTTTATGTCTTTGCTGTTTGCTTGATTCACTGCCTTATTTTTATACCATTGCTATTATTTCCTGTCTTTTTATATGCCATTGTTAAACTGCTTCGATGTTTTTTCTCTGCATTGTTGTTGAATTGTGTTGCTTTTTCTGTAAAGCACTTTCGCTTTATTTTATTTTCTGTATTTCACCCTGTAAAGCACTTTGAGCTGCATTTATGTATGAAAGGTGCTATATAAATAAAGTTTATTATTATTATTATTATTATTATTATTATTATTATTATTATTATTATTATTATTATTATTATTATTATTATTATTATTAGTTACTGTCCACCACATTTAGTTTTTGATCTAGTAGTTGATGCTCAGTGATTTTCAAGTGCCACCGTAGAATAAGATAAAGTTACTTCCTTACAAGCAACCAATAGTAAGGACTGCATCACTGCAATGATGCTTCTTGTAAACTGACAAAAAGGGCAACAGCCTATCCAATTGCAGACCCAGCAAAGCTACAGAGCGCAGCAGAAGTGACTGAGGACATGGATGTTTTAAGACTCCTACATCCTAATACTGTCGAGATGTCACAATATTAACAAGAAAAGTGTGCTCCTCGGCACACATACAGTATCTCTGCCAGGCCGGGTTGCCTACCCCGGGCTGTGTAGGTGTGGTACAGAAGTCAGGACACAAGGATGCTGCTGGGGTAAATAAGAGTTTGTACGACAGACAGTGCATCTTTTCACATTTGTGGCGCCCCTATGGGCAGAAGTGAAAGCGCTAAACCAATGTGATACCAAATTGGGGATGATTGGATGTTGCGTTCATTACAATATTTCTTGGTAAGAAATAGGCTCCCCCCACAAATCTTTTGAGGCAATTACAGGTAAATGGTATGGAGTACAGTGACATCTGTAGCATTTGCGGTGCCCACTATGGGTGGAAGTGAAGTCGCTTTTGGCTCTGTGTTGTTTAGAGGCCCCTCAAAGTGTGTTTAAAATTACAGGTAGATTGGACATGGTTCATGATTTGTGAAGCTTTTTTTGTAAACGATGCCCTACTGCAAATTTTGGGAGCTAATCGTAGCAAATCAGAATGGAATTTGAAAAATGTGACTGGTACATCTTAATCACATGACTCGAGATAATGTGTATCGATTTGTGTGAGTTTTCGACAAAATCTGTAGGAGTAGTAGTAGCCTAAAGCAACAACGCTAAAAGTCTGAGACTAAATGGTTCGCTCACTAGCTGGTTGAGCCAACAGGATACGCTTCTACTCTCACATGCAGAGACGGAGGGACAAAGCTGTAATAAGGAAGCAAAATGTGACAGAGTGGCTGTGCTCAGAGGATGTGAGGAGAGTAGATAAACAACAGATGAGAAAAGGGGAGGGGGCAGAGAGGCCGGAAAGATGAGAGGAGGTGAATAAGCTGGTGAATTGCTATTGTCGATTGCCTGAGGACCGCACGCGCACGCGCGCACACACACACACACACACACACACACACACACACACACACACACACACACACACACACACACACACACACACACACACAACCACTCAAATGTCAAGACGCAATTTGTTGACAAGTGTGGAAAAAGGGCAGCAGCAGCAACAGGCATGCAAAGATCTCTATTGCTTCTTTTCCCTTCTCTCATCTCTCTCCCTATACCTATATAATTGGTACATACAGCAAGATTCAAGTCCTCTTTTACCCGGACATGTCCTCTTTTGGGGGGCTGTCCAGCCTGTTCGGGGGGGATTTATATAAATTCCTTCAAATGTCCATGATTTTGGGCGTATCACAGTCACAGACCATTAAAGCATACGCATTTACAATGCACATTCAATGGTTCGTTTGGAAACACTCTGAGAGGAGGATTTCCACCCCGAACCATGTGTATTATTCATAATACTCTGCCCTGCGCTCCTTCGCTCAGATCAAAGAAAAGGCTCGCTGCACTGAGCCGAACGAATGCACTGAAAACGCAAAGGAGATTTTCTCTTGACCCCTTGAACCCCAGCATCCCCACTCCCAGCACGTCACAATAGGTGAACACTCGTCAAAAACAGCAGATTCACACGCCCACAATAAGCCACGACGCAACGTGAGCCCACAGATTGGCCACTCTCGGTGAAGAGACTTGAGAGAAAAAGGAGTGGCGAGTTGGACCCCGGTCAACAGAGCACACAGGGTCCAAGCATTCAATATCCATGTGACCTACCCAACTTGACATGCTCTCAATTTCCAGTGGTAAATAAGATAAATATCTTCATTCATGCTGTACCGCTGTTGGTAGAATACCCTGCGAGGTATCCATTACCACAGTACTAATCAATGGGTGATTTATTAACAGGGACTATACTTGGTGTGCTTGTTGCTGAGTACCCATTGTACCCATGTCAGAGTCACCAGTGCGGTATCCACTAACATACGACCGATCGACTAAGCATGGAGATAGGGATCCCTCATATCGTCAAAAGCTGCTGACAAGGTGTTAGTGACATACATGGGCATTGGGCATAAATGGGAGACAGACCCACAGATACACTCATTTTGTGCATTGCCCTGTAAAAGAATGGAGTTGTAGTGCATGCTACCACTTATATTGGTGCTGCAGCAGCACAAAGTTCGTCCAATCCGTGAAGCCCATGGGTTGAGTTGACCAAACACAGAGCTTTTTCCTGCAGAGTCAGCTTTTTTGGTTCACTCGCTGCGGTCCTTTGGCTCTCTGTATCTATACTGGATGTAATCAAAGATGTCCCACTCACTGTGCACCTTCAGAGGCTCGCCTGGCACTCCGGTGACCCCGAGTTTACGTATGGTGTACTCGTTAAGAGTGAAGCCTTTCTCCAGAGCATGAGTTCTCATGTTCTTATTAAAGATATCACTCCCAGTGAAATACAAAACACCACAGTAGTACTGGTCCTTGGGAATTAACCTGATGTCAAAACGCCTGTGAATGTACTCTGTTACTTTGTTGCTGCTCTGCAGCTGGCAGACACCCATGAACTTGGTGTCTCCTTTGGATATAATGTCTGTAACAAATCCAACAGATTCAAAGTGTTCCACAACAGCATGGAGGAGCTTTGGCTGCTTCTCAGTCTGAGAGGTGAAGTCTGGGTGGGTCAGTAAGAGATCAATATCACCGCTGGATGCAAGCCCTCTCCTGTAGCTTCCACAAATAGTTCCTATGTATGCTGGGTCTACATTCTTCAACTGCTTTTGTAAGAAAAGTTCCATTGTCTTCATTTCAGCTCGTGGAATCCGCTTCTCAAATTCCTCAAAGTACCTGAGTCCTATCTGTTGATGATGGTTTAGCTTGTGTTCAATGTTTTTCAGATCTTCTAGTGTCGTCACCCCCTCCTCAAAGAACTTCCTGGCTGCAGCAGGACCAATTCCAGTAACTCTGGTGAGGAAATTGATGGAGGAGCTTGAGCCATCATTACGGAGCTCCTCCAATCTCCTTAGCTTGCCAGTTTGCAGGAACTCATCAATCTTTTCTGCAATTTTAGCTCCCACACCGTCCAGTTTCTTAGCCTCTGTACCACTTTTGATCTTCTGGGGATACTTGGCAATGGTAGAGGCAGCTTTCCTGTAGGCATTGTATTTGTGTATGGCTCTGTTGACATTCCTCTCATAATTGGCCAGTTCGATTAGAAAGTCTGTTATTCCTTCGTTTAGGGTTTCCTCCGGTGCTTTCCTCTTACTCATAGTTGATTTGTCCTTCACTTAATCGTATGATGGTAAATGTGTTGGTATTGCATTGTTGAGCTGTCGAATAAATAAGAAAATACCCAGCAAGTCTTTAGCTGTTAACACGCTAGCATGTCTAAGCTAACAATGACCACACCCAGGAATACAGAACTTAAATGTTAAAAGGAAATGTTAAAGGGGTTCTTATTGATTTTAAAACCTGGCCAAATTTGGTGTCATACATCATATATGTCAGACAACTGACGTCATAGATGCCTGATCTCACAGGCTGGTTACATTAAGTCCGAGATTTACATTGGAACCATGCTGTTCCGATGTGGATCCCTGCTTGACAGACAGCTTAGCTGTTGCATCTGTGTCATGGGTTTGTTGGTCTCTGTAGACAGCTAAGGGATTTTGGGTCAACATTATATGCTGTACGGAACATATACAGTACTTGTATTATTGGATCCTATCCTGTTATATTCTTCAACAAGGTGATCAAAGCTTAAAATGGCTGGTTAAGACACCCACTGGAAGCCCGACACCGGCACTCTGCTCTCATTCAGATCTCTGCTAAACAACTTCCGACAGATTGCCAGTGGATCAGACATGAGTGTCATTGACGAGATCAAGACAGACCCAGAGATGGAAACCCAGCTGAGGATTGGTTTCATTGGTGCTGGGAACATGGCCTATGGAATAGCTAAGGGCATCTTGTCTGGAGATGTGCTTCCCACGAATGTGAAAGTGAGTGCCCCATCCCCTAGGAATTTTGACCGCTTTCAGGATGTAGGGATTGCTGTCACCCACTCGAACACAGAATTGGTTGACAGTTCAGATCTGGTCTTCTTGGCAGTCAAACCTCATCTGGTCCCAGGTGTTCTAAGCGAGATCTCACTGCACGTCACTCGGAAACACATTATCGTGTCTGTGGCAGCTGGTGTAACTTTGGCGACATTAGAGGAGTTCTTGCCACAGAATTCGGTGATCCTCAGGCTGATGCCCAACCTACCCTGTTTGGTTCAGGAAGGGGCTCTCTTATTTTCAAGGGGATCCCATGCGAAACCAGAGGATGGAGCTCTGCTTCGCTCATTGTTGCAACACTGTGGGTTGGTTGAAGAAGGGCCTGAGGCCTGGATTGACGTACACACTGGGCTAAGTGGCAGTGGTGTTGCCTTTGTATATCTGTTTGCTGAAGCCCTGGCAGAAGGTGCTGTTAAAATGGGAATGCCAAGTACGCTTGCTCACAGCATTGCTTCACAAACTATTCTGGGTGCTGGCCGTTTATTAAGGGACTCAGGGAAACACCCAGCTCAGCTTCGTTCAGAGGTGTGTACACCAGGAGGGACTACCATCTACGGGCTTCATACCCTGGAGCAAGGTGGTGTGAGGGCAAGGAAGTAATGGACACTCCATTGTGGTTACACTTATTTCAATGCGACATTTCAACACAAATGTATCCGCTTAACACTTCAAATCAGCATGCCTATTGGGATTTGTGATTGGCTGTTGTTCCAGCACAATACATTTGGAAAGATGTCACTTAATGCAAGAGAGAGCCGCCTTCCTGCCACCATTATTATTTTATAATGGTGGCAGGCCCTGTATACATGACTTGAATTTGATCCATTGACTTTTCTGATGATACCACTCTCATACACTGTGTTCTCTCGAGTCTGTCGAACAGCATCTGATGATCTCATGTAGTCTCACCATGGCTGGAAACGTTATTGTACCGATCCATTCATCGCGATAGATGTTGGATACTCAAAATGGCACTATTTATTATACAAATACACCTAAAGCTGAATGTTACTTTTGTACAGGTTTGGGTTAGTTGCCTGGCCATGGTGTAATTCCAAATATTGGTGAGGTATCTTCAGTAGTTGCTCAGTTTTATAGTTTGATATTCCAAAGTTGTTTCCTCATTGACTATTGTATGGTGAAACACAAAACCCAGATTTTGTTACAACATATTGGCAGAACCTGCAGAAGTACAGAAATTAACAATTTAAATATATTTTTTTTATTGTTAAATGTGTGATAGTTCAGAATACTTGGATTACATCTAAATATTAAATGTATGGAGTTGTAACAAAGTAACATGCTAATGTAAATGTATTTAAATATACATTGCAGTGATTAACAAATATTAGATAACATTTAAATTGTCCCTGGAGAATGGTTGTGTCAAATATGTTAGCGGTTTAATGTTTTCTTGACATTTGTGATTTTTCTCTAGTTTTGGCTCACTAAGCATCTATGGAATATTTGTGGTTTACATTAAACTCAATGTGTATATATATTTCATATTAGGAAAAAAAAAAAAGGCTGGTTAAAGGAGGAGTTCACCCAAAAAATGACTTATTTTCTATCAATTGCACACCCCATGAAGCCTTGAATTCATGGATTTATTTTTGTCTTTGTCTCATTCCTAAGCCAATAATTTGATGACCGGGTGTGTATCCGGTAGGAGACACAAATAATCTACTTTGTGTCTCCTACCGGATACATTAGCCGGTAGGAGACAGGAATCAAATTATTGGCTTAGGAATGCCACAAAAACTAAAATAAATCCATGGATTCAAGTCTTCATGGGGTGTGCAATTGATAGAAAATAAGTCATTTTTTGGGTGAACTCCTCCTTTAAGTGCCTTTATATGTATAAGCACAGGCTAAAGCTTAAGATGACTACACTGCAGTTACCAGTCTCTGTGGGGGGTCTACCAAACATCAGAACCAGCTGGGCTGTGTGTATGAGACACTGGCATAGGCTGGATTAACATTTAGGGTGGGCAAAATGTCCGGCGCACGTGAGCGATTGCCGATTGAAATAACCAATATGTAGGCCTATTTATGAACCCACAATATATGTATCGAATGTTGAGGACACTTAAGTATTGTCATATATATTTACCCTGCACACGTCACCTCTGTAATTTAATTAATGAACCCATTATCCAAACGTTCTATTTTCGACTGCTTCAGCAGATCTGACAGTAGTAGCCTATACACCTACAGTACTTAACAGGTCACACAATGGACCATTGATATGCATCCAGCCAGGGTCATTCATTCCTATGTTAATTCACGCCAATGTATTTACTGTTGTCGCAGGAGCACTTTTTTTTCCTTCTCACGTCCGTCTTTCAGCAGCTAGCTGCCGGAGTTGCCCAATGATGACTACACTTCTGGTATGAGATAATATGCTTGTGTTGTAAATAATCCACATTTGTCTGGTTGGGTATTGAACCTTCAATTCTGAAATATCCATTGAGTGACTTACTGTTGTTTTTCTTTTATTTTATACTTTTTTTAATCAGTGCTGATAAGGAGGTGTCTGTCTCTGAGGGAGATGGGTGAGTCATTGTGGTGTTATGGGAGACAGATAGATTGATAACGTAGGTAGAAACGTGCCTGGGAGGAGAGGACCCTAATGGCCACCTACACTGGCAAACACAGGGCTTCATTTTGTGAGCGTGTGTGTGTGTGTGTGTGTGTGTGTGTGTGTGTGTGTGTGTGTGTGTGTGTGTGTGTGTGTGTGTGTGTGTGTGTGTGTGTGTGTGTGTGTGTGTGTGTGTGTGTGTGTGTGTGTGTGTGTGTGTGTGATTCACTGCTGTCACCATAGCCCATTTACGTGGTGAGAAGGATCAACAGCCAGCCTCTAATGTCTTAAATGGCTCACTCACACCCTGCAGGCTACAATGAATACACAAGGACAACTGTGGCAAAGAGGAAAAGCAGAAAGAAGATAGTCTTTACAGCAGTGGTTCTCAATGTGGGTCCACAACAAAATGAGTTGATATAGCGCATTAAAATCTGTTTAACCACTTCAAGTCGCAATGTTTTGTGAGCTTGTAGATCTGCTAAGACCTGCAAAATGTCTTCTAAATCCTAAGAGTATTCTGAAAAAACATGTTTCTATATCAGTGGTGCTAAAACTTTTTCATGTCAAGGACCCCCAAAATGATATTAGGCTGCGGACCCCCATCTCAAAATATTTAGTTCCAGACCCCCAGATGCAAAGATTTGAGTTAAAATGTTAAATTTAATACAATATATATTCAAAGATTTGCACAAATGTTCACGACTTTTCAAAAATAGCAGATCTACAAGCTCGTAGCGCGGCACTATGAGCTTGTATATCTGCTATTTTTGAATAGCCAACGTGTAAAATACTGCTTTTTAGCTCAAATGAAAAAGTGACACAGATGCGTTCCAGGTCTAAATGGGTTAAAAGATGTAAAGGGAAAAAAAGTTCTACAGCATAAGTCTTGTATGGCACAATATATTTTCTGATGGGGGTCCGCAGACAAATACATATTAATTTGGGGGTCCTTGACATGAAAAGGTTTGAGAACCACTGCTTTACAGAAGGCCAATTATGGCAAACGCTCCAGGTGGAGCCAGGAACGAGCGACTCTGGACAGAGATCTTTGGATAACTAGATCTCAGCTAATATGATTGGATCTCATGTTCCCTCTTTTGTCTCCGCTGGTCCAGTCACACCCGTGTTCCTTTCTGACCATGGTTTCTGTCTCTGTCTTATCACTTTAACCCACGGGAAGTGCTTCGTCCTTTTCTGAACAGAAACTAAAATTAAATAAGAAAAAGAGGTTGCGCATCAACAATGGGTTTTCTCAGTGGAGTGCTAGACCCAAAATCCAGTATACATAAAAAGAAGAAATAGACTCACATTTCCACTTTTTTATAGGCACAACACCAATAAACGAACTTTTACGCGCTTCTGGCAAACTAAAATTGTTTGCAAGGAGCACAAACTGCTGTCATGGTAGTGGGTTATGTGGTAGTAACTATCGAGCAACAGGTTGCAGTTCATTAGCACAATGAGGGGAGATGGAAGGAGGTTGGTGAGGGCACATGAGAGAAACAAGAGCATGTCATGTGCTGAAATTGGGTCAATTAGCAAAAAGACAAGGACAAGAAGAGGAAAGCGCATTGTGTGTAGTTGAAGAGGAAAGTAATACTTTAGAATAGAATAAAGCACATGTGTGGACATTTGCCTTTGGTCTCAAATGATAGATCAGATGTAAACCCAGACAAAATACATTATAAATGACATTGACAATCTGAATAATGTATAATGGTTATTATTGGAAAGTAAACCCTTTCCGGGTGATGCTGCAACAATGACCTCCTGACTATGCAATCAATTTGTGTGTGTGCGTGCGTGTCCCCTACCCTGCCGAAGATAGGCACCAGGTGATGCTCACACATGGAGAACATGTCAATGTCTTTTACGATCACCATCTCATCATGGTCCTCATCAAAGATGGCGTCATTCATTACATCTGTGGAGGGGGAAACCAAGTTGTTAGTCAGAGGCAGTCCACTTCCTTCATATTGGAGTTGTATGTTAATACGTTGTATTGTTAGACACGAGTGGGACTCAATAGCAGGCTGGGTGAGGGGTCCATGTGGGTTCAAAGGGGCATCCGCCCAAACTAGAATCGTGAAATGATCCCAAGTTAAAGGGGCAGTGCACACTCAAATCTTCAGTGTTATAGGTTCTATGCATAACTGTAGTTCTGGGTTTCTTGAAGGTGGCATACATACCGATTCCTGTTCCATAACAAATATGACACCTTCATTTGTTTCCAGTTCAAATCTGCTGCAGAGCCAATCAAACTAAGCCATGTGAAAATGAACCGGGACAGGAAACGGGTATTCTTCTGAAGTGGAAACCTGGGGCTACAATTATGCACAGAGCATATTTAACTCTGACGAGTGTACAAATACCAATGATCCTTACACCATTCCATTTGTATTCTCTTCTGAGTTAAATGAACACGCCGGGCACCGCACTCCCTCAACTCGAGTCCTAGCCAATGCACGTGTCGAGTTTGAAGTTGGTCATGCATATGACCATATATGGGCATAGCGGTTGGATCTGTGGCTCTGGACAACTGGATCTCCATATATGCCTATATATGGGCGTATCAGGTTTGTTTATGGTTATGTCTGAGTCATATTAGACTGAGAGAACGAGCCCAATCGATGGTCTTGAAGGGCGGATCCAAACCCAGCCGCCCGGATTCGTGCGGGGCTTCCTATTGCTTCACCAATCTATGTCCCCGCCTCCCCCCCCCCCCCCCCCCCCCCCGGCCTGTGCACGGAGCACGCTGACGTCACCACATTTAGAGCGACGCCCCTCTGCACTCTGATTGGTTAGGAGATAACAAGGTCCTAAGACCATCGTTCCTGCATGGCTCTCCCAGGCTTTTTTTCTTTTGTAACAAAAAAATCACACCCTGTGTGAAGTGGGCGGTGTCTTGCTAGCTAATCACAATACTGAATGGAGTCAACCAATCATGTACAAAAAATAAATACATTTATTGAAACACTCTTTATGATGGAAGAAACCATAACTTATTTTTTTAAAGTTATGGTTTCTTATATAGGGCTGGGATGTGTCATGTGACACTGGCCAATCACAGTCCTGAATAGACTGTGATTGGCCAATCACGGTGCAGGGTTAGGCAGGGTACATTTTTGGCCAATCACAGCGCAGGATTTGTTGTACAAATATCCAAACCTCACTTATAAGACAGAAAACCTCCCACTGCTTCTCTCTGGAAGGGACCGCACACTCCAATGACGATTGACAGGACTCACTTAATGCTTCATTTTGTTTTTATTTTCTGCACTGCAGAAAGTGTGCAGAAAAAAAAGTCCATCGTCATTGGAGTGTGCGGTCCCTTCCTGAGAGAAGCAGTGGGAGGTTTTCTGTCTTCGGTTCGTTGTTTTAGTCATCAAGTGTTTATTCCTTATTTCCTATTTTTTGGAACTTTGCTTTTGGCTTGCACTGTTAATAATATTTTGGAGGTAAATAAAATACCCGAAAACTGTATTTGTGGACCTTTTTGGAGCCTTGAGCCATCGGCCAAACTTTCTTCTTTCTTTCTTCTAACGGAAAGCAAGGGGGTCAGACCTGACTGAAACCTCGCCCAAATCTGGAGTCATACAGTACTTGAGACTGACATCACAGACTGGCCACATATAGTGGTAAATAGTGCATTCATTCGAAGCACATTACAACGACATTACATTCACCAATCATTCACACACACATTCACACACACCGATGGTGGAGGAAACCATGCAAGGCACCAGCCTGCTCTTCAGGAACAGTTAGAGGTAAGTGCACTTCGATAATAACACGGGTGAGCCATGTATCGAACTGGGAACCTTCCAATTCCCAAGCTGCCACTCCACCTCCTGAGCCACTGCCGCCGCACAAAGTCCAAAATCCACATGGGAGCCATGCGGTTATTAGACCCCATAATGTTTATAGTCTTTTACTACTACATTTGTAGTTCTTAACATTGTCATAAAATGATAATGATATACATTTTTATTACACTTTTCTATAGCACTCGTCACGCAGCTCAATGTGCTTTATTACAAAGCTGAGAAGAATATACAATAAAATATAATAAAAACAACAACAACACACAAGACAACAGAAAGTGCAGGAGATCAGGGCGTGTTAGTAACTGACTGGATAGTGTGTAAACCTCAAACATTCTATTTCGGATGGAAATAATCTTAACCACTTGGACCCTAGAGGGGGGGGGGGGGGCAATCGTTGAAAATATCCAGTCTACAAGTCAGTTGGGTCGCGTTGAGAGCTTGTAGATTTGCTATTTTCTGCAAAGAGATTTGGTGTCGAAGGAAAAAAAGGTAAAAGATCAACACACAAGTAATTCATGGGACAGATAGAAAAACAGACAGACAGACAGATACGGTCCATATGGACAGACGGATGCTGACAGACTAGTGATAAACTTCATCATTGGTCATTGGCACCTTACAACTGTCTCCATCTGTTACGGTGCTTCTCCATGGAAAACGCTGCTGTCTAATTATAGATGGGATCCCGTATACTCTTTCTGATGTGGCTTTATTGCATTTTCTTGTTGCCGAGGGCTCATATTGTGGCTTCAATAAAGGCTGCTTTATCTGTTTGTGGCTACGTACCGGCCTCTCTCTCATGGCCGCGCGTTTTAATTTCCTGACTGCCTATCTGTTTGAGCAAGGAAGGGGTGGGGGATTGTTGTGTGTGTGTGTGTGTGTGTGTGTGTGTGTGTGTGTGTGTGTGTGTGTGTGTGTGTGTGTGTGTGTGTGTGTGTGTGTGTGTATGTGTGTGTGTGTGTGTGTGTGTGTGTGTGTGTGTGTGTGTGTGTGTGTGTGTGTGTGTGTGTGTGTGTGTGTCAGTGTGTGTGTGTGTGTGTGTGTGTGTGTGTGTGTGTGTGTGTGTGTGTGTGTGTGTGTGTGTGTGTGTGTGTGTGTGTGTGTGTGTGTGTGTGGACTCCACAATAAGTTAGCGAGTCAGTTCTTTGACTTGTTACCTCAGATGTGTGTTTCTTTGTGTGCACTGTGTGACAAAGGAGAGTACATGTGTGCTAACAGCTGCCTGCTTGGTAGATGGGACAAACGGGGACAGTTACGATTTTCTCTTGAACTTCACTGTTTATTTACCCAGTCTGTATTCACTAATTCACTCCACCAACTGGGCATTGACCGCAGGTAATACAGCACTCTGACCTCAAATGAAATAGAGATTAATCAGTAGCAATGTGCCTCTATCTGAATTTTCATTTCTTTTTTAAACACACTTTAATCACCCTAAAAATTGCAATTAAAAGGTAACTTTTCCATCATACAACAACATTGACTCTTAAAGCGATGTTGAACTTTGGTAGAACTGGCCATGATATACTGAACGTGCTAAATATTGTCAGTGTGGCGCAAGATGTTGAAGTAAATGAGAGTTTACATACCCTGGATAAATAAAGGTTTAACAATGATACTAGTAGTATATTTTTATCCTATACTATTAGGTATAAATAGTAAACCTCAGCCCGCTGGTGTCGGACAATACACCAGCTATACCAGATGTGACTCCTGCTGCCTGTATGTGTGCGCTCTGGTCAATCAGCATTGATGAAAGGAGAGCGTGGGCCATGGTTTGTGTCAGCAAGCAGAATGTGACAGCTGCTCAGCCATCAACAGCCAACACCTCCGCAAACACCCTCTATGCTCAACCCCAACACATCACACACTGCACCTGTGAACCATACACAGAAATAAATGGACAAGCTCCCCGTGTGAGGTGATGTCAGGAGGAGAGGCTCACATAACCACAAAAATCTTGATATAATATTTGATAACACTGCCATTCTGCTTCCCCTGTCACTCTCCAAATGCGTATTATAACTAACTTAACCGTGCACAGATCCACAGCATCCACATCAGAAACTAATCTCAAGGCATACAGGGAGAAAACAATGAGACTGCTGCAAATTAACCCATTGATACCTGGAACGCATCTGTGTCACTTTAGATGTCTTTGGCTATTCAAAAATAGCAGATCTACAAGCTCATAGCGCGGCACCGAGTGCCGCGCTACGAGCTTGTAGATCTGCTATTTTTGAAAAATCTTGATTTTTTTTTTTTGATTTTTTTTCAAAAAACTGTTAGGATTTAGATTTTTTTTAAGAATCGCCTCAGGTCTTAAGGGGTTAAATGAAAAAAAACTAATGTATAAATGAACATGACCATATTAAAAATATTTTTTTCTCCCTGATTTAGTTGTTAGGCCAATTGATTCCTCCCCACACACAT
>NC_137603.1:17485800-17515800 GCF_963280865.1 Gymnoscopelus braueri | reverse complement strand
AACTATGTAAACCACTGTTCCTGTGAAATGTATCTATAGGATTGAAGAGCAACTCAACATTCTTTGAATGTGTTACAGCTTAACAGTACACAACCACAGATTTCCTCCCCAACCCCCCATCGCCTCCAAACTACCTCCAGATGCATTAAAAGAGGAGGCTAGTTCTACAAGGAGAGGAGGTCCAACAGAGGGAGTGAACAGAATTTTGAGGAGGAAGAAAAAATGGGAAGAGGGGCAGCTCCCTTGTTCCACCACTCCAGGAGGTGGAGTGGAGAAGTCAGCCCATATGGATGCGGCTGGTAGTACCTCTCTCTCTGTGCCTTGCAGTGGTGGAAAGTAATGAAGTACGAGTACTTAGTTTGTTTACGGTACATTTTTCAATTATTTGTTCTTTAGCTAAGTTTGTTTACTTTTGTCACTTGACATTTTTACCCTACTGCATCTCCAAGTAACAAGATACATTTTTACTCCACTACACTTAAAAGCAATTATCTATCATTTTTGCTGTACTTCAAAGCAACTATCTTTTTCAGCACATTTAATTCTTTCATATGAAATGGACAAAAGCAAAATTAATCGGTCCAATTAGATAAGTGGATTTATGTAACATTTCAGGATTGCTGGTATAGGATTGTTCAACAATGATGCATTACGTCTTCATCCTTTAAAAGATTATTCATTTTGACAGTGACAGTGTGCATAGAGAGACATGGAAGGGAGGGAGATAATAAATGCAGAAAACGGCCTGGGTTGGATTCAAACCCACCCCGGCCAGCTGTGGCAAGGACTTTGCCTTAACATGGTATTTATGTGCTCTAAAAGTGAGCTACCTGGGAACCCCATCTTCATCCTTGTAAATTACAATGATTTAATTTTTTCAATTAGTTTTACTAATTTAAATAATAAATCATCATCATCAAATATTTTACTTGCAATTATTTAATAGCAAATTATACTTTTATCAAAGTAGAAAAGTAGCAGGCCCTTGGGCCAGGCTGTTTTCTTTTTTTCTGTCCACGCTTTTTTGTCAAGTGGGAATAGAGTCTCATTTGCATTTGCACATATATAGACCTAATTACCATTTACCAACCAATTATAGAATGGTGGAGAACATGATTTCCTGATTATCCATGTCCAGAAATCATGTTCTCCTCCCATTCTATAATTGGTTGGTATAAATGGTAATTAAGTCTATAGCAGGCTGTAGCCTATAGCTCTAATGTTGTACAATAAGTAGCCATAACAATATTCTTGAATTGACAGCCATGTATCGGATCAGCCGGGTAGCTGTGATGCCACCAGTTGATCGTCATCAGACTAAATCCCCGAATGCATTTCATTTGATACGTTTTCATCAGTGTTGCCAGGTTTTGTGAGAGAAACAAGCAACCAAGTCTAGGAAAAAAAGCCCAAAAGAAGCAACTTATGTCATCATGATTTGTGTGCGTGGGGATCTCATTTTAAACAAGCTTTATGAGCCTTCCAGTTTAGCAGACCTTGTATTGTGAATTTGTACTTCCATGTACTGTTGTTCTCATGTCTTACTAAATAAAGTATATTAATCAATCAATCAACTACGGCAGGCCACATCATGAGCACTTTAATTAAGCATCGGCTGTTTGAAAGTAGCCAATCTACAAGTTCACAACGCCTCGCAATGCGAGGCGTTGTGAGCTTGAAAATCTGCATTTTCAAAAACTCTTGCAATAACATGTGGAATTTTTTTAATATTCTTTTGAAACATTCTAACAACACAAATGCTCCCCTGGGCACAACACTTTTTCATGAAAATATTTGAGAACCACTGGTTTAAATAATAATAAAAAAATAAAATAGGAAGCAAGCCTAAATAAGCAAGTACACTTTAGAAACCAGCCCAAAAAAACAAGCAATTTTAACAGAAAAAGAATCCCAAAAGTCGCTTATAATAAGCGGACATGGCAACGCCGCTCACCGATGATCTTCTCCTGGTATCCCTTGGTGAAGAACTGCATGGCGGTGGCCGCCCTCCACGGGGTCTTGAGGAGCCCCTGTCTCTGGGGGTCCTCTCCCAGTCCTCTGAGGATGGTGGTGTAGGCTGCCGCCAGGCTCGGCAGGCTCTGCTCGTTGTCCTCCACGCTCCTGGTGCGCTCCTCTCTCCAGCTCTCCATGACAGAGGAGGAGGAGGACGAGGAGGTCTTCTGGGAGCCGCCGCTCGACTCCCCAGCGCCGGCACTGCCCGGCGTCGGCTTCCTCGTCTTCCCGTCAAAGTGTCCGATCGCCACGGCGTCGCTGTCGGCGTCACCCGCGTCTTTCTTCTCGCTTTGGCCATACTGACAATGTTTGGAGCACTCCATAACTCGAGTTTTTTTTTAATTTACTTTTTCTTTAAACGGTGTATTTTCCTCTTCTCTCTGTCTTTCGAAGGATTTCTGTGGATGTTGTTGTCGCTTGATATTTTTTTTTACCCTGAGATCAAAGTGTCTAGAGGAGAAGAGGGAGCGCACATGTCGCAGTTTCAGCATCCTTCTGTCTTTATAATAAAGCCACAATAATCCCCGAGGATCCCCATTGGTCGGTTGCTTGTAGTAGGCTACGTCACGTTCAGCTGAGTGACTCACAGGAGCCCCCGTTTGGAACCTCACTCTCTCCACGGTAGCAGCTCCGATGAGGTCCCGCTGTCTCGGGTCCCGGCAGAGGTGGAGTCCGTCCAAATGCAGTGAAGATCACCTTTTTCGCGACATCGTATCCAAAAAGTAAAGGTAGTCCGAGACACCTACAGATGTTTGCCATTTCGCCGGAAAGTAAAATTTAACCGACGGGGTTGGAAAAACCCGTTTAAAACGCTTATTTAGTCAGCCTGTGTCATGTTTTCCCATTGTAGCCGAATCGGAAGCAGTACTGGCACCTGCCGTCGGGGGGTTCTTCCGGATTGAATGGGAAAACATGGCACAGGCTGACTAAATAAGCGTTTTAAAAGGGTTTTTCAACCCCGTCGGTAAAATTTTACATTCCGGCGAAATTACAAACATCTGTATGTGTCTCGGACTACCTTTACTTTTTGGATGCGATGTTGCGAAAAACGTGATCTTCTCTGCATTTGGAAGAATTCTACCTCTGCCGGGACCAGAGACAGCGGGACCTCATCTCAGAGCTACAGTGGAGAGTGAGGTTCCAAACGGGGATATAAGGAGAGTAGAGCAAGGCAGATGGACCATGTTTAACCCATGTAACCGTTTTAACCACTTTCACCCTGGCGCCCCTATTTAGGAGGGAAAAAAAGAATTTCAAACATCTTCAGAAATAGCACATCTACAACTCGCTCATCAAGTTTATTTATATAGCTCGTTTAAAAACAACAGCAGTTGACCCAAAGTGCTTTCCAAGAGACAATAGCAACATATAGACCGTAGTACTCCAGTTACAACAATAAAGCCTATAGCATAATTAGAAAACACAAAAAACAAAAACAAACATTGATTGATTGATTGATTGATTGATTGATGTAGTTTTAGTAAGACATGAGAATAGTACATGACAGTACATAACAGTAGCCTACATGGAAGTACAAATTCACAATACAAGGTCTACTAAACTGGAACTCTCATTAAGCACTAAGCTTGTTTAAGATGAGAACCCCATGCACACAAATCATGATGTCATATAAGAGGCAGACAGATATACACACTACTATACAGAATGTCATACAATCAGCTTTCAGGTTACTGGTATGAAGAGAGAAAAAAAATATATATATATACAAATTGACCTCATACTGTACTGTGTTAAACGCAAGAGAAAAAAGGTGGGTCTTAGATTGGATTTAAAATTCTCAATGGTGGGGCTTGCCATAATGTGAAATGGGAGATTATTCCAAAGTTTAGGTGTGGCTACGGAGAAGGCCCGGGTCACCTTTGGTTTTGAGGTGTGTTTGGGGAACTGAAAGGAGTTCCTGGGTGGACGATAGAATCATACAGAGAGAACAATAAAGTCCCTCAAATTGATCCTTGAGGGATGCCACATGTATTTGGAATTCAAAATTAAACCACATGAATCCACTTAATTGGCCTATTGGCTACTAAATAAGCAATGCAGGGAAGGGCTTACATTGTTCTCCTGAAATTGTTCTAAGCGTGATCTTAAAATAGAGTTAAATTGATACTATATTGACTAATTTTGCTGGGAGCCCCTGGAACCTAGCCTGGAATCCAGACTGATTGCTACGTTCGTCATTTTTTTATATCTCACTTAGAAAAAGACAAACGTAGCGAATCAGTCTGGATTCCAGGCTACCTGGAACCCCCTCAAGGATCGATTGAGAACCACTGACCAAGGTCACATACTACCCAACTAGAAAAGTGCATAGTAGGCACAAATCTCCAAGACTGTTGTTAAAGACTCACCTGTTCAAACAGGCTTTCACATAGCTGCTTGTGATTACAGCTCTGTGTTGAGATGATTGTTTTATTGTCTTTGCTTATTTTATTGATATGCTTGTGAAGCACTTTGTGACTATCAATGTCTGTGAAAGGTGCTCTACAAATACATTTTACTTTCTTACAAATCTCCGACAAGAGGATGCCCTAATAATTATAGTAATGCATGCAGTTACATCACCCAAAACATGTTATTTTCAAACCAAGTAGACTTGTTTGTTCAGCAACTGCACATCTGTGATTTCAAGACAGCCTTGTATTATTGTACTAGTTTTGATGTGTACTGTACACTTTCCAGAGGCACTCTATACTCTTTAAAATGGGCTAACGGCTGACTTAACCACTTAAACTTAAACCCTCTAGACTGGACCTGATTTAGATCTATACTTGGGCCCCGCTTTATCTGCCAAAATAGCTGATCTGCAAGCTCTGGTTTACACAGTAGGGTGTTTTTGAGTTGTGCGCAGACATATTAAGGACTCTGTAATTTGTCCGTTTGGGGATATATTGTCATGTTCAGAAATGTGTATTTTGGTGTAATCAAACATCGCCTTGTTGCTCTGCGATTATACATTTCAACTATTGTTGACATAGTTGTTGACCGATTTGGGAAAATATTAGAGAATCAAGATCCTTGGCCTGTCAGGATGCATAAGAAATATGACCCTGATCAGCCCAGTAGATAAGATAAGCTGTCGGAAGACACACAGGGGCAAACACATGATCTCCTGGAGGAGATAAATTATCCACATTCAGAAGTAGTTTTAATGCTTTGTGTACCAAGCCCAACTGAGATACTCCATATAAGCATTACTCAGCAAGTTTGCAACTACTGCCATCTGTGAGTGGGCCTCTCACTGTGGTCTTGTTTCTCATTAAAGTATACTGTAGGTACACACAACATAACAGCCAATCACAAAACTGAAACAAACTTAGTATATAATTACATTTATTTTATACTTACAATAACAATACAGTACAAATGAAAAGTCTAAAACAATTTAAACATAGAAAGCGGCAGCGAAACATACATGCTGCATTCCCCATACTGTTTCCAAATAAGTTTGTCAAGATTTCAGTTTACATGCTTATTTCCTTTCTGTTGTGTGACTCGTTCAGACCAGCTTCAAATGCCTCCAAGCCCCAACAGCATATTGGAAAATGAATAACTTGTCTACAGCAAATCCCCCCCAGCAAAAAAAACTCTGCTCTGGACAGAACCAATTCTACAGTTTCATGTAGAACTAGAGGCAACATTCTTCCTCTCTCAAAATTTACATTTCATGTCCTGCACAGTAAATTCAATATTAATCAATCTATTTGTAAGTCCAAGAGTGTACAAATGTAACACAATGGACCGTTATGGGTCCATTTGTTTACAAGTGTACACTCATAGTTAAATGATTTTACAGTGTGTCATGTGCAGTACAATAAGAATATGATCAATTATTAGCTTTTGTTGAAAGCAAATGCTGAAAGCTTGGCTGAGGTATCCAGGGGCTTCTTCTTCTTGGCAATACTTTCATCTGTTTCCACCTCTATGTTATCATTCTCTGCACCTCCATCCCTCTTTCTTTTCTTCAAATCAGTATCACCACCCTGACCTTTAGCTCTCTCTGTCCATACCTAAAAAGGACAAAGTAAGAAAAGAGATTCACAGAAATTATTCACTTCACCGAATCAGATTCATGACGACCACCAAACATATATATAAAAAAAAAAGGCAAAATGGCTGATGTTCTATTGTGCCGAACTGCTCACCCAACACCCACATGATGGCCAAACACAAACACACATGCACACACACTCGCTCAGCCATGCAGTTGGAAATTGCATCCTGTCATGTATAATCACTATTGACAGGCTCCATCCCTCTGTTTGGCCTGCTGGCTCTTATCCTCCCCCGAGCTGAGACAAAAGGAAACGCTTGCCTGTAACGTAATGGAGCTGGGATGAATCATCAGTGGTCGGCGTGAAGACTACGGCAACAGCCAGGGCCTGAGCCTCCACTCAGCGCTCAAATGCCCACCCACCACCTGAACCCCGTCCATTAACCCCATGCTGAATATTCACACAAGCTACTGTAGGTTAGGGATTTTCACCCTTTTGAATGTCAAGTACGCCCATTTGATACCAGATATTTTATGACCCCAATCAATCTATACTGTAAAATACTCAGGGTTAATTTGACGCGTAAGGGTCTATTTGGACCCCCTGGTGGTCCCCGGACCTGACGTTGAGGACCAGGGAGCTACTGTAGGACTCATGGCCCATTGTTAAACTGAGGGTACAAGCCATTGAACTGTCATGTAACGAGCAGACATCCAACACCTTGACTCAGGCTGATGACCTCGTAGGTCCTTAGAAGTTTGACCGGGCGATATGGAAAAATAAATCTACCATCACGATGTTTTTGAACAAATCTCTCAATATTGATATTTTGACAATAATATCATATATTGTGACTACCGTAAATTTCGGACTATAAGCCGCGACTTTTTCCCCATTTTTCGACCCTGCGGCTTATATAACGGTGCGGCTTATCTATGGATTTTTACAGCTAACGGCCACTAGGGGACCTCCTAAATCTATGGATTTTACACCCGCGGCTTATAGTCCAGTGCGGCTTATATATGTACAAATCATTCAATTTAGCTGCTGCGGCTTATATTCAGGTGCGGCTTATAGTGCGAAAATTACGGTATACATTTTCTTTAAAAAAATATAAAAATTGCTAAAATAGCCGATCTACAAGCTTACAGCATGTTGCATCGTGATGCATTGTGAGCTTGTAGATCTGCAGTTTTAGCTTTTGTTTAAAAATATATAATAAGACTTAAGAGATCAGGAAAAGATAACACTTATGCCACATCACAATATTACGATAGGAAATTCCATGCCATATCACAATATTACGATCGCAGACAATATCTAGTCTCATTCAAAAATCCTCATGTAATGAGGAAATGAAAGAAAAGCCTGCTTGATGCTCCAAATGAGCAAATAGGCAAACAATTTTTTGACCACGTCCTGTCTTCTCATAATCCCATTCTTAAAACGTTGAGTACAATTACCGTATACAAAATAGGAGATTCAATATATCACTACTAGGTGACATAATATAGCCTGACATTGGCCAGACTCATAACGAGGATTCACTCTCACGTTGAACTTGTGAGTGAATCCACGTTATCAGTATGGCAATGCCAGGCTAGACATAATATACAATATACAGTAGGTGACCTCAATGCTGCATTAAAACAGTCTATTAAAGTGTCCAGTGTGTAAGGTATAAAGTACAATTTACAATTTGGGAAACATTCTTCGATTGATTAGATCAATCAATTAATTTTTGATTCAATATCCTCTGAAGTGTTGCCCAAATTGAAAATGTCATACCTTAAACATTGGCCACTTTTCTTGATTGTTTTAATACAGCATTGAGGTCACTGGTATTATGTTACATTATGTCACCTTGGCTTGTAATGATATTCTATTCTATTTCTATTTTCTACTCTCGCATTTGTACTTTTGTAATTGTAGAGTGTTGGTAATTGTACTGGCACAGCTTAAGAATGTGATTCTTTCATCAAAAGTTTGTCGGTGCAGTTGGGGTGTACATACAGTAGAACCTGTAGTTTTTTATTTTATTGTAAAATTCACTCACATGACATAACAAGACTTATTTATTATGAATTATTAGGAATTAACAGTCGGAATAGAATCCGAAAAATCGGACAGATACAACTTGATCCCTTTGGCCTGGGATCGGTTCTTATTGTTTTAAGATTCTTTCCATTTTATTTTGAAACCCAACTTTGTAACTGTTATTTTCTAAGTTTCAATTTCATAACTTCTAAGTTGAAGTTTCAATTTCATAACTACTAAGTTGATACTAAGATCTGTTTGGTTAGAACTTTAGCCATCGTTTTATTTTGGAAAGGTTCAGTCTCTTTTTTAAAGTGTTTATCCTGAATTGGACAGCTTTTAAAATATGTTTTTACCTAGCCATTTGTATCCAGTTTTATCTGACAAGACATCCTACCAGTTAAGCCTCTCAATCAGGCCAGTCAAAGCTACGTTTAAAATGTGAGCCTTTTTGCTATTTTTGATGCTGAAGCTGAGAGAATTATTATTTTACTTTTGATCTTTATTAGTTAACGCTCCTGGACCCATCACCGCTTCTGGGACCACTCTGGAGGAAGAGCTCATCTCAGTGTGAACTGACTAAACCCATCGTCAGCTTGGTATCACTTCTGCAACTCTAGGGGTCACCAAACCCAACTCCGTGGCTGTGCCTTCGTGCCACCAAGAGGCGTGTGAGACCCGAGTCACGGATTGAAGCTGAATACGTCGCAGCATCAGCAGCTGGTAACTATGGTCCAGGTTTAACGGAGTTCTCTAGTGGCAAAGTAACTACTCAGTGGTTCTTATTTCTTCTGGCTTCTGGCCACTAAATACATAACCCTGTAAATTGTAGAACCCATATATAAATAAGTGAACATAGTTGTGATGCCCCACTGGATGCATTCATAAATGCCTATAGCTGTTGAACTAATAAATAAAAACTGATAGCGATATGAAATCTTTGTTAATATCGGTATCATCGGACATCTCTACTAGTTTAATACCACAATATCGATAATATCGATAGATTGCTCAGCCTTATTTTAGAGCATTGTTTTCTTTGATGAAAATGGGAATATCATATGGAGGTTGGTCAGAGTGTAACAGCAGTATGTATGTCAGCAGTGTCAGAGGACTGTTAATATTTGAATAATCATTGATTAAAACACTCAAAGTTCACATATTTTGGCTTTGGTCCTACCAGTATCAATGATCAGCTAAGAATTTTGGTGAGATTTGTGACTGATCGATTCTGTTACCATCAAAGCTAACAAAGTACCCAGTAGTCTCTTTATCCCTTAAAGGGGTACATATGACAATATGAGTTTTTCCACAAAGGAAATCACTACATACAAGGGTGTAATGACTATTCTCTCATGCTCACTGCTCACAGATAAATCAAAGTGACTGTTTCCCCCCTACACAGTGGCCACTCTTTTACAGTACATAGCCAATCTGTCAGAATTTCTTAAATCTCTTAGAAGTTTCATTTCCCCCCAAAACTGTCGGTTGCTCTCAAGGAAGATTATTGCAGCCCAAAATGTGTCTGAATTGCATTTTGCCACAGATCAATGTAACTGACATTCACTTGAATCGTGACTTTTCCAAACCTCATTATTCTCTTTCTCTCCCTCCATCCCTCCCTCAAACACACGCCATTATCATTAAATCAATGGTCTACCTCACGAACCCCACACACACACACACACACACACACTCTTTTCGTGCATCATGTGAAGTGCCATCTACCATTCTCCTGAGTGGTGTTGTATGTGCAGAGTCACAGCTGATGGTTAGTACAGAGCAAGTCTGTCATCAAGCCAATCCTCTTTGCTGAACGTGGCGATAATGACTAATGCTAATAAAAGGAGCGAAGGGGTATTGGAACAATACTGAACGGAATCCACAGTAAGAATAGGGTTGATGGAAGCCGTCAACGTACTACTGTCCTTGAATACACAGGACCTCAATGGAAATAAGCCATAGGCTTTTTTGGGTTATCCTTTTAGCATCCTTTTGTATAAATCTGTACCTATGTGCTTTTTTTTGCAAACTGTTAAAATAAAGTATTCAATCAATCAATCAAAGTCCTTCTCAGTGAAGAACAAAAGGTGAATGGAATGGCCACTCTCTTTAAAAAATAAAGAACAGGGTAAATGAATGAGAAGGTGATACGGTAATCATCACCCCCCCCCCCCATCCATGGGTGTATCTTTTCATCGTTTATTGCAGTGTTTCTCAACCTGGAGGGCCCAACCCGAAAGAGGGTTGTTTGTTGGATGCTTTGACAAGGTCGCGGACAAACAGTTAATTCTATAGAGAAACATTGTGGTTTCTGACTTCTTGGGTCGGTAAAAAATGTCGCACGCCCCAGTACAAAACCAGCTTCATATATCACAAACACATCAACTCATTAGGATTTTTTGGATTCTGGGGTTTTAAGGGGGGTTTAAGAGGTTAAGACTTGTTACATACCAGTCGATCCTCTGCTGACAGCGTTCTGAAGCGACTCATCGCTTCCTTGATGATGCCGGTCTCCTCCAGGTCAGGCTGGTCAGCATTGATACTCTTCCTGTTCTCCTCCAGCCACAGCTGGAAGCCTGTCTTTGGCCTGACACACACACACAAACACACACACACACACACACACACACAAATTCAAATATTTGCGCAACTTTTCATGATTTTTCAAAAATAGCAGATCTACAAGCTCATAGCGCGGCACCGAGTGCCGCGCTATAAGCTTGTATATCTGCTATTTTTGAATAGCCAAAGAAATCTAAAAATGACACACAGATGCGTTCCCGGTCTTAAAGAGTTAACAACGGACTGGTCATTTTCTGATAATATTGTGTCAGTTAACAATGACTTACTTCCTGTTTTCACTGTTATCTGCTGTCAAGGCAGGAGTCGGAACCTCTGCTTGCTTCGGCATATCCGCAGGCAGTTCCGAGTTCTCCCGAGGCTTCTTATTGGTTGCCTTGGGGACAATCTTAGATCCCGTCATCTGCAGCAGTGTGGACTGAGTCTGGAGGAAACAAGTAAAGTTGAGAAGTATACTGTACAATCAGACTGATTTAAAGACCTACTCCCCCCCAAAAAGATCATTTTGGAATGGAATACTAAATAGTGCAAAGAAAAAGGTAGTGTAAAACTCCATTGGACCCAAAAAACTTGTGTGTGTGCACTGTAAAATCCTTAAGTGTTAATTTAACTCTGAGAGTGGCAGAGTGCTTCAGAGACTTAAAGTCATACCTTTGTCTTGGATTTGGGTGCCAGTGGTTTAAGGAGGGGGGTTTTGCTCTGCTTTCCTGCAGAGCTGCTGAGAGGAAGAGACCTCCTTACTGAGGTCATGCTGTCCAGGACATTGGTCACTCTGGGGCCTGACAGACCACCTGAAGGTGAGGCCTGCACACATCACATTAGATTCAGAAACCTTTCTTTTTTATGGCGTGACACCATAGTTTATTTTTTTTATCCGGAGCTATGCATTTTGCCATGCTTTATTTTTTCTCCACATACTCCACGTACATTTTATACTTAACATCAACAGTTACAAAGCATTTTAACGTTAAATAATGGAAGTCAATTGGGCTCAGACTGGGCTTAAACCAAGCCCAAATTTGAAGATGAACAAGGACTGCGCTATGACATTGATAAATAAATTATAAAATCTCAGTGCAAGTGCCATTTATTGTAAATTGCCTACATCACAATGATACGTTGCAAGTGCAGATAAACAGATGCAGAAAGCTACCCCAAAGCAAAGGCTCGCCTGATTGATAGAAACACTAGAAGTAATCTCTCCATATTTGGGAAAGACTGACGACAAGGGGTGTGCCGATATATCGCGATACGTTTTCGTGACGATATGTATCGTAAAAAAATAAATAAAAAAAAAACGTAATTTTTTCCGTTTTTTTTTACAATAATAATAATCAGGCATGCAAAAACAGCCCGAGGTGAAAAGGGTGACAACATGTTTTATTTTTTTTGGGTCAGGTGTCACACTATTGCCCTATTTGGATTCAAAACGGCTATTGTAGCTGAAAAGCTACAAGTTCGCATGTCTGAATAATGCAAAAACAGAATTATTTGTTTGCATTTGCTTTTTTTCTCCCCAATCTATTTTTCATAATAAAAAAGTACGTATCGTATCGAAATCGTATCGAAGTTGTGAGCCAAATATCGTATCGTATCGTTTGGTGAAATTAGTGTATCGGCACACCCCTACTGACGACGTAATCAATATGTCAAAGATCCACATGGGAGCCACGCCTTTATTAGACCCAATAAAGTGTACTGCCCTTTAGCACTACTGGCTCACCAGGGAGCATGTAGCGCCCCCGTCCTACTTTTCCCGTTCAACAGCCCCGCTCACAGGCACCACCCCAGCTCGTAGGTGTAGTGACAAAGATTGCCCTCCTTGCTAGTCTTCCCTCACATGGACATGACCAATTATGAACATGACCAATTGTGTTCCTGGTGTGTGTCTGTGTTTGTAACAGTCCGTGTCAGTAATGTAAGTAATGGACCTACAGATCAGTAAATATGCGCTAAGTAACTTAACTTAAGAGGACTAACCCAGAGAAAGACACTGGACAAAACGGATATTTAAAAAATGTATGCGAACAACAAGTGGCAAGTGTTCAGTCAAAACGGCCTGATGAAGATGTTGTAGCGTTAAACCGTTGGTTGCGTTTGTACATTAAATAGGACTCACCTTGAAAGGATTCACCCGTGCCGCTTTGCTAACTGCAAAACAAATATAGATATACATACAAATTAACAAATATTTTTTACTTCGCAAGCACAAATTCATTCACAATACATCAATATGAACATGACACTGCATTTCCTAAAGCTATTAAATAAACAAACAAATAAACAAAAAAACAATTCTTAGAGGTCTTAATGACAATTCCAATTGTCTGTGGTGAAGTTCATGTTGATGTGTATTAAGACATGTACTCTAAGCAGATAAGGTCAGCTGATAAGCCATTGTTTACTCACTTGGTTTCAAGACTGGCTTTTCAGGTGACACGGCTCCTTTTGCAAATGGATTCAGACCTACATTGTTGAGAGAAAATATCAGAATAAGAAAATGTAATAAAAACATACATGTACAATGCAGCACAGCATAAGATTAATTTGTATTTCGTGATGTCGGACAGGGGGATTTGCAGGGGTTACGACTCACGCTTCCTGCTTTCTGCAGCCGTCTCCTCCTCCCCCGTCTCCATCTCTCCTTCGTCCTCCATTTCGTCTTCACATTCTTCCTCGTTATTAATGTGTTTCGTGTTGTGCTGGACAGCTGGGCTCCTTCCATTCTGACCATGTCTGTCCAAGACAAAAGTCAATGGATGAGTGCATGAAATTGGCAATAAGTGGTTTGTATACAGTGGGAGAAAAGTGAACATTGTTCTAATATGATAGTTATGACAGTTTGAATACACTTATCATGTACATACAATAAAATGCTGGATATGCATCAAAAGCTTATTTCATGGTCAATTCTATGATGAGGTTGGATATAGAATAGGGATGCACATGAAGAGTTGACTAGCTGTTGTGGAACAGTTGTATACTATCCGTTAGCGGTTAGCAGCTTAAGCACCAAACACTCATAGGCATTGATGATGGAAACGTTGATCCTGAGGCTGTGAACTCCTCTGCAATCAGATCCCTCATTAAGACCATGTTAATTCGACTTTACCCAGAGTTCCACCGGGCGGAGGAGGTATACTCGGGCTCCTCTTCCTGCTCGTCGGGCCCTTCCTCTTCCTGCTGGAGCTGGTTGGCCTTCTCCAGGGCCAGTTCGCTGAGGCGCTGCGCGAGGACCATGCGCTTGGAGCGCGAGGCATAGCGTATGGCCAGCGTCACCACGTTCTGGGTCATCATCTCAGCCAGCTCCACACAGCGGAACTCCCGCTCCAGCTTACAGGACAACTGGAGTCACACGAGCACAGAAGAGGGGAGTAGGAGGAGAATGGACACAATGAACTGTTATTTAAAAATCTGGATTGTCTGAGCAAGCAGCAAGTACTTCAGCACACTGTTATAATATGGTCTCTCTACTCCGTAATGATCCTCCATGACAGTGCTTCTCAAACTATGACATGTCAAGGACCCCCAAATGCACACTTATTAGCCTGCGGACCACCATTTGAAAATATATGCCAAGGACCCCCATAAGAGAAGATTTGTACTGCTCTAGCAGTGATTCTCAACCATTTTAATCCCCAGTTTGACATGCATTAGGCTACGGACCCCCATTTACTGGCATTTCTATCTCTGGGACCCCAAATTATATTGTAAAATCAGTGTTAATTTAACTCTGAGAGTGTACAAATGGAACCAAATGGACCTGTTAGGGTCCATTTGTACACTCTCAGAGTTACAGACCCATAAGGGTCCATTTGGTTCCATTTGTACACTCTCAGAGTTACAGACCCATAAGGTTCCTAAATCTATCATTTAGCTGGGGACCCCCTGGAACTCCCTCAAGGACCCCTGGGGGTCCCCGGACCCCACTTTGAGAACCAAGGCTCTATGATGAGGAATTATATTCAACAGCTATGTACAGTACAGTATGTGCGACATCAGTGTACATCACAATTACATCAACCACTTTGTAATGTGTCCGCCAATAAAGTTTTCCCTCACTCACAGCAAACATCTTCATAAGCAGCTCCTGCTGTTGTTTCTGGGCCTGGCTCTGTCCATCCTCGTTGATCTCATAACCACTGGAGGACAAGAAGCTGTAGTGATTTTGGAAGAGCATCGAACGCCAGTATTGTTCCTGGAGGATGAAGCCAAACACAGAATTGGACTAGAGAAGGAGCACAAACCTCCTCCAGGAGGCATGCCATACCTCCTTCCATCTGTCTGTCTGTCTGTCTGTCCGTCCATCTGTCTGTCTGTGGCATATGATCAGTGTCGTTTTGCCTAAGTTGCACATGCCTAGAAACACCCCTTTGTGTGAAGACAATGTTTTAGAAGTAGTTGTGTGCAGAGAAGGCACGGGTAAAATGTTAGCTCCTGTCGCCTGCAGCCGACAGGAGCTAATTCTAGTGTAGATCCTAGGATAGGATAGGATAGTGGTTCCCAAACTTTTTAACTTGAGACCCAAAAGAGAAATTTCATATCTCTCGGGACCGAAACTAGTTAAGTTTGGGTCCGTTCTACAAGCTGTTTTGAGCTTGTAAAACGGCTATTCAAATTACGTCTTTAACAGTTTTGATTTATTTATGGAAATTCTTTGATTTAAAAAATATATATATTATGAAATAATTTTCCAACATTTTGTATTTATTTACGAAATATGTATTTTGTTGATATTTCTAAATATATATACATATTTTGAATGTACGAAACAACAGAAAAAGGTGACATTTACTCATGACCCATAAAAATGGGTCTCCGATTGGCTAGTTCCACTCCATAGCCTCACATACCCATAGCCTGGAGGGATGGTGGGTCTGATATTATTAATTCACAAACATAACAGTTGTCAATGACCGATTCTATGTTATATGTTCTGCAATTGAGTTCCTTGGCCTGGTGGCAACATGCACAATCAGTGTACTAGTTTAAACAGACAGAGGTACTAGTAAACTGACACGGGTGAAAACGTAACATAACATAATCTTCGCCCTAACGGCGGACATAATTAGAATGTAGAACAGAATTGAAGAGCTGGTTATTAGCTGTCTGAGGTGTATTGGGTGCAGACAGAGCAGGCATTACCTCCATCTGTCCCTTCTCTGTGGTGGTCTGACAAACAGGCAGGTTGAAGGGCAGGATTGCTACAGCGGGTCTGGGCAGGGTAGGGGGGAACCTGGAGCCTTTACACGGGATACACCTGGACAGTCCAGGAGAGACCAGCGTCAGCACAAAAAAACTAAAACACTATGACTTCATTTTAAGAATAAATAACTTCAATTCTAGCCTATTGTTCATACCATAATAGTCCAGATATATCAAATGTCTATGTTTTACATCAAACAGAAATACATACAGATGTTGGCAGCCTAGGACCTGTAATAAGCCAGGTATTCATTGCCTTTCATAGATGCTTTAGGAGAGTCTTACAGAAAACTGCATTAACTGTTAAAAAAAAGGGACCACCCCAACAAATTATATGTGAAGTAATTCATGTTGAATGTCTCTAGGTTTAGGTCTTCCGAACCTCTGAGAAAGGGACAGTACACTGTCATACCTTTTTAATTGTTCATGGTTATCGTAGTCTTTAGAAACAACATCACTTAGGATGCAAAATCCATATTGAAAGAGAAAATTCTGCCTCCAGGAAATAAAAAGGGTTGTGGTTTCCACATTCATTGATATTACACTTATATCAGGCTGCTAATCGAGCCTGAAATTAAGACCATGGGAGAGCAGAGGAACCTTTACCTGAGCTGCTCTGGGTTCTCGTGAGCTCCCACCACCCAGTGGTGATCCGACTTGCCCTTGCAGTGGTCCCTGGTGTTACATACAGGTGTCCACGTGTTTCCCAAGGAGCGGTTTAGCAGCCGCACCACCCCCTCTGAGTCTACGTAACACGGGGTACCTGTAAGATAAGACACAATCAGCTTGTGATCCTAAACTGAAGGAATGACGGATACAAAAAGCACAACTTTTGATCAAGAATTTTGATCAATTGCACGTGCCTTTTATTGGAAATACAGCCATGATTTTCGGAACACAAAAACCAAAGACAGGCCTGGAAAATAAGGAACCATGAGCAAACAATATCCTTTTGCAGATAAAAGTGGCTTTGCATCGATTAAAAATGGTGTGGTTTTATGACACGACACACCTAGCAGATGTGAGAGCAAACCAGCAGCTTTCTCCAGCGCATGTAGGAAATATTTTTTTCCCTACCAGAAAGAGTGGCAGGTGGTCTCCAATCCATAATTTACTTGTAAAAGACTACATTTACCTACATTTAGGCAGGTGTACATTTTGCACCCAGGAACAGGCATTCATCCACTCTAAATAGTACATTAAAATCTCGTCTGTTAACGGTTAATGATCAGTTAATGAGGGCCGTCTATCGGTCAGAATTATTTTTTCTAAATTAGCATTCCTAGAAGCAATGACCCTTCTCATTCATTGTGACCTGCCAAACAGAAGCATGCTGTCCAAATGATAAATAATATACTATATAGAATAGAAATAGAACTAGTTGGCCTGGACCTCAGCCTGACAGCGTGCTGCAGGTTCGAGTCCCGATCCCGACGGCCTTTGCTGAATGTCACTCCCCATCTCTTTCCCCATTTCCTGTCAGACTACAATCCTATCAATAATGGCATAAAAGCCAAATGGTGGATATTTGTCAAACTGACACTCAGCAGTGAAGCCCAACCAGGACAGGTAGGATCTACGTGACAATGGGAGTGGCTCGCCATTGATGATCATCCTCTTTCTTCGTCCCAACTGTAACAGCTGGATCCCCAGGGCCTGTTCCCCATCAAAACCTGTAGCTAAGCACACAAAAGACACAGTGACACAGTTTTATTTGTGCATGTACTGCATACACTGTACATGCGTTTTCCAATGCTACTGGTTATTATAAATTTATTTCCCGTTATGTTTGTAAAGGGCTTCGTAAATCCTGTTTTAAGATAAGTGGTAAAAAAAAAAAAAGGATAACAATTATTAGTGGATTTTGTGAAATGGATTGAATTATTAGCTCTGTGAAGCGTTTATAAATGTAAGTAAGCGTGTATGTAGATACTTGTAAGTGTCTACAACAGGGTTTTCAAGCTTTTTATACCAAGACCCAATATTATGAGGGAATGTTTTTGGCAACCCCACCTGTGTGTGTGTGTGTGTGTGTGTGTGTGTGTGTGTGTGTGTGTGTGTGTGTGTGTGTGTGTGTGTGTGTGTGTGTCTAGTGTCTACCTCGGTGGTAGACCACAAGCAGCTGCTCTCCGAGTCCAGCCATGCAGACCACAGGCCCAGGCAGGCTCCAGAGTTCCTTCTGAACCCCACCGATGGAGAAGAGGCGCAGCATCAAGCCGCTGGTGGCTACGGCGGCCCAGCCCTGGCCCAAACACAGAGCCCTTACATCCTCACCCGCCGGCAGGTCCACCATCCACTCCTTGTTGGTGTCCCATGAGGAGAAGTGGAGGCACTGCAGCTTACTGGGAAGGGACATGAGAGAAAGGGGTTGAGGGATTAAGGTCAGAGAGGCAGTGACCTCCAAGTTTGTTGGCAAAAAACTTGTGACTGGTTCACTTCCACACAGTGTGGGATAATCTGTGTTCGACAGATGAATGAGATGCATTCCCTCTCAATAACTGTAATCATGATTTTGCCCTTGAGCTAGGCACTCAAGGACAGTTCCAAATGGCAGGATAGAGAGGGTGGAAAAAGGCCAACATGAGCCGGACTCAAATCCATGACTAGGCCTGTCACAAATATTACATAATAGCAATTATTTTGCATAATCAGCGTTTTATTTGTTGAAAAATGTATCTACAAATCTACAAACTCAACGTGTGGCAATGCGCTTTTTTTATGTGAAAGTATAAAATTATTAAATGTCAGTCACTTTCTTTGTATATTGAAGTCATTTGTCATATCTGTCGGGTGCAATTTTTGTTTACGACGCCTAAAGGGCTAACACAAATGTATTTGATTTTGATTCAATTTCATTACTTGTCCCCAGGGTCAACACCAAATTAGGTAAGACAGCCTTCAGTTTTAGCACTCTCTCCCTATACATGGAATGAGTTACAAAACACTTTAAATATTGACTGCTTGATTTCATTGGAGCAATTTAGAAATCTGCTAATTAATTTCATTCTTTTTGAATGTACTTGTTTTAATTAAGGTGTCTTATTGTTTTTTTAATACTCTGTTCTTTGCTTGATCTTACAGTACACAACTGTTTTTCATTTCAATATTATGACTCTGTTGTGCTATTTGTAATATCTGTATCATTGAAAATGAGCGTCCTGCCCTGAGAAAATAAAGGTTGACTGAAACAATAAATTAATTTTAATGTTTTTTAAAATGTATTTATTTATAATAATTCATTAACACATTCCATGCCAGACGTTAATCTCATAATGTACTCACCAGTGCCAACATGTTATTTTATTTTTATTATTTTTTTCACGTCGCCATAGACCTTGTTAAAATCCTTAAGATTGAGCTGTGCACTGTTTGTAAACATCGCAGACATCTCACTGATTCTACCCAGCCTGATCTCCAGAGATTACCGTAACATTGCACGGAACGAGTGCACTTCATTCCGTGGATAGCCGCCTCGGAACTCCCGAATTGCGTGCATATGTACGGCGAGTCCCACGGTGGGCGTAACCAGTCGCAACCCGGAAAAACCCGGAAGCCGAGCAGTCCCCACAAAAAAAATTACGATTCTGTGCCTATCGGTACATAACTCAAACGGCGCTGAGTAGGCACAGGCGAACGTCCCACCGTTCAGGACGGCAACTCGGTCGCCTTAGCTCCCTCGGTGGTCCTTCACGGGGTGACAGTTCGCCTGTGACTGCGCGCCTCCGAAATGGTTTTGTCACAAAGGGAGCGCCGTACATATGCACGCAATTCGGGAGTTCCGAGGCGGCTATCCACGGAATGAAGTGCACTCGTTCCGTGCAATGTTACGGTAATCTCTGGAGATCGGGTTGTTCTACCAGTGAAAACCACGTGTCAAACGGAGCTCCATTGTTGTAGTTAGAACGGTTTACGTTAAACAGTGATATGCGAGGAGAAAAAACTACAAGGAGAAAATGGAGTTTCAGTTTCGTCATTAGAACGAGGGCCGACGGGATCGGCAAAACCGGATCCCAAATAATTCAGTTTCCGGTGGTCAAACCGGAAATGGATAAAAAAAATCCGAAAGTGCACTTTTGGTGAAATCTACGCGATTGGCACGTGGCGGCTTTAAATAGGTTCGCGTAGATCTACGCGATTGGCACTCAATGTGTTAATCGTAATCGAGGCAAAAGTTTGAAATAATCATGAGTCATGACACTGACTTGTCATGTGACACGGGTCCTGAGATTGGAACGTGACCCCAGGATGCTCAAGTTCTCTTGTGTTAAAAGAAAATATGGCAGGACTACCTGGCGAGTTCGTCAGTGCTGGGGCAGGCCAACAGCACGGCCTCCTGGGACAGGGCGGCCGTGACATGACCCAGGGAGTTGGTGAGGTGCATGGCGTGGTGCACGGCCGTGTCGTGGAACTCCACGTCGATGGCATTGTCCTGCTCATCGTTGTAGCCACGCACGATGCCCACGGAATTCCACATCTGAGACAAGGAAACCATTTTAGTTGTCATAATCCTCCCTGGTAGCCATATACTGTGTTTTATTGATCCCCAGGGACCAAGAGTTCAAAACTTTTCGTCCCAAATGTTTGATTTTGGGTAGGTAAACAAAAAAAATCACACCCTGTGTGAAGTGGGCGGTGTCTTGCTAGCTAATCACAATACTGAATGGAGTCAACCAATCATTTACAAAAAATAAATACATTTATTGAAACACTCTTTATGATCTTTGAGTTCTTCTTTACTGTTCTCACGAAATGGACAGTATCTAAGTAATATACTAGTGTCACATCACAGTGGTTTTAGATTAGTTTCGTCATATATATCACTAGCCAATCACAGCATGTGTCTTGCTAGCTAATCACAATACTGAATGGAGTCAACCAATCATGTACAAAAGATAAATACATTTATTGAAACACTCTTTATGATGGACGAAACCATAACTTAAAAAAAAAGAAATATGTTTTTTTTTTTAAGTTATGGTTTCTTATATAGGGCTATGCACATGTGTCATGTGACACTGGCCAATCACAGTCCTGAATAGATTGTGATTGGCCAATCACGGTGCAGGGTTAGGCGGGGTACATTTTTGGCCAATCGCAGCGCAGGATAATTGTACAAATTTCCAAACCTCACTTATAGGGGCGGTTTCACCGCCCAAAAATAGCATTGGGATCACTTTGATATCTGATCTGTGATCATAGACTTATCTCAGCAAACATTATATCAATAAAAAATGTAATTTAATTACTTTAGCACCCAAAACTGATAATAGGGATTCAAAGTGTTGAACTCTTGGGGACAGAGGATACAGTATTCTTGGATTTATTCTAGCATATCTTACCATAAAGCGGTGCATGAGGTGAGAAGGAGTAGAGCCTGGCTGGAAAGCCTTCTGTGGCGGCGTGGGCATGGGCCCGTCATAGACGGGACGCAAGGGCACCAGCGGTGCAGCAGGGGCCGCTGTGGCCCCGTCAAGGTCGTTATCGTCCTCCTCGTATTTATCACGACCCAGCTTGATAGAGGCGGTGTCTAAGTGGAAACACAAAGGGAAATTAAGGGTTTACAGTATATAAGTTCATGGAGTAATGGTTAGTTACACCAGCTGGCAAATATCTCTCCTCTGGCTTCCAAAGGGTCACATCATCATCATCATCATCATCATCGCCACCAAGTCTCTGTCCACAAAAAAAAGTCTCTGTCCACAAGGAAAAGTGTCTGGGGCATAACTCGGGGGGCATAACTCAATAGACCAAATGGTCCCAGATTTGGGGTGTGAGCTTCAGTTGACCCCTTGATGGAACGTGCCAAAACGGCAATTGGGAGGGGCTTACGGATCCAGAGAATTAAAAAAAAGGGTGAGGAGGAGGCATAGGCAAATCCTGAGGTCTGAGACAGATGCATCGGTTCTAGGCTTCCCTGGTAGGTCTATCAGACTCCTTGAGTGACAGGCAGGGCTTCGCGAGACGTTTATGCCGGGCTCCGCGTGACGTTCGTGCTGGAGATTGCGTGACGTTTGTGCCGGGCTTCGCACATACTACTACTACAGTATAAGCCACCAAGTCTCTGTCCGAAAAAACTAATGTCTGTCCACAAATCTCTGTCCGAGGCATAACTCGGGGAGCGATAGACCAAATGGTCCCAGATTTTGGGTGTGAGCTTCAGATGACCCATTGAGTGAACGTGCCAAACGGGGCAGACCTTCGTGAGACGTTTGTACCGGGCTTTGTGTGACGTTCGTGCCATATAATCAACATAACAGCGAATGCAAAAGTGACAAAGCAGGGAAGAGGCTATTCATTTGAAGAGGGAAGAGGCCGGCAGCCTCTGGGCGAACTTTAAAATACTGATGCTCATCTTTAAATCACTCGATGGTTTAGGACCTAAAGACCATCTCTGACTTGCTTTTACAAACCTCTGCAGCAGACATCATCAATTAGATTTGACCTGGGTCCAAATTCTCAGAGCAAATACACTTTGGGACATACACACAATCACATCACATCACAACACATCCTGCCATAACAATGTTCCTGTTCCTGTCTTTTTCCACTCAAATTACAGTTATATAAACAAGAAATGATGACGCAGTCATATTAATACCAGGTTGCTCTCTCCAGCGTCCCTGCACAGAACCAAATGGACCCGTGGTCCTGTACCCTTTCGCTCGTGGAGTAACAAATCGCTGTTGGAGGCGGCGCTGTGTGTGTGTGTATGAGGAGTCAAGTCAATAGTTTGTTTGGTGGCAACGACCACTTTTCATTTTTTTTATAGTTTGGTGGCGACGAGTCGACGACCACACTTTTTTTTGTTCTGGGCTGTGATCCCATAGCATGGGAGGACGCCCATCGTTATGAGTATGGGGAAGTCTCGGGGAAGTCTCCCCATTGGCTTAAAGGATTGAAGGACAGCCAATGATGAAAAGGTCGCCAGAAAGTGTTTAGTAGTTGATCAGTCTCTTCCTAGACAACCTGGTAAAAAGTTCCATCTTTGAGGAGCTGAACTTGCACGATTGCACACTATATCATCTGTATTGATTGAAGGGGCTGTAGTGAGGGCATGGCTTCACACGTAAATACATGGCAACGTCCAAACAGCTTCATGTAACACCATGAATCTTGGTGTGCGTCTCAGCAGACATAAGAGCCTAACGCTGCATTATTGGCCCAATCAAACAAAATAGGACCGTCCTGGAGAGCTCAATTCTGGCTAACTATACATTATAACTGACAAATTACATTCAATTACAGTTTCAAGATGCCTGCGGCTTTTAACTGACCTCGTGAGTTCTCATCATCGAGGAACGCCCCTCTGTTCCTCACCCGCCCCGTCGCAGGCATGAGGTCATCGTCGTCGTCGTCGTCCCCTGCAACAGGTTTCTTGGCGGGGGAGTGGGTGTCGCTCAACCCTTCATCCATAAGTCTGTCATCATCTTCATCGAACATATCATCAAAGTCGTTCGCCTCTTTTTTGGCTGGAGCCTGATGAATGTCCAGTGGAACATTACAACTTACCATGCTTGACAAAGTAACAGTTTTTACCGCATGCGAAAAGACGCACGAATCGAACTGGGTTCGATTGAGAAGAAGAAAAAACGCACCGCCGCAGCCACTTGCCACACGGCAAATTCGGAGCCGGTGTGCATGAGGTCATAGAGAACCATGTGTTCATTTAAAAAATTATATTGTCCGTTTTTCCGTGCGAAAAATCGCACCCTGTCTGCAAAGGCCTTTACTTTGTTGATTTTTTAAATAATCAATTGAGATATTTTCTTCAATGCATTTCTCAATGTGTAAGAGAAATGAAGTCAAATAAACCCTCTTTCTCACCCTCTGAAAATTGAAGACATTACATAAATGCATACTGTAGGTGAATTCTGTAATTAAATAAGTTTACAGGAACTATCAAGAAAATATCAACTTTTGGTCAATAAAAACTGTGATACCACGTTTACTTCTAGTACTACCAGCACAGTAAAATGTGTTGATTTATCCATTTTGTACACATATCCAATCAAGTGTACAAATGGAACCAAATAGCTCCTTCCGGCCCATTTGGTTTAATTTGTACACTCAATGAATCAAATTCTGAGGATTTTATAGTGTAACAAAGTGTGTGCCAATAATTCAAACAATTGACTATTTATTGATCATTTAATAATTATTATAGATATAATAATGGAATGTACCTTAGTGGTCTTTGTGCTAGAGTTCACTGCTGATGAGGAGAAGCCTTCCAGCATCCCCAGACATCCTTGACTGTCTGTATATGCCAGCTGACTGCCTGAGGGATGCCAGGCCACACCACACACTGTGTATCCCTTCTCATGCTTCTGCCTGGAATAGAGAGCAGAAAATCATCTTTAAAGGGATTGTTGGCAACATTAAGCCTAAATTTGAAAAATATCTCTCTCTATATATATTTTGCATTTTTTCCCCTCTATCAGCCACTATATAATGATGCTGGGGTGTTTTCCTGCATTGAACACAGTCCTCTTTCTGAAATCGTATTTTCCCTACTGTTTATGTTTGTCTCTGGCCGTAAATTAACGCACGCATGTGCGCATCCGTGCGCGTCCGTGTCTGTGTGAACTTTTTACTTTCGGTTTTAAAACGCTCTCAAACTTCGTTTTTGAGGCACATAATTTACTTTTCAGATAGCGTTTGGATAGAATTTAGTTGTTTAACTTCATATATGTAGTCAATTTGTCATGAAAGAGCCTATTTAAAAATAAAAATTCAGAGAACCGGCAGGGGCGGGCAGTTCCGCGAATTGTATCCGAATAAAGCAACCTATATTCGGCATGGCCAGTTTAGAAGTCCCCTTAACTCTATGGAAGTCCTCCCTGCGTCACCCCCTGGTGGTCGGGGAAACGAACTGCTGGAGTTTTTTTCTTTGTTTATGTCTGAATCGCCTACAATCCCTTTAATATTCCTCACTAGGACTGTCACGATTACGAATTTAAGTTGACGATGAATTATCACTCAAATAATTGCGATTACCGATTTAATTGTGTTTCTGTCGTTGACAATTAATTGAACATTATGAATAAAAATTACATTTCTGTTTGGCTTTTAGCTTTCGTAAACAAAAGTTGCACAGGGCAGATATTACAAATAACACATATTTAATTACTTTATACTTAAAAATAAACATTGATATGGAAATAGACGATCTATAAGCTCAAAATGCGTCGCATCGCGATGCGTTTTGAGCTTATAGATCTGCTATTTCAACTATTTTTGGAAAATATGACATCTTTTAACATGGAATTGATTATGACGATTATGCAAAAATAATTGCGATTATATAAAATAATTGCGATTAGACGATTATGTAATATCGTATATATTATTCCTCACACAATAAAATCTTCAGAGTTAATTTAACTCTTGAGAGTACAAATGTGGGTCCCTTTGGTTACATTTGTACACCCACAGAGTTAAGGTTCTTTGTGTGATTAATTTGCATTAATGCAAACTGTTGTTTATCTACATCCCCACAGAAGGTGAATATCACGCAGCGATAAAGCAACACAAAATTCTTACTCGGAACGAGGTTGATTTCTCACCACGAATAAAGGCATCAACCTGTATGAATGAGGCACCAACTATACCGTAGTTTTGAAGCAACATACTCGCCAGAGATGTTCGCATCGTTTATTAGTCACACTTGCCGTCTGTAACGACCTTTAAAAACGTATAAATTAACACTGAAGATTTTAAATGGCAGCACCTCAGGGTATCTAGTATGTTCTTCAGTTCAGTCCCTTTCACAGGCCCTGATTGCTTTTTAAATCTTCATAATAAAGCACGGTTGACTGAGCACACTTATTATTATTTTATTTTTTTAACCAGCCCTGCCTCCTGCTGCTTACACAATTACACACATTCAAGCTCAAATTTACCATTATCTCTCTCTTGTGTGAAGTGCGGATGCAGTGCCTGGCTAAAGGGCACATCAATGACAGGGCAGGATCACTGTTCATTTGCAATCAACACCCTATTTTGCTCAAAGGCTCCGTGTATTTGAAATGGTGGCCATCCAGTCACGAACCCACTTTGTTCAGAGGTTGGATCAAAGAAAATTTGACTGCCATGGTCTCTGAATGAACCCTGCTGGCAGTGATTAGAAGGAGCAAAAGGATTTCCCTCAAGCAGGCTATTGTTGCTGTTGTGACTGAAGTCTACTGTTCATTATTACTTCTCTGAATTTATCAGAACACTAAAGAGACAAGAATGTAAGGGTAGAGGGGAGTGATGGCATGAACAAAGGTCGAACCCATGAGTTACTGTATGTGTTCGTCACATCATCTGGTTTAACCAAGGGACGGAAGGCTAGAACATCTCACTGTCGTATACACACACACTTCTTTGACTACACGGTCGCATACACACAATTATTTGACTACACTGCCATATACACACACTTCTCCCTCCTAGCTTAGTTTAAGTATACATCACTACTTTACTGTACCTTTCCACACACAGCTTGCTGTCCACGTCCCACACCGTCAACAGACCACCGACACAGCCAGCAGCCAGGAAACGACCACAGGGTGACCAGACAACTACGTTAATGGGCTGAGAGAGAGAGAGAAAAGGTTAATGAAAGAGTGACTGATATACAGAGATTTCAAACAAACCACTGCCAAACACAAAGCTATGCTTAAACCGGTGATCCTAGATCCTAGAGTGTACCACGACCTCAAGTGGTCACAGACTACATAAGTTCAGAATCAACTCACTCCCGCTTACCCAAAGTAGGGTTTGAACCCGACTCCGACCTGTCACTCCTCACCCACTTATACAAATTACAAATTACTAGAGGTGTACCTCTTTATTTATTTCTTTATTAGTTAAAGGTAGGGTAAGTGATATTTTTGGGTTAAAACAAAATGTTTTTTTTTAAGGTTAAAGCACTATATTCTGATAGTAATCATTGCTATAGAGTGTTTGTTCAGTAACAGGAGTCTACCCGTTTCTCCAGCTCTTAATAATAAAAAAATAAATAAAAAAAATAAATAAAAAATACATTTTTTGGTAGGTGTCAAAATCTCAGCCAATCAGGAGAAAGTACCCATTTTTAAGCTTCATTTTTATAGTGTTCCAGTTCTAATTTTGCCTGCTCATTTCTTATTGTCATCACTTCCAATTTCACTTGTTTAATCTATATCCTGATTGAGTTCTCTATCCTGATTGGATACAATTGGAAATGAAACTGAAACTGAAACGAAAATGCATTTTCTGTTTTATGAAGAGCTGGAGAGACATGGAGACTCCTTATATGGACAGGACACTCTATAGTAACGAGCACTATCAGAACATAGACCCATTTTGCAATTATTTGAATAATTGCAAATCACTTACCCTACCTTTAATTCACCAGTTTATTCAGGAAACCACTTTGTAACTGGCTTTGAAAAACACTGGATGAATAAATGTCATAACTATTGTCATTATGATGAGTACAGTTTAGTCATTATTAGTGGCTCAAACTGTTGGCCCTTCTACACAAGAAAAGGTTCTTTGGGGCATGAATGACTAATTCAACAACAGATGAAAGGAAAATGGAAAACAGGAGTTCAGCTAAACTGGGGGCAATTAAAGAACAAGTGACTGATGGAAAACTACAGTTAAACACTGTAAAGGATGACCATCTATTAGCAAATAGAACTCCAGAATGATAGTTCAATCTGTGTTTCAAACAAGCGCCGACGGACCAAGTTCAACATTTCCATTTGGTTAATGATGCTGCTATGCCATGCTTCATAGCGATGTGGGTGACTGAGTTTATGACGGATCAACTATAATTACACTTTAGACCATTACATACTGTACATCATTAGAGTTAACACAGCATTGTTTCCAGGTGATAAACTCAATAATGCCATTAAACTAACAAGATTTGGACTCCCTCTTACAGTGAGCAAACTCTTCCCGTTAGACGGACGACCCCCCCCCCCCTTTTTGTACATATAGCATTATCATTATTTCCCCCCCCCCTGTTTGTACATAGTGTTATCTTTTTCTGTATTTTTGTATTGATATTTGAACTGTGGAGCCACTATATATGACTATGAATTGAATACCAAGGACCTCATTGGAAACAAGACCGCAAGGACTTTTTTGAACAGACCTTTTGGACAAAGTATTTTAAATGTAACTGTGCTGTTTAATTTTTTTTTGCCTAATAAAATATTCAATCAATCAATCTGAAGAATGAGTTTTTTTTTCTTAAAATTGAAGCTAACCTCTACAGTTTAACCATGCCACTCTGATTCTTCCAATCTGAGCTGCTTGAATAAGACGTAATATTATATGTTAATACAATATAACACACAATGGACATAAAACGTAGGGATAGTAGCTTTAATGTCTGAAATATGACCTAAACATGTTTACTCTACTTAAAAGTTTGGCTCACTGCATTTGTGTTAACAGTAAAAGTTGAATTGCTGTGTGTCATTTAGCCTCACCTGTGTGACCAGGTCATCAGACAGTGTGCTGACAAGGTCCCAAGAATCCCTCTGATATAAGTGCACCTTAGTGTCCACAGGAACTGCTAGAAGCTGTGTATACATAATGCACAAAATGGAACAATCTCACATTGCTCTCATGTATAAACTGTATTTTGTGGTGCATTGTAGATTCATAATATGACCTCATTAAGAATTAATAAGACTACTGTTTCCAAATCCTCTTAATAAACACAAGAGAGTCCGTCACCGACCTTGCCGTTCCTGGGTTGCCAGGCCAGTCGACACAGGGCCTTGGCGTTGCTGACGTCAGTGGATTTATGCAGTACAGGCCAACTGATGACCTGAGTCTGTAAGACACACACAAATGCTTGCTACTGAATGTCAGGCTGGAGAGATGGAGCCAACACATACAGTAAGTAAGTGACTGACTGACTGAATTGGAAATCAGAGAAAAGAAAGAAAGTTTGACAAGAAAAAAAGCAAATCAATTAAAGATATCGACGTTAGAAAGAAACAATAGAAAAAACAAACAGCAATCAACGAAAGAAGATGTGATTGAATGAGACCAACCTGTTCCTCAATGTTCCACACCACTACAGAGCCATCACAGCTAGCTGAGGCCTGATGGAGGAGAGAACACAGAACTTCATGTCTTATGTGATTTAATAAGAACATTTTTTTTTATTTATTTTTATTTACCGGTAACCTTTATTTAACCAGTAAAATCACATTGAGACCATTGTCTCTTTTACGAGTGTGCACTGGCCAAGAGAAGAGGCAAATAAATGTTACAAAGAGGGGCTCGCAACTCCCTTTTTTTAATGCTCCAAAGGTTATTTATTTATTTATAACAGCAGATAATATACAACGTTTCGACCCCGTGAGAATCCTTTTTCAAGTAAATACTTGAAAAAGACAGTGAGAATACTTTTTCAAGTATATACTTGAAAAAAAACGGAAGGGTCGAAGCGTTGTACTATATATATATATATATATATATCCACTAGAGGGCAGTTAAGAGTCAAACGTTTTCTGACAACACTCATGGTGATGGTCACTACCATCCAACTCGTATTTAAAAGCTCCTCTCCTCTCCTCTCTCTGCCCCCCCCCCCCCCCTTTTTTTCCTTCCTGAGAACGAGTGGAGCTTAGCTTGCACAAAAACAAATTTCACCCACTTCTTTACACTTCTAAAACTATGATGCGTTAATAAAATTGATTCTTGTGGTCACACTGTCAATATTAACAAATCAGTCATGTGCTTCAATGTACCTGGCCTTAATTTTCACAGAATCAAAATGCTTTTTGTTGTTCTTGGTGAATACAGTGAATCTTATGGAGAAAGATTGATACCCACCAGGAAGTCATCCTTGGGGTCAAAGGCCACACTGAGGACCGGTGCATCATGGCCCCGCAGTGTCTTCTGTTGACTGCTGTCTGACACCTCCACCACCTTCACCATGAAATCACTGAGGATATGGAAGGAAATAGTGAGAGATTTTCAAATGAAGTTTTTGTGGCTGGTGTGTAGTTGTGTGTATTTGCACACATGCCTAGATTGCCTACAGTGAGCAGCAAAACGATGGAAAGGGCATGTTACTCCGAAATGAACACGCAAATTGATGAATCGAAGCACAGGAGAAACATAATAATCATTATTTCCTTGAAGATCC
>NC_137603.1:17177781-17485600 GCF_963280865.1 Gymnoscopelus braueri | reverse complement strand
ATCCACTTTTTAACACTCTCTGGCCTCCCAGTTCTGGGCATGTCATAATAGGTGAGCAAAATGTCCAATATACAAGCTCGCAACGTGTTGCGAACTTACTCTGGCATTGAAATAGTAAAAAACTAAAGAACAATACTCCTGGCTCTGTAAGACAAGGCTGCAATACCTGGAGCCGGCAGCGACTCTTGTGCCAGTGCTGTTGAACGTGACGTGGGTGACGTTGGTGGTGAAGCGCGTCAGAATGCCGTCTGGATCACCGTCAGGAAACGTGTGGCTCTGCACTGTGTTGTTGGAGCCCGCGGTCACCAGCTTGCCCTTCTGTAGAGTGAACCAAAAGATATAGAAGAGAGTTAAGGTAAGGAGAACAGGAGTCAGAGCCAGTGTCTCTGGACTGTGATCCAGGCATGCAAACAGCCCCGAGGTGAAAAAGGTGACAACATGTTGTTTTCTTTCGGGTCAGGTGTCACACAATTGCCCTATTTGGGTTCAAAAAGGTGACTGTAGCTGAAAAGTGACACTTTTGCATGTCTGCTGTGATCCCAGAACAATCATGTAAGGCAAATGTTTGAGTACCAGATGGGAGGGTGGATGGAGCCATTTTAAATACACTAGAGCAGCGGTTCTCAAACTTTTTCATATCAAGGACCCCCAAATTGACACTTATTAGCCTGCGGACGCCCATTTGAAAAGATATGCCAGGGGCGTCCCATAAGAGAAGATTTTTACGGCTCTAGCAGTGATTGTCAACCATTTTAATTTCAAGGACCCCCAGTTTGACATGCATTGGGCTACGGACCCCCATTTAATGGCATTTCTATCTTTGGGACTCCAATTTAAAAAGTAAAATCAATGTTAATTTAACTCTGAGAGTGTACAAATGGAACCAAATGGACCCGTTACGGTCCATTTGGTTCCATTTGTACACTCTCAGAGTTACAGACCCATAAGGGTCCATTTGGTTCATAAAATCATTTTGCTGGGGACCCCCTGGAACTCCCTCAAGGACCCCTGGGGGTCCCCAGACCCCACTTTGAGAACCAAGGCACTAGAGGTTCGTGCCGATCCGACAGATATGTCCATATATGGAGATCTGTGTATCTGTCAGTTTAGTACCTTGTCCCTTTTATGCCAATATATGGCATAAATATATCCCTGATGTCATCAGTATAAGCCCATATATGGGCATGCCCCCATATATGGAGCTGACTGAGTTGTTTGCACCCGATGCCATGACGACACATTGAGGTTAGACAACACACTCCATATTTGGGCGTAGCTGCATTGGGAACTCCTTAAATCCTTATTATTGCTGAGTCATACTGACGTGACGACGTGGTCCGCCCGCCGGAGGCCGGCCCTTCCTTAAGCCAATTTTGATATAGGATTCAGACTAGGCGTTATTAGAATGAGCACAGGAAGACATGGTGTTACGTTCCACGTAGTTTGTTTTGTTGTCTGGGATTCCTGTGTGTTCCTCCCCTGTCTCTCCTTCCCTCTATCATTCACTACAGGTCTGAAGTCACCAACCCATCATTAGAGTAGTTACTGTAGGTAGGCAGTCTTTTGTTTTGTACTAGTTACAATTTAGTTAGGTAGTTAAGCTGTCTTTTGTTCCCTAGCTGTTTTGTTTGTTATTTTGGCAACACCCGAGTCCCCTGGTAGTGGCTTACTTTTGTTATGGTTAACCTTGTGCCCTGTGCATATTGAAATTTACATATTGTAAATAACTTGCTTGAAGAGTAAAAGCACACAGCACCTTTTGCTCAAACCCTTGTGTGGCCTCCATTATTTGCACTACCTATGCTCATCAACCTGTTTACCATCATTGTGTTACAACTCCAAACCTAGACCCTAAAGGGTTTCGTAACACATGGAAAAGTGGCTTTGAGGAAAATGTTAAATCGCCATTTTGTCCAGTAGTTTATTGGTACTAGTTATTTGTGGGGTTTTAACGAGTACTACATCATAACTGTCACTGGAGATCATGGCTCTGTGTCATTTGCGATGAAGCTTCCTAGAGAAGTAGCATTATGTTTTAGGAAATATGGCTGCTTGGGAGCTCATAGGATACATTGGATATCCCATAATGATACAGTATACGTCGATGCCAGCGACTCTTACATCTGGTTATTATTTTAATAGCTTATTTAATATTTATTAATTGTAACTTCATCAGCTTCTTTTTCTAGATAAAATCAAAGTAAAAGCTCCAAAACATCATCCATTGTTACATTTTTCATGGCATGTGACGTATCCATTGGAGGCAGTCAGATCTGCTGCACAAGAGGCTTGATTTGTGCAGACAGTGCATGAGCTACTTGATTACCATGGAAACCAGAGGCTGAGGCAAATTGTACAGTAGTCACATGATGCTACGTTTCTAGGTTGTCTCTTCATGTAACATTTTTGGACAAAAGATGATAAGGAATGTTCCCAACTAGGTGTCTAGGTGAAAGGCTGTATCCTTGCTAATGAGATCGGGGCCATGAAGACAACCTCAGTGTATTAGTAAAATCCTGCACCATAGCAATAATAACAACCATGTACATACACCCTCCTCCTAACCAACCTACCTTCAGGGCCACAGAGTAGGCCTTGTCCCCAACGTTGATGGACTTGGGGTCGTCATCATCCAGACCCTCCCAGATACGGACATCTCCATCACTTCCACAGGTCACTATGAACCTGAGAAAAATGTGCCCATGGTCAGCGGTTGGATATTTATGTGCATAACTGTAGGTTATCCCAGGTTTCCATAAGGTGGCATAACTCCAACATGAATTGAAAAACACAATTCCATCTTCTTCTAAGCACATTTAAAAGTATAATCTTATCTTAAAGAAGGGCAGAAAAGCTGAGAAATCGTTTTTAAAAGAAATCACTGAAGTGGTAGTGACTGTGTGAGCACTACTGTACGTTACATCAAGCACCAACTCTGACAAAATCCCTTAAGACCGGTAAGGCATCCGTGTCATTTTATGATTTCTTTGGCTATTCAAAAATAGCAGATATACAAGCTCTATGAGCTTGTATATTTTTGAAAAATCTTGAAAATGTGTGCAAATCTTTACAAATGTGTCAGTTTTCTGAAAAAAAAACGTATGTTGCTGTATCAATGGTTCTCAAACTTTTTCTTGTCAAGGACCCCCAAAATTATATGCATTTGGCCGCCGACCGGGACCCCCAAGAAGCAAAGATTTTAAAAAGATTTGCACAAATGTTCACGATTTTTAAAAAATACCGATCTACAAGCTCATAGCGCGGCACTCAGTGCCGCGCTATGAGCTTGTAGATCTGCTATTTTTTAATAGCCAAAGTATAAAAATAATGGTTATAGCTCAAATCTTAAATGACACAGATGTGTTCCCGGATTGAATGGGTTAAACAATGCAATTAACCCCAAACTGCTGGAGCACCAGTGCTGTCTGACCTCTCATGAAATACACGTGTATTTGGCTAGTTGACTAGACATGTGACAAAGTTATTACATTTACCTTTTTTCGTAAATAATACCATAATTCCTATGACAACACACAAGGGTCATGTCTTCAGTTGTGTACTGTGGTGAGGATGCGGTTTTGTTTTATATGGATATGGGTTATAAATGTAGACATACTTCCCGCTGTCATCAAAACAGACATCGGTGTGTCCCTCTGAATGGCCATAACGCATGGGCTTTCTTTCACATGGCATTCTGACAGAAAGGACCTGACTGTAGATGACAAAGAGTACAGAACATGAATCACGTACATTACTATCAGAGATTTTTTATCACTAATTGCTAGCAATTTGCTTTGACAACATGACAACATGCATGACAATGAATGCAGACTACTGACAAATGACTTTATGTGCAATGACACGACATGAGATTAGAATGGATTGTGTTTATTCACAACGTTGCTCCTTTCGGAACGCAGTTCTTTTGTATTTGGGACGACATGCCAAACAAAAAGGCAGTGGTGGAAAAAGTACCCACATTTTTTACTAAAAGGTAGGGTAAGTGATTTACTTTGGTTAAAATATGTGTTAAATAGCTCTATATTGTGATAGTACTCATTGCTATAGAGTGTTTGTTCAGTAAAAGGAGTGTCCCATGTCTCTCCAGTTCTTTATTAAACAGAAAATGCATTTTCAGTGCTCTCTCTTGATTGGCTTAAATGTTGTCACCAACCAAAACATGTACTATATTCTACTAGTTTACTAAAGAGCTGGAGAGACCCCTGTGACCGAACAAACGCTCTGTAGCAATGATTACTATCAGAATATAGTACTTTAACCTTTTGAACAAAACAAAAGAAAATACCCAAAAATATCACTTACCCTACCTTTAAGTAAAAGTATCAATACTGCAATGTAGAAATACTCTGTCACAAGTAAAAGTCCAGAATTCAAATTTTTACTTTGAGTAAAAGTACAAAAGTATTGGTATCAAAATGTACTTAAAAGTACCAAAAGTAGAAAGTACTCATTATGCAGAATGTCCCATTTCACAAGTTTTCAAATGCATATTATGTGTATGAAATCTTTTGAAAATAGCAGATCTGCGAGCTCATTGTGAGCTTGTAGATCTGCTATTTTCAAATGGCCAAAATGTATATAGGTTAATGTATGTTTTGTAATAATAATACAAATCTACTAAGTAACTAGTAACTAAAGTTCAAATAATTGTAGTGGAGTAAAAGAATAATATTTGCCTCTGAGATGTAGTAGAGTAGAAGTAAAAGTACAGAAAATTGGAAATACACCAGTAAAGTAAAAAATACCTCAAAATTGTACTCAAGTACAGTACTTGAGTAAATGTACTTAGTTACTTTACACCACTGCAAAAAGGTACATTGGGTTCCGAAAGGGGCTATTCACAACATAAGAAAGTACCCCGTTACTGATTAGCCACAAGAGAGCATCTAGTTCTCTACCAAACAATGCAAAAATAATTGGACCATTACAACAATCTGGCTCGTAATTCAATAACAATATACACCTCAACCAAACGTTTAGCGTAAAACAAGTTCTTAACTGATCTTATATAATTATAACGTTGCAAGTATCTCATTTATATAGACTTACGGTACAATTAAGCACGTTTTAGGAATAGTTTCGGTGTTAGATCAGCCTGCTAGATGTCCCGCGTCCTGTCACTTGAAAACAAGGAACCGTGGCCGTACGTGAGAACTCCCGCCAGCAAAGTCACGACGTCATGACGCATTAAAGTCAACGCCCCTCCAAGTGACAACCTTCCGACGCAGCATAAAGAAAGGGTCCAAGGAACTTGGAAGAAGACAAGTACTCAGATTACTTAAGTAAAAGTAGCAATACCATAATGTGGAAATTACTCTGTTACATTACAAGTAAAAGGCCTGGACTTTAGTAAAAGTACAAAAGTATTGGCATCAAAATATACGTAAAGTACCAAAAGTTAAAGTACTAAAATGTTTGAAAATAGCAGCTCACAATGCCTGCATCATTGTGAGCTTGTAGATTGGCTATTTTCAAATAGCCTATGTATAAAATAGGGCTAAAGTGGTTCATGTATGTTTTAGCATATTGATTAATATCTGCAAAGTAACTAGTAACTCGTTTTCAAATCATTCTAGTGGAGTAAAAGTACAATATTTGCCTTTTGATGTAGTGGTAGTGGCGTAGAAGTAAAAGTACTGAACATTTTAGATACTCCAGTGAAGTAAAAATATCTCAAAATTGTACTTAAGTTAAAGTACAGTACTTGAGTAAATGTACTTTAGTTACTTTACACCACTGTTGCCAAATGATCCTGGCATTACAACACGCAATTTAGCCAGTTTATTGGTATAATGTACAATGGCAATTCCATGCCTACACCTCAAAAAGGGGACAAAGTATAATTCAGATTTTCAGATAAATAAGGCAACGTTATAATGTTTTGCAATGCAATCAAATATAAATAAAGCGTATTTGGTTTGTATTAAGACATTGTGTAAAATATGCTGAAATTGCTATTCTATGCTCCTCAGGCATTCTTTTGAAGGAGCTCTGCTGGAAAAAAAAGAGCTTAAATGGGATGTGATTTTTGTATGTGTTTAGCTCTCTATATTATGATATAGTAATCATTGCAAACAGAACATTGGTGGGATACCTATTTCTCCCAATCAGGAGAGACTCGTGCAGGATTCAGGATAAACAAGTGCAATTGGAAGTGATGGAAATTGAAGCCGGGAAAATATAGAGAATACAGAGAATTATTTATCAAAAAAACATTTTTGATTTAACCAAAAAAGGCCTAGAGGTTACTGTAAGGGTCAAGCCAACTATGCTTCAAACATGATCAGTAAAATCTTAAAATCAACTGTAAATCCACTGTAGAGTCTACGTATGTCTATGCTTCTTTCTATCCAACGGAGACTGGATCCATCAAATGACTTTTCACTGGTCCCATTTGGGAGTTATCTCACAGGATAATTTGATTAGCATAGCACATAGCAGGAAATACATTGCTACCAGACAGCTGTGTTCCTACATATTACATCAATGAAATCTAATAGTCCACATTCTACAAGAGCAAGCTGTGTGGGCGTGTGTGCGTGTGTGTGTGTGCGTGTGTGTGTGTGCGTGCGCGTGTGTTTGTGCGTGTGTTTGTGCGTGCGCGCGTGTGTGTGTGTGTGTGTGTGTGTGTGTGTGTGTGTGTGTGTGTGTGTGTGTTTGTGCGTGCGCGTGCGCGTGCGTGCGTGTGTGTGTGTGTGTGTGTGTGTGTGTGTGTGTGTGTGTGTGTGTGTGTGTGTGTGTGTGTGTGTGCGACTGTGCGTGCGTGCGTGTGTGTGGATGGGATGTCTCTGCATTCCCACTGAGGTACCTGTGGGATTGTAGAATGGGAAAAAATGCATGTCTCGGTAATAAGCTATTTATGAGTTAGTGCGGTGGGCCTTTGCCAAAGCTCATGGCATAAAAAAGCTAATCCATTCCTCAGTTTTGGATTTCAGTTTTGGATTTCAAATGTATTGTATAGGCCTATACTATAGTATATATCAAATATAGCATACTGGTTGATACAGGCCTATTTGATATGCTACTTAAGCAATGGCTAATATGGATCATACAAGACATCATTAATATTTCATATCCATGTGGTCCGGTGGAATCAATATGTGTGGCTCCTTGCGCCGTCCATTGACCCAGACTGTAGGCTACATTGACGAGCATGGTGTCACATCGACCAGACTGTACAAAGATGAGGATGGTGTCTCAGTGAAAGGGATGAAGCCTAGATGGCCATACAATAAACTCAAACCACCAGTCATTGGATGAAGACAGATTTTAGTGAAATGTGAGGATATTATTAATAATTTGAGATGTTTTGTGAGTCACGGCTATGATATGTCCATTTTCAGAAGCATGAATAAGTTAGTTTTGATACATGATACTTGTGCAGTAGTGAAGATAAAAATAATCCACAAATATGTAAGATTACTGTAAGTCAGTCTGTGTAAGGGTACAGACTAAACACTTAAATAGAAGTATTTTAGTCTAATAGTGAATATAGACGGTGTTGCACACATACTGTAGAACAAATGTACTATAAGGGCAAAGCAAGAGCTGATGTTGTTTTACCCAACCATTCAGGGACATGGAGGATGAATTACAAATGAATCTGAATGCCACCCCATTGAGAGGGAAATTGACATTTTTGATGTTCTTATCTCCCCAGTCCCCATTCTCTGTGCTTTTCTGTGTCACAACCCTGTCTGATAAAACAATCTGCAGCCAGTGAACAGCCACGAATAAGCATGACTTCTGATTCACCATTAAGTGTGTCCAATAATGTGCAAAGTGCCTAGAGAAGATAGCATGGTTCTGACGGTAAGCAATGAAAAACTGTCATGCTACAGAAGCAGTGTAAATGACATTTATTGGTCTGACATTTAATATGATGAAATACAATAAGGTGCCTACCCAGTTGTGAAATCACATCGAAGGACTTTGTATGTTTCAGTATTACAGCACTTAATATAGTATAGCGACAAAATATTATACTTAATGCCCTGCAACCTGAATGGGGTGAAGATTTCAAGCACACTGGGCTTACATGGGCCATCACAATTGTCATCAATTGTAAGATTTTATCATTTCGTAAACATTAGGGGGTCCAAGCGGCTCCCCTGGTTAAAGCATGTGAGCATTGGCCCCAGCATGTAAACAATATCCAAAAAGCAATGCTTTTTGTTTAAAAGAAAGCTGTAAAAAATCCACTGAGTCTTTAATATCATACTAAGTGATGCTTTCAGTCAGTATCAGATGAAGTAAACTATTAAATGGTATGTCAAGTGAGTGGTTCTAAACATTAGGAGACAGATATAGCTATACATACATACATACATACATACATACATACAGACGTATCTTTGATCGGTGCACTTGTCCTGCCATCTTGTGGCCATAATGAAAAAAGGCACCCACCTCAGATCAGTTTAGTTGAGTGAGTTACCAAAGCAGCTCACCTGTGTCTAAAATAGGAGAATGAGGTGAATGGTGAAGCATGCAATATTTCATGTAAATGTTTTCAACAGAACAGGTTTACACCAGATACGTGCAGCAAGTCTTGCCAAACTCTCTCTTTCTCTCTCCTTCTCTCTTGATATAAGGTGATATCAGACAACTAAAATTACCTGCTCTTAACAGCCATGTCTCCTGTATCTTCATCTAAACTTTCCCACAAGGAAACAAATGTGTTCAAATTATTCATATGTACTCTGCAACTGTTCACGCTCACTCCATGTTCAAAGTCAATAGAGGGAGATATCGTCCGTCAGCAGTATTGCACATCATGTTCAGTTATGCAGTCCAGCTGACAAGTCAAAGCCCTGGGAAGTCCCATGGCTGTTTTCGCTACATTGCTAAGTGCTTGTGTATCTTTTGGTTTGAATGGGGGTTGGTAAGGTGAGCTAACGGGTAAAGAGATGATTCTAAAATCCAAAGACCACAGATTCAATCCCTGCACCAGCTGGGTGTCTTGCGACAAGTTACGAGCAAGACACTTCGCTCTGAAACGCCTTCCCATCGCCACGGTGCGACCTCTGTCCCCCAAGACCATGTTACACAGCACAGGCCCCATTGCACTTGATGTGGTACTGTCGGAGGTAGTCCCTGAGTTGAGGCGGTAGCAAAAGGCACTCGATGCCCTGATAGGTTGTGCAGCTACAGATGACAGCCCTGCACAGGTGCTGCAGTGAGAAAGGGAAGTTCCTGGGCAGCGGCCGTGAGAGGAGGGGCTCAAAGAACAAGCAGGTGGCCGGGTCACTGTAGTGCCTGAGCAGCCCCGTGACACTGGGATCCCGGTACATGCACGGGTCACGTCCATCGAAGCTGAACCGCTTGCCGTTCTGCTCGATGCGCGCGTGCAGCGAGCGGCTGTAGCGGCGGAAGCTGACGGAGAAGAGGAACTCGTCCTGGGCAGAGTCCCGCAGCAGGAAGGTGCCCTCTGGCTGCCCCTCGAGCAGCTCCTCTGCCTCATAGCGGTTCAACACACCCCAGTAGCACGAACTGTTGTTGATCTGAAGGAGATCTGGGACCAGGATGTAATCGGTGTGACCGCAGGCATCCTCTTCCCCCGCGTGGGCACACGATGGGGCCCAGTCGTCCAGACTGCCGCTTCCCGGCCCAGGGGAGCAGCTGATGTCCTCCCAGGAGAGGGGGCGGGTCGGAGGTGGGGAGGAAGAGAACGCCGGCACAGGGTTTTTGCCGTGCGCTTCCGAACTGCTGATGGCACTCGGGTGGGTGGCGTGCTTTTTAATAAGGTGCCAACAGTGGGCCAGTTCAGACTTGGACGAGAAGGGGCACTTGTCCTGCATCAGCTCAGAGACGTGGATCTTGCGCTTGGACCAGAGGAGCACAGAGAAGGGCCGTGAAGCGCCCTGCGGGTGGTGGTGGTGATGGTGATGGTGGTGATGGTGGGAGCGGAGGGGCAAACACTGGCCCATAGCATCTTGGAACTTCTGCCGTAGCGAGCGGCGAGACAGGGCTTTCCGGCACACGCCGTCGGCATCGGCATCACCCAGAGTGCTGGTGCTGCAGCTGCACTTCCTGTCCCTGCGGCGCCGCGGACAGGACGCGGAGCGCACGCCCAGCTCCTCTACACCCAGCTCCGCCTCCAAGCCCCCGAGACCCGTCTCGTTCCGGGAGCTCCGGGAGCGCTTCTTCCGTCGCCAGACGTAGCTGTCGGCACTCCAGCTCCTGAGTCCACATTTGGGACGGGTGTCTGAGCCCCGGGATTTCTTCTCTGACATAGTTTTCTCCTCCTCTTCTCCTTATTCTGTGGTACATAAAAGGAAGCAATGCTAAATCATTAGCACAGTATGTGAGTAGAGTAGAGTACAGTATGTGTCACAGAGTACAGTATGTGTCATAATGAGTATATTTTACTGTCTGAAGTTACAGCAGCTCAGATTAAGTGTAACAGCAACAAGCAGACTGTAAGTTGCACAAGTGCCCGAGTTATCACAAAATCAGAAAAGGGTAGCAATAGCTATAACAAAAGGGGAGATAAGTGCAGATGAAAAAAAAAGGTTAATTTCACACAAAAAAAACACATTCCTTGTCATAAAATATAGAGCAAGTAAAATCATATTCATACCAAAAATAGCCTGCAATCTCATTGTGGATTCACTCGTATTTGGTATTATTTATTGTGGATCAGTTTTTGGCCTGTAGCCTAAAAGGTAGTTCCATTTCTAGGGTAAGTGATTTTCCTTTGTTAATTTAAGTGTTAAATAGCTGAGTAGCTCTATATTCTGATAATCATTGTAATCAGTAATCAGTAGTCTCCCCGTCTCTCAAGCTCTTAAGCTTAAACAGAAAATGCATTTTCAGGTCGGATACCAATTTTATGCAGGAGAGAGAACTCACACAGGATGCAGGATGAACAAGTGAAAGATTTGGGAGTGATGACACAAATAAATAAGATGACAAAATTGGAACTGGAACACTATACATTTTAAGCTGATAAATGGTTAGGCTACTGACTCTCCTGATTGGCTGACATTTGGCCACCCACCTGAATATTTTGGCTACTTTCTGTTCATAGCTTGGGGAGACCCCTGTCCCCTGATACTGAACAAACACTCTACAGCATTGATTATTATCAAAATATAGTGCTTTAACCTTTCAACAACAAACTTTTTGTGTTAACCAAAAATCTGGTTCTCTGACATGTTCAGAACAATGTCAAGAAATCTCGCACCGCATGTTAAGTTCTGTTAGCTTTTCCCCACATCACATTAAAATGAGTTGTAGCCTGGTGGTTTAGCATATTACATTTGAGAAAGGACAGACACTGAAACTGCGTCTGCACCTCTGCCGGGTGAATGAAAATGAAAGCCAAACACTAGTTTACATAGTCCTTTCATTTATAGGCTACTACTAGTGATGTATTGGATTAAAAAAAAGTATTGCAGCCTTGCATCTTACCTTTCAAACTGTTTTAATTGGACTGCTCAATATCCATGACCAAGAAACCAAGTAGACTAGACTGCATGTGCAGGACGTGAAGGAGCCGCGAGCCTTTTCAACTCTGGGAATGGACAGTTCCGCTGAGCTCTATATATAATGCCCAGTCCCCCAGGGAGCAGCCGTTTCCTCCCAGACAGGACAGGACAGGACCAAGGATGGATGAATGAAAGTGTCGAGGCGGGGCTCTGATTCATGTGATCGTGAGATAACATTCATTGACAAATTCTACAGAAAACAAGGTAGCCTTTTAATCCTATATTGTAGCCTATTATTATCCAAACGAGAGCTTTTTACTTTTCCCTCGCACCATATCTTATTTGTTCAGTAAAGTTTTGAAATTTGATTTAAAATGAAAGCTCCCTCATTGTTTCTGTTCAATTTGTAGCTTAAAGGAGTAGTTTACCCAAAGAATTACTTATTTCCTGTGTGTAGTTGATAGAAAATAAGTAATTATTTGGGGAACTATACTCCTTTAAGCAAATTAAGACAGATATACTGCAGACGATTCTGATTTCCCTTATGCCATTGTTGTCATGCCATGTTTTTTTTTATTAAAGGTACAAAATAAGTGTTAGCTCTATATTCTGATAGTACTCATTGCTATAGAGTGTTTATTCAGTAACAGGAGTCTCCTTGTCTCTCCAGCTCTTCAATGATAATCAGAAAATGCGATTTCAGGTCAGGAGACCAATTTTATCCAATCAGGATAGAGAACTCAGTCAGGATACAGATTAAACAAGTGAAATTGGAAGTGGTGACACAAATAAATGAGGTGAAAAAATTGGAACTGGAACGCTATAAAAAATAAAGCTGATAAATGGGTACTCTAGCTCTCCTGATTGGCTGAAATTTGGCACCTACCTGAAAATGTATTTTGTGTTTATTAAAGAGCTGGAGAGATGGGGAGACCCCTGTGACTGAACAACTATAGCAATGATTACTATCAGAATAGAGTGCTTTAACCTTTTAATACAAAACATTTAGTTTTAACCAAAAAATATCACTTACCCTATCTTTAATTGTACACCTGTGAAGTCACCACCTCTGGTAACCCCAGCTAATGAATAGTTCCTGTGTAGCTATAGCCTATTGATCTGATAATCAATGCATTTCCTGATCATTTCGCCTACATCCGGCAGTTAAAACACTTGCAAGTACTTATTGTAACTCATTGATCAGCTGTCAACGTGAAGTCATACGGTTTTTTGGCCACTGTTTGAAATGATCTGCAGCTATAGCTCACATAGTATACAGCAGTATAGCAGAGAAGCAGACTGCATTGATCTTTGTGTATGGAGGCATAGAACCTGTGTGTGCCACTCTAACATGTCAAATAATGTAGTGACACTCAACTTCCCTTGAGCTAAATATTTAACGACTTCACATTATCACACATGTCCTGATGTACAACCAACCAGGTCAATTTATCAGACTTTAAACAAGTGTTTCTCATCCGGGCCAGGATCTCTAGCCTATTTAGTGTTATTTTACAAATATTTAGACAAATCATTTTTAATCATGCTCTAACTGCACTGGGTCACATTTGAGAAGTATTCTGTTTTACTTAAGCTGCCCTACACCATATTCAATTGGCTTCCAAAGAAGTTACAATGAAGGTAGATAAGTCAACATTTAAAGTGCAGTGCCTGAGGGCTTAAGAACAACAATGACTATCTAAATAAAGAAGAAGTAGACTGCTTTGCAACGTGATCGTATATATAGGGGTGGAAATGAGGGAAAACAACATGATATTACCTACAAGGCAAGCATCTGTGTTTCAGTGGTAGTCTACCCAACTCTGCTACATGTCTTTTATGATTTTTCAGCAAACCGTTTACTGCACACTGTCAACGAACACTCGTACCATCAAATAGCTTTAACTTCAATTTCAAGAAGCAGGTGAAATTGACATAGGAAAGCACCATTGATTAGAGCTCAAAAGGGTCAGGTGGAAGTGCAGCATTGATTCCATCTGACCTCATTCACTAAATGAAACAGGAAGTGTCTTAGTAAAAAACATGTTTGAAGGGATTTATTTACCACTTATTACCAGCATATGTGTTTAATAGAAACGTACAGGTCACATTTCTGTAAATGGAGGAATTGATGCAATTCTTCACATCTTGAGGGTTTTCTATTATTCTGTTGTATTCATATTCATAATAATAATTTTCATCTCACTGTCACTTCCCTATAAAACACCCCTTTGTTTGTCATGCTCATCTCACAGTAAAATCGTCAGAGTTAAATTAACACTGAGGATTTTAATGTGTGGTTTATCCCAGGAAGTACAGCCCCACCTTCCCATTAACCTGCTACAGTCCATCAAGGCAGCACGGGGGGAATCAACCATAGGGGCTCATATCTGGCCAATATAACTGGGGCATTGATCTGACGGCAACAGAACTAACAGTAGGATTCATGAATAATTGATGCAACTCTGTCTGACTGGGAAGTGTAGGATTAGCAAGCTCTGCTTGTGTTTTTACAGGCATATACCGTTCTAGTTTCCATTTGCCTTCATGTGGTGTCAAATTGTGCATGTGTTAGAATAACATAATTGTGCTGTGTTAAATAGTAAGAGAGAGACAGAGAGAGATGGAAATTAATATTAAGAGAGGAAGATACACTTCCATGTCCCAGTGAGTGTCTGTGATGATGTGACAGATGATGCACCAGAGCATTGAGAACATTTGTTGCTTATGTTGTAGATAGGGTTCAAAAGAGACTATCACTATCACTGCACAAAACACTTAAACAAAGAGTTGGGCCTATCTGCTCCCATTCTAAAGGACTAATGCAGAGGTCCCATGTCTCAGTACGGTTTTGTGAAATGTATTATACTGTATATGATGTTATGCGTGCGTGCGTGCGTGCTCCCAGGGGTCTGGGGACCCCTGGGATCCGTGTGAGGAGGTTCCACGGGCAACGCAAGGCAAGGCAATATTATTTGTATAGCACATTTCAACAAGGCAATTCAATGTGCTTTACATAAAACCTTAAGCAAAGGAACCACTTTGGGTCCCCAGCTAAATGATTGATAGCTAGAAACACAATGGACCCTGCTACGGGCCTGTACTACAAGAATGTACACTCAGTGTTAAATGAACACAGAGCACTCTACAGTCTAGATGGAAGTCCCAGAGTTACAACGGCGCACAAGTAACTCAGGGGTTAAATATATATTTATATAATTGCCGTCCTCAAATTTTTATGACCTCACAAGTGTAGTAATACAAACGTGTGTGTGTGTGTGTGTGTGTGTGTGTGTGTGTGTGTGTGTGTGTGTGTGTGTGTGTGGGTGTGTGTGTGTGTGTGCGCGTGGGTGTGTGTGTGTGTGTGTGTGTGTGTGTGTGTGTGTGTGTGTGTGTGTGTGTGTGTGTGTGTGTGTGTGTGTGTGTGTGTGTGTGTGTGTGTGTGTGTGTGTGTGTGTGTGCGTGTGTGTGTGTTGAATGGACAGCAGTGAGATCATGTGAATTACAGGGATGGTAAATTGAATCAGAGGGGAGTCTCTGGCTCCACTGGTCTCAGTTCTCTCCATTGATCTGTATCAGAGGACCGGGCAGAGGCAGCTCACTCCACCCTGCTCTGGCAAATAGCAGGCACTGGACCACTGATATTAGATGTCATTAGACAGATATTTAAAACATATCTTTGTCTCATTTGCATAATTGATTTTCACAGTAAGACTGGACTTGTGAGCTCAAACTATGTTTCTCCAGTTCCTCCGGTGCCAAGGTAATGGTATTTAATCTATAGTTTGTATAGGATGTAGTCCATATAGGAAACCAAATAATGGAAGATATTATGTACGCCCTGGAATACATCACAATCTTATTGGAACAACCGTAGTCTATGTTCTTATATAGGACACTTCTGATAGCATATACGTTCCAATTTAAGTAGGATACACCTGTATGTATACATTAGTCACAGTGCAGTAAAATCTGGCAGTAATCTCTGCCAGGACGAAGGCAGAGTTAAAGATCATGTTTTCGCCCCTGTGTGTGTGTGTGTGTGTGTGTGTGTGTGTGTGTGTGTGTGTGTGTGTGTGTGTGTGTGTGTGTGTGTGTGTGTGCGTGCGCGCGCGTGCGTGCGTGCACGTGTTGATTTGATTCTGTTTGTGTGGCAAATCTCACAAACTAGTACACCGATAAGCATCACATTTCTTGTGCACCCTGCCACTGAGCACCCCTCTTTCTAGTTACAAATGGACCCATGGGTTCATTCTTACACTTTCAGATCGTTCAGAAACACTCTGGCACTCACTGTGTAGTAGACAAAAGAAGCCAGGACTTCCCTCACACCTGCAGTAGCCTATCTATACATACGTCTAGCCCACACTAACAACATGTGATGTGGTTGTACACTGAAGGCACGGCAGTCCATGCCGTGCCATCCCAGAGTACTACTACAGTATTCAGACTCAGACAGATTTGATATGTATCTATCTGCCTCTCAGTGCACAGATCTATGCTGTGGACATGTGAGCCAGTGGATCGGCTTTCCACAGGGGATATTTATTTATGCTTGCAGCCGGCCCCGTTTCCCGCAAGGTCCATCCAATACCTTCTGGTCCTATGCTCCGCCTTCCCCTCCTCTCCTCACACTTTAGGCTGCTCTGTGGCTGACACGCCACCGTAACCAAAGCCAGGCCTTTCACTAGAATGTGGTTAAATCTGAATACACATGCTGTACAAGCGTGGACATGCCTAGGCATGTACATACCACAGTCTATGGTACATACTACGCACACTCCGGTGTCCCCTATATATTTGTTGCAGTGGTGATTAGTCATTTTCTTTCCCATTCCACATTTGACCCAGTTTTGCTTCTAATGTTTGCCCTATGCCAGTTGCAGTGTTAACGGTGTTCCTTGTTGGACAAAATACAATTCACGTCTGGGGTGTCTGGTTGTGCATTGACTGCACACAGTGGACCTGGGTTCAGGTCAGGCTCATGTCTCGCATGTCTCTGTCTCTCTCACTGCACTGTATTGTGTAATAAAAACATGAAAGAAAAAACAATCAAACAAATTCATACACTCGCTCTCTCTCTCTCTCTCTCTCTCTCTCTCTCGCACGCACGCACGCACGCACGCACGCACGCACGCACGCACGCACGCACGCACGCACGCACGCACGCACGCACGCACGCACACACACACACACACACACACGATGAGGTACAGGATGTTTGAAAGTGGCTCAATGAGGTCAGCAGATGCTGAGCAACAGACGGTCTCCAATCACTACAACATTGGAAAAACAAAACAAATTAATGCTTAAATTCAAGACACTGGTTTCTTGGATTGGAGAAATGGCAAAAAGAAACAGGTTTATCATATGAATCCCTGTTCCTAATGTTTCATGATGATGGTAGTAGGACAAGGTCATGGAGACAAAATCGAGTCCATTCATCCGCCTGGTTGCCAACGTTGCAGGCAGGTGGTAGTGGTATAATATTAATTCTCTGTTGTAGAGGCTACAATGGTGTCACGCGACACCAGCACTTAACAAAATATAAATCAGGCTAGTAGTGTGAGGTGTGTTTTAATGTACTCATTTTGGTTATCTTACTATCATCACCAGTCAGATGCATATTTCATTAGTGCATCTCATGTTTCAGTACAAAAATGAGGTCAAGATGAAAATAAACATAAACATATCCTTTGGCCAAAAGATTATGAATAGTAAATGGTGCCCGGTAAATAGCACCTGTCTCCAAAGCACTTTGAAAAGTGCACTACATTTACCCATTCACACAAACGTTCACACACTGGTGGCAGAGGACATCATCAAGGCCCCAGCCGGCTTGTCAGGAGAAGTTAGGGTCCTGCTCTCTAGGTCTAGTACACTTCTACACGCAGCTAGGAGGAATCAGGGACTGAACCAGGAACGTTCCGATTCCAAGACTCCTGCTGAGGCAGCGCTAAAAAATAAAAACGTTAAAATGTTTTTATGTATTTGAAATATTTTAATTATTCAGCATTATTCAGCTGCTTTAAATGGATGGTTTTCAACACCTTTTGTTGTGTCCACATCCAGATGGACCAGGTTTATTCTGAGGGTAACAAGGGTTGCAAAGCATTAGGAAGGTGTCCCCAAAGTTCTGTACACTCAGTTTAAGATAATTGAGGATAAGATACTGTATTTTGAAGATATCAAACAGGCTAATAATAAGTGAAAGCTGAGCCTGCTGACAAAGGTGAAAAAAGTTGATTTAATCTGAGTCATGATGTGATACATCTTGGAGCAGCGCACCTGATGATGTCTTGGGATTTATCAGGATGCTAATGGAGGATGCAATCTAATATCCCATGAGATGACTTGTTTCTGTGTCATGCTGTGTCACAGTGACTGACCACCATCCCGTCCCATGTGTCTGAAAAGTATCAGTGGTAATACAGATAAAGAGTGAGCTTAACCACTTGACACGTCATGACAAAAATAGCCAATCTACGAGCTGAAGAAAAAAGGTTTAAGAGAATTAACTAAAACTAGAAAAGTATGCTCCTTAGAGCGCAGATCCCCGCCAGGCCAGGTTACCTACCCAGGGCTGGGTTGCGCCCTATTTCACTTTTTGCCATTTCACTTTGTCCGATTTGTTTATAAGAATCAGGGATGAGCACATTACTACTTAAAGTGACCAGAGACTGATTCGTCTCACCTCTGTTCTCCAGCTGACAGAATTCCAGGGTTGGACAGGAGACCAGACAAGTTTTAGTAAAATATATGATCTGACTGACTTGTGGGGAGAGGGTTAATGTCTGAGGACCAGACAAGAAGCATTCATTTGGATAAGCAATATAGATTTTATTGAACGGATTCTTACACAATAAAAATAAGACGATCGAGTTCAGCATAATTTCAGTTGTCTTTCATAAATGCAATCACTTCATTGTCGATATAGGTTTTGCACTGCTGAGGGTCACACTCTGTGTATAGACTCACCAATACACACCCAAGATTTTATCTACAGCATTCCTGGTCAAGACTTTAAATTAAGATGTCAGTCTCCGGCTATCAGATTTACAGACAGACATACAGACAGCAAGGCAGTCAGTCAAACAGAACGACAGACAAACAGATAGACGGAGAATCCCTGTCAGCTTTTCCATCTCTCATTCCTCCCAGAGCAGCTTATCTGCCAGCTCACATCCTGCACGTCTCCTGACCTCTAATGCATGGGAGGGGGAGCAATCGTTGCTGAAGGCTTGTATGTCTCTGCAAGTCATGTAAATGTTCACAAAGACCACCAAAAAATCAATAGCAGAGAGGCAAAATTCCAGTAACTCTGGTGTCTGTGTGTGCTTCGCATGCAGCTTGTCTTATCTTACAACGGAAGCACAGGGTCCTGGTGACATGCAAAAACATTAGTATCCAGAGCCATTAAACATAGCCATGATACTGTGCAAGGTGTTTGGTCAGCAGTGGTATTAGATTAGATTTGTTTTGCTCATTCTACATGCACAAAACATCAAGAGACTTACAAATTCTTAAATCAATAAACCCCTCTAATGTTACACCATGATACATCAGCAGTATGACTCAAAATGAAACAGATCAAGCTCCTGGATCAGCATTTGCTCTTCTAGGATCACAGGATCACATTGTGCTGAGGCTCGGACCCCTGTCCTCCTTACTGTTAGTTTGTTGTATTATACCAGCTGTGGATGAAATTCTTCCCCATGTCCCTATATTGATATACAGTATACATCTCAAATGACATAATCCAGTTGTTGGTCACTCAATGGTTATGTTTTTTCACACATACTGTTAAATAAAATAAAATACATATTTCTGGCTGTGAGGGAGGATTTAACATTTCTAGACAAAGTCCAGAGGGTTTGCAAAGGTCAGTGCTTCAGTTTCTGGGGCAGGGTATGGGTTTTCTGTAGAATCGTCTGGATGCCGGTATCACGATGAAAGCTTCAAACACTTTCAGCATGTGATTAAGCTCTATGAGAACAGCGTAAGTAAAAGTGACCACCTTTAATCCTCTAAAACGCTTAAAAGTGGTCTCAGTGGTGTTAATATTAAGCACAATATTTGGGGGCATAACATTTTCGTCAAGATCTAGAATAGAAATGCGGTGGATAGCATGCTATTATTAAGGAAGCATAATTAAAAAAAACCGATATATATATGTATATTATGGTATATCTGTGTTTGGGCGGTGAAACCGCCCCTATAGAGCGTCGCAGTTCCCGCCCACTTCCTGTTTTTTTGGTGCCGGAAGAAAAAACTCAATGCATTTTTCCATTGACATTTCCAAAAATATTTATATCTATTAATTTAAGCCTCGAATCAAGCCATCACGAGATGACATGAATCATGACCATAAAACGTTTTTTTCTGTGATTTTTTTTTATTTTATATTTAATTATATGATATACTATATTTAATAAATACCCTTTGTTTTGCCGTTTTCAACAAAAAAAAAATCACAGAATCAAACGTTTATGGTCATGATTCATGTCATGTCATGATGGCTTGATTCGAGGCTTAAATTAATAGATATAAATATTTTTGGAAATGTCAATGGAAAAATGCATTGAGTTTTTTCTTCCGGCACCAAAAAAAACAGGAAGTGGGCGGGAACTGCGACGCTCTATAAGTGAGGATTGGAAATTTGTACAATTATCCTGCGCTGTGATTGGCCAAAAATGTACCCCGCCTAACCCTGCACCGTGATTGGCCAATCACAATCTATTCAGGACTGTGATTGGCCAGTGTCACATGACACATGTGCATAGCCCTATAAGAAACCATAACTTTAAAAAAAACATACATTTGTTTTTTTAAAGTTATGGTTTCGTCCATCATAAAGAGTGTTTCAATAAATGTATTTATCTTTTGTACATGATTGGTGGACTCCATTCAGTATTGTGATTAGCTAGCACACCGCCCACTTCACACAGGGTGTGATTTTTTATATTCTATTATAAATTCTCTCTCTCTCTCTCTCTCTCTCTCTCTCTCTCTCTCTCTCTCTCTCTCTCTCTCTCTCTCTCTCTGGGTAAGCAGTAATAGATAAAGTCTAGTACCTGAGGCCATGCCAGTTAAACTCTGCAGGGAATGTCGATATTTGCTGTCAGTACCTCCTAGATCAGTGGCTGCACTGCCAATGTGATGATGACAGTACTGTATTTGGCCAGCAGGCGTTATCTGTGGTCAGCTATCTGTAGGCCAGTCCTGATCAGGATGTTGAAAACGTAGAGGGAAAGGAGAGTAGAAAGAATCATGGCAAAGCCCAGGTAAAACACAGGACTATGAGCATCCACCTGCATAGACGAAAGGAATTGAACACGAATAGGGAGTAGGAAATCGACAACATGTTAGTCAGTAAGTAACTGGTAGTCTGTGGTTGTCTATGTTGCTTTTGTGTTGTCTATGTTGCTACTGCATTGTGTAGCCTATGTGTCTAAAGCTGGATTGACAGTGCAGTTTGAATTTAAATTAAAGTTAAAATTACTTAATAATATTGCATGTTGTGTGTCCAATGATAAACACCTTGATTTGCATTTAGGATATCCCATTTAGGAACTCCTCTTTGGAGCTCAGTCATACCTACCTGTACAATAATGAGGTGTAGTATGGGAAGTAGGCTACTAGAAACACAGTCTGAAAGATACAAATATGGAAGATTGTGTAGATTCCTCTGAAAGACAAAAGGCTTTTTAAAGCACTACACATTTGAAGCCATGCAACAGAGTGGAATGCAAATATCTTTTATAGATGTGTTTTTCCTTTGGTATTTCTACTTTATTATTATATTGTACGTAACGTCTCTATTGTAAGAGACAGGAAGGAGGGAGTAGAGAAAAAGAGAAGATGGCACAGTATATAGGTCATGTGTAAGATTCAAGAGCAGAACATTGCAGTTAGATCTGTGCCAGTGTGCCTGTCTACAATAAAGTCTTCAGTATAAATTTAACTCTGAGCCAAAGTAAAGAGTGTAACTCAGAAAGTTCAAATACACTCAGTCAGGATTGTGTATGCATGAACCATTATATTGTAGATACATGGAACATGCTTGGGGCTAACTGACCGGTCGATCCAAGTCATTGGTAGACAGAGACAGCAGCAGCAACATACTTAGAACAGACTCCACTTTCTGCATTTTCTCCAACATCTCCTCCTTACCACCTATAGGCCACGGTCAAGTGGAAGAAAGCAAAGAGGGCCATGCCAGAGTAATACGCACGCACGCACGCACGCACGCACGCATGCACACACTCACACACACAGACACACACACAGACACACACACACACACACACACACACACACACACACACACACACACACACACACACACACACACACACACACACACACACACACACACACACACACAGTTTTCATTTAACAAAATGTGTGAAAATGTATCATATCTATTGAACAATAAATCTCATGAACAATAAATGTTATATGTTGGAAACTGGTGTTTGAACAGCTAACATTCGATAATCATTCAGTTTTCAGATAATACGAGTAGAACAAGTCCACTGTGGTAAACTCACCCAAAGTCCTGATGAACAAATACAAGGATACTTTAACTCATCAATTCACAGTTAACAGTAGAGAGGCTTCCAGAGCTTTGGAGATAGTTAGGCTAGACATTTACAATGTACAGTTATAGGCCAATAGTGTTGAAAACCAATGGTCTACTCTAGGTCATCACTCACACTGAGGTTAAGAGGTCAACCAGGTCTGTGGCCATGCAACCCAGTCAGAGAGGGCCATAAATGGATAATCCATCTCTCTCTCTCTCGCTCTCTCTCTCTCTCTCTCTCTCTCTCTCTCTCTCACACACACACACACACACACACACACACGCACGCACGCACACACGCACACGCACACGCACACACACACACACACACACACACACACACACACACATTTGTGTGTTTACTTTTGACATTTGACATTTTTGCATGTCAAAGTAAAGTCACATCAATTTCATGATTAATTAGGCTACTTGGGAGAGCCCTGACACAGCCATGACCACATGAAATATTTGGACTCTTAACTTTGGTTAAGTCATAGTGACTTCAACATTAATTAACAGGAATTAATCATTAATTAAGCGTTAGTAAGTGCTAATTACGTGTATGAATTCCCCCTTATTATATGAGGAAGTGTTAACATGGAGCACTGCACATTATACTTGTAAGTTTTTTTGCATTCATAGCCTCCTATAGCATACTGGAGACACCACATTGAGGGACAGAAGGTAGCCTGTGTATTTTACAGTTTTATAACAGCATGTAGGCTATAGCAGGTGCATTATTTCTCCTGATACAGTATAGTTTGGATCCCACCATCACTAAGCCTGCGGCACAGTTTATCTTCAGCTAAAGAACTGTGCTTGCGAGCATAATACACAAGATAGCAGCAGAGGGCTATGTCAGAACATACCAACTAAGAACTTTTTTTCTAGCCTACTGCTGTGGCTTGATAGTTACAACTAGTAGGCTATAATATTATCAGTAGTTTTAATACAATTAATACATTCTAGACTTCTCACTTCTGTTAAAATTGATTATAATTTTCTGGACTGGAAATTGTTAGGACTGCAGATCAGAGAGGCTGCGCTGGCAGGCGATTTTCCATCAGTCGCCCTTGTGTTGTGTGTGTGTCCTCCTATCTGAGCACCCATCTCTACTGCTGTCTCAATAAATAATAACACTGAACAGAAACACGGTAGCGGAGACAAGCAGCTATCTGCTAAAGATGCGATAAGCTATTTTGTGATAGCCTATAGCGTACGAACAGAAATATTAAGCAGCAAAAATAACGCACAGACCTATCAACTCGCAGTATACATTTGATATTTTATTTTGGAATTAAAACGTATAACATTACTTTGAACTTCATATTTTTATCCCACAAAATGATATTATCTTCTTTGGTCTGCATGGTGTCTAATTAAGCCGTCAACAGATGTGATTTACACTGCAGAGAGAAAAGGCAAAATGTACAATATGATATTTGCTCTGCCTCTAGTCAATAGAGTTTCTGTTGCGTTAATTAATTGTCCCTTTTTCAATTAAGCGAAGTGACGCTGTTATCGGCCTATTTGTAGTGACATCTCTGCCAGCCACGCAGCCTCTCGCCCCGGGGCTGTCTGTCTGTCGTGTCGTCAGTAAAGTGATGTAAACGCCACTCAGACAGGATTCCCATCACAACCAAAATGGCGTCGGAGCGTACAGCAGCCGGGTCGGCATATTGAAGGGTCGGAATATTATAAGAGAGGCATTTAAAAATATCTCCCTGTAACGTTTTTTATGCTGCTGGCAAGTGCTGTGATGCAAGTGCGTTTTTAAGCGATTTACCAGCCGGAAGCTGTGCGAGGGACACATTTTCGCGTTCACAAGTGGTGTAAGTATGAAATGATGTGATGATAACTGACTGCCTGTGGACGGATTTACCGAACAGCTGCCGATTACTATGTGAATGACTCGGAACGGGATAGAAATCCTAACCAGGGAGAGAGTGCCAACACCACAGCCAGGCTGTGGCTGTGCCCGGACTGATAGGGCAAATCTGAATTACATTCAAATGAACCGTGGAAGTGGGCATAATTGTTGCAGATGGCACGCTGGCTGGCTTGATAAGATTTGACCCAGTCATTGCCATGCTCTGCTCTGAGCCTTGCCTCGGCTACGCATGTGCCACAGGTTGTTCTGTATCATTCCTAATCCTTTTAGATTGAGCTGTGTGTGTGTATGTATCGTGTGGGGTAAACATGCAATCGACACTTTTTGAAGTGTGTACTCATACATCTATGCTCAGTCACAGGTCGTGATAGCTGATATCTTTTACTGCCACCAATGTACTGTCTGTCGGTTTAGCCCTAAAAATAACTGGTCTGTCCCCATCTCTCTCTCTGCCAGCAGATATAGACGTGGTGTTACTTGTGCCTTTAGAGAAATGCGTTCTTTAATGCCAGATGATTTATTCAGTACATAATACATATTCTTACTTTTTGCCATCTGAAAATTATAACGGTTTGTAAATCATTGTCAACAGCTTTCCGCGTCCCCCACCCCACAGGGTCTTTAATTGTGTTGGTAGCAGCCAGGGACACAGCATCGATCAGTGCAAAGGACTGTGTGTGCATGCATACTCTGACTGGCTGCTACTATATCGAATCAGCTCAGGAGATCTATTTATGCTGGCCCTGTCTGATATTGTGACGGATCATTATATATGTATATATATAAGCCTATAAGAATGCATGGGAAAGAAATGAGCTGTTGAAAACTGACCCTACAGCTAAGATTTCAGAATGGAGAGAGTGGAGACGATGGATTTCTTTGGGCATTTTGGAGGTATGCATCACAAAATTCCCTCACTGTGAGTTTTAAGTGGTGACACACAGGACAGGCATGTCTGGTCAAATCATACAATACAGAAATACTTCCATAGCCTATCATTTAAAAACCTCAGATGTGGATGAAGGTAGCCCTGGAGCCTGCAAGAACCCAAATTGGCCTTATTTGTGCAATTATTGGTCTCCATAATTCAGGAAATACTCAGATGGTCTGGCTTGTTTTTTTTGTACATTATGGGCATAATGTTTGTAATCTCTTTGCCTTGCCTTGCCTGTTCTTGTTTGGAGCGGTGATGACTGCCACATTGGAATGTCAAAGAGGAGACATGGGAATGCTTGAAATGAATACTGTGGTGTCACCCATTTGAGAGTTGCACACGTGGAACGTGCAGGCAACTTTTACTGTAACTAGGTTCTGCCCCCATGCAGTTCCAGGATGAGGAGTAAAAGATCAAAGAGCAGTCTGGGATGCATGACATCTGGTTAGCACCTTTAAGACCACATGAACGGATGACCCTGATGCCCTTTGCCCTAACACTGACCTAAGGATCTCTGTTTATAGTCTTTTGTTTATAATTTCAGCCCAAGAAGTATTTGATCTATTTAGGTTAACTGAAATAAGGTATTCCTTACTTGTCAGTAATGGCGATTTTGGAAGATTATTTCTAAGGCATTTCAAAGAGATGAAAGAGTGGAGGACAGATAGTGTTATTATTTGGTGTGGTGTGAGGTCTGGTCTGATTGAGATCAGAGTCAGACTAGATCTAAATGAGTTTCCTGATAGGCAGGATAGAATGCCAGATGCCACCCATTTGTACTTTGCGCACCCAGGAGCAGAGTTGAGAGCCGTTGATGAATGGAGAGCTTCATAAATAAGGATAGAAAAGATGCTCATCTCTCCCGTTTCTAGAGGTTTGGTAGTAGACACCTAGACTAAAGAAGGATTTTGGAGTTCTTTGAACATGCACGGAGCAATTACATTACATGGTTTATTAACGCAGTGCATTTGGTCCGGTGTATTCTGAGTTCTTTATCACAAGTATCCAATTAATTTGCAGAGATTCAACCAGTGGATGTGTGACAGGCGGTGTAGGCTACTACACCAATCTGAGTGGTCTCGTTTGGCTTTGAGACTGTGAATTAGAGCCTGACTAAGGCCGGATTTTTGGTCCAATCCTGATTTTGGACAGTCCTAGACCACCTTTTACTGATGTTTTTGACTGATGTTTTATAAAAAAATATATACAAATAAAAGTGCAACATATTCTAATCTTATGAAAAGCTTAGATTTGATTAACATTTTTGGTAACAATTTACTTAAAGGTTGGGTCTATAATGCATCATAATCACATTTATAATGCACTTAAAGTTATTCATAACACTAGTTATAACTGTTTATAATCATGTATGACAACTTATAACAAGATTTTTGAAGTATGGTCATAATGCATTATAATCTGGAACAGCACATTATAACTACCATACACCATACAGTATAAAGACACTTTATGACTAAATTATGGTTATAATGTGTTGTTCTGCTGAGCTTATATTCCCATTCCTTTAATCCACTTTCTCCCACTCTGCTATATTTCCCCCATATTTCACCCACTTATTCTGTGGCGTTGTTAGCAAAGTAGGAGCAAAACAAACAATAATCTAATCAACACATAGATGTATAGGCATTCTGTTTTTTAGGTACATTAGACACTGTAAATGACACCACACCTGACACCTTAGGAGTGAGATATGTTAAACCAGCCTTTATTGTTTTTGTTCTTTTTAGTTATTATTATTACCTTTGAGAATTGTTTCCCAAAAGGCGGATATTCATGTTAGCAGGATCAACACAGCACAGCATTAGCTGTGTTTTCATAAAGGTTTCGGGCAAAATGAGACCCTGTCTTGGGAACGGGGCACTGATGTGGATTAGTGGCCATGAAAATTGAGCACCTGGATTACATGAACCCAGGAAGTCCTTTCCATAAACACTAATTACTCATAAACTCAGAGTAGAGTCGACGAGGCCTATTCTCTGAACTGAGAGGGCAGGATGTGTTCTTAGTTGTGGGTGGTGTCTGGCTTCCCACACCATGAGTTAGGGTGGGCCTTGGTCTCAGGTATTAAAGAACACATATTAACAGTTCCTACTGAGGTTGTCCATGGTTTTTTCTGGGTCATTTTGATTTAGATTTTTGATTTTATCTTCCTAACTCGTGGGAACGAGCTAATATTAAGGAGAACAAAAAGTTGGTGGAAATAAATTATAATTCAAGTATTATATCTCTGCTGTCCAGCAGCAACCAGCTAACTCCAAAATGTTCATTTTTCAGGAAATGACAAAAAACAAAAAAAATGTGGAGTTAGGAGGTTTTGTTCATAATTGATAAGAACAGCTAAATGGACCTCCAAGCTCACAATGAGGTTTGAGGTCAAAAGGGGGTGGAGCCTGGAATCAGCTAAACCAGCTAACTCCACCCCCATTTGGTGGACTTAGCTGGTTTAGCAGAAAGTTTGAGGAGCCAATGGAGTTAGATGGTTTTGTCAGAAGCGCTTTTTAATACTTTTCATTGGTTCAATCATTTTTTAATCAACACACAGACGTAAAGGGTGTTCAATGGCCCTGATTTATGGAAAAAAATGCAAAAGCGGAAACATTTAGTTAGCTGGTTCCTGCCGGACAGCAACGAATAGATTTTTTGGAGATTTTTTGGAGAAGTTTATCTTGTTCACGAGTTAGGAACTTGTTCACGTGAGTTAGGAAAATATATAAATTATTTCTCCTTAATATTATCTCGTTCCCACAAGTTAGGAACAAGAAAAATCAAAATGAAAATAACCCCCAAAAGTATTTGTCTTTTTTTTTTTTTTTCTGTGACCAAATCTTTAAACTACTTCACCAACTATGTTTTTTTTCCTGCACCCTTAAGAAAAACCCAACCCTGAAATAAAAAGAAACATATGTTCTTTAGGGGCTCCGTATGTTGATGACGTACATGGCATAAATGGAAGACAGACGGTGAGACGGACCCCGCAAAATTCCAATGTACATGCTATCATTTATACCGACGCAACGGCACATACAGTACGTGACGTTCGGCCAATCCAATCAGGGAAGCTGATGCCTGTACCCCCCACACACACACAGAGATTTGATGGGTCCTCCACGGACCCACGGATCTGTCCACAGACAGATACAGACATTCGTGGTTTTTCGGTTATTGGAAACAATTGGTGACTTGCCAAGATTGAGGCCAATCGGTCAGATGCCACCCGAGTTATGCCTGGGACAGACACACAGACAAATATTTTGTTACCATTTATTTATTTGACCATTTACAAAGATTATTAGTAAGGGCTGATCTGGAAGGTTTCAGTTTCAAAGCTGGTGATGATATTCCAGAGGAAAGAGCTCAGAGTGAAAGGGGATCAACCTGAGAGACACGTGTGACACTTCCTCCAGATCAGCATGGCTGACTTGGAGGCAAAAACGAAAACACTGTCTGAAGAATGGTTTCTGTGGGAGTGAAGAATGTTTGTGAGAGATGCTTGAAGACATGGCTTTAATTCCTCAGGGGTTTGGCTGTAGCGCTTCCTTGTACCTCTCTTAATTAATAGGAAGGGAGTTAGCGAGGGAACCTCTGGTTATTCTGATTATTGGCTTTGATATTTATTAGGAGGATATGGAGTTATTTGCTTTGCAACAAAGCATGAGACAAGCGTCTTATAAGTCAAATCAAATCAAAGCCGATGCCACGTGCTGTGAGCTTACACTGTAGATTGGCTATAAGAATTTTCCCTTATAATGACATGCCCAAAATAGGAATGCCACATGCCAGGTCGAAAGAGGTTAACTGTTGCAGCACTGTTGGACTTCACGTTGCATTTATGCTATGAAAAAAGGAAAAATTAATGAATAGAATAACTTAAAATGTGTTACTCCCAAATATATATATATATATTATTTTAATCTATTGGTTCAATTGACTGTTGCACCCCTACTACTGTAGTTATCAGGGAAAGTGTGCCGCCGTTGTGTTCCATGCTGTTGCACCCCATTGGTCGTGGAAGTGTGCAGTTGGTCACGTTTTGTGATGCATTTGTTCTTAAAGGGATTGTTGGCAACATTAAGCCTAAATTTGAAAAATATCTATATATATTTTGCATTTTTTCCCCTCTATCAGCCACTATATAATGATGCTGGGGTGTTTTCCTGCATTGAAACACAGTCCTCTTTCTGAAATCGTATTTTCCCTACTGTTTATGTTTGTCTCGGGCCGTAAATTAACGCACGCATGTGCGCATCCGTGCGCGTCCGTGTCCGTGTGAACTTTTTACTTTCGGTTTTAAAACGCTCTCAAACTTCGTTTTTGAGGCACATAATTTACTTTTCAGATAGCGTTTGGATAGAATTTAGTTGTTTAACTTCATATATGTGGTCAATTTGTCATGAAAGAGCCTATTTAAAAATAAAAATTCAGAGAACCGGCAGGGGCGGGCAGTTCCGCGAATTGTATCCGAATAAAGCAACCTATATTCGGCATGGCCCGTTTAGAAGTCCCCTTAACTCTATGGAAGTCCTCCTTGCGTCACCCCCTGGTGGTCGGGGAAACGAACTGCTGGAGTTTTTTTCTTTGTTTATCTCTGAATCGCCTACAATCTCTTTAACTACAGTGACTACTATACCACACATTTTACTGCTCAGTTGCCAAGAAGATGCTTGAAGCTGATGAAAGAACGATTGCTTGCTACAGTATGTGACTCGCTTGTCAAGATGAATTAGCGTACGTTGGTAGTCCTATTGATATTTATTTAGAACCCTGTACAAAGCCAGTCAGTGTACTTCATTATCATGAGCCATTTGTTGGCTGCGTTCCTGTATGAAGCACCTCACGGCATGAGACATACAATTATAGTATAGGCAGTCCTTAGTATCAATAAAACCTCAAACTTGCCAGCTATTCTTTTCTATTAGTAAATCACTGTACTGTAGTAATGTGGTCTCTGTCAGGCTCTCTATAAAGCACTGCCCACCTAATCTCTCAAGACAGATTTTACCGAATGGGTTCCCAGATTGCTGACCACCCAACGGGGTGGGGTTTCTGGGGTTTCCCACCCCAAGTATGAAGTAAGAGAGCAACAGCATTGTGCTCAAGATTTATATGATTCTTCTATGCACTCATGGCCTCAGGGCCATTAAATCAGTTGAAGTAATGATCATAAAATACACTACTTTTAAACGACAGAGACCAAGGAATGATCCATTGATGTTCTGTTGCCAGAGGAGCTTGTGATTCTTTCAATGCAGTCTTTGGAAAAAGCTGAGCGACTTTAGGTAGTTGTATTCCTGCCGGGAGTCGTGTTCTGCTGCAAGTCCTGAGAGGCATTTGTTTACTTTATATAGCCATATGAATTGACACCTCTTGAGGTTTTGCTGATAACCATAAATAATCTTAAGTTCATTTGATCCTCACAGTTTCAGCTTCCCTTTGATTTTGAATAATTGAGCATGAAAATACTTGAAAAAGGAAGTTTAGCATTTCATCAAAGGATAGCCTAAGTAGCTGTAACAATTGTTTGATATGGCTCCTACCATGTAAACATTTATTAATGTTAAAGAAACTGTATGAAATGTCATTTCTGACATATCAACACTTCAGCTAACCACCAGCAGTGTTGGGTAACTATGGACAATGGACATGGTTGCTAGTGAAACACAAAAATAATACTAAGTAAAAGTAAAATAAATAATATTACATTTAGAATTATAGCCCTTGAATGATAGCTGGTTGTCTACCAAAGAGAAACAGATTGACTCAGAGTCTGTATCAACCAACATTGGACTCTAGTGCTAATTACCCACCCTGCCTGTGTGCCTACGTGTGTAATCTTCTTGTTCCACAGCCCCCAGAGGTCGTGCATCTGTGATAATTTATAGCTTACTATTAATTTGCATGGTGTTCAGAGACCAGGGAGTTGACATTACGACTCAGTCAGGCGTGTCACAGACACCCTTGTGGGTCAGCGTGGATTATCCCCAGCAGCAGCGCTGGGTTCCTCTCAACATTCAGCTCACATCGTCTAGATTGCATCAAGGAACCAGAGGTGTGCGGATCACGTTTTGACGTGGAAAAATAAACTGCAAATTTCCTGCGGCGTGCGTCATCATCTTCTCCCTCCAGACAAACATGACCCGACAGTCAGTGACGATGGAGATGGGAACTTGCGCCTGAGCTGGAGTAACTAACTAGAAGCAGATGCTTAACCCCCGTGAAAGCTTCCTACTGGCTTGTGTTTGTGTTCCTGTGCATTCCTGCAAACCCCCCCTCCACTCGTACACCCTGCTGTGGTCGTATCTCTGCTGGATGTCTGTCCAGCTGGAGCCAAGGACACCAACAGTGCTGTCGGAGTGTCGGAGAGGTCACCTTATGGGCTTTCTTTGGTCCCGGTTCTCCCTGAAAACTTTAGACAGATGGTAAACGTTGCCTTGTCATGTTGTCTCTAGCAACCCCCCCCCCCGCCCAATAGCAGATACTGAAGGCTTGTGGAGCTTGGAAACCGTATTGAACTTCTCCCTGAAATAGTGACATACAAACCAGGGTGTCTGGGGATGAGAAGCTTTGTCTTTTAATTTATTGCTGGACAAAAATGTGTATATTTTTTGTTTTTTTAGATGAGTGAAACGGCCATACAATTAAGTGTATTAGCCATTAGTTTTAAGTCAATCAAATGTTTCTCCTTTGAACTTGCCTCTGGGGGCACTGCCCAGTTCCCCTTGTAGAGACCGGATGTCGGCCGTTCACTCTCCTTCAGCGCTCCACTTCCGGTGGTGCGTCTTGTTTGAATTCCTACTAACAACAAACTCTACACGTTGTAACAGGAGTTGCCCACAGATTCAGCTGCGGAGCTCTGAGTCTGTCTTGAGAGATTCGTTTTAAGTTAACACCAGGCTACTCACCTCACCTGCATGAACTTTGGATGACACACATTGCATTTGGGAATTTTGGTCCATATAGTGCAGGTGCGCACTATTGTCAGTGAATTATGCATGTCACATTCAGCAGTTGAAAATGCTCTGTAAGCACACGCTGATATAAGTGTTACAAAGACCAGTGGGCTAAGCAATCCGATGCAAAGCCCCCATTTTAAGGGTTAGGGTTAGTGCTGCTTTTTCTTAACAAATCCTGCGTCATAAATAATTCAGAAAGGCATAAATATTTACTCAAGTGCCACAGGACCCCGGCGGAGGGCTCGAGTGATCTTTTTAAAGAGGCTTGTGGCTCAACTTTTTCTTAAGCAGTCGCTGATGTTTTTTGCCCTGAGAAATCAGCTGTGACTTCATTCTGAGTGTTTACCCCAAGTTCAAGACACAATTTCTTAAAGGTTTTGGTCTGGTAAAAGGAAGTAGGGCTGCTAGCAATTAAGTTACATGGATTAGTCCCATTACTAATGTGGAGATTTTAAATTCTGTGGCAGAATCCGAATGAGTCATGATTTCAGCTTGTGTGTTGTGCCGTTCTCAGTAGGGGATCCGGTTATGATCTGTGCTTTGAAGATGCATGCTGACATAATGTGGGATATGATTTCTGAGCAATACTCAATACACAAAGGACATGAACTCAGTTGTGATGAAAATATAGTTCCACTCGGAAAATGGCAGGATAACCATTCTGCTGGAGCTTACACTCAGTCTTAGGTGCCCAGAATTAGCATTACATGAATATAACAGCTTTTGAGTTCCAAAAGAAGCATGTATTATTTGAAAGTCATTCCCTATCCGTGGCCTTTCCTGTCTGTCTTCAGTTTATTATCAAATAAAGCAACCATAAAAATATTATTATCTTCACTTTGTTCTATTAGTGTAGCCCCACAATGCCCTCTCACCTTCCCAGACATCGAGTACAAACTTCTGTTTGAGTGATGGGTATGCATTTTTCATTTTCTCTTCAGTGTTTCCATTGTGAGCTCAGCAGTGCTGATTCCCTCTGTACCCCAGAGAGAGAAGGCAGAGAGTTGAATACAGACAGAGTGGGGTGGTGGGTGGGGAAGCGGGAGCCCTGGATTTTGTGCTATATATAATCTTTATGTAATGTGTGTCATGGTGCTGTGTGTTGGTGTTTGGATGGTATTATATTTTTAGTAGGCTGACAGCATGGCTCGGATGAGTTGGATTCTTTGGTCTTTAATGTTGTGCTGTGCTCTAAAATGGGAGGTGTGCACACACAGTGGACCTTACGGGTCAGTGTTTACTTTTTCAGAGTTAACAACACTCAGGATCTGTGTGCTTTGCCTCAGTTTTGAATCCACAGAAGTGCAATAGGCTATATAATTCATATTTTTTGGCTTGTACCATGGGTTGGTCTGTCTAGTGTGTATCTCTCGGAAATGCAAAATAGCTCAAATTTTACATTTAATTTCTTTGTTTTTATTTATCATATCAGCAATATATCAGCAATACAATTATACATTGAATTTCTTAATAGTCGTTTACAATTAGCCAGGCAGCTGATAGGAGCACATATACGCTTTATAGATTGCTCATTACGCTTCATTATGTGAGTGCATTTTGTATTTAAGTGACCATTGTTTTCAAGGTCTTGCTTTTAGTAGTTTATTGGAATGAAGAGCAATTTATAAGCTCGAGTTAGCTCTGAAGGTTAGTGTCGGCTAATTGCTAAAGCCACACATCACGTATGCTCATTCACTTCTCATAGTCTGGGAAGTAATGGAACACACACACACACACACACACACACACACACACACACACACACACACACACACACACACACACACACACACACACACACACACACACACACACACACACACACACACACACACACACACACACACACTGGTGCTCACGTGCATGCTTTAATGGCAGAGGGCCATGCAGAGGTGGACAGGATTAGGATCATGTTTTTGTGTCTGATCACCCAACGCTACGGGTGGGGATCCATAAAGTTTTATTGTACCCCATAACTACTGTTTCCCTGATGAAATGTTAACATAGAGGGCACAAATGATGAGTAACCCTTGCATGCAGCATCATACAGATTAAGGTTAAACCACTTTGAACTATTTTAGTAGGGTTAGCAACAGTATCAAACTTTGTACCTTTTTAATTGTTCAGTCACATTGATACTGGCAAAACTGGTGGAAGGTCCTGTTTGTGGTTTGTTATCGTGTTTGACACCTGTGTTTGAAGCCATTACATATCACTATTGCTGTTTGATCTCCCAGGGGCAAAAGAGACACGCATACATTTAGCTGGCAATCCAAACCCAAGAAAGACTCAGGAAGTACTAATAAAATCCTGCTAATAACAGCGGTACTCATAAAATCCTGCTAATAACAGGGACTCATAAAATACCGTGCTTCTTCAGTAATATGAGTGTTCTCATCGAGGGTCCTTGTGGCTCTTTAGGAGGCCGTATTGTGTATTGGAGTTGTTTTGGTCACTGTTCTTGGGTGAATGACTTCTTTCCCAACAATCAAGCAGTACCCTACCAGTAGCAAAAAGGTTAAATCTACTGTATATTGTATCAGGCCTGAACATCTTTGTGAAGCACAGGACATCTTATGAAACAGGTCCAAATCGACCTACCGTCTGCCTTATCAGCCATGACCAGACACTGTTAAACACAAACTCTTCCCCTTTGGCTCGTCACTGTGGGAAAATGATGAGGTGAGAGACATTTGTAATCTGAGTGGCTGTGCCAGAACACAGTGAACCAGCGTTTTCTCAGCATCTGTCAATAGTTGGGAGACAAGACAAACTCGCTCCCATCACCTCACATAATCAGTATAGTAGAAGCTGCACTGCACTCCCTGACCTTGCAGGGATTCAACTGTAATGCTTGCAAAGAATACCAAGTCTGACTTAAAAGCTTTTGAAAGAGATGTGACTAGAATGTAGTTAGCCCTGTATTACCTTAATGAATGGTGAAAATCAGCATTGTCTGCTAGTCATGGGTAAAAACATTAATGATCTTGTGAAAGGAAAATATAAAGGATTGGGTTCAAAAGGATAGGGAACTGGCTGACCGCAATAATTCGTTTTCCCCCATTACAAGCAGGAATTGTGTGGAGAGAGAAGGGCAGTGGAAATGTTAATGGTGAAACAAAAAAACATATGATTAATTGATTGACGCTTCACTGCGTCATTAGAGTGCTGAAAAAGGTTGAAGCTTGCTCAACGTTTTTGTATCTTCATGTCGCTGGCTTCCATTGAAAGTTGGCTTGACATTGGCTTGTAGCATGTTGCTGCTAGGTGTGAACACAGCATAAGAGTGAAGCTGCTTCCCCTATTGTTTTGAAGCTTTTGTCACTGCTAGTGAACGCAGCATTAGGCTCACATGACTGATAGAGAAGCCAGCACAACACACAACACATGGCAAAACTTTGATATGAAATAAACAAACCTACAGTAAATTACGGTTATGTGACACACAAAATAATGTTCAAATATATATCTTAAATGGATCAGATTGAAGGGAGAACATTTTAAGTTAACTTCATCATCACCAAATTCTTGTTGAGTCTGAGACAATAAATCTCCCATATAATTAAAAGACATTGTGTGCTACTGCAAAGTTTTTTCATAGTATTAAACTAGCACTAATACAACTCTTGAATACGGTGAGTGGAACGATTAAAAAGAGCCACTAAAGTGTTGATGCTATGAATGGTCAAAATCCCACACATAAAGTGCATAGCATAGCATCCCACAAACTTAGTTTGGCCTTAGTTGGCAGTCTTTTCATGTAGCCCTCGGCCAACACATTTAAGCAAGCTAATACACCCGCTAATTAAACCACTCCTCCCACACCCTCTGACACCATATGCCTGGAATCACAGCTGAAATATTTAGAAATAAAATAAACAGACTCCCAGTTTAGAAAACCTGGTTGTAATAAACGTTTTTTTCTCTCAAGAGTGTGGGGTGGGGTGGGGGTTGATAAAAGTACAAGGTTTCAAATGTTAGCCGACTTGGTGTCCACCCTGCCCAAAACACAGCTGGAGAGTCAGCACGCCGCCGGTCTCGAGTTTGACATTCTCTAACTGTCCTGTGTGTGCAAATCTACCCTCCCTCAGGAAGCCTCTGGGATGCGGTTGAATTGTGCCCAGCTCTGGATCGCATCCAGTTTGCACACATACTTTGCAGGTTACAGTTATACTCATTTCCCTGTTCCGTTCCCAGTGGAACTTGGGAAGTGTGTAGCCAACCCCATTTCTTTTCTGCAAGATTGAGACTGAAGAGACTAGAATGGCAGGAGTAAAGTTGCACTTTAAACCCACGGAGACGGGCTGCTCTCCCTGGGGCTCTATTGTCAAGACGTTGAGCGATGAACCTGAGGCAGTCGCTGAGGCAGAATGATGAAATGTTGAAATAAGACTGGTGCTACCACACCCATAGGCTGTAAAAGAAAATGCCACTTGAACATAGAATTCACATATGTACAGTACAGTACATTATTCCCATGATAACCTTTTTTGTGTGTGTGATTTGACCAGTGTTTCTTCAGCAGTGGTCCAGCCCTCAAACAGGCGTCACAAGATCAGACACGATCATCGTGTCAAAGACAACGTTTAGTTTTGTTCCTTGCTTACTGTCTAAACACAAAATCCTGATCCCCACTGCTCAACCTCCTGAGCCACTGCCGCCCCAGTGAATGAATGGGGGTATTGGATTCAGACTTTGTGGAGCTGTTGTTTTCTGAGCTTTGACAACCAAAAGTACTATATAAGAATAAGATACTTACTCAAAGGTAGTTGTTGGAGGTTATACAGTAATTGAATTTACAAAGAGTGAAGGTATCCTGAGTAGGCAGGTTGTTTGTACAGGCAAAAGTGACTTTACAGTATCTTGGAATAGCTGTAAAGAAATAACCGTTAGCCATATACTATCATATGATGTACAGTAAGAGCAAAATTGCGCTGCATGAATATGATCAATTGTACTGTAACAGTTTAAACCTAGAATCACTATCAGTATTATTTTAATCTGTCCTTTGTCGAGTTAAGCGTCCATGTCAGATGTGATCTGACAGACGTTGGTATCTCTTGGCTTCATAACATAGTTTATTTTTGTCCTCAGCCCAAATGCTAATTAATGGACTTGCAAAGACCATTGTCTCAACCATTTAGCAAACAATTAGTATCCATTTTCCTGTGCCACGTCACTGCACAGTGTTTCTTACAAGCTGAGTTTAATCCAAACTTGTGCCCTTCCTACCCTTGGATCAATTGCACCCAGTGCCTTCTCTCCTGGGCTTCCCCTATTCTATCTGCCTCTGCTTGTGCTCTCATTGTAGAAGTGCAAAGGGGAGGATTAGAGATTGTCCTTTTTAGATAAACATATACGCAATAGAACTATGTTTTGCAGCTGTGAAGGAGTGAATGTTTGTTGGCACTCCCTTTCATAATTGAACAATGTGGGACAGCAATAAATACTCAGTTTATAAGGACTTTTAGCTGCAACATGTACATGGTGGCGATAATAGTGTCAGAAAATAAATTATGAATTCATATCACCAGAAAAAAACATCTCTGGACTGAATTGTCTATGTCTATATAATATGTAACTGTGCTTTCCCACATCGGTTCTTGTTTGAAGTGCCCCATGCTAAATTCTACATTATTCATTGGACAAACATAAAGATTATGAATTGTATATGAACTGAACTTGCCGGCTTTTCATGGTTTGTTTTGGCTACACAATTGTGACGTCCATGATGTTCCAAGTTTCACTCAAAGGCTCAAAGCTGCCTTTGATTTGTGATAATTGCTGTATCAAATAATTATTTCCCACATCAATTGTAATTCAAATTAAGAGGGTTTTATTTATCACTCACTCATATATTATGTACAATCAGCAAAATGTTGGTGTGGCATGTTCGGCAAGACTGTGCTAACACAACAGCAACACAATACAATAATGAAGATAATACTGGACTGTAATGAAATGAAAACAAACAAAAAGGTTAGAATTAAGGTTGAATATTACAGGTAAGAGAGACACAAGATATCTCATGTATACCATTTTCTGTGGTTCAAATTCCCAACTGTGTCAGTACTTATCTCTTTCTTCTGTATTCTGTTATGCAGTTGTGACCTTTTTTTTTTGCTGAGTAAACAACAGTCTGACATTTTTTCCCCCTTTGGCCCCCACCCCCCTTTGGTTAAGAAGAAAAATGCCGTTGCTCAAGCCTTCTAAATCAAGAGGTGTTTATGTGGGCACACCGGCACAGTTCTCAGTACTTGAGGTGTGAGAATAGACCGAATCATTATGACATCACCACCACCAAAAATGTAATTTCCGCGTAGATAATGCCGACAGCGTCACATTGGAGCAGTGTTATTCATTAATCTATCTGGAAGAACAGGACACTTATGATATTGTTGTGACTATTACACTTATTTTGTTCTAAATATCCACAGGTTGACAAACTAGACATAGCTAATGTTCTGGGCACTTTATTTTATATTGAGTAAATATCCATCCAGGTATTCTACCGGAAATATCGCTCTGCACGTTTGTTTACAAACATTCTGATTTGATTCTATACTGCATTCTTCAAAAGAAAAATGTAGGCCCCTATGCTTTGCAATTAGTCAGTTCTACTTAACACGTGCTCTTTTGTGTTATGAAAACATGTCTGGCAGCCATATGTAATGTAGCTCCTCTCCTCTGCACACACAGTCACATTCCATTCACATTGACATTGCTTCATTTCAGATTTATGACTTTATGATATTAGAATGTCCCGATCCTCTAACCGCAGAATAATATTTACACACCACCCGTTGTTGTTGTCGTTTCTCTCTCATCTTCCCTTCCTTCCCCTCCATTCTTTCCTGCCTTCTCCCTCCCTCCCGCCTTTGCCATGCCACAGGACGCCAGCGGGGATGGGAGATGATGGAGGACAAAGGCCCTCGCGTAGCCGACTACTTTGTGGTGGCCGGACTGACGGATTCGTCCACGCCGCTGGAGCAGGCCGTCCACTTTGACGACGCGTGCCACAAGACGGCCCGGCCCAAGGCGCCCATCACGGACGTGGCGGTGGTGATCCGCTCGCTGGGCGAGGAGGTGCCGCCGGGCTTCACCTGCGTCGAGAGCACGCCCACCGGCCTGTCGGCGGACCTCAACAACGGAGGCCTCATGACGCCGCAGATCTTCCTGTGCTACAGGCGGGGCCGCGACAAGCCGCCGCTCACCGACCTGGGGTGCGTTCCTTTTGTCTTTAACCCATTACGACCGGGAACGCATCTGTGTGTCATTTTTAGATTTCGTTGGGCTATTCAAAAATAGCAGATATACAAGCTCATAGTGCGGCACCGAGTGCCGCGCTATGAGCTTGTAGATCTGCTATTTTTGGACGAAAACTTTGAAAATGTGTGCAAATCTTTTAATATATATTTTAAAAAAAAATCCAGTATGAAATTAAAGTTATAAAAAAGTAGGCCTGTCCCCGACTAAGGATTTGTTTAGTCGACTCTAATTGGCGACTGACAGTCGACTAATTAAAAAGTCGATTTTGGGCCAAAATACATTTTATTTCAAAGGGCCAAGTCTACACAGTTTGTTTTGTCTCCAGCAGAGTTTCTAGTGTCTCTATCTCTCTCTGGAAGAGGTTGCACATGAACTCTGCAGCCAACACAAACAATACCAATACAAAGACGAGGAATAAGAAGAATAAAGTGGAAGTTACGTGTGGTTGCAGGTGTAGACTTGGCCAAAAAACAATTTAAAACATTTTTGGCCCTTAAAAATAAAAATAAATTAGTCGACTTAGTCGAGGTCAGGCCTATAAAAAAGTAAAACAAATATTCACAAAAATTTGAAAAATATTGGGGATTTACTTCCTTATTCCTACCTATACTGGCAGTGTGCACAAGACATTCGGTGCTGATTATACCAGTAGTTTGTGAGATTAGCTGCACACACACACACACACACACACACACACACACACACACACACACACACACACACACACACACACACACACACACACACACTTTTATTCACACCTTTTAGACAGTTCGCACATTTTTTATTCTTTATGAGAATGCAGTATTACAGCAGAGCTACCTTTTTTTCTCCACATGATTTGAACTTTGAGCATTTATAATAATCAGTTGCCCTTTCTGTAAGCCCTGAAAGCCTTGCAGGCTGCTGGACAGGCCTAGCTGTCACCTCTGACTGACACAAGCAGGTGGTGACAACACAAAACTGGTGCTAACACCAGATCCACTGCAGACTAAATGCTTATCAAGCGCTTACACAGAGGCTGTGTTCAGGGGGCCTCAGCAAAGCTTATGTGCTGATAGTCCAAAGAGGCAGCACTTGCTGCTGCTGATAGGGCTAGTTCACAGGTTTTGGATGGGGGTGTCGCGGCCCCCAGAGGGGACGCCAGTGGGTGTCAGGGGGGCCAATGGACCGTTCCCCTCAATTGTCAATGACAAACCAGGAAGTAATTTTAGATTTCTTTGACTATCAAAAATAGCAGATCTACAAGCTCATAGCGTGGCACCCAGTGCCACACGCACTATGAGCTTATAGATCTGCTATTTTTGAAAAATCGTGAAAATGTGTGCAAATCTTTCAATATATATCTTTTAACCCATTGATACCTGGAACGCATCTGTGTCACTTTAGACGTCTTTTGGCTATTCAAAAATAGCAGATATACAAGCTCATAGCGCGGCACCGAGTGTCGCGCTATGAGCTTGTAGATCTGCTATTTTTGAAAAATCGAGGGAAAAAAATGTGGGTTTTTCTTTCAATTTTTTTTTAGGATTTAGAAGACATTTCTAGAATCTTCTCAGGTCTTAATGGGTTAAAGCAAGCATTTGTAACTCAAATCTTTGCTTCTGGGGGGGTCCCTGGAACAAAATATTTTGAGATGGGGGTCCGTGGCCAAAAACATATCATTTTGCGTGGTCCCTCAAAGTTTGAGATCCACTGATATAGAAACATAAGTTTTTAAAAAAAAACAGTTTTTGACATTTGTAGAATCGGCCTCAGGTCTTGGAGGATTAAGCGAATGAATGCTTAGCATACGCCAATGTATCCTCCTCTACAGGGTGTTGTACGAGTGGAAGGAGCGGCTGAAGGTGGGCTGTCACCTCATCCAGACAACGCCCTGCGGTCGTCCTGCCAACATCAGCAGCACCTCGTCCCAGCGCATCTACATCACCTACCGCCGGGCCCCCGAGGGCCAGACGTACGCCGCGCTGGCCGTCACGGACATCTGCATCATCATCCCTGGGAAGGGAGAGACACCGCCCCACACCTTCTGCAAGGTGGAGAAAAACCTCAACAGCAGCATGGTGAGGTTTGAGTTATTATTATGCACACCCTCTGTCTGCTGTACCAACTATACCCACTGCCCTCTGTCCAGTGTTGATTTCGTCGACTAAAACTATGACAATTCTTTTTTTCGCTGACGAAAACTAAATAAAAACGAAATAAAATCTAAGTTATGATGACTAAAACTAAGACTAAATCTACTGACAATTTCGTCAACAAATAAAAACTGGACTAAAATGTTAGGGAGGGACTAGTGGAGAAGAGATCCAGTAGAACTGAAAGACAAGTCATTTTATGTTTGGTTGCGCTCGGGTGTTGCGCTCTGAAAATAGCCGATCTACAAGCTCACTGCGACGCGTTGTGGGCTGCGACGCGTTGTGAGCTTGTAGATCGGCTATTTTCAGCGTAAAATCAGGCATTACGACGCCATCAAGGCACCACCAAAATAATTTTTTGTCGACTAAATCAACTGTAGATTTAGTCGACTATAATCTTAGGATAATTAGTCGACTAAAAGTAGACAACGAGTTAAACATTTCAGATGACTAAAATATGACTAAAACTAAATCAAAATTTGCTGCTAAAATCAACACTGCCCTCTGTCCCTGTGTGCAATTTTAGATTTGCACAAATAGGTCATTATCCATAAAACCCTGTTTCATACTAACAACACAGGGTCTAACTACAACATGGCTCCCATGTAGATCTCAGACTTCATATGAATTCAAGTTAAATATTTCCAAAAATATAAAACACACGTATGTGGAAAATGCGTGGAGGTACTTCTTTGGCCTACTGGGTGTGTGCACAAGAAATCTGGTGCTGATCATAGCCTCGGACGAACACACAGACACACTAACCGAACCGACCCTCTTATAGGCAGCTTGCCTCCTATACCGTAAAAATGAATTGGACGAATGTAAAAACATTTACTCCTCTACTATCTATACCCCAATTCTAATAATGACTATTTGGTTATCAGTGATGATTACACAATTATGAATTTCTTTATTTGATGAGTTGGGATTTTGGTTGGTTTTGAAGTTGCAATGAAAAAAGGACATACTGTACCAACCTTAACATGCCTTGCATTGTGCAGTTTTCCGCACATGCTTCTGCACATGCTTTATCAGTAGCTTTGACTGCAGATCCTTAGCACTGAAGTGTCTCTTTATTCTGAGGTTTGGTTGATACAGTACATGGAGGTTGATGGCCTCTGGGTTGCCCTCTCCTGCCCCATATATATTTTTACTTTTTATTGAGACAGATTTTGACTTTATTGAGACAGACTGGAGGAGAGCTGAGAGGAAGAACTATGGATTTGATCCCGGGCCATTTGGGTGTGGTTCCCGAAGCGAATGTCTTAACTGCTATATACCATCGACAGGCACTGGTATTATTTCCTTTGTTGAGACAGAGAGCAGGAAAGCTGAGAAGTTCTCTCTCTGTGTGTGTGTGTGTGTGTGTGTGTGTGTGTGTGTGTGTGTGTGTGTGTGTGTGTGTGTGTGTGTGTGTGTGTGTGTGTGTGTGTGTGTGTGTGTGTGTGTGTGTGTTTATGGTGTGCGTCTCATAATTAGGCTTAAAGGACTAGCATGTTTAGCTTATTGTCTATGACTCACTTTATCATTAGTGCTGACCATTTTCCAAAGCATATCATGTTTTTTTTGTTCCGTGAGGAAGCCAGTGTTTCTTATTCATCTCAGGATGGTATGAAACATTTGACTTGAAACCTGCTTGAAATTCAACAAAATTATGACATTTGTTTTTGTCATAGTCCCTGGAAAAGAGATTAATTCAGAAGCTGAATTAAACTGTCTGTGGCTTATACTGCATACTGTAGTTTTGTTAAGCTGACATTGATGCAACTATTAGGGTATTTCTGGTAGCATTGTAATGTCATTGATCAAAATGTGAACAAACAAACAACAGCTGCGACGTTGCATATAATGGTAAAATGATCTGTTTATGTATAATGTATGGTTGAAGCTGTGAGTAGACAATGATGTGTTTAGACCAGCATGGTCATTTAAGTCCAAATGATAATGGTGATACTATACTCTCTTTTGTTTCTCAACTACCTCCATGTCAACAAAATACTACTTGACTCTTTAAAGTTTATTGACTTTTTAAAATTAATTTGGCAATTTTTATTTCCCACTATGTGAGCTTGCCTACGAGCTTGTAGATCTGCTATTTTTGGAAAAGAATCGTGAAGATGTGTGCATATCTTTGAATATATATATATACATTTTTAACCCAAATCTTTGAATCTGGGGGGTCCCTGGAACAAAATATTTTGAGATGGGTGTCCGCAGCCAAATACATGGCATTTTGGGGTTCCTTGACATGAAAAAAGTTTGAGAACCACTGATATTATAGCAACATAGGTTTTTTCCAAAAACTGTTAGTATTTAGAAGACATTTGTAAAATCCCCCAGAAGCAAAGATTTGAGTTAAAACATTTAAAGATGAATATATATTCAAAAGATTTGCACACATTTTCACGATTTTTCAAAAATAGCAGAAGCTATGAGCTTGTAGATCTGCTATTTTTGAATAGCCAAAGACATCTAAAATGACAGAGATTCGTTCCCGGATTGAATGGGTTAAAAAGTGTGACGCTAACGTTTTTTAATTGTATCGTCATATTTTCCCTCAGACGTTTCCCTAAAGAAATGTAAATGATGCAGTGGTACTGGGCTGGGGTGACAGTGACTTTCCGGTGAAGTCAAACCAGTCACATACCATATAGCAGCACACCTATATTAGTGGTGGCTGCAAGGTTGAGAGAGCGGAAAGGGGGAAGAGTACAATGTGTAATGATACTGCTAGAGCTCTTGCACTTTCTGCACTATACTCTCCAGCTGAGTTGTTTTTTAAGTAGCAAGGGACAGATTGCAGCTCCTGGGTAGGAAGGAAAGCTGCCCCAAAAAGTATATTTTTTACCAAGTGTGTGTTTTGTGGCATCAAAAGCTAATAAATCTGTCCTTTCAATGAGAGAAAACAAGTCACTTAACTTTTCCCCTTTCTCTCTCCCTGTATCTGGTTTCCTCTTAAAGGGATATTTTCTTAAAAAAAAACTTGGGTCATTTTATCGTCTACTTTATCTCTAAGCCCCCCAGACCGTTTTTAAGTTGCTTGATTCAGTATTTATATATTTGATGTTCATTTTATCAGACACGCCCCCTTCCTATACAAACCCATTATAACTTCAAACTCCATTTTTAACATGTTAGATTCATCAAAAACACCCGTCCTTGGTTCTGGTGACTCACCCTGCCCTCCTAATACGCGTGGGGGCCGTGTTTTTTCGATTACCTTTTTCATTTATTTTATATATTTTCTTTATTGTATTTAATTTGGGGCAGGAGTGAGTCACCAGAACTCTCTCTCTCTCTCTCTCTCTCTCTCTCTCTCTCTCTCTCTCTCTCTCTCTCTCTCTCTCTCTCTCTCTCTCTCTCTCTCTCTCTCTCTCTCTCTCTCTCTCTCTCTCTCTCTCTCTCTCTCTCTCTCTCTCTCTCTCTCTCTCTCTCTCTCTCTCTCTCTCTCTCTCATCTCTCTCTCTCTCTGCAGTGTCCTTGCTGTGTCAGCCAGGTCTGTTTTTATCATTGGGTTGAGCAGGCCGGTCCGTTGAGGAAACCTCTGAGTGTGTGTGTGTGTGTGCATGCATGTGTCTGTGTGCTGGCTGCACGCGTGTATAAAAAGTCCTGTAAGCCTAGAGGGAGTGAGCCAGGAAATGGAGCTGGGCGGAAGAGAGAGAGAGAGAGAGAGAGACCATCAGAGACTTGCATATGGTGCACACAGCAAAAATGGCCTATACACACGCTATTTGAAAATAGCCGATCTACAAGCTCAACGCGTCGCGATGCGACACGTTGTGAGCTTGTAGATCGGCTATTTCAAACATTTAGTACTTTTACTTTTGGTACTTTAAGTACATTTTGATGCCAATACTCTTGTACTTTTACTCAAGTAACATTTTGAACACAGGCCTTTTACTTGTAACAGAGTATTTCTATACTGTGGTATTGCTACTTTTACTTAAGTAAAATACCTGAGTACTTTTTCCACCACTGCACACACGTACACGTACACGTACACGTACACGTACACGTACACGTACACGTACACGTACACGTACACGTACACGAACATTCTTGTTTAGAGAGCTTGGCAGATTTTTTTGTCTGTTACGCATTGTACAGGTTTTGAATATTATCATTATAACCCAGCATTGAGACTGTATTTCATCACTTCTGCAGAAGAGGTTCTCAGTCTTTCTGTGTGTCTGTCTGTCTGTCTGTCTGTCTGTCTGTCTGTCTGTCTGTCTGTCTGATATCTTGAGCAGTTACAGTATGAAGGGATTTGCAAAGCAGTTTGGTTGAAAGGTTGGTCAAGGATGAACCTCTCATGCTGATTCACAAAAACATTGTGAAGTGATTAACCCATTAAGACCTGGAAGGGAACGCATCTGTGTGTCATTTTAAGATGTCTTTGGCTATTCAAAAATAGCAGATATAAAAATCGAACACAAAAATCGTGAACATTTTTGCAAATCTTTGAATATATATATATATTTTAAACATTTGTAACTCAAATCTGTGCTTCTGGGGGTCCCTGGAACAAAATATTTCAGATGGGGGTCGGCGGCCAAATACATATCATTTTGGGGGTCCTTGACATGAAGAAGTTTGAGCACCACTATATACGTTTTTTTTTTCTTAAAAAAAATGATTTAGAAGACATTTGTAGAATCCCCCAGAAGCAAAGATTTGAGTTACAAATGTTACATACAGTATATATTCAAAAGATTTGCACACATTTTCAAGATTTCTCCCCCCAAAAAGTTGCAGATCTACAAGCTTGTATATCTGCTATTTTTTTTTTATAGCCAAAGAAATCTAAAATGACACGGATGCGTTCCCGGTCTTAAAGGGTTAACTTGTCACCCTCAGTTTTGTTGCCACGAGTGCCAGTGCTCCACGTGTCGGCTAATGCATCTTGAAGTTATAATTGGCCAAAAGGGTACATGGGTGTCAGAAGCGCTGCAACACCTAATAGACAAACTGACACCTTGGTGGAGGTGTGTGTGTGCTCTGCTGAGCACGCTTCAGAATGATTTATTGTAAAGATAAATTTAGCCTCTAGGCAAAGGGCTTCTTACCACTTCTGTGTCATACTATAGAGCAGTGTGTGGGGCCCTATGATAACATCACACTGAACACTCAACAGTCATTAAGCTTCTGTGTCATTATAGTAGATTGTGGAACCTCATGATAACATCTCACTGAACAGTTATTAAACAATAGCTTCTATAATCATGGTGCCGTAGGGTTTTCCAAACCTTTAAAAGGGCTACACCATGAATTGTAACTTTTCCTTCTTTTTTTGTGTGTTTTTGGTCTCCCCTACCTCTCTTCTATCCCCAAAAATAACCCAGTTGGAGCACTCAGGCTTTCACAGCATATCTGGGGTTTTCTGTAAATTGGTCTAAAAACAGGCCGACTGACACGTGACGTCACAAGCGATACAATCCCTCCCGTTTTTCAGTTCCAACATAAAAACAAAATACAAAAAAAGTTTTTTTCTTTTCTTTTTTGTTTTACTTTTTCCACACAGAACCAGGAGATCACATGCATACAAACTGGCTCAATAGCGCCACGTGCCAAATCAGGACAATGTGGTATTGCAGGTGAAAGTGCTAAGCCAAAGAGAAGTTAGTTGGAATGACTATATCTGAGGCTTGATTTAGGCTCAAACCTTTTGAAAAATGTTCGAGGGACATAAACATATATGATATTAAATATTAAATATATTTTTTAATTGCATGGTGTATATCCTTTAAAATATAAATACTTGGCTTTTCTAACACCATTTCATGGGTCTTTTTCAGTGGGGATCCTCTGTGTACCTGTGTTATAAGAAGTCTGTGGCCAAGACCAACACGATAGCCTACAAAGCAGGTGAGTCTGAATGTTCTCCCTCTGAACAGCACAAAGATCCAAAATACTAATGCTGGGCTGGCAATAAAATAACATGAACCAAATAATAATCAGTAGCATTTTGACAATAACACAGCGTACATAAGATTACATTAAATACAACTATGGGGGTAATGTCAGCAGCCCGGGAGAGGATATGGATGAAGCAACAGAAGGGCAGGAAAGATTTGGCAATGGAAGGTGTGTGCATCTGCCGCTACAGTGCACTATAAATATTACTGTATGGTATGTAGAAGATTATGTACAGGTTGTCAGTGTAAAATATGTGCAGCATGAATCGTGAACATGTCCTGAGGGTGTACAGTTTTACAGTACATGGTAAAACAAGTGTAAAAATGGAGCCATAAATAAACACATTTTTCATAGATTTTTCTATAGCACCTGTATCCAAAGCACTTTACAGATACGTGTGCATTCACAGGCAGCCATGCACGATATCATCCTCATCTGAAGCTTTTAGGGGGTTTGGTGTCTTGTAATCTCTCAAGAACAGATTCAGAGCTGCGCTACTGAATCTGTCGGGAGCCCCGTTCAGAACGTGTGAGCATTAGCTTACAAGTGGGCGTACCTTCAGATCAGGAAGCAGACCTTGCTTTACCCAATCAAATGTAGTGGGCGGGATTTACATCTGTGCACTCACTTCCCACTGGAAACAAACCCAAACTCATTTAACAATAGCGTCCTCGGAGCCGACAAAACCATGGAAAGTTAGTAACATTTTAACTTGCTCTTTCATCATAGAAACAAGTGGGCTTATAACCAAAACGATCCATGTTCTTTGGGAGAAATGGTGTTAGTGCTCCGTGGAGAAATATTGTTAGTGGGAATGAAAACACAGGCGCACCACCGGAAGTGGAGGGCTGAGGGCATGTCCAAACCCCGGTTTCCAGTCAGCATAGGTCTAGTTAATCACTCCCCCCAGAGTCAAATGCAAAAACGCTGGGGGTGTCAGGGTGCGAGTTCAGGGTGCGAGTTCAGAGGACCCAAAAGCAGTACGACAGACAGCAAAGATAAAGGTTCAAAGGTTTTGAGGTTTATTAACCAAACAGAGGCAACCCATAAAATGGGGAAGGCAAAACAAGTACTCAAAATACCGAATGGCTTGTAGCCAAAGCACAGTACATAACACGCTAACATTAAATGACGACCTGACAAGGAACTGAACAAACCGGGGAATATATATAGACACAGGGTTAACTGGACACAGGTGAACACAAGACAAATCAGTACAGGGATTGGCTGGGGCACAACAGGACACAGGTGGAGAACAATTACAAATACAAACTGGTGAGACAAGACAGGAAGCGATAACAAGGCAGACAGGAAACAATGCTACAAAATAAGGGTACAGAACATCAGGGCAAAAGGCAACCGAGTAACAACAATACAAATAAAACATGCAGTAAGCAGAACATACAATATGCAGAATACAGAACATGCAGTATGCACTTTAGGCCTGACCGGCCTAAAGTGTCCACGACCCTATAAGGGCATTCAAGGTCTAAATAATAAAGTCGGCCTAACCGGCCTAAAGTGTCCATGACCATATAAGGGCATTCAAGGTCTAAATAATAGAGTCAAAGTCCACGGCCCGAGGAGCGGACCGTGACAGGGGGCGCTGTTTTTCCTTTTTATTTGACGATGGGTTCCCAGAGTGGGTGTCTTGCTACAGTGACGATCGAAATTCCAGAAAGAGCTGGGGATTGAACTGTGAATCTTCCCAAATGGCCACTCTACCTCCTGAGCCACAGCCACAGCCACAGCCACAGCCACAGCCACAGCCACAGCCACAGCCACATCATGTGAGGGATGTGTACATACAGTACTTTAATAAATAGGCCAGTACAAGCTGTCCTGTCTCCTAGTTCCCCATTATCACAGGCAGGTATTGACCAGTGTTTCCAAATCCTCAACAAATCGTTGTAAAGTACTGTGGCTGCTGTTGGTCTGAATTGGAAGGCTGCCAAAGAGGCTAACGGCTCAGTTTAAGTTAGGTCGCGTAAATACGTAACATATTTACTGCCCATACTTACATTTGTTACGTTTCCCCATATATTATGTATTCAATTTCAAATGTCAAGTGGAAGGAAATAAGTGCTGGGTTGGGTGGGAGAAGTAGGAGGGACGCTCTACGTCCTCCCGGTGGGGGCTCCTCACTGGCAGGTGAGCCCGTAGGATACAACAGCAGTGACAACACACAGAAATGTGTGGGGAGGAATTAATTGGCATAATGATGACTCAATTGGGGAGAAAAGGGCGTAATAAGAAAAAACGAATTCAAATGAATCCATTGCAATGCATCTGTCTGGTCATTTTTGAGATATCTCGTCTGGGAACAAAGCAAAGTGGTGCACAGATGAACTGACATACTGACCGGTATGGAATCTTTCAAGCCACACCAATAGCAGGGCTATAAACAACATCAAACAACAAAAACGTGCCAGTGTGGGATTCTCTGTAGAAGGAGGTCACATGAGGAGACTGCTTGTCGTGTGCTGGCATCTCCAGGCCTGTTTAAACCTGTTGAGGTGTGGGTTGTTGCACTTCACAGGCCGGTGTTGTCTCTATAAGTCATCGGCTTATTTCGATTTCAATCTGTTGAGGTTTTCAGTCCAAATACTGTAGGCAGATACAGTCATTTTCCCTGATATGCTTAGATCCTAGTGTCACAATACAAATGTTTTATTATATAAAAGCCCCCATCTTCTTCCGGCATCCAGTTTGTGCCGGCTGACTGTCTGTCCGATATTTTACAGGGTTTCCGCCACGTCTTGAATAAACTTTGAATGTAACAATCCCTATCTACTTCTTGGTCATGTTTTGAATGACTCAGTCAAGAAAGGGGAACAGTTGCAATACTTGAAACAGGACATTTTGGATGTTTGTCTCTATTTTAGGACTGTCAAACTATAAAAAATGACGAATTAATTGAAGTAATTACTGTGATTAATCACAATGAATCACATTTTAATCACTTTCCTCCAGCTGCAAATGAGTTGTGTAATAGGCACATCACTGTGACTCAGACATAACCATATAGACAAACACGATACGCCCACATATAGGCATATATGGAGATCCGGTTGTCCAGAGCCACAGATATAAATACATATTTTCGATAGGGTTTTTATTTTCCCTGTTACTAAAGGCTGAGGAATGCAAAACATATAAAGTAAAATCATTATACCGAGGTGATTATGTTTTATATCAACTGTTATTCAATTAGCTCCCCGCAACTGCTAATAATTACAGAGTCAACACATTGAATTGGTCTCGCTCCATTTTAAATAAACACAGTAATCACAGGGGAGTGTTCTGCACTCTGTGAACTTCAGCGAATGGAGTTGTAGAGTGGTAAATAATCCTCTCTTGGTTTTTGCTCTCTCTCTCTCTCTCTCTCTCTCTCTCTCTCTAGGTTTGTTCAGCAGATATCCAGAGGAGGACTACGAGTCCTTCCCTCTGCCAGAGTCTGTCCCTCTGTTCTGTCTGCCCATGGGGGCCACCATCGAGGGCTGGCCCGCCCAGACCAAATACTCTCTCCCTGTCTTCTCCACATTCGTCCTGACCGGAGCCTCCGGGGAGAAGGTGAGACGAAGGGACACCACGTGTTACTGTTTGTTTGTTTATCTCTCTCTCCCTTCCTGTCTCTCTGTAGAAATACAATTACTTTAGCGCCATTAAGACCTGAGGCCGATTCTTACTTATGTCTTCTAAATCCTAACAGTTTTCTGAAAAACGTATGTTTCTATATCACTGGTTCTCAAACCTTTTCATGTCAAGGACCCCCAAAATGACATGTATTTGGCCGCCGACCCCCATCTCAAAATATTTTGTTCCAGGGACCTCCCAGAAGCAAAGATTTTAGTTAAAAATGTTCGCTTTAAAATAATATAAATATATTAATTTTCACAAATGTTCTAGATTTTTCAAAAATAGCAGATCTACGAGTGCCGCGCTATGAGCTTGTATATCTGCTATTTTTGAATAGCCAAAGTGTAAAATAATGCTTTTTAGCTCAAATAAAAAAATGCGTTCCACGTCTTAATGGGTTAGTTGAAAAATACCAAAGTAAAAGTACAAAGGTAGCTCTCTTGAATACTGCCTATATGGTTATTTACACAGTAAAATCCTTACTGTTAATTTAAGTTAATAATCCCACAGTCCATTTGCCATTAGTCCATGCATTTTACACTCACTGCACGGTTCCAGTACAATGGCTAATGTGGCATCCTGACATAACCATTTCTATGTGAATACATCCTACCAGCCAATATCCCTGTCCAATCCAGTGATGTTGCAAGTGGAGAGCATCTTTTCATTGTAAGAAACCTCTGTGGAAAATTGAGAGAAGAGGTTCAAAGCATACCCCAGTGGAATATACTCCTGATTGTGTCATAGCAGCATAAATGTAGGCTACCCTGCAGTGTTGGGGAAGCTACTCTGAACATGTAGTTAATTAAACCATTACTCTACACTGAAAATAGCTCAGCTGAGACCGATGAGAGAGAAGTAATTAAGCTAAGCTAACTACATTGAAGCTACTTAATTAAAAAAGATTTAACGGCCCGGACCGCTGGCGTAGCAGTCGGGGCACCTAGGCCACAATGTAGCCTGACAGCGCGTCGCGGGTTCGAGTCCCAAGCCTACTGTCCTATCAATAATAAAGGCATAAAAAGCCCAAAAATAAATCTTTAAAAAACCATAAACATTTAACGACATTATCTAAAAGTGGTTACAAAATTGCATTTACGAGCTGTGTTGTCAGAAAATCTAATTGAGGCCAAATAATAAGCAAACATGGATATTGTGAAAATGATAATGTAAATTGGCTTAATTTGCTTTAAAAAGGTTGCCAGTATGCTGAAGTCTCTGATATTGAAGCTTCCCACTAGCACTGGGATGTAGCCCGTAGACAATACAGTTTACTACACAACTTATAAAACAGCCAGCAGCATAAGTTTAAGCACAAACCAGTTGAAATCAGGTTGGCTTCTTCTGTCATCAATTAAAAAAGACGCCAGCAATGACAACATGGTGAAAATGTGCTGCACTGGGTACTGCCTGTGCAACGACTCATTTCCATAAAGTTTGGAGTTATTGTATATTATATAACTCTATGGCCGTTACTCTGCCAGTATCTGTCTGTCTGTCTGTCTGTCTGTCTGTCTGTCTGTCTGTCTGTCTGTCTGTCTGTCTGTATCTCTATCTCAGTGGTGTGTCCTAGGTTTTTTCGGAGGGCATACTACATACTATAATTATTCCCTCCCACACGCACGGCACATGCGCACGTACACGCGTGAGTGGTCACCGAATGAAATAACCACTCTATCAATTACTTCAAAAATCCAACGGCCAGCGGTCATTATCACCTCAAGACGATAGTCACACATATAAACCTTCACCTCAGACGCCACATTAGAATCATAGAATCAGTTTTATTGTCACATCACAGGTTTACAAGGTAAAAAAGTGGGTGAAATTCTTTTTTGTACATCGTTCCCATCGCAACGTTAGTTTCCATAGAAAGAAGAGGGGGGGGGGAGAAGAAGAGGGTGGGGGGCAGGTGGGAAGGAGATCAAAACAAGAGAGCAACAGAAGGCCAGACAAGTTATCTACATATTTACAAATTACCTGAGATAATAAAAAAAAACTAAAAAAACTAAACTAAGGTGCCTGAGCATAGCAGCAATGTATTGTATACTGTGCATGTTATACTTATACTGTGCATGATAGACAATGGACGTTAAGGTGCTTTTAAAAAAAAAAAAAAAAAAAAAAAGACCCAAAAAAAGTCAGTGCGTTATACAAGGGATTAAGGTGCAAAAGGTCAGTGCGTGTCCACCTAGAGTGGACTGACCCTAGTATAATCCGCAAGTAGCTCCATGAGGGAGTGCAACAAAAAGTCATTTGTACCTGGTGTAGTCCACAGGTGTGTCCGAGGGGGGGGCTAAAGTCCAAGTCATTGTCCCTGGTATAATCCACAGGTGTGTTCAGGAAGAGCCAGAAAAAGTCTGCGCCGCCTGCTGTCAGGCTGCTGAACTCATCCGGGCTTATGCCCCATTCAGCATTCTGACAGCAGCTGGATTGAAACTACACCAAAACCTGGTGGTGGAACTCTTGATACTGCGGTAGAGCCCCTTGCCCGGTCGCGGTCGTTGTAGGGGGTTGAACAGTCTGTGACTTGGGTGGTGCTTGTCCTTGATGATGCGCTTGGCTTTGACCACGCACCGCTTTTTGTACAGTTCCTGGAGCGCTGGGAGCTGGATTCCCATTATCCGCTCTGCCGATCGCACTACTCGTTGTAGGCTGATCTTTTCTCGGGCAGTGCAGTTCCCGTACCAGGCCGTGACACAGCCTGTTAGGATGCCTTCAACAGAACTGTTGTAGTACAGCCTGAGGATGCGACGTCCTACTCCGAGCTTCTTCAGGCGGCGGAGCCAGTACAGTCGCTGCTGAGCCTTTTTCCTCACGTGTGTGGAGTGCGTCTCCCATTTGAGGTCCTCCTCGATGTGTACTCCGAGGAACTTGAACTCGCTGACCCTTTCCACTGCAGCACCGTCAATGAGGATGGGCGCATGGTCTCTCCGCGGCCTCCTGAAGTCCACGATCAGTTCTTTGGTCTTGTCGACGTTAAGAGAGAGGTTGTTCTCGCGGCACCAGTGTGCCAGTGATTTGATCTCCTCTCTGTAGTCAGACTCGTCGTTGTTGACGATTCGGCCTATCACTGTCGTGTCGTCCGCGTACTTTATGATGGTGTTGGAGACATTATTATCACATGAAAAAGGATATTGAACTGAAGTCTACGTTCTTGCTGCCCCCAGCCCTTCCTCCTGCGTATCAGATACGCTTTCTGGGACGGTTTTTGGATGGCTGCGCTTGGCTACGAAACCTTTCTGCAGGTCACACTACGTATATAGCGTAACACGGTAGAACACACCACTGCTCTATCTCTATCTCTCTCTCTCTCTCTCTCTCTCTCTCTCTCTCTCTCTCTCTCTCTCTCATAACAGTCACTTGACAAACACTAACAGTCTATGTGAGCAGACAGACAGTAACTGCCGGCTCAACAGCTGACAACAGACGGCTAGAATGGAACAGAAACCACAACAATGTAGGATGCCAGGATGGAAACTGGGTCAGACTCAGGCATACATATTCATGTACACACACACACACACACACACACACACACACGCACACACGCACGCGCACACACACACACACACACACACACACACACACACACACACACACACACACACACACACACACACACACACACACACACACACACACACACACACACACACACACACACACACACACACACACACACACACACACACACACATACAATATACATTATATTCATTTTAAACAACACAATACTATTGTTTTAACTTTGGAATAGTTCCGATCCTCCCACCTCTCGTTCCTGTAGATCGGGGCTTGAAAAGTGGGCCATCGAGATAAGACCGTGTTGATACATGTCTGTGCTGATGATGTGGTGTAAATGTTTTTGTGAATGAAAAGCAAACATTATCCAAAGCCCCCCTGCTGTTTAGACAGCAGTCAGTGTGAATGTGTGGGTTTTCACAAGCCAAATCAAAGAGACCAGCTGACGTCACACCTGCTGACGCTTGCGTGTGAGAAGAATCCCTTCTTCAGTTTGAGTGTTAAGTGTGTGTGTGTGTGTGTGTGTGTGTGTTTGTGTGTTCGCGCGCATGAGAATCCATGAGATGAGCTGAATGCGTGTGTGTGCTGTATTAAGCAGGGGGGGGGGGCAGTTTGCTGCTGTGAGCAGTTAGGTGAGCTCTGTTTGTCTGTTCCTGGTCAAGGTCAGATGGGGGCCCCGTGGCCCTCTACTGATAACGCACATGATGAAATGTGTTATGGTTTCTGCAACATATTTAAAAGATCCTACTACCTCAAAACAAAACAAGGCCTCTAACCCCCAACCACCCCCCAGTCTCCCACCCCGGATCTTTGCCGCGCCCCCCGAGTTGGGAAACACTTTGTTATTGAATAGTCCACGTGTTTTTCCAGGAAGAAAAGGAGATCTGGCTGTCCTACTGCTTTACTGGCAGCTACTGTAGCTAGTTTGTTTGCCCATAGCTGGCTGGCACTGTCTGTGTGCGGCATTGAAGACCAAGATCAAGGTCAAACAGACAGAAACAAACAGAAATGTTTTATCGTTCTCATTCTGTGCTCAAAACTGCTCATTGAACAACTTCTTCACGCATGGCTTATCCCACTGAAGCCGATTCTACAAATGTCTTCTAAATCCCAACAGTTTCCTGAAAAAAACGTATGTTTCTATATCAGCGGTGCTCAAACTTTTTCATCTCAAGGACCCCCAAAATGATATGTATTTGGCCGCGGACCCCCATCTCAAAATATGTTGTTCCAGGGACCCCCAAAAGCAAAGACTTCTAAAAATGTTTGCTTTAAAACAATATATATTAAAAGATTTGCACAAAATTTCACGATTTCTCAAAAATAGCAGATCTACAAGCTCGAGTGCCGCGCTACGAGCTTGTATATCTGCTATTTTTGAATAGCCAAAGTGTAAAATAATGCTTTTTTAGCTCAAATCAAAAAAGGGACACAGATGCGTCTCCAGGTCTTAACCCATTGATACCTGGAACGCATCTGTGTCACTTTAGATGTCTTTGGCTATTCAAAAATAGCAGATATACAAGCTCATAGCGCGGCACCGAGTGCCGCGCTATGAACTTGTAGATCTGCTATTTTTGAAAAATCGTGAAATTTTTTTTTTTTGATTTTTTTCCAAAATTTGTTAGGATTTAGATTTCTTTTTAAGAATCGCCTCAGGTCTTAATGGGTTAATGGCTTATTTCAGTGAATCAGAGTCTTGTCTGTTCCATTCCATCATGTTGTCCCAGTTGGCTTTTTCTCTGTCTTTGAGTCCAAACTGGCTGAGTGTTCAGTTTTTCCGTGTGTGTGCCACCACATGTCTTTTTGTTGCAGGTGTACGGCGCCGCCATTCAGTTCTACGAGCCCTACCCTAAGGAGTGCCTCACTGACAAGCAGAGCTCTCAGCTGGGCCTGCTGGCTCCACCAGAGCCCCCCCCCCAGAAGCAGCAGGCTTTGCACAACAACGCCACGACAACCACAGCTTCTTCGGCTGCCACCGCCACCGGCAGCAGCAGCAGCGCCGCCGCCACCGCAGCATCCGACACCACGCCGCGCACCGTCCACACCATTAAGTGCATCTGCCTGCTCTCTCACTGGCCCTTCTTTGACGCCTTTCGCAAGTTCCTCACATTCCTCTATCGCTACTCCATCTCCGGCCCTCACGCCCTGCCCATCGAGAAGTGAGCATCTCCTCCCGTCTTTTATTTTGATTGTTTTTTAATTCAAAGGCTACTTTGAGAAGGCATAGGAAAAGGTAGGGCTGTCACGATTACAAATTTAAGTCGACGATTAATTATCACTCGAATAATTACGATTAACGATTTAATTGTGTTTCTGTCGTTGAAAATTAATGGAACGTTATGAATAAAAATTACATTTCTGTTTGGCTTTTTAGCTTTCGGAAACAAAAGTTGCACAGGGCAGATATGACAAATAACACCTATTTAATTACTTTATATTTAAAAATAAACATTAATAGTGGAAATAGCCGATCTATAAGCTCAAAACGCGTCGCATCGCGACGCGTTTTGAGCTTTTACATATTTCCACAATTTTTGACATTCAAAAAAAATATATATGACATTTTTTAACATGGAATTGATTATGACGATTATGATGATTATGCAAAAATAATTGCGATTATGTAAAATAATTGCGATTAGACGATTATGTAATAATTGTGACAGGCCTAAGGAAAGGATGTCAGGAAAGAGATGGCGGAGAGAGAAAAGATTGCATGTACTGTAACGTACACGTATAGGCTGTGATTCGGATTGGCACCTCAGTGACGTCATGGAAACACTAGATGATAAAAAGTGACAAGCTACTTACTCTACAAATCTGGAGGATTTCTTTTTTTCCCCCCCGGATCAAAATGCTTAATCCGTCGGAGGAGACTGTAGAGCTGTGTCAGGTTGATTAAAGTTACATTAGACATCTTTTGCTGACATTTTGTCACACTTTGTTCCATGCTATCCACACTTTACTGCCTCTCCTCCTAACTTCCGGTACTGTATACCATGATAGATGATGCTGCCGCTCACAGCGCCCACCGCTTGTTATTTTTATCTTCATATATGCTCTTAATTCTGCTTACTTTCAGACACATCTCTCATTTTATGCACAAAGTTCCCTTCCCTTCCGCACAGAGGCCCCGCATCCTGGTTCAGGTAAGGTTAGGTGGCTAATTATGCATTTAATTCTGAATAGAAAATTAGATTATGTCGGTTCCTTGATGGATTTATTTTATGCTCATACGTACACAGAACTTGTACATAATTTAGATACATTTATACTGAAGCAGCACGTTGTATGCCATGTGTGGCCTGTTGAAAAGAAAGAGTCTGCAGTATTTGTAGCCTCGGGGCACTGTAATTTCTCTGCATAATGTGCAGGTTGGAATGATGATAATGACACTGTATAATTGGCGCTCTCATCAAAAGAGTTGTGAGTGTTATTGCAGTGGACAGTTTTCTTTGCCCGGGGTTTTGAACCTGTCAACTTTTGAACTTTCCCCATCAGCTATCCCCTCACGACAGTTTAATGTTGAGCCAGCCAGTGTCTTCTCCTATACCTCTGAGGTAAGACTCCATTTCCCCATACACAAACATACAGTATATCTGTCATTTAAAAAATATATAAATAAAGCAAAAGTATCATAAAATATATTTTAGACACACATATTTTAAGCTGCCAAATGTATCCTAAATGAATTTGAGAAACTGTCTTTCCAGGGTCCAAAATATATTTTCAAATACATTTCATATTTTGTGTAACTTGTGAAATATGCATGCATGTCTTAATATAGGTTACCTTTTCACTTCCTCAACATTCTATAACTCAACCCAACATGTGAATTGTATTGAGTGTGAGTTTTGTTTTTGTGTATTCTTTGTTGCAGTGGTGGTCGGTTCTCCACATTGCTCCAGAACCTCGGTCCAGAGAATGCGATCACCTTGCTGGTGTTTGCTGTAACGGAACACAAGATCCTGGTCCATTCATTACGGCCGGCCGTGCTGACCAGTGTCACAGAGGCTCTGGTGTCTGTAAGTAACTCAAGCAGAGTGTTCAGGGGGCGTCTGGGTGGGGCAGGGATAAAGTTCCAAACAGTAGGGGTCAGCAGTGATAGGGGAGTACATGGGGGGATTGGGGATAATGAACAAATCGGACTAAAAATGGAAACGAGATAAAGAATCTGTTACACTAAGCCGAGAACATATTTATCGCAATTACTTTATTGTAGGGCTGGTGAATTAATATTCGAATATCGAATATTCCTCGAATATGGGGAAAATATGTATATTCGAAATATTTTTTTGTTATTATTTTTTTAATGTTTATTTGACAGGGACTATACAAAAAAAACAATGTCTCAAGTTATAAAAACAAACAAAATATATGTTTTATTGGATCCAAGCACTCGATACATTGTTTTTTGTATTGTTTCTGTCACAAAAATGTTTATTTTTATTTTTTTATTAACATATATTTTTTATAATAATAATAATAATATTCGAATATATTCGAATATCTGCCAATTTTTAAGACCAATATTCGAATATCATTTCTGAGGAAAGTTGACAGCCCTACTTTATTGCCAAGCATGACATTCAGCCTGGCCGTGTTGATGCTTGCCCGCAAAATGCAATGCAGGAATTGTAGGAACACAGAGGAAAGGCCGAAACAGGCAGGGGAATTTTCTCTGTCAAGAGTTGTTTCAGTACTGTAGAGATTTATGATAATCAACAGCTAACTGAAATGCATATCAAAAGTATGATAAGTGTCCCTTTAATATTAAGGAAGTATAATTGACAAATGCACGTTGAGGAAAGGTAGGAGAGGTAACAGGTACCAGGTTCCAGTGTAACAGGATTCATCATAAGTGATGAATAAGTGCCTGTTGGACAAATTATAACATATTGGATAAATATTATATGATAGGGATTTACAGGTCAATAATGGTGGGTATGCTGAGCACACAGTTTTTTAGAACATGAAAAGATATTGCCTAATTAATATTGATTGCATAATAATAGTAAAAAACAAACAGTGCACTACGGTCTCTGCATGTGAAACGGAGCTGTGATCCCAGTTCCCATTCTGTCTCTCTCTCTCTCTCGTCGTCTTCAGATGATCTTCCCCTTCCACTGGCCGTGTCCATACATCCCGCTGTGTCCCTTGGCGTTGGCAGACGTGCTCAGCGCCCCCTGTCCTTTCATCGTGGGCGTGGACTCGCGTTATTTCGACCTCTACGACCCCCCGCCAGATGTCAGCTGCGTGGACCTGGACACCAACACCATCTTCCAGTGAGTTAATCCACAGTTAATGAAATTAATTAGGCGAACCGTTCAGTGCTCGAAGTGCTAATTCTCAAAATGACATTGGCCGCGTTTCCCAACGAGATTCGTAGAGATGCTGCGTTGAGATCCTGCGCAGGTTGTACGACGGGTCTAACGTGCGTCCACACAATCTGCGCAGTACCATAGCAGGCACGTAGATTTCAGGTCATGTGTAGCCTACGCAGCTTGCGTAAGAGCCTGGGACCCGGCGAAACCAACGCTCTACCCTCATTAGTAGCAGCTGGTTGTGCCCAACGTGCAATCGCTTCCCACGTCCAGGCGTTACGTGTCTGCTAAAACTACATTTGGGAGACAGAATGGCGTATCCTACTCTCCTCCTACTTCTGCGAGAGGCGTAGCCCTGCAGTGCTGTCCTACGAAGCAGTTTGTTACTAGCGCCCTGGGGCGGTAGTAACACCGATCGTAGCGAAATAGATCCATGAAAAGACCGACCGACCACACACACACACACACACACACACACACACACACATTTAATTTATATATATATATATATATATATATATATATATATATATATATATGTATATGTATATGTATATATATATGTATATATATGTATATATATATATATGTATATATATGTATATATATATATGTATATGTATATACACACACACACACACTCACACACACACACACACACACACACACACACACACACACACACACACACAACGCGGGCAGCTGCGCTGCTTCTAGCCCTGATTCAGAGCGTTAGTGGGTACAGCCACACATCCGTAAAGCGTCCGTCAAGTTTCCGTACGGTCGCCGGAAGTCCCATCCACTCCCATGTTAAGTTTAAAACCGGAAGTACCGTTCCGTTTTTTTTTTTAACATGGGAGTGGATGGGACCTCCGGCGTCCGTACGGCAACTTGACGGACGCTTTATGGACATGTGTGGCTGTAGTTCACTAACGCTCTGAACCAGGGCTTCGTCCTCTATATGCATGAACCCGAAGTTTACAAATTGTACTCTCACGGATGATCCGATCGTCTGATAAAAATATTAAGCATATGCCAAGTTAACTAAAGGTATATAAATGATGCTGAGCTAAACATGTTTACTTAATTTCGAAGTTTTATAGTTAAACGTTATGATGAAAGTCCCCAGTTCCTCTCACAAAGTGACAGCTGTTGCGCTCGCCATGTTTATGAATGGTTAAAACATCTTTTGAAACTAGCAGATCTACAAGCTCACAACGCTTCACAAGCTTGTAGATTTGCTATTTTCAAAAGATTTTAATACATATTAATTTTGGGAAATGGGACATTCTGCATTCCTTTTGGTATTTTAAGTATATTTAATTTACTTGCATAATGGGGACACTTTAGTGTTTTATTTAACTTGCAGATGTCAACTCACCACTGTAATTTCATTCATAAATATATTATTCAAAAGTTGTATTTGGAGTGGACTGCTTCAGGACATCTGACAGTTGGCTCTGGTATTTTTATGATCCATTTCACTTTCGCAAAGGGTGTTTAAACTGCAGTGTAGCGTATGACAGCCCTACGTAGTTTACGTCGGCTTTACGTAGACTTCGTCCAGGAGGTCTTTACGTCTATGCTGTCTCGCGAATGTAGTTTTAGCACACACGTAATGAGAACCTACGACGATGGTGCCTCCTGAAGCCAGTTTAGATGCCACGTAGAGCACACACAGCTGCCACTAATGAAGATAGATCGTGGCGGGGTTGCTACTGCGCAGGTGCGTGGAGGCTCTCACGCAGCTTCTAGGCTGCGTCTGAGCTCAAAGTCGTTTGGGAAACCTGGCCATTGCCATTTATGCAGAAGTTAATCTCTCCGCTCTGCTGGATATTATGTATAAATCGTATAATGCTCTTCGGTTCACTGTGGCGTAGAAGTATACCCACTGAGCCACTGACGGTCTAAATATAGATGCTTAAAAAACAGCTAATCAACATCTAGGCTAAGAATAGATTTTTTTTCACTTTTAGACCAATTATAACCCAGTTTTAGACGGAGGTCCGACTATGGCTCACTAGTGCTTCCCAAAGACAATCTCCCTCAACTCTATTTCCTCTGTGGATTACCTTTCTCTCCCCTATTGTTTTTGGATGACATAAACAGCTCATTTAGAAGTTTAGACACAAGACCAAGGCATTTTCTTAGGACTCCCTCACACAGTTAATACACTCGTTTTATGGCTGCCTTCTGCCTTTACGTGAGGCATAAGGCTGTTTCAATTCATTCCCTATGGAAGTCACATGGTTTGATAAAACTGACTTGCCTTAGGGGAGGGGGGGGGGGGGGTAAAGCCAGAGAGCGGCGAAGCAAGTCAGCTTTATCAAACCATGTGACTTCCATAGGGAATGAATTGAAATGGCCTGGAAATATGCTTCACGTAAAGCATAAGGCAGCCATAAAACGATTGTTTTAACTGTGTGAGGGAGGCCTTAGAGATGGGAAGGAAATGGTTCTTATTCTGGTCCCTGTTGACCGTGAGCTTGAACCAGCAAATAGAATTGTCTGGAGTCGTAACCTATTCTATAGTGTCAGGTAAATTAAATGGCGACAAGGCCGTTTTCTGCAGTGTTGGGGTCGGGTCAGTAATGGTTCACATCTTTGTGGCCTCATGGCCTGGCAGCCAGTCAGTCAGGCAGTGGGCTATGTGTTGCTAGCTCTGAGGTGGCCCCAACCCCCCCCCCCCCCCCCCCCCACCCATGTTGCTTTTGGCCTCTGAGCCGGTCCCAGTGCTCATTGCACACTTGTGTGTTTTTCTTTCCTTTTTCTTTTCGTCCAGCAATGATGATAAGCGCTCGGTGACATGGAAGATTCTGCCAAAGAAAGCGTGCAAAAACCTCATGCATGTGCTGAATAGTCTCTACCAGCAGCTGGCTGATGGTAAGTACTGGACTGCTAAAAAAGTGTGGAGAGGTTGCTATATATATGTTGCTCTCTTGTGGGTTACAAAGTAAACTCCTGACTGTTAATTTAACTGAGAGTGTACAAATGTAAGCAAATGGACCCGTAAGGATTTTACCCTGCATGTTGTTTGTGTTTTATCGTGTCCTTATTGCTGCATCTCATGTCTAACCTCAAGTACATACCTGCTACTATGTATGCTACACGATTCCCCCCCCCCACAAACTTCTTTACACCTGTAAACCTGATTCTGTTCAAAAGATAGCTGGCATGTAGGCGAAGTGCACTTTAAATGAAAGTCTTGTCCACCAATTGGCTTCTGTGTGGCAGTAATGCTAGATTTGATGAACAGAAGAAAAATGATATCCAACAGAGTACCCAACAGTACTGTATAAATTAGGCAATAGAAAGCTCAGTGTGAGGTGCAATAATGATTGGGCACTGCAGCATAAAAAGCACACAGAATAAGTTTCCTTTTAATTGTAGACACTTTCTTACTGTGAATGACCTTGATCCCATAAGTGAAATTCATTTGTCATGACAGCAGAACATTTTCTTTGATTTCACTGCAGTAAGTGCACGATCAAACACCACAATACATACGAACATGTTCTATAGTTCACATTTACAAAACAAAGTGCAAAAAGTGCAAAACGCTAAATCTCTAGCAGATCATTTAGAAGAAAAGTTGGTTTCACCCCCAATGACCTTCTATTAGAGAACTTCTGTGGCCTACTGGAAAGACAAGAGTGCACATGTAATGAATGAGGTAATGCATGTGAGCTGACAAAAAAAGACAGGATGATATTCCTAGTAATAACACATATGGTCCCCTTTACTTTAGGACAACTCAGGCCAGATGGTCTCCTGGACCTGAGCATGAGCGACTCCTCAGAACTGAGCTGCGGTAAGAGCCTCCACACGTTGGAGCTGGAGATCCAGGAAGCCTTCCTGCGCTTCATGGCGGCCATTTTGAAGGGCTACCGCTCCTACCTGCGACCCATCACCCAGGCGCCTTCCGAGAAAGCCACGGACGCCAGCTCGCTCTTTGACTTACAAGGTACACACACACAGGCTAAATGTCTTGATGAATTCATCATCGAAATAGGCTCTATGCACAGCAGCCATATTATCACTTCCTTCACAGGTGTTACCAATGATACTAATGAAGGCTCTGTTCCATTTAGTGTGGCACAGTGGTTCTCAGACTTTTTAATTTCCACGACCACCATAACTCTTACGGGTCCATTTGGTTCCATTTGTACACTCTCAGAGTTACACACCCGTAAGAGGCCATTTGGAACCCCCTCAATGAACCATGAGGGTCCCTGAACCCCAATTTTAGATCCACTGGTGTAGCAGAGTGTTTCCAGTGAGCCAACATGCACAACATCAGCAACCCTGACTCTGTTTAACCAGAATGGAACAGAGCCTTCATTAGTATCATTGACAACACCTGTGAATTTCTTCACAATACGGCTGCTGTCCATAGAGCCTATTAGTTTGGAGTTGGCCTCTCAAAGAAACATACGGTATCACCATTGTTACTCCCCCCACTGTTTTGAGGATCTTAATCTGTTTTGTGTTAGCTTGTTTTCCGGCTCTATGCTGAGTCATGTTGCATACGGTAACATGATGTAGCAATGGCGATCTGAGTCAATTACGGTTTGCTTCCGCCTAACTCTATTTAGGATCGCATATATGGAGCCAATGTCACTTTATACTCTTGCCTCATAAAGGCCCATGAATGGGTTCAGATGTTTTTCATTTTAGACTATGACTAGTAGACTACCATGTACATGAGTTCCTATAGTATACTTCCTCTTGTGCAACATCCTACTTTATACTGACCCAAAAAAGCACCTAACCTCACAAATGTTTAAAGGTTCTATGACATTCATTTTCACTTTTTTTATATATTATGTTTTTTTTGGGGTTTTATGACCTCAATTATACCCCAAAAAACTGAACTTTGAACATTCAGTGGATTTTCTGTGGTCTGGGGTTTTCTGAATAATTAGGCTGAAAAGCAATCTGTGATTGGCCCCTGGACTTTGATGTCACAGTCGATTAAAGATTAAAGCAAAGATTTCTTTTTTCATTGCAGTTGAAAAGGCTTTAGAAATCAGAGAGAAAAAATCCTGCCATGGATCACTGGAGTGGATTTTTCAGTTAAAACTTTTAATACACGTTTGAAGATAAATACTTTTAATGTGTTGTAAAACTGAATGTCATGAAACCTTTAACCAGAACCCACGAAGTATTCCATTATCCTGTCCACCACTAGACTTGTTGGTCTGTGAGTACCTTCCCTCTCCCGTTCAGTCCAGCTGGCCAGCCAGCTCTCAAACCCAGCTGGTGTTGTTTAATACATGAGTGACTCCACTCCAAGTCAACACACACGCAAACAGTTTGGGGAGGAATACTAGGATTTGAGAGGGATTTGGGTTCAAGGCTGTTTCTATCCCGGACATATTTGCTAGCTCGCTAGTTCTGCAGCAGTTAAATGCTTCTTAGGGTTAGTCCAGTTTCTGGACTGTGGCCTACGGAAGCTGGCTGATATCACAGCTGAAATGTGTTAGGTTGATGTCATCGCTGCTCCACGGCGAGGAGAGCCGTAGCCAAGGTCATGTTCAATATGACTGTTTATGATATATAGCCCCAGTGGGAATGGGTGACTTGTTATTTGAGGAAAGCATCGCAGTGAAGGTATTATGTGAAGAGACAGGTGGTGATTCATGGAATTTACTTAAGGCCTGACCACACCCTAACCCTCATTTTCTTGGTTCACGTTATTGATATTTTAAGGAGCAAAATTCGGTAAAAAAAATAAAGCCAAATTAAACGTTATCAATTAATAATGCAGGGTAGACTTTTTCATACAGCATTTCAATTTGAGTGTGCCTCACACAAATCTAGTGCTTAACCCATTAAAACCGGGAAAGCATCGGTGTCATTTTAGATTTTTGCATTGGCAATTCAAAAATAGCAGCTATTTTTTTACATTTTTGAAAAATCTTGAAAGTGTGAGAACTACTGATTTAGAAGGCGTTTGTAGAATCGGCCTCAGGTCTTAACACATCCACCGCCAGAGGTTAATCTCATAATGTACTCACCAGTGCCAAGGTGTTTTTGTTGTTTTTTTGTTTTTTTCATGTCGCCATAGATCTTGTTAAAATCCTTAAGATTGAGCCGTGAACGGTCTGTTTACATCCGCGAGATCTCCCTGTATCTCCCAGTGAAAACCACGTGTCAAACGGGGCATCCATGTTTGAGTTAGAGCGGATTACGTTAAACAGTGAAATGCGAGGAGAAAAAACTACAGGAAGAGAATTGAGTTTCAGTTTCGTCTGTAGAATGGGAGCGGGCGTGATCGTCGAAACCGGATCCCAAATAATTCTATTTCCTGTCATCAAACCGGAAACGGAAGTGGATCAAAAAAAATCCGAAAGTGCACCCGGACCGCGCATGCGCGAAAAGACCGCAGCCCGTAGGACTACGGGCTCGGCGCTTAACCGTTGGATTTAACGGCCCGTAGAACTACGGGCCCGGCGGTAAAGGTGTTAATGCACTACAGTGATCACATTTTTTTTTTCTCTACCAGTTAGTATGAAAAGAAATGCTCTTTATCATCAGCTGCACTCTTTGTTAACGTACAGATATCAACCTGGATGTGTGAGTCATAATTTGTATTTGTATGTCAAGTGCATTCAGAAATTAGCTCTGGCGATTTACTGGGATTTAAGAGTGTTCTGCTTTACGTGTCAGAGCGCTCAACAATAGCAGACTCTACCAGCTGCAACTGTCACACTTCAAACTTGTCAGACCATTAGGCTTGCTAGTGTTACTCGCAGCAAACTGTTTTACAACCATTCTGCTATGTATTCTTGACAGTGAAGATGAAGATCTAACTGGAGAGCAAATGTGATCAACAGAGTTGTTCACCTAAAATGTATTTCATGGTAGTCCTGATATTTAGCTTTCTGCTACTGTTACAGAATATGTTTGATAATAGGGTCCAAACCACCAATAACATTGCGGATGTTGCATTTAGCCACATCTGCCATTTCCAGACTGTTCAGACACTTAGCTCAGAGCACGGTGCCCTGAATTTTGGAACACTGTGTGCTGAATTTTTTAATGGCTACTAGAAACAAGAGTGGGCTCTGAAATGCACTGAACGCTCCTTTCCAAAACGCCCTCAATGTGACGTATACTGTACACAGTTACACAACATTCCCAGCAGGAGCCGTCAGTGAATTTGTATAATGTCATTGGTGGCATGTCAGGTGGCCTTACTGTTCAGCTGTTAAAGGTCAAATCGTTGCACAGGTGGTAATAGTTGTGTGTGTGTGTGTGTGTGTGTGTGTGTGTGTGTGTGTGTGTGTGTGTGTGTGTGTGTGTGTGTGTGTGTGTGTGTGTGTGTGTGTGTGTGTGTGTGTGTGTGTGGGGGGGTGTGTGTGTGTGTGTGTGTCGTCGTCTAGGTTTGTGTGTGTGCTTGTGTGTTAAGTTGTGGTGTTTCCGTCAGTTCTAGCGCAGCACTACTCAGCAGGGACACGACCTGGCACTTGGCTTACATTGCCGCACGCCGAGCCAATAGCCATTCATCCTGCTGTCTATCCCATGGCACCCATTGGCCCATTACTCACCGCAGCTGCTTTTCGACACACGTTAGGGAAGCCATTCACCATCTTGTTGTGACTCCCTAATCAGCCATTATACTAATAAGCTGCGTTGTCCAGAACAAGACGAATGTGACCTTTCACACAGGGTCGTTGGTTGGCTGAAGGATTTTGTTTTACAATGATTGTATTAGACGTTTCGGGAAGGGCCCCCTTAGGACTTCTTGTAAAGGAGGAACTTGTTGTATTAGATGATTTGTTTTAAGTTTTTGGAGTATGAGTTAATACACTTGGTACTATTATCTAACAACACCCAGCATGCTAACACTTCTGTGCTGTCCCAAAGTGAATAGAATGTATCTTTGCTCTTTAAGCTGGGCTTAACGCTCCTTTTTAACAAGCCATGTATGTGTATATTCCGCTCAAGTAAAATTGAACTGTGTTTAAATAGCACATTTCATGTTGGAAAAGTCAATAGTGTACAAGAAAATACCTCGAAAATATGCAAATATTCTAAATATTATTTTGTAATGGCATAGACAATTTCTAATGTATGCTCCAAAACGAATATATAACTTGTGGTTGAAGTATGGAAGGGTGAAAGGGTTTTGTGCATGATATGGGTGAGGTTGGGGGTTAATCCCGATAGAACACAAACATTCTGGTAAGGGGAGAAGGGTGGAGAAGGGAAATTATCCCTTGTTTTGGGGGGGAATAAGGTGTGTAACCCATTATCTTGACCCTATCCCCCCCCCCCTGCCCTCCACCACCACCAGGATTCCTGAAGAGTCGCGACCGCTCCCACCAGAAGTTCTACTCCATGATGACCAAAACCCAGATGTTCATCCGCTTCATCGAGGAATGCTCCTTCGTCAGTGACAAAGATGCCAGCCTGGCCTTCTTTGACGACTGTGTGGATAAAGTGAGTGAGGCTTTAATGTTCTTCTCTATCTAGTGCGAACCCTCTACTACTGAATGTCTTCCTTGTTTCCCTCCTGCTTGTTTCTCGTTAAAACCTCCTGTCCCCTTTTTCCTTCTGTTTCTCTTTCTCTTCTTCCGCCTGCCTCTGATCGTGAGCAGCTCTACAGCTCAGAGCGCAGTGCAGACAAAGGAGGCAAGGTAAGTGGACTCCATTGTCGTCTCTTTTGGTGTATTTCTATCCTCTCCATGCATTCAGTGTAGATGTGGCTTAGGTTACAGTACTTACAAATGGATAAATTAGCTTTGTGCAGTAAGAGGATAAAATAAGACAAAACTCGGTTGATCCCATAGGACAAATAGTCTGATTTAAAATAGCTCATCACAGAAAACAAACAAACTTTTGAGCCTGCCATAAATCTTCTCACAATGTCTGGAAAAAGGCCACGTATCGCTGTGCACCAGACCTCGCAGGCTTCTAGCCGTATGCTAGGTTTGGATGATTATGAGCTGTCCTACCCTGCCATCAATCCATGAGTTCCATACAAAGCACACAGTTGGAATCCTTAGGAGCCTTTGATTATCACCGTCGGCTTTTACCAACATGAACCCATCTCTTAATTTACTGTTAACAGCAGTTTGACTGGAGATGCAGATTGACTGATCCCCCATGCGTGCCACTTCGAGCTAGCAAGGGCTTTTTTTTCTCGTCTCAGTGCCTCCCAATGTCCTGATTGAGATGTACAGTAAGTCCTGAGTTGTTTCCAGTTTAAAGTCCCATCCACCTGTGCAGAGACGGTGTGAGTCTGGCAAGACCGGCATCCAATCGAGTGGTTTGACATCTGTGTGCTCGTGTGCACAGGTAGCTCTATCAGAATGTGTTAGTGCGGCGGAAGTTAAATGCTATTGTTTGCCATCATAAAAGGCCAGGGGCTTCTTTGACTCATATCTCTTGTTTCTGGTGTCTGCAGTAGACTTTTATAACGCATTATGAATCGGGTGTCTGTCTGTGTATCTTGACCGTTGCTGACACATAGTGGAATCATTTAGATAAGATCAAATGTATTGATCGAGGGAGCGGGTTGGCATGGTTTCTTAGCACATCTATTATTAGATTAGTTATTGCATAACGCTGGCAGAGAGATGCACTCTATTATTAAAGTCATCAATAAATAAACTTTCCATGAAAAATTCAACATCTTCTTATTCAACCAGAACTAGCCCCTGAAAGTGTAATTAAATTAAATGTTATCTAGTAAATGTTAAATAATTAGAAAAAGAGGAAGATTTATCACATCCTTCACAGCTGTTACCAATGATACTAATGAAGGCTCTGTAGTGTAGCACAGTGGTTCTCAGATTTTTCATTTCCACGACCCCCATAACTCTTTGAGAGTGTACACTCTCAGTGTACACTCTCAGAGTTACACACCCGTAAGAGGCCATTTGGAACCCCCTTAAGGAACCATGAGGGTCCCTGGAACCAAATTTTAGACCCACTGGTGTAGCAGTAGCGGTGGCTTCTAGTGTTTCCAGTGATCCAACATGCACAATATCAGCACCCTGACTGTTTGACCAGAATGGAACAGAGCCTTCATTAGTATCATTGGTAACACCTGTGAATGTCTTCACAATAGAGTACAGAAGTCCTGACGTCACTCGTCCATCCCCTGGTTCGTAAAGTAATTTCGCTATGGAGAATAACATTGGGTCATCTTAGAATCGTCTCATATAAGAATTGTGGTCCAAAAATAAACAAACTCTCTCAGCGATATTGTCATGGAGGTGGCTCTGTATCGTTTATGATAGTCAGTTTTTGAAACAGTCTGTTTCTGGCGAAAATTTTACTAATTCGTCGGAAGTAACATTAGCGTTTTCCCACCGTCAGTTGATGGTTCATATCCATAAGAGTAAAACCGCAGGGGTCATTTGTTTATTTTTGGAACACAGTTCTTATTTGACGCAATATTTAAACACGTCTATGGGAATTCAGAACGGGGGGGGAAAACTACGACCCAGGTAGGATGTGTAAATTACGTCAGACTTCGGTGCTCTATATGGCTGCTGTGCATAGAGCCTATTGTGAGGGGCATTGTGATCTGCCATGGTTTGCCCTCTCGTATTTACAGTGTGTATTCTTTGAGGCTGAACTTAGCCCCGGAGCCTGTAGTCAGAGCCATGGCTCCATGTCATTCCTGGGCGGCAGCTTTGTGGACCATTAATCCCTGAGACTGTTTGCACCGCGCTGCAACCTCACAGGATTATGAGCCACCTAGGCTCCTCTGGGGGAGAGAGGGAGGGAGGAGGAGAGGAACTCAGACCACACAGCCAGTCAATGTCTTTGCGCACACGCATGCACGCACGCACGCACGCACGCACGCACGCACGCACGCACGCACGCACGCACGCACGCACGCACGCACGCACGCACGCACGCACGCACGCACACACACACACACACACACACACACACACACACACACACACACACACACACACACACACACACACACACACACACACACACTCACACTCACACACACACACACCATGTGCACACACACAGAAACACACACATGCCTGAACACTTACACATAGTGTTTCTGTTCCTTACACACAACACACAGGGACACCGGTGGGATTTAGGTCAGGGGTCCCCAACCTTTCTGTTATTACCACGGACCGGCTGACAGTTCATAAAACGAAAGGCTAGGATAAAGATACCAAGGATTCGACAGTGATGTCACTGCCATGCAACACGGAAAGTAGCACGGACATAGTACGCCATTATGTTCGAAAGTTGGTTATAAAGATACTCAAGGATTCGTCAGTGATGTGACATCACCGACGAATCCTTGGACATGTGACCGACTCAGATTTTCTCCCTTGTTTGTGAAATCCTGGTGACGCAAGGTTATAGACTCAGCGTTGCCCGCGCATATTGTACAATCCATAAGCTTGGAATTCCCGGCCGCCTTCTCGCGGACCGGTGGTACGTGTGCCGGTCCGTGGACCGGTGGTTGGGAACCCCTGATTTAGGTAATATTGGAGACAGCTCTTTTCTCTTTCTCTTAATCCCTCTTCCTCTCTCTCACACAGTCTTGCTCACATTACAGTATTTACACACATCCACAAACTCTCTCTTTTGTATACAAGACAAGGCAAGTTTATTTGCATAGCACATTTCAACCACAAAGTGCTTTACTCAAAGCATCAAGACTTGTATTCAAAATGTCTTTAGTAGTTATTAAGTAGTCATTAACGAGTTCGTAATTAGTAAAGAGTGAAGAGTGACTCTAATGACCTGAAGTGTCAAATCAACTAACTATTCAACATACTTTATCTCTTTAGCTCACTTTCTTTCTCTCTCTCTCACACACACACACACACACACACACACACACACACACACACACACACACACACACACACACACACACACACACACACACACGCACACACACGCACACAGGCCTACATTCCCTTGGAGAGGGAGAGAGCATATCGGAAGCAGCTGAACTGAACATTCTTTAAACAGACAAAAGAAGTAAGGCAACGAGTTCCTGACTCAACAGCTGTGTGTAGTTGTGTTTGGGCTTTGATGTGTGTGTGTGAACTGGCAGAGGAAACGCTCCTGAGACCCTGTGTCCTCACAGCTGTCCATCAGTGTTCACTGTTCAGGCTCTCTTACACATCCAGTAACTCCTACTCATATATTATCCACTTTTGAAGCGTTACTGGAAATGTTGAATAATTGAATTTGTCTAAGAAGCACTCTTCAACTCTTGCATGTAGTTTGCAGAATTTAGTAAATGGTTGTGTTCTGTGATTAACCCATTGAGACCTGGAACGCATCTGTGTCATTTTTTTATTTGAGCTAAAAAGCATTCTTTTACACTTTCGCTTTTCAAAAATAGCAGATCTACAAGCTCGTAGCGCGGCACCGAGTGCTTGTAGATCTGCTATTTTTGAAAAATCGAGAAAATGTGTACAAGTTAATATTTTTATATTCTTTTAAAGCGAAAATTTTTAACTCAAATATTTGCTTCTGGGGGGTCCCTGGAACAAAACATTTTGAGATGGGGTCGGCGGCCAAAAACATATAATTCTAAATCCTTGACAAGAAAAGGTTTGAGAACCACTGATGTAGAAAGTTTAGTTTGGATTTAGAAGACATTAGTAAGAATCGGCCTGGTTTAACAAATGTTTTCCATTATAGACTGCACATTTGTCATGAAATGCTGTAAAAAAAAAAGAAGCTAAATTGTAGCTTTACATAGCTTACTGAAACCTCAGGGAAACCCTCGCGAATCGGCGAAGAGCAGAACTGTTTGCGTCTGCACCTTGCGTCGTGTTGTTGTCTTGTTGGAGATGTTTATCGTAGCAGATGTGTGTGTACTGTAGGAAAATATGCTCTCTACACATGGGCTCGGTTTCCCCATGCAGTAGTCCTAGATATGAGGTCCTGAAGGACAAATAGTGCTCACACTGATCAATATGTTGTCCATCTGTCCACTGTTTGGTGTTTTTGAACAGTGCTCTGTATTCAATACTCACGTTCACAATGATCCCAATTGGATTTAAAATAGTATTTTTACTCAACCGTGTATGTTTGCATGTGCAAACATACATTTATAATAAATAACTATACTTTATAATTACTTTTATTTTATGATATCATTTTTAATACATATTTGCACCAAGAAGGAGGGTGTAGAGACAAGGAATGACCTTCATACTGTGTGTGGTAAGCATGCTAACTAGTACAACCAACAGGTTGCCCTTTTGCACTTTTTGTTTCCTTTTTTTTAGATGTACTGTAGCATGCTCAAATATTGTCTCTTTCTCCTGTATGTTGCAAGGCCATGACCTTCTTTTCATCTGAGCAAGAGAGCAGGTCCAATGTGTGTTTTATTTTTATTCTTATTGCTTATAGCCAGTGGTGGAAAAAGTACTCAAATGTTTTACTTAAGCAAAAGTATCAATACTGCAATGTAGAAGTGCTCCGTTACAAGTAGTAGTAGTAGTAGTAGAATTAAAAACGTACTTGAGTAAAAGTACAAAAGTATTGGTATCAAAATGTACTTAAAGTACCAAAAGTAAAAGTACTAAAATGTTTGAAAATAGCAGATCTACAAGCTCACGCTATTTTCAAATAACCTATGTTATAAAATAGGGCTAAAGTGGATAATGTATGTTTTAGAAATGTAATAATTTATATCTGCAAAGTAACTAGTAACTAGTAAATACGTTTTCAAATAATTGTAGTAGAGTAAAATTACAATATTTGCCTCTGAGATGTAGTGGAGTAGAAGTAAAAGTATTGGAAATTGGAAATACTCAAGTAAAGTACAAATACCTCAAAATTGTACTTAAGTACAGTACTTAAGTAAATGTACTTAGATGTTTTCCACCACTGCTTATAACCTCAGTCAACGTCCATTTTTCAATTTGTAATTTTGAAGCAAATTATTCTGTGTCAAGCTTCAGCGCGCCACGCGGCTGGAAGCCGGTTCCTCAGAGAGAAACGCAAAGCTACAGCTGAGCTTTCACAATTCGTAGCAAAGCACGACGAAATCAAATTTATTTTTCCTTCATATTGCTAGTTCTTTGCAGCCTGCAGAGAGTCTTCAACAGGGGAAAATATTGACGTGAACAAGAGAGATAAGAGTGATTACAGATGGTAGTGTAAGGGACATCCTTCTTCCAGCATGACAAAGTCAAAGAGCATTAGTACTGTGGCATGGTACTATTCACAGATACAACATAAATAGTAATATAATACGGTAGTATTGATGCATATCTCCTCCACCTTCATTACCCGTTTAATTTTTACAGTTAAATAATTGGAACCAGAGTAAATGAGGTTGTATTGACTTCATGTGGTTTAGCAGGTCAGCTTATTTGTTTCTGATTAGTTTTGTCAATACTTTATACACAGAAAAAAAAGTAACGGTGTGTGTGCCTGGGTGTCTGTTTCACACACATAATACAGTGCGAGTACAGAGTCTCCTCAGCATAAGCATAAGTAAACATACCGCTTTAGTTTTAAGGTTACAATCCACAAGTTTCACAAGAGGTGATGGTAATGAAGTCCGTACTATAAAAAAGATCTGCCAATCTGGTTCAAATAACTTTTGGATTGTGTTGGATTGTAGTTTCGAAAAATATTACCACAGTATTCCTGTGGGAAGCTGTACCAGCTGTTCTTTTGTGTTGTGTTTTTTACAAGGCATAAGGCATCAAAAAGCCAGCTATCAATTCTTCCATCACTGTTTATCGGATTCATTCCTTCTTTTGGTCCAAAACCGTGGCACCTCATTGAAGCATAAAATGTTTTTGGATGGATTTCAAGACCTGGAACGCATCTGTGTCACTTTAGATTTCTTTGGCTATTAAAAAATAGCAGATATACAAGGTCATAGCGCGGCACCGAGTGCCGCGCTATGAGCTTGTAGATCTGCTATTTTTGAAAAATCGTGAAAAAAAATGTGGGGATTTTTTTCAAAAAAAAGTTAGGATTTAGAAAACATTTTTAAGAATCGCGGGTTAATGCAAATGATGATGTATGTCATACAAATGTCATACATCATCATTTGCATACAAAAACGGCTTGTAAGGAAACATGATTGCAATGACACTGCAAAAATATCCACTGTGTGTGCTCCTCTCCCCAGGTGGACAGCGATAGGCCAGAGGAGACCAGGCTGATAGAGTATGACGAATCACAGCGCAGCGAGCACACGGTGTTCATCACACCCCCGGAGTTGCCACCTCTTCCTGGCGGGGAGGAGCATCCTCTCTGCTACAGGTACTGTAACACGCAAAGCCACTATCATGAATAAATGTATGCAAATTCATCCTGTTAACCCATTAAGACCTGAGGCCGATTCTAAAAATGTTTCCGAAATACTTTTTTTTTAACATAAAAAATATAGAAATATGAAAAATATAAAAATATAAAAATATTAAAAATATAAAAATATAAAAATATAAAAATATAAAAATATAAAAATATAAAAATATAAAAAATATAAAAAATATTAATAATATTAAAAAAAACTAAAATCTCAAAATATGTTGTTCCAGAGATCCCCAGATGCAAAGATTTGAGTTGCAAATGTTTGCTTTAAAAATATATATATTCAAAGATTTGCACAAATAGCAGATCTACAAGCTCATACAGTGCCGCGCTATGAGCTTGTAGATCTGCTATTTTTTGAATAGCCAAATAAATCTTAAAATGACACACCTGCGTTCCCGGTCTAGATGGATTAAACTGCGCCTTTCTGGCTATAGTAGTAGGTGCTAGAATAATAAAGCTACCATTATTATACATTTTCCACTCTCTGAACAAACTGCTAAACTTTAAACTAAGCACCAATTATACAAATGAAGAATGCAGTCGAGCTTCTCCCGTTTATTATCATAATAACACAGCTGTATAAACGGTGCAGGGGTAATAGAACATAGAACATCAAAGTGCAGATATTCAATTTGCAATGGACGTAAAATTTCAACAAGACCGATTGCATTGGTTGGATGATAAGTGGCATTCAATGTGACATACAGTACGTGTCCTCCTGGCAAAAATGAGCACAAGATGGAAGAGAGAGTAAATTGAACTGAGCGTGCCCAAAAAAGCTAATTTCTCTGGAGGAGGCTGATTGAAGTGCAGCTGGCATGCCAGATCACATACTGGGAATAGAGACTACTGCCAAGAGGGTTGCAGGCTAGGAGTTAAGAGTTGAAATCACTGTTGACACTGTTGACTCAATATGAATACAATAAAGTACGGAATGGCTGTGGCTTGTCAGACAAAGACAACATCTTAGTAAAAGTGACATTTCAATATTATGTATGGACCATATTATATTTGAAATGTCCAAATGTTTTCATGTTATGCATACATTGTGTGGATTATGTATACAGTACATGTTTTCATATACATGTTCCATCCGTTTGCTCTGAAATCTGACTTCTGAATAGACCACACAACAAAGAAATGTACAGTAAAGTGATGATTTGGAGCTATACATTTTTTCCCTGACACAGTTGACACTGAAAGTAAGAATCTTTTTGTTGCATTGACTTACATTACATACATTTTTCATATCATTCAACACAAACTATTCTTATCAGACCCTCAGAACAGAATACTTCTGAGCTTGGTACAGGGGCATGTCTTTTCCCCCGAAGGACGCACAGCTACGCACAAAAGCGTAGCTCTTTAAGAGCACATAAAGGCATTGCTCGCAGCAGTATGGGTGCCTTCAACTTGACTTGGCCTGGTCCATTCTCTCATCCTTGAGCTGCCACTAGAGAAGAAAGCAGACACACTTATATGACACATACATCAAAACTGTGGGATTAACAACAGGTGTTCCAAAAGGATCTCCTGCTTCTCTCAGTTCTCCATATCCTGGGCCAACAACACATTCCCCTCACAGCATCCTAGAAAGTGAAACGTGTTCTGTCAAAGTGTAATATCGCTGTGGAGAAAACCAGAGGGATGTTTCGCCAATCGGTACCAGAGGTCTGTGTGTGAAAACTTGTGCCTGCCTGTTGCCACTGATCTGGTGTGTGTTCGTTCATGCATGTGTTTGTGTCCACCAGATACGATGGCTTCCCAGTGTTGAGTTTGGACCTCTTTGACCCTATGGAAGGACTACGGATACCTTTGTCTCGCCTCGCTGCCCGCCAAAGCTGTCCCACGAGCCCTGCGCCCATGTTTAGACGCACCAAACAGGTCAGCGTGTGCAACAAATGAACACGCACACGTCGTGGCGTGTAACTCTACTACTTACACCCACCCACCAACACACACTTAACAGCTGTCCGCTCACACTACCACCAACCCCCACCCCTCCCCCACAGGAGATCAAGTCTTCCCAGAAGATTTCCAAGAGATACTCGTCCATCCCCCAGCTGTGGTCCAAGTGCCTGTTGCGTCACTGCTATGGCCTGTGGTTCATCTGCCTGCCAGCTTATGTCAAGGTGTGCCACTCCAAGGTGCGGGCGCTACGCACCGCCTACGATGTCCTCAGGAAGATGCAGGTGAAGAAGCTGCAGCCCCCCGATGAGGTACAGGAAATCGACTCGCCACAACTTAACTTAACTCATCTGCCCTTTCACAGGTTTGGTGTAGTGTAGTATGATGTGGTATTGGTTTGTTTTTTTGCGGCGTGGCACCAAAGGGCCACCCATCTAGAATAGGGTTTGTCTATCTAGCTCTATCCATGCAAAAATAGACCAATCACAACAAACCACACTGCTCAGCTGATGCTGCTAACGCCAGTCACAGCCCCCCACAGAAGTAGGCCAATCGCAGCAAACCACATAGCTACGCCAATCACAACTAAACATCACACTGCTAAGCTCACTTAACCATTATACTGGTGCATCATTCACAAACTGTTACATCTAATAATTTCCCATACAAAGTTTGTTCGAGCACTTACAATCCAATTGTCACCCTCGTCGCAAGTGTCACTTTGGATTTACCAGGCATTTCCTGGTACCCAGGCAGGATCTAACTGTCAACACAACTAAACTGGATGAAATAACCAAGACTGATGGACTTACAGTTATTCATGTTATATATATTAATGAGTTATACTGAGTCTAACTCATTAATGTACCAGACATCCCACCCTGGGAAAATCAATTTCCAGGAGTGAATTAACCTTGTGATACTGCCTGTCTGTCTGTCTGCTGCTTGGAACTGGTAGAGCTGCGGAGGGGGGGGAGGGGCGGCTATTAAACTGACGACACACGCAGCTCACCTCCGCTCTCCCTTATTGTTGAACATTAATGCAAGTAAAACCAGTCAGTCACACACTACAAAATGCTACCAAATAAACCACCATCAGCACTGCAGTTTAGAGGAAAGAGGGTGAGAAATGCGTGGTATCTTTGTTATATGTACAGTAGCTGTTTTTTATGAAGCCAATAAAAAAGGACAAACATTTACAGCGTTGCAGATTGTGCTTAATGTGTGCGAATTGGGCTCTAGACCGGATCTGAGCACTGAGCAGTAAAACCGTTTTCCCGGCAAATCCACAAAATTATGGTCGCCTGGTCGGCATTTGCGGGACATTCATGACGGCTCGCAGGCGTCCGGGGAGCGGACGCTAATTCCCGGGAGTCTCCCGGAACTTCCGGGAAAGGTGGGATGTCTGATATACTAACCAGATGTTTGGAATATTATTCCTTGCTGGGTCTCTCCTCTGAGCTTTTGATGAATGGGGATTTCAACATGACTAGCATGTCCTCTTAATAAAAAAAGCCCAGAAAACAGTTTGACCGTTACACCCAGTCGTGCGCACAAGCACAAACAACTCAATTAAACCGACTCAACGCGAGTTACGTTGGATCAATAACATCATCCACAGACACTGCTTCTCTAGCACATGGAGAGGACAAGGTAACAACAACAGTGTCCTCCTGTCGTCCGCAGGTGTGCTACCGTGTACTGATGCAGCTGTGTGGTCAGTACGGCCAGCCGGTCCTGGCGGTCAGGGTCCTGTTTGAGATGAAGAAGGCCGGAGTCCACCCCAACGCCATCACATATGGCTACTACAACAAGGTAGAGAGACCTGTGTGTGTGTGTGTGTGTGTGTGTGTGTGTGTGTGCGTGTGCGTGTGCGTGTGCGTGTGCGTGTGCATAATGCTTTTTTCAATCAATCGAAAAAAGGAAATCCTGAAGGGAACTCACTGGTCTCTTGAACAGCCCTTCACTGACATTTCCACTCACCTCAAGGTTGCACAACAACATCCTTTGTAATCACATGCAGCTGTCACTGTGCGAGTCGTGACTCTATGTCTTGCTGGATGGTTTAGAGACCCATACTGGAAGGAAGATATATTGTTGTTATTGTCTCCGCCAGGCCGAAAGGCATGGTGAGAGAGTATGTTTTGCACCCTGTCCGTCCGTCCGTCCGTCCGTCCGTCCGTTAGCAGCTACTCTCCGGCACCGTTGGCCCGGTCGCTGCGAAACTGTGCACACACACTCCCTGGATGCCAATTTATAACCTTTGCCCGTTTTGTTAAAGCACTATTTTTCATAGTTTGTCGGAAAATGCAATGCCTCCTGTTGGCGAGTGCACTTTTCTAGTTAAATGTATGTATCATTTATACAAATATTTTTTATTCTGAAAGATGTGGGAGGCTTTAATGAAGGTCATACTGACAGTGTGGGTAGCAAAGGCTGAGTTATGTTAGCTAGCCTGTTAGGCTTGGAGGCAGTGGATACCTGCTAAACAGGGGTTTTATCTCTACGGTTGCTAACACAAATCATGTGCATAGCATCTTGTGAAGTGGAATTTTATGGGGGTTATTAATGTATGCTTTTACATGCGTTTTGCAGGTGATGATGCAGTACACGTGTTTACATGTGTGTTAAAGGGCATGACCACTTTGGTAGAGGTTTGGGTTGTGTAGTTACCTTGCCATGATGTAACTCCAAAGGTGAACAAGAAATAAAAAATTGATTGCTCCATTGATTAGAAATGGATCATTCAAAATATGCTCCTCATTGACAGCTTTAAAAGTCGCCCTTTTAGCACATAAACAACGCAAACAAAGCTGATTCAGACAATATAGAACATCACCAAGCCTTTTTTATAAAAATGTCAACTTCCTGTTGATTTTACTATTTGAAGATCCGGATCCGGATCTGCGTATCCAGTCCGGGTTTTCTTCCTAATAAAAATGCCCAAATCAACTGGAAGTTAACATTTTTATTAAAAAAATTAACATTACTGGGTTTGGTGATGTTCTATATTGTCTGAATCAACTTTGTTTGCATTCGTTTATGGGCTAAAAGAATGACTTTTAAAGCTGTTTCACTGTACAATGTAAGTCAATGAGGAGTATATTTAGAATTATCAATTTCTAATCAATGGAGCAATTATTTTTTATTTCTTGTTCACCTTTGGAGTTAGATCATGGTAAGGTAACTACACAACCCAAACCTCTACCAAAGTGGTCTTGCCCTTTAAGTACATATTCTGACTAACAGTAGCTTAATGTTCTCACCCATGGAGTGCCTCGGTGCGTGCCGGGGTGCATTAATACAAACTGCCCTCTCTGACACCGATTCCCAGACAGACAGCTCTGTCATCCCTTTAAACAGCCTGTGGCCTAGAAGCGTGTTGTCATAACGATGGTACAGACGGCAGCCCCACGGTATCGATCTCCCTGTGTGCGTCTGTCTACCTCATTTCACCTGGTCAGGTCCTGAGAGCCTGCAGATTCTCAGCATAATTAACTCACTCCCAGCTCCCTCCTGCTGCCAACTGGAATAGCATATAGTTTGGCGGCGTGCCCTGTGGCTCTCTCAGAGAGATGTTCAAGTGGCTTTTTATGTGCGAGAGAGAAAGCTAAATGTGAGATTTTGGATGTCCAATCCATTAGTAATCCTCTTCGTTTCTGTGACGAGAAAAGGGTGAGCTGGGTGTACTGTAATGGAGGGTGTGTGTGTGTGAGGGATATACTGGCAGAATTTCATCCTTGGACAAGTTGCGGGTACATTTGCGTTTGGGGTTAACCACTTGAATATTGATCGGCATGTCTTTTTATTTTGTTTTATTAGCATGAGTGTGTATCCCTCTGGCCATGACCGTCAGTGCTCTCGAATTTAATGACGGTTGGATGAGAATTCCCTCCATTCAAATTGAATTTGAACCAAAATATCTGTATTCACGGAAATGTTCTTCTTTTCCTGCTACATCAATAATGAGCGTCTCTCACTCTTATGTGATCCTGTGGTTTAAATATAATGGTTGACTTCATGAAGAAAAAAAAGGTTTACTGTTGTGTGACTGGTGTTGGTTTCCATGTCTTGTGCACCCCTTTAATTGGTATGGTAATGGCCACATAAAAAATATATTTTGCATGTTTTTGCTGCAAAGCACATTGAGTTTCCCTCTGTGTGAACCAGATAAGGTTTGACTCCTCTCCTCTCCTCTCCTCTCCTCTCCTCTCCTCTTACAGGCGGTGTTGGAGAGCACATGGCCCTCCACCACCAGAGGTGGTTACTTCCTGTGGATGAAGCTCAGAAACGTGGTGCTGGGCGTGGCCCAGTTCAAACAGGCCCTTCGGAGACATGCCCCGCTCACCCAGAGCCCTCTGTCAGGTAACTATGACGGATAAACCTCTGTCTCGTCTCTGTCTCGTCTTATATTGTCCTCTCCATGTACGAGACTAGAGTCGATGTGGAGTAGAGGATGTGGAGTAGAGGTTATTCATTTGAGTTCTATTGGAATGCAATAGCCTGACACACATTATGATGGATGCAGCAATTGTACCGTATCATAAACCCTCGTAAACATGAAGTATTCTGGGCTGTTTGACTCACTCAACAGAAAACTGCCTAAAATGATTTAAAAAAATTGCCTTTCACTTTCTCACTGAAAACAAGAACCTATGTCTATTTTTTGTATTTTGGATGTGCCACCCAAAATAAGAGTTAACCACCTACAATGCCTGAATCTGAATGAGAACATATTTCCCTGCATATTCACTGATCTACCTTAAGCAGATATACGAGTGACCTGTCGGACTCGTCCCATGGTCAACCAAGTCTGCATTGGAGCATAACGTGTGATTTGGTTTACTAGAGCCCATGCATGGCAATGAGTGGACCCGCCCCCCCCAAACACAGAAACCCATAGCATGCATGCTACTCTATGTTATGCAAATGCTGGCTTTTTATGCTTAACTCCTTATATCAGCATCGTGTTGCTGAAACTGCATGTCCCCTTACTGATTTACTTCAGACTCCTGTACCTGTAAACAACATAGACATCCTCACTTATACACATATTAGTCATAGACACAAAACACTAAACCCTGAGGGACACAGGCCTATACTGTGTGACATTCAAGGAACCAGATACACTTTCCAGCCCTACTGACTGACTACAGCAGGGGTCTTCAACGTTTTCAGGCCAAGGAGGACCCCTTAGCTGAGAGAGAGATGAAGCAGGGACCCCCAACTACATGTTGTATAAAATCGTGCTGCATATCAAACATTTTCAGAGATAGCTTCATATAGACGTGTATGTGTATTTTCAGACAGTTAACCACTTAAACCCCTCAGCACTTCAAAAACGTGTACTTGGTCTGCTCTTTTTCCCCCCCTACCACAAACTTCTTTGCTGAAAATAGCAGATCTACAAGCTCACAACGCCTCGCAGCGCGAGGCGTTGTGAGCTTGTAGATCGGCTATTTTCGGCTGACGTTCCCCTCAGGATAAAGTGGTTAATGTAAAAGAAAAAGTTCCTATCACACAAAGATTTGGTGGCCCCCCTGTAGTAACTCTGAGGACCCGCTAGGGGTCCCGGACCCCCTGTTGAAGACCCCTGGACTACAGTAATCTCTAATAGAAAAACAAAACAAATTAGAAAAACAAAGAATTTCTCTCTACTTGCCCCCCTGGAGCCAAAGCGGCTTCCAGCTGCCCTTTTTAACGCCTTATTGTCTTTGGGCAGATGGCAGCGATGCGGACGCCGTGAGTCACGGCAGCCTGGATAGCTCCGCCGACACTAACCCGGCCGAGCAGGGCCCCTCCTACGCTGCTGCAGACCCCGTCAAAGTAGACCCCACTGACGATAAATCTAGCACAGGTACACTTTGAACACGGCTGCAGCGTCCTCCTGACTCCCGCTCTTTTCACGGGGGCAGCCATTTTGTCCTGCATATCTTTATTTGTTTGTTTCACTGACACTTTTTTTCGTTTGCTTTGTTCTTTCTCCTTTTCCCATGCTTTTTTTCCCTCTCCTTGCTCGCCTTCCAAACCCTCTCTTGTGTTTTGTCATGTTTTTTTCCTTTCCCTCCATACGTTTTATCATCCTCCGGCGTTTTTTTCCATCGGTGTCTCTCTCCTCGTTTGTTTTTGTTTTCGTTGCCGTGGTTTCTGCTCTTGCACTGTCCCCTAACCCCTGCCCCTACTTTACTCTGGCCCTTGCCTGTGTGTGCCCCCTTGCATGCAGTCGGCCGTCTGGGCGGCAGTGTGGGCGTGCGGGGCCCGGCGGCCCCCGCTGCACACTTGTGGGGCTCTGAGCCCAGAGACCCCGCCCGCCTCTCAGGTAAAAGCCTCTCTTCTGTCTGTCTGTCCTTCTGTCTGTCTGTCTGTCTGTCTGTCTGTCTGTCTGTCTGTCTGTCTGTCTGTCTGACTGTCGGGTATAGTTTCGAATTTCTTGCTTTTTTTTATCGACTTTAACTTTAAGGTGCCCTCTCTCCTGTCTGTCTGTCTGTCTGTCTGTCTGTCTGTCTGTCTGTCTGTCTGTCTGTCGGGTATAGTTTCGAATTTCTTGCTTTTTTGATCGACTTTAAGGTGCCCTCTCTCCTGTCTGTCTGTCTGTCTGTCTGTCTGTCTGTCTGTCTGTCTGTCTGTCTGTCTGTCTGTCTGTCTGTCTGTCTGGCAGCAGGTACTTTGTCATTTTATTTTCTCCATCCCCGCCTGTCTTTCTTTCTGTCCCTTCGTCTGTTGTCTTTCTGTTTGGAGTTCTCTCTTCTCTCCGTTTGTCTTTCTGACTGGCTGTCTCTCAGTCACGTACCTCTTTTCTGTTCATCTCTGTCTGTCTGTCTGTCTCTGTCAGGTCTCTTCCCTCAACCTCTAGAATTTGACTGTCTCTCTCTCTCTCTCTCTCTCTCTCTCTCTCTCTCATATATATATATATATACTTGGTTTCCTCGGCTGTTGGTCACAGGACTGCTGCTAGGTGCTCTACAGTGTATGTGGCCAGCCTCCTGTACTGTGAAGTGCAAAGTTTACACACTGCACACAGCATAGGAGGCTGGCAGTGGCCATGCAGCCTTCATGCTTTATTCAGAGGAGAGTGTGAGCGCTCCCAGCAGGGAAAGATGAAAGAGGAGAGCAGATCAAGAGAAATCTGGTTGCCTGGAGACCCAGGGAAATTGAAGAGAGAGAGAGAGGGAGACAGAGAGAGAGAGAGAGAGAGACAGAGCGAGAGAGAGAGAGACAAAGACAAACTGAGAAAGACAATTGTGACATATTTATTCTCTTTTTTTCTCTTTTTTCTCTCAGCCTTCCTTTGGAAGGCTGAGAGAAAAAAGAGAAAAAAGAGAAAAAAAGAGAAAAAATAGATAGAAGATAGAAGTGGTAAAATGAAAAAAGATTTTTGTTTAGATGCTTCGTTCATGTAACTTAAGCACAGTGAATTGAATGAAACTGAACTGAATTGAATTGACAAAGGCAGGAGAGAGTTTAATAACAGACACAGGAAAAGTGCAGAGATTGAGAGAAAAGTCCAAATTGAGAGAAGCGGTAAAACAAGACAAGCAGATCGATACACACAATGTCAAAACTCTCTTGGAGTCTATTAGCGCTTGTTGTTATGAACTCCTCTTGACTTCTTCTAGTTTCTCCCCACATGGAGGTCTGAAGAGCTGCTCTAAAAGGGCATAAAATAATGACTTTCTACACTCACACACCTGTAGCTGACCAGCTAGCGCACCGGCTAATTGTGGTCAGAGTGAGACCTTTATTGCACATCTCTCCCCCTCTCTGCGCTCAGCTTCTTGTCTCTCCACTGTTGTGTCTAAACCAGGGGTCTTCATCGTTTTCAGGCCAAGGACCCCTTAGCAGAGAGAGAGATGAAGCAGGGACCCCCAACTACATGTTGTATAAAATCGTGTTGCATATTAAACATTTTCATAGATAGCTTCATATAGACGTGTATGTGTATTTTCAGACAGTTTCAGCACTTCGAAAACTTGTACTTGGTCTGCTCTTTTTTTCCCCCTACCCCAAACTTCTTTGCTGAAAATAGCAGATCTACAAGCTCACAACGCCTCGCAGCGCGAGGCGTTGTGAGCTTGTAGATCTGCTATTTTCCCCTCAGAATAAACTGGTTAAGGTAAAAGAAAAAGTTCCTATCACACAAAGATTTGGTGGCCCCCGTGTAGTAACTCTGAGGACCCCCTAGGGGTCCCGGACCCCCTGTTGAAGACCCCTGGTCTAGACAAAGCAGAACTACCTAAATCATTTGTATGGATAATTTTGATACTTTGTAGTCCATAGAATAATATGTTGGCCAGTACTTAGAGAGGTGAGAAACATTGTTGAATTTGACTCACACCCTGCTCACATACTGACCTATTACGGGGTCTGTCTTTAAATAAGAGACACAGGTTCAAAATAGGAGGTTCATTATAGTTGATTGTGATAAATATGATAACTGGTTTCCATGTGTGAAGGTTTTGGTTGGCATATAACACCTCCCACAGTCTTTCTGTTCTCCTGCTGTATATTATTCAGTACCTCACTTGTGCTTCTTTCCTGTTCTCCTATCTACCCCCCCCCCCTCTCTCTCTCTCTCTCTCTCTCTCTCTCTCCTCCAGGGGACCAGTCAGATCTGGGCTATAACTCGCTGTCTAAAGAGGAGGTGCGGAGAGGGGACCCCAGTGGAGGAGGACGGGACATGCATGGCGTCGATAAGGACGACAAGAAGGAGAGCGACTGCAGCTCCCGTTAGTAACCGCTGCCGTGCATATGAATCCTCACACGTTTAACACGACGACACCTGGAATTCAATTTAACCGTTATAATTAAAAATGGCATACTTAAAGGACTTTGTTTTTTTTACAAATAAGGTTTATGTTTTAGCTGGTAATTAAAGTAAATAAAAGATGAGTGTTAAAATCTTTTCATTTACTGCTTTCTATAGTTTTAGCAATTTTTAGCAATCTTTTTTACAGTGGGCATTCGGGCAGGTGGCTAAATACGTATTTTTTTACACAATAACCCGGCGATTTCTTTATTATTATTTACAGTAGTTTTTCTAGCCCCCAATAACTCACATCTGGCCATCAAAGACCACGGGGACATTTTTTATTGTGTAAAAAAATACATATTTAGCCACCTGCCCGAATGCCCCCGCCCACTCTAAAAAAAGATCGCGAAAATTGCTAAAACTATAGAAAGCAGTAAATGATTTTTTTCACTCATCAACACTCATCTTTTATTTACTTTAATTACAAGCTAAAACATAAACCTTGGTCGTAAAAAAAACTAAGTTGTCCTTTAAAGAGTTAAATCAACACTGCTGTGTAGTCTCTGCGTTAAAAACAACTACGTTGCATCTGGCTTGGCCAGGCATTCCAACGAACATAATTGGCTGTGTTTGTGGATGGGAAGCCGGGGTGGATAGGGTGATCTCTTTCGCCCCCAAAGCAGTGGTTCTCATAGTGGGGTCCGGGGACCCCCAGGGGTCCTCGGGGGGATACCAGGGGGTCCCCAGCTAAATTAGTTAATATAGCGTCACAATCATTTGAACCCCTTTATCCATATTTTATACTTTGGCTATTAAAAAATAGCAGATATACAAGCTCATAGCGCGGCACCGAGTGCAGCGCTATGAGCTTGTAGATCTGCTATTTTTGAAAAATCTTGAAAATGTGTGCAAATCTTGAAACAAAACAAAAAAAAATGCGAACATTTTTAACACAAATGTTTGCTTCTGGGGGTCCCTGGCACAACGTATTTTCAGGTGGGGGTCCGCGGCCAAATACATATCAATTTGGGGGTCCTTGGCACGAAAACGTTTGAGCACCACTGCCCTAAAGAAGCGGCTGGCGACTTCATGTGTAGACGTTAACGTTCCCTAGTTTATCTGTCTAATGCCCTTTGGTGAATTTTTCAGGGTAATTCATGTGCAAGAAGCTGCACGCATGATTCATTAAAAGTCTCAAGACAAGACTGTGTGTGTTTGTATGTGTCTCTCTGTGTGTGTGTGTGTGTGTGTGTATGCGTAGTGTCGGAGACGGAGAGCACTAAGGGCAGTGGGGACTGTCTACCGCAGCTGGACATGGAGGCTCCTCCGTCCTTCAGACCTCGCGGCATCGTCCGTGGCAACTGTCCCTTCGACGGCGCGTCCTGTAAGCCCAAAAGCTCCGCCAGCACAGGTGAAATAATAACCCACCGCTTTCATTGCATTTGATTGTATTAGGATTGCAAATATAATTAAATTGGTTTAACCCATTAAGACCTGAAGAAGCATCTGTGTCATTTTTAGATTTGAGCTAAAAAGTCACTTATTTTACACTTTGGCTATTAAAAAATAGCAGATATACAAGCTCATAGTGCGGCACCGAGTGCCGCGCTACGAGCTTGTAGATCTGCTATTTTTGAGAAATCGTAAAAATTTGTGCAAATCTTTGAATGTATATGTTACAGGGTGAATGGAGAACCAGGTAGATTGAAGAAGGCGCGTTCGTTTTTACCACCCACCCAGCAATTCTGTAGAAGCAACACTAGAGGGAGCCACAAGCCAGGCTTGTGCACAAACATATATGGCTGCGACCACACACACACAGTCACACACACACACACACACACACACGCTCATGCTTTTTTTGGTTTATTGAAAGCAGGACTGTTAAGATACTTTTATTGTGTTCTGGCTTTTGTTTTACTTTCTCCCTGACACACACACACACACACACACACACACACACACACACACACACACACACACACACACACACACACACACACACACACACACACACACACACACACACAGTGATCCATGAAAAGAACTATTCTGTCCCTATCGGTTTATAACTTAAACGGCGCTGAGTCGACTAGTAGAGCATCGGCCGCTCAGCGCGGGCACTCGCGCCTGGAGGCGCGAGGGCGCGCTTCCTCGGCCTCAAGCTCCACTAAGTCGGCGCGCCTCCGTCGTGGACAAGCGTGTGCGTGTGCACGCGTGTTCAGCGTTCCCCTAGCGTAGCTTCCTGGTTGCTATGTGGGGGGGAACAACAAAAGACAGGTCCGCGTCGGCACATCAAAGCCCCGCCTCTCCGCGTTCTCCTTCTCCTCCTCGGAGGAGGAGAAAGAGGACGGTTTATTTCGTGAGGAGGAGCTCCTCCTCGCGAGCCTCACGTAATTAACCCCCGCCTCGCAGCGCCGTGTCCTCCTTCTCCTCCTCCTCCTCGCGAGCCTCGCTAATAAACCCTATCTCGAAAAGCCCCGCCTCGCCCCGAAGCCCCGTGCCTAAAAACGAGCGCTCTGTCTTCAATCTACCTGGTTCTCCATTCACCCTGTGACATATGTTATATAATTTTTTAACGAACATTTGTAACTCAAATCTTTGCTTCTGGGGGTCCCTGGAACAAAATATTTTGAGATGGGGGTCTGTGGCCAAATACATATAATTTTGGGGGTCCTTCACATGAAATAGATTGAGCACCACTGATATAGAAACATACGTTTTTTTTTTTAAACTGTTGGGATTTAGAAGACATTTTGTAGAATCGGCTTCAGGTCTTATTAATGGGTTAATTGGTTAATTCCTCTGTACATGTTCCTGCTCTATAGCTCTCTATTCCCTCCTCTCTCTCTCTCTCTCTCTCTCAGGTCACGTAGCAGGCCTCCTGTTCACCTCCTCCCTGGAGGAGATCGGGGAGGTGCAGAGCAACAGTTTACTCCGGCGCCACCACAGTGCCCTGGAGGAGGCGGTGGGGGGCAGCGGCGGCGGTTCGGACTGGCAGGGAGCGCGCTGCCGCAGGCTAAGTGGCGACACGGTGGTGTCCGTGTCCGCCGGCAGCGGCACCGCCACCACCGTCCTGGGCCTGGGCATGAGCCGCGGCGAGACCGACCCGGCCAAGATCGCGGAGCACCTGGGCGCCGACGTCAAGATCCTCTCCGGCGCCAACTTCAGTCAGAGCAAGAGACCTCGCTCGCTGGCACTGGGCGCCTCAGAGGTCGCGTCGAAGGCAGCCACCGCCGCCGCCGCCGAGACGGACGACAGCGATGGAGACGACATGAAGGGCAACACCGACGCCATCTTTGATCTGGAGGATCTGGAGGATCTGGACGGGCCGGCTGCCCCGGAGCCGCCGGCCACCGCCGGCCTCTCCAGAGGCGGCGAGCCGCGTAAGAGGACGGTCGAGCACAGCGCCAGCTTCGGGGGCGTGGCCTCCACCGCCGGGCCGCCCCCCAGGGTGGCGGTGAAGCGCACGGGCATCGAGACGGGCTACGACCCGCTCTCCCTGCTGGCGGCCGCCGACGAGTCGCTGTCCCGGTCCCGACGCGGCAGCGAGCAGGAGCTGGAGCGCGACCCGGGCGGCGGCCGCCGCACGCCCACCGCCCGCAGACCCCTGGCCAGGGAGATCGAGCTCTACATGAACCACATCGGCAGCCCGCTGAGCAGCCGCACCCCGAGCCTGGACCTGCAGGACCCCTCCGGCCCCCTGCTGCTGCACCCGTACTCGTCCTCCTCGTCCTGCCTCTCCACCCCCCGCAGGGCCAGTCTGCCCCAGAGCTCCCCCCTCAGGCCCGGCAGGGTGCCGCGCTCCCAGACGTACCACCCGCAGTCGTCGTCGCCGTCGCCGTCCCCCACCCCGTCGCAGACACACCGCCTGTGGTCCTCGCCCCCGAGCAGACGCGCCAGCGCCACGCCCAGTCCCCGGCCCAGCCCTTACAGGGGGGACAGGGCGGACCACCGAGACTCCCTGTCCACCAGCTTGGCGCCCCCCTCGCCCTCCTCCTCCTCCTCGTTCGCGCTGGACACTCTGCTCACGCCCGGCCTGGACGTGTTCAAGAGCAGCGTGTTCTCCGCCGGGAAGGGCGTGGCGGAGAAGGCTAGCCGCTGGTACTCTCGCCTGGCCACCTACACCACACCCACCAAGGTACAGCCCAGCACGCGCTGGTCAGGTTCAGGGGCAGTGGGAGGGTTTGTTGTGTTTTATTAGTATATTGTTTTAGGAATCACATAGACACGTGATTTTCCATTGGTTTGCCACTGGAACCTGGATTGCATCAGGGCCATTTTGCATACCGTGCATATGCCCGGTGGGGGCATTTCCGGGTCGGCCCAATTATTGGTTACGTTATGAGCTGGGATACTTTCCACCAGTGGCGTAATTTACACAGGGTTGCTGGGTTAAAACAGTGAAACGCTCACCCCCCCCCCCCCCAGTCCTCCCGTTGACAAAACGTCCCCCCCCCCCATTCACAAAGCGGTCCGGGGGGGTGGTGGGCCGGTTCGGACCAAAATGCCAGGGCTGAATTTTGGTCCCAGTCCGCCCCTGGACTGCATTGACCATGAAGTCAGGCCTTTGTAAATGAGACCTAAATATCATAATAAGTTGTTCTTTGTCAACTTTAGGCATTGGTTGAAGAACACTAGTGAACCACAGAAAGTATCTCTTAATACTTTATTTTTACCAGTCTTACAAATGCAGCTCACAAATTTGGAGCACCACTGCCCCCTTGTGGATTGTCCAGTGTTTGACAGTCTGCCCTCCCATTGCATTGCTGAAACATTTGCGCTGCCTGATGTAATTCATGCTAAGCTAACGCTAGGCGTTTGTCAGTGTTCTTCAAGTTAAGTCACCACGCTCTAAAGGTTCACATAAACAAACCAGTTCACCGAAATATCATTTGATATACTGTAGGGACAATACTTTATTTAGTTTTCAAAATTGTCAGTACTGTATACTGAAATACATTACCAATTAAAGTGTCAGAATGTTATTTATTTCCCTCTAGTTTTGAATATGTAAACAACGTGACGCTCAGTGCCTTCTCTCCCCCCGCCCATCAGGACGGTAACAGTGACCGTGTGAGCGTGTCCTCCCTGGGCATGGATCCAGACTGCTCCTCCCTGCTGGATGAGGACATCTGCAGACTCGAGCCAGATGGCTACTCGCTGTTCCCCCAAAGGAACGGCCCTGTGAGCCCCCCCCGCAGGAGCCCCAGGCCCAGCCCCCTGCGCAGTAGGCTGGGCAGCTCGCCCTCGTGCCTCAGCTCTGGGAGACGTACGCCCATGCATGCTGGTAAGGTTACCTTTGTCCTTAAGTAGTTTTCAGATGATTGAGGTATTATGTTGTATTATGCTCAGTGGTGTAAAGTAGGTAAGTACATTTACTCAAGTACTGTACTTAAGTACACTTTTGAGGTATTTTTACTTTACTGGAGTATTTCCAATTTTCAGAACTTTTACTTCTACTCCATTACATCCCAGAGGCAAATATTTTACTTTTTCTCCACTACAATTATTTGAAAACTTTACTAGTTACTTTGCAGATATAAATGATTATTATTATAAAACACACATTCTACTTTAGCCCTATTTTATACCTAGGCTATTTGAAAATAGCCTATCTACAAGCTCACAACGTAATTATATTTATTTTCTAATGGAGTGAATATTTGTTTGTTTCTTCTAGATATATACTTTTGAGAACAATCTTTCTAACCTCCTTAAAGATATGTGTGTAAATCATAGACAGTAAAATAATATGGACAGCGTCACGCCATATAGTATATAGTATTTATGACAATGTTTATTAAGGTAATAAAGTCAAGTGTAAAGTTCGGCCAAAAACCCATCCGCTTGACTACAGGCCTTTCATATGAACTGTCACACTTCCTGTATAGCCTCCATTCACAAGCCGGATGCTAGCCCCTTGGTGTAAATAACAGTGGTGTTTGTGGTGTCACTCTAGGCGCTCTCCTCTCCCCTCCCGGCTTTCCTCCACCAGACAAGTCTGACCTGGGCTCCTCACACTACACCAGCAACACCAGCATCTTCAACAACTATGCCATGGAGGTAAAACCATAACTACACAATGTAACTAGTACTATGACCACAGGCTTTGCTCTCTAAGACAGGTTAACCATTCATCTTCTTCACATATAGCTTCAAGATCGGTTTTTAAAGGGGAATACCACTCATTTTCAACATTGAACCATGTCATAATATACCTTAGAGCTATTGTGTGGAAATCTATGTTGCCTAGATTGTTGGGGTCATATTCAAGTCGCACGGTCACAGCTGGAAGTGAGATTCCCCATTCTAGTGAATGAGGCAGCCTAGAGGGCGGGCCAATGAGGACACCGGCCGTATGTCACTGATCATATGACCCCAACAATCAATTCTCCAGTTCTGGGCAACATTTACCATATTTCAACAACTCTAAGGTATATTATGACATGGTTCAATGTTGAAAATGAGTGGTATTCCCCTTTAACCCACAGAGCCTGTTAGTGTGAAATAGAACATTATGCAAAATAAAATCCATATATCTTTCACTAATTATATCTCTCTAGTCCAGTGGTTCTCCCCTTATAATTATGTGCCATTTTTCTGATTATGCGGTAAATTATGCGATCGCATAATCGTGTTTTTCTGGAGGGTCTATATATGAATGCATTTACCTTTCTGTTGAACGTCTGGTCCGTTCACAGCTGCTGATCTCCAGCTGCTCGCGCTGTAAGACGTGCGACGGCCTGGTGTACGACGAGGAGATCATGGCCGGTTGGACGGCGGACGACTCCAACCTCAACACCACCTGTCCCTTCTGTGGGAACCCGTTCCTCCCCTTCCTCAACGTGGAGATCAGGGACATGCGAGGACCCGGGAGGTATACTGTGTGAAATAAATAAACAAGCTTGTCCAACAATATTATTCACATTTTGCACATTAGCTCTGGCATTCTAGAGGCCAATTCCAACATTTAAAGCCAAGTCTCTAGTGAATCAATCAAGCGAGGTAATATTCTTCATTACTTGATTGTATGAGGTCAGCACTATCTTTGCAAGTATTACAAGCATTGGCAGAGATGCAAACTTGACACGTTAAACAGGGTGCCTAGTGTGGCAACAAATCTCTGTATGACACCCACACTTTATAGGCTGAGTACAAGCTGGCAGGGAAAGCCAAGAACAGGTAGACGTGGAAGTGAACGGCAGGGAATTAAAAGGTATATTAAAATAACATAACATAACGTACAATATAACATGACGTGGTACATGATAAACTGGTACACACAACAAAGCAAATGTTCTGTATACTTTCAGTTACTGTTAAACGCATAGTATGTAACTTTGCCCTGTGTTTACATAACAAAACAATACATAATTGTCCCTCTATAACGGCAGTTATGAGCCACTGGAGTAGTGTGGTGGTGTTTACCTGCAGAAACACATTACCTTCTCTCTGTATTTTGGTGTTTTCACTGTTGTTTTGGTAGATGGGGACGTTTTTGGGCTAGGATGAGGATAATTCCTTTTAACAGGACGTTCATGAAAGTCCTTGCGGGCTTGTTTCCAATGAGGGCCTGTGAGCAATTAGGGGTTAAGAGTCTTGCTCAGGGACAAATTTCATTTCATCGACACATATGCTGGCGTGGCCTGGAATCGTACCTGGAGGCAACCAGGGCCTCTGGCTCCCTAGGCGGGCTCACTAACCACTCAGCTATGGCCGCCCCTACAAAACAAACGGTGAAAACAACAAAATACAGCAAGAGGGCAATGTGTTTCTACAGGTAAACACCACCACACTACTCCAGTGGCTGACTGCTGGTATAGAGGGAAATGATGGGTAAAAACAATTATATATCGTTTTGTTACATAAACCACACGTTGGTTAGTATATTTAGACATGTCTACACAGGAGCAATCCGTATACTAGACAGATTTTACTAGGGTTAGATTTGTACTGTGGTGTGCTTGAGTTTTCTTTCTCCCTCTTGTCTCTTTCTTACAGGCTCTTCTTGAAGAGCAGCCCCTCTGGGGACGAGGCAGGGACGTCTTCCTACTCCATATCCACAGGCATGGACACGGGGACGGGGACATCCACACTCTCCACCCCCTGCCCCACCACGGCCCTCTCTCCCCCCTCCCCCAGGATCGATATCCTAGACTGCTCAGGGAATGGAAGGTAATGCAGACTGTAAAAGTCAGTCCACCCCAACGTAGTGTTGATTTTGACTTTAGTCGTAGTCATAGTCTTTTGAATAAAATTCCATTTAGTTTTAGTCATATTTCATGTCATCTGAAATGTTTTAGTTTTTGTCTAGTTTCAGTCACAAAATATCATAAGATTATAGTCGATTAAATATACAGTTAATTTAGTCGCCTAAAATGTATTTTGGCGGTGCCTTGATGGCGTTGTAGTGGCTGATTTTACACTCGGTTGCATGCTGAAAATAGCCGATCTACAAGCTGTGAGCTTGTAGATCTGCTATTTTCAGCATGCACACCCTAGCGCAACCAACCATAAAATGACTTGTCTTTTAGTTCTACTGGATCTCTTCTCCACTAGTCCCTCACTAACATTTTAGTCTAGTTTTTATTTGTTGACGAAATTGTCAATATATTTAGTCTTAGTTTTAGTCATCATAGACTAGTTTTTATTTAGTTTTTATTTAGTTGCCGTCAGTGAAAAAAGGTAGTCGACAAACATTTTTTGTCATAGTTTTAGTCGACGAAATCAACACTGCCCCAACGCAACTCCTTGCAACAAAACCGTTTTAGAGACCGTTGCAGACGGTTGTCTGGACAGACCAGTTGCAGACCGGTACCATTTGGGGAAAATGGTTGCAAGGAGTTTCAAGGACTTTCAAGGAGTTGCATTGGTGTGGACTGGCCTTTAACTCATTCACTGGCAGGCTTATTTCAAGCTTGTTGATCCATATGCCACAGGCATTATGGATCAAACGGAGATTTTCCTCCGTTTACATTTTAACATTGAAGTGGATGGAGCATTAACTTTTTGAAAATAGTTTTCTCCTAGTTCCTTTGAGATAAAAAAATAAATAAAATAACCCAAAAAAAATGAAAATAATTAAAAAAAAAATAAAAAATTAGGTGACGTCAAAAGACGTCATTGGCACTAATGGCACACTGAAAACGGCCGTCAAAAGACGTCATTGGCACTATATGAGTTAATACATGAAGTCAGTGTCAGAGAACTAATTCATGCTAGTGTTGATTTACAAACTCTGACAGAGGTCATGTTCTCTGTCTCCACCTCATCCATTATTTTTCAATAACTGGACACATCTCTTGTGCCATGATGACCACATGTCAAAGCTGATTGAAACCATGATTTAAACTTTCATGTTTTTTTATGCTAATGCTGCAGGTTTTTTGTTGACTTGGTGACAACTACAGTATGCTTCTACACCAGTGGTAACCTTTGTGAAAAAAGCATTTTTGACAATATAATGAACCAAAATGTAAGTTATGATTTTGTGCAATATGTTTACAAATTTGGATGTCTCATGCCTGTGACCTTGATGTCCTCTCTGTTCACGTTCCAGTTAGTGTCATTATGGAATGATTGTGAAGTTTGAAATGGTGCTTACTGTAGCACCAAACATTTTAAATAGGAGTGTGACACCATCCCAACCATACCTGGTTGCATCTGTGTATTTGTTTGCGTCTGTGAGTGAGAGGGAGTTATGAACCTCTTTCTATACGTGTGTGTCTTTCTTCAGGACGAGATCCACCATGGCCCACTGTATAGACATCCCAACAGAGCGCCGGCAGGGGGCCTTGTCCCCCGGCGCCCAGATGGTCCGGAGCGTAAGCGCCTTCAGCCCGATAGTGAACACCCCCAAAATCAACCACTGTATGCCCACCTCAGGCAGCCTGCCCAGCCGCCTCAACGAAACCACTGTAAGACACTGATCTCACAAAGTGAAAAATGCGGTGCATGTCTTGCTTATTTATGTTGAAACTAGCCTCGATCTCCAGGCTTTTATTGTTTAGTGTTGCTAAAAAATAAAAGCCTGGCCCAGCGCGTCGGTGTACTCGGTATAAGGAAGTGTTTCACTTCCCAACCAACCAGAGTGCAGTGGGCGTCGCTCGTAATGTTGTGTTAACGGGGCGGGGGTTGACGGACAGATCGGTGAACCAATGGGATCAGCCGCAGTCTCTCGCCGGCTCTTTACACCCGCCCCTCTATACACGAAATCAGGAGCGTTGGGGCAGTCTATGTTGAAACTTACTGATGCCGGTACAAATAGGACCCAGGTTAAATTATAATAATAAAAAAAAACCTTCACCTTTAGGTGCATATTCCATTCAAACATATATTTGAATATTTAAAATAAACAAATATTCAACTGTAAGAAAAAAGAAGAAGAAAAAAATATCCTGGGCGCTTGTAACCTTAAAGTAATACTAGGTAACTTTTAAGTTAAGTTTTAAGTAAAATTGTATATCTTTTGTGAGTGGCAAATGTTTCACAACACCCATTCCATGAATTTCACCCCCGAAAGCCTTTTATAAACATATTTTCTATTGAAAGTGGTTTAGCAGAGTTTGCTAAACATCGTTATTTTGGGACTTACACACTACCCCTTTACAACTTAAACCCCATATGGGTAACCGGAGTCCCTCAGGGCTCAATACTAGTGTACTTTCGGTTTTCTGTTATTGTGACAAGCTCACAACGACAAGCTCACAACGCTCACAACGCGCTCACAAGCTCACAACGCAAGCTCACAACGCGACGCTCTGCGTCGCGTTGTGAGCTTGTCGATCTGCTGTTTTCAGCAAAAGCTTTCCCCACAATACCGATGCTGGGGTTTAAGTGGTTAACACAGAAGCTGGTCTTGCGAGATCACAGAGCCATCAGTCTGAGTCTAGACTGCAAGCTACAGTTTCAAGTTACTGTACGCCCCTCCCTTGCTGAAGGCAGCACAGACAGACCCTGACTCGGCAGAATGCTGTACCGAATGTACACAACACGTTGAATCACACAACTTCACTTTAATCGATTGAAAATGATGACATCTAGGTCAAGCTGGAACAGGCAATCCATTTGGTAAGGATGGCAGTTTTACAACCAGACTTGACCGATGTGGAAATGTCATGGTAAAATGTCCTTCTTGTCACATTTCTCAGAATTGTGTACCTTAATAAAAAAAATTTAAGCGTTACAAAAGTGTATAGTGTAACCATTATATTAACCTCGCAAGAGGAGAGAAAGAGAGAGAGAAAGAAAGAGACACTCGATGTCTCTGAATCGAGTGTCATGGTCTTTGAATACTTTTTCACTGCATACAATAATTTATATTAAAAATAAGATATATTCAAATTTGATATATTCAAATGTTTTGATTATTTGAATGTAACTTTTGGACAATTTTGACAGCCCTAATTCCTATGCGTCATCCACCTGCCCTCTTCTGACCAGTAGTGGACAGTAACTAAGTACATATACTTGAGTACTGTACTTAAGTCCATTTTTGGAGTAGTATTTTTACAAGCACATGACTTTGACTACATTTCAAATATAAATATTGTACTTTTTTGGTAATGTTCTAAATTTCAATACATTGCTGTATTGATATTAAAAAGAAAATGTAGCCTACTTTGTAATCTGTACTTTTGAATACCTGAGTATTTACCTCTGCTGACCACCCGCCTTCCCTCTCTCTCCCATAGGACCCGCTCAGCATGGAGTGGCGTCTCCACAACCCAGAGCCGGTGACCGTGCCCTACCTGAGCCCTCTGGTGCTGTGGAAGGAGCTGGAGAGCCTGCTGGAGAACGAGGGGGACGCGGCCATCACCGTGGCCGGCGTGGTGGACCATCACCCCATCATCTACTGGAACCTGTTGTGGTACTTCAGGAGGCTGGACCTGCCCAGCAACCTGCCCGGGCTTATCCTCACCTCCGACCACTGCAACAAGGGCTCCCAGGTAGAGAGGATGTCTCAGTTTTTCAGTTTTATCTTTTCGCGAAGTTTTGCTTGAGACATTGTTTTATTTAAGACCTGGAACGCATCTGTGTCATTTTTTTAATTTGAGCTAAAAAGCATTATTTTACACTTTGGCTATTCAAAAATAGCAGATATACAAGCTCGTAGCGCTGCACCGAGTGCCGCGCTACGAGCTTGTAGATCTGCTATTTTCTTGACAATCTTAGCAAGTATTTGAATTAGGGGTGGGACGATATGGGTACCTCACGATACGATATATATCACGATATTAGGCCCACGATAACAATATATATCACGATATTCGACGATATTCGATGTATTGCGATATCACGATATTCAATATATATTGCAAGAAATTTCACCAACGATATATCACGATAGTCCTTGTATTCAACTCATAAACACATAAAATAGCACCAAACAGTTCAAAATCATCATTACACAAATACAGAGTAGGAAAAACAACGTATCACAATATTTTTTTTATTTTATTTTTTATATATCGATATTTTTTGGCAGTATATCGATTAGTTATCGCGGGTGAAAGTATCGCGATATATCGCGATATCGATATATCGTCCCACCCCTACTTTGAATATATATAGTATGTTTGAAAGCGAATATCTTTAACTCCAACTCCAATCTTTGCTTCTGGGGGTCCCTGGAGATGGGGGTCCGCGGCCAAATACACATAATTTCGGGGGTCCTTGACAATTATGAAAAAGTGTGAGAACCACTGATATAGCAACATACATCTTTTAGAATACTGTTGGGATTTAGAAGACATTTGTAGAATCGGCTTCAGGTCTTAATGGGTTCATTTGACTTTCTTCTCTCTCTCTCTCTCTCTCTCTCTCTCTCTCTCTCTCTCTCTCTCTCTCTCTCTCCAGATTCCTCGACACTGGATGTCAGAGGACAGTAAACATGTGCTGATCCAGATGTTGTGGGACAATCTAAAGCTCCACCAGGACGCCATTCAGCCTCTCTACATCCTCTGGAACACACACAGTGGGTCACCCTGAGACTTTAATAGGCCCTATACTCACAGATGAATGCTGACTTTACTGTAAATGGACCAGATAACAGGGTTTATTCTTAAAGCAAAAATGCCGCTTTGGTAGAGGTTTGGGTTGTGTAGTTACCTTGCCATGATGTACTGTAACTCCAAATATTGGTGAGATATCTTCAATAGTTGCTCTGTTGATTAGAAATCTGATACTCCAAAATTGTCTCCTCGTCGACTTACATTGCACAGGGAAACAGGTTTCAAAGTCACTCATTTAGCACATAAACGAATGCAATCGAAGCAGATTCTGCCAATGTGTAACATTACAAAAACCCAACATTCTTTGCAGCGGTGGAAAAAGTACTCAAATGTTTTACTTAAGTAAATGTATCAATACTGCAATATAGAAATACTCTGTTACAAGTAAAAGTCCGTAATTAAAAATGTACTTGAGTAAAAGTACAAAAGTATTGGCATCAAAATATACTATACCAAAAGTAAAAGTACTCATTATGCAGAATGTCCCATTTCAAGTTTTCAAATGTATAAATATCTTTTGAAAATAGCAGATCTACAAGCTCACAATGCGTGCGACGCATTGTGAGCTTGTAGATCGGCTATTTTCAAATGGCCGAAATGTATATAGGGCTGAAGTGGTTAACGTAAGTTTTGTAATAATAATCAAAATCTTCAAAGTAACTAGGAACTTAAGTTTTCGAATAATTGTAGTGGAGTAAAAGTACAATATTTGCCTCTGAGATGTAGTGGAGTAGAAGTAAAAGTATTGGAAATTGGAAATACTCACATAAAGTACAAATACATCAAAATTGTATTTAAGTACAGTACTTAATTAATTGTACTTAGTTACTTTCCACCACTGATTCTTTGTCAACTTCTTGTTGATTGCACTATTTGAAGACCCTGATCCAGAACCACGGATCCAGTCTGGATCTTCTTACTAATTTGAATCGTAAAATCCACACAAAGTTGACATTTTTATTAAACATATATACATGCTGTGTCCGGTTACATGTTACAGATGACTGGGGTCTGATTGAGACACTAACTAGTCCCTGTTGACTCAGCGAGGGCTCTGGGAGCCAGCCAACTTGAGCTAATGAGCTAAATAGAGATTGTGATTGATTTCCCAAACTGAATCAGTACCACATAATAGAAAAACAAAACTTCCCTGCTCAATCTCATTGTAACTAAGATGTCCGCTGAAAAGACTTTACATGTATCTTTTAGCTGGTAGCGCCTTGTCACTGACACGCGCCAGCTATTCCTATCGGGCCACGCCCCTTCCGGTTCACGCTTCGCCCCGTAGGGCCCTATGGTGCGGGACTTCTTTCGCTCTGCATTAGAAGAGTTGGGAACGGTGGGCGTTGTCAGATTGTAATACAGCCCGAATACCCAATCCTAGCACCGGCCTCAGTGGCTTGCCTTGTTAATCACTAGATTCCCAACCCACATTTCCCGGGTTCGACTCCCGCTTAAAACATTACTTTTTCTGGGTTCGACTCCCGCTTAATACATTACTTTTTCTAACAACCGCGGACTACTTTTTTTTGGCGATAAAGTATAGTTTTTGACCGCGATGGAGGGGCGCAGTCTCAAGCGAACCGCGCGAGTTGCCGTGCGGAACGTTGCGAAGTTTGCTTGAGCCTACTCAGCCCAGTCCGAGTTATGTACCGATAGGCACAGAATCGTAAATGATTGCCCCCCCCCCCCCCAGGCAATGCCAGCGCTGAGCATTATTTTCCACCACAGAGTACTGCATGACTAGGGGCGAAGGGGGCGTGGCCCGGGAGGAAAACAGGGCTCGCGTCACTGACTCACCAGCAGAGCTGATGGAGGATGTCAGTGTGGGAGGAGCTTCTAGTACACAGTGAAGTCCACATAGGATTTTACTGTGTAATGTCAAGGCTGAACATTTGGCTATATTTTCTATCAAGGAGTGGAGTCATATTTATAGTGATATAGGCATTTTTCATTTGAGCACAGAATGAGGTCTGAGCTAACCCAGCTGCTAACAGCCCCCCTTTCTGTTTGCTCTCTCTCTCTGTCTTTCAGGGCTTAATTGTACTCTTTTGTTAGACCGTGAGTGTTCATTTTGTGTTGCTGGACACCCGCAGATGAGTCCTATTGTTTGTTGTTCCCTGTCTCTCTCGCTGTAGTAATCTGGCCGTGTGTCTCCTAGCTCACTCTCTCCCTTCCTCCCCCTCATCTGTATGGAGAGAATGCATCAGTGTTGTGATTCTTGTTTTGTGCACTTCTGTAGTAAGACAGGTTTCACTGCTTTTCATCACATTTGAAAAGCTTCCTGTCATGGTGAATTGAGTCAGGGTTATATGGTTTGTTATATTTAATAACTTTAGCCCTGTTAGTGTTGGGGCTCCTATAGGGATGTTGGTTCGTCTCTCTGTCTATCCGCCCGTGTGTCTAAACACTTTACTCACAAACAAAATCACTCAAATTACAGGCTGGATTGCCACAGAATTCTCTGTGTACCGTCATGGTTTCCAGAGAGGCCTAGCGTCACTCCTACTGTTAAGATATCTCAAAATCAAATGGGTGCATTGCCATGAATCCTCTTGTGTGCCATTCAGGCTCTCCAGAGGATGAACCCTTAACCACCCCATCATCTTTCCTCTAGTGTAGGGGTGGGCCTTGGAAAACGGCTAAGTGATCATGTGGCCGAAAAGGTTGCCCACCCTCTAGTGCTACTTTACACTCACACCCCATCTTGACATACAGCGACGCGAGCGAGCAAGGGAGAAAATGTAATTAAAAGGCATGCGTTTCAATCAGACTGTCCTGATATGCTGCGACCGACCACTTGTTGTGCAGCGATGACGTCTACCCCCTAAGAAAATCTCTGTCTCTATTTCGTGGATGTATCCCATCCCCAGACTATTTTTATTTGTGAAGATCTCTATGCTGCTTTGCGACCATTGCTGGAATACATTGATTTTGATTGTCAGATGCTTTATTAAGAGTGAAGGAAATTGGATGTTCAAATAGCATAGTGGACGGACAACACAATAGCTTCTATCTCACTTTTCCCAACACACTTCATATTTATATTTCAGGATGGTTCAAACAATCAAACACTCTTCTAGTAGTTGTTTCTACTGGGAGGTTCTAGGTTGGTGTGTGTGTGTGTGTGTGTGTGTGTGTGTGTGTGTGTGTGTGTGTGTGTGTGTGTGTGTGTGTGTGTGTGTGTGTGTGTGTGTGTGTGTGTGTGTGTGTGTGTGTGTGTGTGTGTGTGTGTGTGTGTGTGTGTGTGTGTGTGTGTGTGTGTGTGTGTGTGTGTGTGTGTGTGTGTGTGTGTGTGTGTGTGTGTGTGTGTGTGCGTGCGTGCGTGCGTGCGTGCGTGCGTGCGTGCGTGCGTGCGTGCGTGTGTGTGTATGCGCGCGCATGTGGAAGTTATAGTATAGTTCCAGTCTCCAGACTATGTTGCAATGCCATGGCTGATGCTACATATCAGGACAGTTTCTTGTGCGATTTCGTGCCAGATCGCTGGCTGGCTGGCAGTCAGGATGGAGTGTCAGGCCAAAAGATACAAAAAATGTATTAGGCAAAAAAGAACCCTACTACACACACACACACACACACACACACACACACACACACACACACACACACACACACACACACACACACACACACACACACACACACACACACACACACACACACACAAGCTCTCTCTCGCTATATCTCCTATTATATCTTCTACCTGGGGTGTTAGGAGCAGCATGACCTCTAGGGGCCACTAAGCGGGGCTTTTATAATCTTAGCCTTGTTTCAGTAGGTGTATGTACAGTATATACATTTATATCTATATACGTAGTGTACAGTATATCATAGCATGGTTGAAAAGCATCTGTGTGTCGTCAGATCTCAAATACAGTCATGTATTGTATTTGAGGGTGGGTTTCTCTCTTAAATGTCTGCCTTGTTACTAGAGCCTGACCTATTACGGAAACAAATAAGTGACCGATGAATCGGCCGAGATCATTAATTTTTACAATGATCCCTCAAACTGTAATTGGAGATTTTACAGATTGACAATAAACTTTATTGTCCAAAATGACATGCACTGAAATGGTAAACTTCACTGGGAATTTAATAATTAGAAATATATATTTTTCTTAGTTTTTTTTTTCATAACCTCGCATATTGGACAACATACACCGATACCGATAGATCAGTATCGGCCGACTCGTAGATGGTTTGGGCTCTACTCCTTCACGTGTCATCTACATGCCTTTTTGTGTGTTGTCTATTACTGAGTGATGACACATATGGATGGATGTCACAATATCTTATCAGAATAACCTGCTGAACTATTTAGTTTAATCAGTTTAATGCACCAAGCTAACATTAGTCAATGAATCATACACAGGAGTCATTGCGTAGACCATTAAGACTGTGTGTGTGTGTGTGTGTGTGTGTGTGTGTGTGTGTGCGTGTGCGTGTGTGTGTGTGTGTGTGTGTGTTTGTGCGTGTGTGTAGATGTGGGCTACCCTCTGCCACGAAAAGTCCTGGAGGAGGAGAGACCGTTTAGCGAGGAGCTCCTGCAGGACGTGGTGAGGAGCATCCAGAAAAACGATGTCATCCGACCCATGGGACAACTCCTCCACCTGCTGGGACAAACGCTGGGTGTCAAAAGACAAAGGTCAGTGCATCAGTGTGCTCACTGTGTCCTCTTCTGAACAGGGTTGATTTTGACAGCAAATTTTGATTTAGTTTTGGTCATAAGTCTTTTGAATAAAATTCCATTTAGTTTTAGTCATATTTTAGTCATCTGAAATGTTTTAGTTTTTGTCTAGTTTTAGTTGACTAAATATCATAAGATTATAGTCGACTAAATCTACAGTTGATTTAGTCGACAAAAATTTATTTTGGCGGTGCCTTGATGGTTTCGTAATGGCAGATTTTGCACTTGGTTGCATGCTGAAAATAGCCGATCTACAAGCTCCTGCAAACTTGTAGATCTGCTATTTTTCCAGTCATCACCCGAGCGCAACCAGACATAAAATGACTTGTCTTAGTTCTACTGGATCTCTTCTCCACTCGTCCCTCCCTAACATTTTATTTGTTGACGACATTGTCAATATATTTAGCCTTAGTTTTAGTCGTCATAGATCATTTTTTATTTTGTTTTTGTCAGTGAAAGAAAGTAGTCGACAAACATTTTTCGTCATAGTTTTAGTCGACGAAATCAACACTGCTTCTGAATCATGGTCAGAGTGGCAGGAGGAGAAAAGGGGGGGGGGGGTAGTAGAGATGAAAGTTTGGCCCATAGATAGCACTTTGTATTATTTATGACCAACATAACCTTGAAGAGTACTTGCCAGGTTGCCCTTATAGAGTAATAAGTTACTAGTTACTTATTTAAAAAGTAATTATATTACATTACTTAGTTACTTATTTAAAAAGTTATGACATTACATTACTTTTTACTTGACATCAACTAGTTACATTAGAAGTTATATTACTTTTGCTACTGACATGATACGTCATCATTTTGCAAGAGGGCGCATGCTTAAAAATAACAACTACAAGCTTTAGGGATCCTACTGGGGGTCCACTTGTTAATTGTTGATTCTCGTTTCCTTTTCTTTCACAGGAGTTTATACAGAGACATCTTGTTTCTGTCGCTAGTGGCTTTGGGAAAGGACAACATCGACATCGGTTGGTTCAGTTTTTATGTTATCCAAGTTACAATTAGTGTTTTTTTTGTTTTTTAAATCCGTTCACATTACTCTTTGTGAGGTCATTTGTAACCCATTAAGACCTGGAACGCATCTGTGTCACTTTTTTATTTGAGCAAAAATAGCAGATATACAAGCTCATAGCTACGAGCTAGTAGATCTGCTATTTTTTAGAAATCGTGAAAATGTGTGCAAATCTTTGAATATATATATTATTTTAAAGCAAACATCTTTAACTCAAATCTTTGCTTCTGGGGGTCCCTGGAACAACATATTTTGAGATGGGGGTCCGTGGCCAAATACATATAATTTTGGGGGTCCTTGCCATGAAAAAGTTTGAGAATCACTGACATAGAAACATATGTTTTTCAGAAAACTGTTGGGATTTAGAAGACACTATTTTGTAGAATCGGCCTCAGGTCTTAATGGGTTAATAGTGCTTCATAAAGTCTGTGAACCCTCTTCTCTCCTCAGATGCTTTCGACCGCGAGTACAAAGTGGCGTATGACCGTCTCACCCCCGGACTGGTCAAACTCACCCACAACTGTGATCGACCTCCCGGCACCGGGGTCATGGAGTGTCGCAAGACGTTTGGAGAGCCGTACCTCTAAAACGCGAAGAAAAACGTCGCCTCGATCTGTATAACCACTCATCTCCGCCACGACGAACGGTCGCAGGTCACTCACACCACCCCAGTCTCAAAGCATAGCTCAGGAAAATTCTCAAACTGTGAATGTCCGGTATAAAACCACAAGATGCTTGGTCAACTCTGTAACCCTTTGGAAAACATTTAGCAGAGACGCCACTCGTAGCAGTCCCAAACGAGCTAATGCTACGTAGCTGCACTCAGTAGAGTTTTGTTTCCCTTCAAATTCAACACATTAATAACTTGGATGATAACCACTCTAGTCTGGTATCCATACTTTTTCATCCGGCACGTTACATACACACTTTCATATGGCAAGGTACTTTATTTTGATTTGAAGTCTTGTAGAAATTGTTATTTACAAAGCCACAGTACTGTATATATACACACGACAGTAGAGTTTTTTTTAAATGCAACATTTATATTGTATAGTCACATATATGAAGAATGATATTAGCAATATTTTAATTAACTTGAATTCTATTTATACAAAGTACGTCAGCTTTATTTATTCCCCTTTATGTGTCTGGATATGGTATCTTAATTTCCACTGGCTGATGAGTCATTGTGGAGTTTATTGGTGGCATTTCTGCATACTTGGGATGTGCACACACAGAGACTTTTTTTTTTCAAATCCCAATTTAGTCGGTTTACCAATGTTTTCCGATGTGCATAGTTCCTGTCACTGCTGACCCCTTACGTGTAGACCACTGGTTCTCAACGTCAGGTCTGGAGACCACCAGGGGTTTCAAATGGACCCTTACCGGTCTGTAACTCTTGAGAGTGTACAATTACAACCAGTTGGACCCTTACGGTTCCATTTGTAGATTTTGTGCACTCTCAGAGTTAAAGGGACTACACCATGAATTTTAACTTTTCCTTCTTTTGTGTGTGTTTTTGGTCTCCCCTACCTCTCTTCTATCCCAAAAAAATACCCCAGTTTGAGCACACAGGCTTTTTGGTCTCAAAACAGGCCAAACTGATTTGGCCCCGAAAGTGACGTCACTAGCTGTACAATCCCTCCGTTTTTTATTTATTTAACTTTTTTCACTCAGAACCAGGAGATAACATGCATACAAACTGGCTCAACAGCGCCACGTGCAAATCAGGACAATGTGGTATTGCAGGTGAAAGTGCTTTATGAGCCAGAGAGAAGTTAGTTGGAATGAGTATATCTGAGGCTTGATTTAGGCTCAAACCTTTTGAAAAACGTTTGAGGGACATAAACAATATGATATTATTATTTTATTTTTTAATTCATGGTGTAGATCCTTTAAATAAACACAGAATATTTTACTGTGTAGATTGGGTCCCAGAGATACATTTTTCTTTAAAAATCAAATGGGGGTCCGTGGCTTAATGCATATCAAACTGAGGGTCCTTGAAATTCACAAGGTTAAGAATCACTGGTGTAGACAAACGTGTGTCTCCCTTCTTTTCACCTGACAGTGAGTGACAGGAGTTTCACATGCAGAGGAAAATGCTATTCTCCATAGAGTGTTTTTTTTTTCTTCATTCAAATTAAGGGAAACGTCTGCCTTCTGCAAAAACACTGAGCTGCTATTTTATGGCCATACAGGAAACACATTCCTGTATGTCGTCTTAGGGCCCTCAACCACTTGGTAAATTACAATCGGCCATTTCTCTCTGGCATTTTTTTCAGAAAATGTTGGCGAGAATGGCACAGTTTTTTAAACAATATTAGATTTATTTTTATTTTTTACACTATCTATAATTTTGTCTGTGTCAAATTGTATTATACACATGCTGTCCAAACCACAATTGAGCCTTTAACTTAATTTACTTCTGAAGTGATGTCCGTTACATTAAGAAAAAGTCAATTCTGTTAATGTTTACAATTCTTTTGAAAATATTCTAATGTCTTCACATTTACAATTATGGAATTCTGTGGTCTCCAGTGAAACATGTTGTTGTACGTGTTGGTTGCAAATATCAGTGTTACTAATGGTTGTCATGTCTCTCTTTGTGCTTAAGCATGAAGGTACGTTTGGGATGAGAAAATGACCACTGTCGTGGGGGACATGCACAACCATGAGAATTGACATAGTAAAATACAGTGTATTGCGCTTACTCGGTTCTACCTACATTGCTAGTTAATGTTTGTTTGGAAAAAGTTCTAAAAGACAAACAAACAGTCTGCTTGGTGGATAAGTTGAGTAACCTTTCAGTCCTTACCCAGGGTAAACGTCAGTTCAAGGTTGTGACACAAATTAGATTGTTTCTAAAAGCTGAGGATGTCGTATATTCAATTTGTTAGAATTGATCAGAAATGCTTAAATGGGATCATATTTCTTGATCCAAATGAGGGGGAAATTCTCAGTCTGGTGGACATTGCGTGTGTTCATTGTGACAAGGACATTTGACAGTATTTTGATTTTCTGGTTTTGCTCTGAGATCCAAATTTTATATTGACCATGAAATCAAGAGCCCAGTATTTTGTTAAAGCTGCACTGTATAAGACTTTTAAGCAGAACAGAAAATAGTGTTTTATCACGTTTTAAGATCATGCCATCACATCAATTAAAATGCTGTCCATTCAGTGGTCAGGTACGAGCAGTGGTGCGAGTATCAAAACACTTAACCTCTTGTTGCGACTTGGGGGCCGCCAACTTACCCAAAGTGTGAGAACTCCAGTGCAGTTTAACACAATACTTCCAAAAATGTTCCTTGCCTGACAGACACCCTATCAGAACATCTGGCAACCAGTTGTGGAGTCACCTCTCTGATCTAAGGGATAGGCATACTTATAATATTACGGCAACACTGTTGACTGAGAAAGAGAATAACCGATGTTAATGTATGGTTTTTGTCCACAACCCTGGTGTAAGACAACGTTTCTTTTAGAGCATTACATAGTGTTGATGTATGACGGAGTTGATGGAGTGGACATTTACATTCATACCAATAGCCATTCAGAATGTTAAACTTACAATGCAAAGGGTTAAAGGGTATGCCTGTTGATACGACAGCATAACAGAATGTTAACAGAATGTTGAGCAGTACATGCAGTGAACCTGTGATGAAAGTGATGATTATTGAGTCGCCGAGTACCTCAGTGATAATGCAGTCAGAATGTGGCATTTTATCTTATGAATGGTACCAGTTAGAATCTTAGCAGGTGTTTTTCTTTAGAGACGTGCTTCTGAGATGATACTCTGATTGATTTGATTGTGTCATCAACATAACATAAGTGGAGAGCTGAAATACTTCAAACGTCGGTCATCGAGGAAAATGCTTGGAATTGTTTCTTATACAATCAAGTCACTGATTTAGACAACGTCTACATAATCATTATCATTGCATTTTGCTGACTGCACATGTATGCATGTGATGCATGCATGTATGTGTCGTTAAATGCTTTAACACAAGACTACACCAATATTTTCATTCATTGTCACCATAATAATTGCCATTCCCATGTTCCCCATGACTTATTTACCTACATTTTATGCCAATTGCAACTTGTCTGGGCTTTAGCAACATGTCAGAGTGAAGCATGAGTCTTTACCTTTTTAATCCACGGTAAAAAGGCGGTGTTTAACACTGATGTAAAACATGCATTTCAACGAACAGGTTGTGAAAGGTGCATAAAGGTTATTTACAAAAGTCATATGGTATAAAACTGCAATTCATTCATATACTGTAACCAAATACATTCTGGATTGGGCCTTTAGATTTTCCACTGCTGTGTCCTTAAATGATGAAAGCCCAAAGTTGAGAGAGATTTTAGAATAGCTAACCTAGATTAATGATTGATGTTTTTTTTTTCAATACCAGGAAGTTATTTGCATCCACCTGGTGTCTCAGGTGTGAATTAGTCCCCTGAATAGAATGGCAAAATGAAAACCAGCTGTATCCTGGGTTGACTAAAGACTAGAGTTTGTAACCACTGCCCTAATGAATGCCAGCTGCATAGATAGTTTGGAAGACATAAGAAGGCCCACCACAGGACTTTACAAGTGACTTTTAAAAAACGTTTTTTTATCCAAAAGGCTAAAGTTTTCCCAGCGATAGATGAGGAATACAGACACACTGAGCTAAAAAAGATCATGGTGTGAATTTGTGTACAAAAGAAAAAATACATTGTACAAATGAATAATGATTTTACTTTCTGTACATTCATGTATATTTTAATCTGCCCTTTGTAGAGAGCCCATTTTGTAATGGTTTATTTACACATTGTACAAAGGTAGTTTGCATCAGGTGAAGGTATACTGTATATTGGCCTTCCAGGCCTTGTAACTGTAAATAAATTCACTTATACTGTGACTCTGTCTTCATTGAGCCAAGAAAATTCACGTCACACCTTTTCACAATAATACACATACGCAATTCACTGTTTAAAAAAATAATTTAATTGCAGCATGGATTTTGTTTTGTTCAAGATAGCCCATTGAATATACATCAATATTTTTTGCATCCAACCTGATAACACACCCACAACAAATGTACAATAAAAAATGTGACATGACATTGACGATTCTTAAAACATTAATATTTTCTCTCAAAGCTAGACACTATGGATACACCTTAACTTGACAGACGGACACAAACCACTGTAGTCTCTTCACTTATGCATTTAACATACTGAACATGGACAAATGAGTTTGCATGAATACAGATTCTCCACACTAAGGCCTATGAAAATACTTAAAATTAGAGTTGCATCCCAATAGGCGCTTATTCTACCACACTAAACATGTGCCTTTTGTGTTGAAATGGACATTAACCCCCCTTACTCACGTCACAATATATGGAAGCTTATTTAGACCACTGAAAAAAATAGAAAATAGTTTTTCTCCCAATTCAGACTTCATACTTCTGAATTATGAGATTTTCCTTTCTCACAATTGCGACTTATATCTCAGAATTCTGTTGGGGGATTTTCTTGCAATTGCCTATCATATTTGTGAGTACAAAATCTGAGATGAAAACAAAAAATGAAACTCAATATTAAATGGAAAGAAACACTCAAATAAAGCCCTTTTAATTTGATCCATTGGCTAAATGGGCAGTCAGCGATTTGTCCCTTGGGACCCTGGCATCCATTGTCAAAAATGTATGTGTTCCTTGAGGGGATGCCTTACCCCTTATGCCTAAACTTATTAGCCATATTTTACAGTTTTGAAAAACATTTTAAAATAAACAGTTCAACTAGCCTAGATCTACATCGACACGCTGTGAGCTTGTAGATCGGCTATTTGAGCAATTGTAAAATGTTCTTCAAACTAGTAAAAAATGGCACAAAGGTTTAGGGATAAGGGGTAAGGCGGCGCACAAGATAGAGCCCTTTCAATAGGGCTGGCAAAGTTCGCTTGGGTGGGGGAGTGATTTGGGGGGCGTGGCCAAGATTCACCATGTTGGTTGGGTCACTACCAGTCTACAGACCCATCCAACAGGGTACACTACTATATAGCTTGTACACACAGCGGCACATACAAAGAATGACATCAACAATGTTAAAAGCCAACTGCAAAAACACACTTTCAAATGTAAAAAATGTATAATAATTTGAAAATAGCAGATCTACAAGCTCACAATGCTTGTAGATCGGCTATTTTCAAATGGCCGAAATGTATGGGCTGAAGTGGTTACTGTATGTTTTGTAATAATAATCTAAATCTACAAAGTAACCACTGTAAGTCAACGTCACATGAAGGTGTCTTTTATTTGAAAACAAGGTACATTTACAGGATACTATGTGTATAAAAAAGGAACCTCATCAGGCTCAAAGAGGAGTAAATGGTCTCTGCCCATCCATATTATAATGTGATCATTAACAGGTCAGGCAACTGGTGACTTGAGCCATCATCATCATCAGGATTCGGTTATATTTGCATTGAATGAAAGCACTGCATAATAATATAATGGCCTATGCATTTTAGCCATGTGAAAGAATGCGGTTCTATTTGCATATAATCATTTTATGTAGAAAGACTATGTATTTTATTTGAAAACATGTACAGGTTACTATGTACATAAAAAGGGAACAGATAATGTATCTACAGAGCATAACCTCATGTCTGCTTTTACTATGCAGAAGGGTACTGTTAAAAATAGTTTCAGACGCTCAGACAACTTTGTCAAGGATTGTCATGTCCTGCCCACTCCTGGTTTATGCTAGCCTGATTATCAGCCTGTTTGGAACCAGGCTAGGTGTATGCATCAGAGTGATGGGTACCCTACCATTTAATATATGGTACTTGTTGCGTATAGTGCCTATAACTCTCTCTACATGGATCCTGAGGTGTGACTTAGGCCCTCATTGGAAACATAAAAGTCCGCAAGGACTTTTATGAACGGACCTGTTAGACAAAGTATTTTAAATGTAACTGTGCTGTTTTACATTTTTTGCCTAATAAAATATTCAATCAATCAATGACAACCAAGCCATGCATCGTCTCTTTGTTACATCGGGAGACCTGGCTGGCTTCCATTTGGGAATGCGGTGAAAAGTTAGTCCGTTGTCCATTTTAGCCCCTTTATTCTCAACTCGTCGATGGTGAGAAGCCGTGGAACAGTTTTCATACAACAATTCATTCCCATTTTGGCGAAACACTGCTGAAAGAGCACCAACTAGCAGGCTACTATTAGCGAACCTCAGAGTGAAGGGAGATGTTGACCCCACCGACCGGGGGCGGGGCTAGCCGCAGCCGTGGAGTGACACCAGCCTTGCCAGCCCTATTGTCTCTAACTCTTGAGAGTGTACAAATGGAACCAAATGGACTCATAATAAGGGTCCAATTGGTTCCATTTGTACCATCTCAGAGTTATGGGGTTCTCAAACATTCACGTTTGAGAACCAATGCTCTATAGTGCGTAAGTTCCTTTTTTTTTAAAGACACATGACATGTTGCAAGTATGTGTTCTTTCCAGCTTGGTTAATCTCTCAAGAACAGATTCAAATCAAAGGTAAAAAAAATAACAGCAGAGGGCGCTGTTTTTCCTTTTTGTCCTTTGGATGTCCTCACCCCTCCTTAAATGGAGATGGGACAGGTGAGCACTCTGTCCTCCAGCAGGACGCTGAGGACCAGGAACACAAAGTAGAGCAGGAACATGGTGAACCCCAGCAGGCGGCTCATCCTCCAGCGGCAGACAGCGATGGACACGATGACGAAGAGGAGCATGAGGAAGAGGAGCACGATGGCGCAGAACAGGCCGTTGGAGCTGACGGTGATGGACTCGCCGCCGTTGAGCAGCGAGTACATGAGCCACGGAACTGGCAGACTATGAACAGTGACAGGACAGACATGATGGAAGAGAGGAGCAGGGTGAAAAGCCACACAGGCGATGTAAAAACACAAACGTCATGGTATTTTTTCTTTGACACCTTGTTTTCATTGAAAATGAGTTTTCATTGTGATACCCATAAATGTAGGAACTTAAAAGTATACTATGTTATTTCCACTGATCCAAGCTGGAACACAATGGATTGATTGATCATTAAAATAAACATGCTCTGAAAATGCACGCCGCTGACCACTGGTCAGAAAGGCGGGCAGTGAGGGCTTTTGAGATGTTCATGCAGTATGCCCATGCCCATATCCAGAAAAGATTGGTGTTACGGCCGTATTTTATTCTGCATTTGTTTATTTCTGTATCTATACTATTTGGCATTGTATTATTTAGTATTTGTATTTTTGGTATTATTCTGTATTGCCTTTGTTCTGAGGCGGAGAGGCTGAAGCCTGTCAAATGGGCTGACACCTGTGGCAAATTGACATTCTGTTCCTGCCGTTGATTCGCTGGCTAATGCTCTGGCATTCACATTTTGTGTCATGTGAGCCTTTTTTTATATCTATATTTTTGAATCTTAACAACACAAATCTTGTATGGGGTTCCCTCAGGGTCAGGTTAGATCAACACAGTGTTGCATGTTACATACATTAAAGGGAAGACTTCATGAATATATTGTACCGGTCCGCTGGTCATCAAATTATTGGCTTAGGAATGCGACAAAAACAAAATAATATCTATGAGACCCTAGTCTCCATGGGTTGACTAATCAATAGAAAGAAGTATTTTTTTGGGTGAACTGTCCCTTTAAAGTATGAAATAATTCACTGGATAATAATACAAGATTAATTAAATAAAAGAGAGCAATTGGCTGTGCATGTATTATCTTCAAATCCTCACTTTAAGGAAATTGGATTTAAGATGGGGTGCTAAAGGTTATATTAAAAAGGCCATTTCTACTCAATAACTGAGAAGAAATTGCCTAAAATAAATCTTTAATTAAATTGTGACTGAGACTATTATGAGAGAGGTAGTTAAACCAACTCACTGAGCCACGACCTCTTTTCATTCATGTGAAAACCCAACGATCCTGAATAGAGAATCCGATATGAACAGTCCATTGCAGGTTGGCCTAGTGGTTCGCATGACTGTCCCACTCTAGAAAAGTGTGCTTGAGCAATGATTCACTGTCATACTCAATCAACCTAAGTGAACTGCTTATATACATATATTTTGTCATACAGTAATATGAATAACGAAAATAGCTGATCTACAAGCTCACAGCATGTTGCAATGCAATGTGTTGTGAGCTTGTAGATCTGCTATTTTTTTTGTTTTTATAATGTAATTCTTTTGAAAAAGAATTACATTTTTGCCTAGAATGACATGCCCAAAATAGGGACACCATGTTGAATGTGGTTAATCTGGATGATGGATGAAGTAATTTACCCAATGGTGATGTCAAAAATGTTACTCCCTACAGAGCTGGACACAGCCATGTCACCCATCCCTTTCCGGGCAACAATCACGCTGGTGATGAGGTCAGGAATGGATGTTCCTGCAGCCAGTATGGTCAGACCCATGATCTCCTCTGAGATGCCTATTGTCTCACCCACCTACAAGCCACAAACAGTGAGATTAACCACACTGAAAAAAACCTGAGTGTTAATACAGCAGTCCAGGTACAGTATGATGTGTTTTTGTGGGTGAAAGGAGAAAGTTAGCATCTTCCTGGTTACCTTGACAAAAAGTCTATGGGATTTAGAGTTACAAAAAATTACGTGCTTGTGGAAGAGTTCGTATTCTTAAGTTATTATACTGAGAATCATAACACTATACTGTAGCTGTTACATTGAAATGAAATACATAAATACATAATATACTTTCCTAGCCATATCATTCTGTTAGCTTACAGAAGTGTGAAGTACCAACTGACCTGATGGGCCCACCAAACCATCAGATAGGAGAATATTGCGATCCACACAATGGAGCCGATGAACGTAATGGCAAAGTACTTTGTAGAAGCCTAGAGACCATAAGACAGGCGAACATAATATATACATTCAATATGTGCTTTCTGGTTTAGCTCAGTACCTGTAAATGAGGGTCTATCCTAAATTATCTTAAAGTCAATCTATTGCATGATGCCATAGATTCCTTCTGTAATCTGTATACAGTACATGATTTACTTTACAATTTATTTCCTATATCTCATCTTTACTCTGTATCACTGTTCTACTACTTGGCTGCTGTAATGGCTAAATGATCCCTGTAGGGATAAAAGTTTAATGTTATTCTATAGCAGGGGTTCTCAAAGTGGGGTCCAGGGAACCTCTGGGTTCCTTGAGGGGGTTCCAAATGGATCCTTACCTATCTCTGAAAGTACATGGAACTGGTCGATTTTATACCAGGGACCCCCCCAGAAGCAAAGATTTTAGTTAAAAATGTACAGTATATATATTCAAAGATTTGCACACATGTTCATGGTCTCTTTTTTCAAAATAGCAGATCTACAAGCTCATAGCGCGGCACTCGGTGCCGCGCTATGAGCTTGCATATCTGCTATTTTTGATTAGCCAAAAGAAATCTAAAGTGACACAGATGCGTCCCCGGTTTGAATGGGTCGTATGTACAGCATTTCTACTCACCGGGTTGCGGACATCAGGCACGGTGAGCCACAGTGGGAACACTATAGGGAGCAGAATGAGATAGGTGGCCTGCTTGAGTCTGCCCTCAGGCCACTCCAAAGACAGAGGCTCCTCCGTCTCCTCCTCCTCCCTGTCTCCTTGTCCTTCCTCTTTATCGTCAGAATCATCAGCGGCATCCTCCTCTTCCTCGCTGCTCTCGTCCTCATCACTGCTCCCATCATTGTCACTGCTTCCCGAGCCATATGCTCCGGTCATTCCTTCTCCTCCCTCCTCCCCCTCCTGGTGACACAGTGGTGGAAAAAGTACTCAAATGTTTTACTTAAGTAAAAGTATCAATACTGCAATGTAGAAGTACAGTACTCCGTTACAAGTAAAAGTCCGTAATTAAAAATTTACTTGAGTAAAAGTACAAAAGTATTGGTATCAAAATGTACTTAAAGTACCAAAAGTAAAACTACTAAAATGTTTGAAAATAGCAGATCTACAAGCTCACAACGTGTCGCATCGCGACGTGTTGTGAGCTTGTAGATCGGCTATTTTCAAATAGCCTAGGTATAAAAAAGGGCTAAAGTGGTTAATGTTTCATAATATCATAATTTATATCCGAAAAGTAACTAGTAACTAAAGTTGTCAAATGATTGTAGTGGAGTAAAAGTAGTATATTTGCCTCTGAGATGTAGTGAGTAAATGTACTTAGTTACTTTACACCACTGCCTAGTGAAGAGGTGAACAGCAGGAGAAATGAAGGAAAGGGGAAGGACACATTTTATTTATTTATTATCTCACCCAGCCATAGAAGGAAGGATGCATTAATTGAAAAAAAAAATCATTTTTCCCGAAGAAGCCCTACTTAGACCCTTATCTACTTTGATCGAAGATGACGTGTTGAGATGGCAAAAAAGATGGAAAATATTCATATACAAAGACGCACCAGATTGATCTTCTGCTTATGTTTACTTTAATCACACTGCCTACAATGAAGTGACAAGCAGAACTCCAACAAGAAATGATGCACAAGTAGTGGATTAGCGTATGAAGCACATGAGTTGACAAGGCCATGGCAAGAACACAAATGGAAGGTTTTGGTGGCCATTAGTGTGACGCAGTCTATAGCAAAAAAAAATCAGGAATGACTGCTGAAAAGCAGCACAATCAGACCTATTTGAATAGTACATAATATAATATAGTAGAAACCTGTGGAAAGGGTTGTGTGCAATCATTACAAAGTAACTACCAAATCATTTATTTTATTAATATATTTGTCTACTTGCGCTTCTGTATGTTTGCTTTTTTGTAATAGTAAATTGTGCCCTGTATAGCAAATGAAAATGCCCATACAGTCTTCTGGCCCACCATAAGTGATCACCTTTTCTGACAACTGGCCATATTCAAGCTCTATAATCTTTCACGAAATGATGATTTCATCTGGCTGCAGAGAGTTGATTCATGCTAGTAGGTGCCAGGTCTCTATAAGCGGGTTAGGCCTACAAGAAAATATAAAATGATTATGTGAAACCAGCTCGGTGGCCTTCTGGTTTGAGTGTCCGCCTTGAGACTGGGAGGAGGTCGGGTTCAATCCCCGGCCGAGTCATACCGAAGACCATTAAATCAGTCAGTATCAAGGGTTGGATAGGTAGTTAGGCAAGTCCCTGCATGCGACATACTAGCATCATAATGTACTTTCATCAAGCTGCCTCACGTTACGGAAACAGGAGGTAGGCCCCTGAACTATGGGGCCACATGGCTCAGGAAGCGTTGGTTGCCATGGCTACGGTACTTACTTACGTCTCGGTTTACCTTGGTTGCGTCTGGCTGCTCTGGGCTTTTCTCAGCCATGTCTTCAATTTTGAGGTCCTGTGAGGTTGAGGGCTCAGTACCCGCTTGTCCGCTGACAGCGTTGGCATGTTCTGCTTTGGGCGCTGGCTTGAGGGTACTTGCTGAATGGAAAAAGCAGATGACACAAATTATTCTTTTTACACTCATATTTTTCATGGAAATAAACACTTAGTTGCAGATACAATTTTATTTATGGCCTGTAATAACCGCCAGTGTCATGTACTACTACATGGTATTAGAGCACACACACTCTTATGCATATGCATGACACATGCACGCACGCACGCACGCATGCACACACACACACACACACACACACACACACACACACACACACACACACACACACACACACACACACACACACACACACACACACACACACACACTCAGACACTCAGACACTCAGGCTCTCAGACAAAACCATCGTTTCCCATCTACATGGTAATCCTGGGACTGATTGAGATGGGCTATACTGGAGGCCACTCCAGACTCCCTGTGCCCCCAGTGTGCGACAAAACATAATCAGGCCCAACGCTGAAGCACCTCATTACTCTGTCTGCACACAGTGGCACACACTGAGGGGCCTCTGATTGTGAAGTACATCCTCTCCAGCCCTCAGATATCTCTCTGATGACATCAATCACAACAATCGGATTTATACTTGGTCGTGCGCCGTGTCGTGCAACTAAACGAGCAGATCTACAAGCTCATGACGCGTCGTAGTGGGACACGATGCACAACCAAGAATAACTCAGGTCTGGCACACATCTACATCTCTGACTTGAATTCAACTTGTTTTTTTATTCTTATTAACAAAACAAAACCCTATATACACTGCATGTTAAAAATATGCAAATATGTTTTCCTGTTTTTAGCAAAACAAAACCCTGTATACATTGCATTAAAAAAAATGAAAATATGTTTTCCTGTTTTTAAACAATGGCCGTAAATGATGAAGCATGCAAATTCTTAGCAGAGGGCCAGGGTTGCACCTCAGCATACGGTACAAACTCACCTTTCGATTGATGATTCCGTGACGTGTTCTCTAATTTCCCTCTGATGGGTGAGTTCAGTGGCTTCACTTTATTCCTCACTGCAAGCGAGAGAAGGAGCTCTCTGATGTAACCTTTCTGTAAGTGTGTTTCTCGTTTATAAACCGAGACGGTTACTCTACAGTTTAGGACATATACAGCGCTGCCTCTGTGCAACCATGCAAGCCACATCACAAACAAATATACATGAGAGCTTCACGTCACTATGACACCAGGCCAGCCACCGCACAAATCTCTAATCAACAAATGTGGCGGTCAGTAAATTCACCGTGGGACACAAGCAATGCAAGGGGAGACACAGGTGCAGTGGTGGAAAAAGTACTCAAATGTTTTACTTACAGTAAGTAAAAGTACCAATACTGCAATGTGGAAATACTCTGTTACAAGTGAAAGTCCGGAATAAAAAATGTACTTGAGTAAAAGTACCAAAGTATTGGCATCAAAATGTACTTAAAGTACCAAAAGTAAAAGTACTAAAATGTTTGAAAATAGCAGATCTACAAGCTCACAACGTGTCGCGATGCGACGCGTTGTGAGCTTGTAGATCGGCTATTTTCAAATAGCCCAGGTATAAAATAGAGCTAAAGTGGTTAATGTATATGCTTCATAATATCATAATTTATATCTGAAAAGTAACTAGTAACTAAAGTTTTCAAATAATTGTAGTGGAGTAAAAGTACAATATTTGCAAAAAGTACAAAAAAAAGTACAAAGTACAAATACCTCAAAATTGTACTTAAAGGTAGGGTAAGTGATTTGCGTTGGTTAAAATAATTGTTAAATAGCTCTATATTCTGATAGTACTCATTGCTATAGAGTGTTTGTTCAGTATTAGGAGTCTCCTTGTCTCTCCACCTCTGGAGAAAATGCATTTTCGTTTCAGTTTCAGTTTCATTTCCAATTTTATCCAACCAGGACAGAGAACTCAATCAGGATACAGATTAAACAAGTGAAATTGGAAGTGATGACACTAAGAAATGAGCAGGCAAAATTGGAACTGGAACACTATACAAATTAAGCTTAAAAATTGGTACTTTCTCCTGATTGGCTGAGATTTTGACACCTACCGAAAAATGTATTTTCTGTTTATTAAAGAGCTGGAGAGACAGGGAGACATCTGTTACTGAAAAAACACTCTATAGCAATGATTACTATCAGAATATGGTATTTTAACCTTTTAACAAAATACTTTTTGTTTTAACCAAAAAATATCACTTACCCTACCTTTAAGTACAGTTCTTAAGTAAATGTACTTAGTTACTTTCCACCAATGCACAGGTGCAGGTACATGTCCACAATATTCATCTTACCTTTCCTCTGTACTGACACCTCATCTCTGACATCACCATTAAAGGATGTTTCTGATTGGCAGAGATGCACAGAAAAGTTACAACTGGGATTATATAATATTTACACTTACAATGATATGTATTCTATGACCATATGCTTCTATGCTGTGGCCAATTGTAATAAGAGTGAGTCCACCACAAGAACAAGTGACAGTGAGGTGCCATTTCGCTGACCCTCTTACCTCGTGTGGCTCTCCTAGGGCCAGGCCTTTCACAGCCCCCTCTAAAGGCTGTATCTAGAGTGGAAATGACAAGAAAATGTGCTCGAGTTTGTCTAGTCAAAGGATTGCCTTGACCTCTCATTTTTGGGGACAATTGGACAATTGGACAAGAAAAAATTGGACAATTGGAAAAGAAAACATTGTATCCATGAATCATGCAGTTTTTGAGCGCACCAAGAGCCCTTGGAATTTCTACCTTTTCAGCCCTGTTCAATATACCATTGACCAGAGGCTCCATTGTTCAGGGCAGTTTGGCTGTATTGTGTGGTGAGGTCCATCGTAATCTTGCCAGCTCTCTTCTTCAACCTTGCCTGCATTTATATAGCACCTTTCTCCAAAGAGCTTTTCACAACGTATTTCACATTCACCCCAATCACACACACATTCACACACCGAAAGCAATTCCCAGACGGCCACTCTAACTCCTGAGTCACTGCTGCTCAATAACCACCAATGTCAGAGAGACTGTCCTGTAATCATGAAGAGATTGTTCTAACAGTAGACTGGCTCTTGTCCAGTCACCCTTTAGTGTGTATTGAAAAGCTGATTAAGGGTCAGCCCATGCAAGTGCTGGAGGGGAGGCGAGGTGCTGAAAGGGGGACGAGTCAGCTAGCGTGAGGACACTGAAGGACATTCACCATGATACTGCATGCTATGGTATACATTGACAGCATTATCATTTTGTTGGAAGAGCAATATATCTATTATATATTCAAACTACTGTAGCAAACTGATTTAAGATAATACAATATTTATTCTATTAAACGAACCAATGGTGATGGTCATTTGAGCTTTGTAATGATCTAAGATCACAGCGTTGAGACCAGCCAAGCACCAGGTGATCCTTCAGCCATAATTCTAGGGCAGCATGAAATTGACACATATAACAATATTTCTGCTAAATATTGTTATATGTGTCATTTACAGTACTGAATTACACAAGAACAGAGCTTTTCCTTCATACTATTTCTTCCCTGAAAGACTTTCACAGACATGCAACTTTGTCGGTGTTAAGAAAGCTATAAAAAAAACAAATAAATAAAGATTTTAGCTTACTTCAGAAACCTTGCTGCCTTGCTGTAAATTTAGCAATCTCAACATGTGATACACTGGGCACTGCAGCCACTTTTCAGACAATTATTTCAATGTAAGGTTGTTGTTTTCTTCCTGTACACATAAAGTTATCATAGTTATTATTGTTAGTTTAGAATAAGCAGTAGTAGAAGTAGCAGAAGTAATGTAGTAGTAGTAGAAGTAGAAATAGCAGCAGCTGTACCTTCTCTTAGTGGGTCCAGGGTGTGTATCATGAGCTGGAAGATGGTACTCCTCAAGGAGGTGTTGTGGAGGGAGCTGCCCGACCGCTGTAGGACAGGATGCACCTACAGATGGACATACAGACATAGAGTTTAGTTTTAACCCGTGCCCTTAGACAACAAATCAGAAATCCCAAAGCTTAATTGATAATTTGCCACACAGTGGTATTAATGAGACTTATCTTTCAGAATACAGATGTGTATGAGATGTGTATGTATTTTTGTTGTATTGTTTATTGGAAAAAATATACATGTTCATAAATCTATTGTTGCTAAACTACTGGCAATCAAATAATTACAATCTTTGTGAAATGTTGGTTTTGTACCCTGAATCGTCCTCCGTCCTCTTCGGCTCCTGCCAATACCTGTTTACATGAGCTGCTCTCTGCCAACGCTGGCTCCAGTATAGCCTTCCATTCAGGTTTAGCTTCAGGAGCGGGAGGAGGAGCAGGAGGAGGTGGAGGCGGAGGGGGCGGTACTTCACTGTCCTGCAAGGAATTATGAGTTATACTTCTAATAACTGAGCGGCACGCACACGTTACGCTGACACACAGCAAGTAGCTCAAAGTTACAGTAGATGCGTGTTGTTCTGATGCATACATGGGCAACTGGTGGCCCGGGGGCCACATGCGGCCCCCACCTTCACTTAATGCGGCCCACAGGTTAATATCGGAATACTGATATATTATTGATTTCAGCTGTTACTTACAATTCCAAACATGCAAACATGACCCGCTTTAATTACTTCAGTCTATATTAGTAGCTTAAGGTTCAAGGTTCAAGGTTGTACTTTATTGTTAAATCTTGTGTACAGGTACATAAGAGTAAAACTTATTTTGGTTCGGTTAATGACTAGTATTAAAATTCTATTGTCTTTTTTATGTTCAATGTGTTTGTATTTAAGGTCATAAAGTTAACATAAGTATAACTAAATGCATTTGAAATGAAATCAAAATGTTCCTTTTCAGGATTCCAATTCAAAAATAGCAAAAATAGCAGATCTACAAGCTCAAAACGCGTCGCACTGCGACGCGTTTTGAGCTTGTAGATCGGCTATTTTTTGCTACTTCTGTGTGACATAGAATGGCGAAAAAAGTAAAAATACGGATAGACAGTATATGCAATGTGGCCCTCTGGAGCGAGTGTGGAAATATAGTGGCCCTCTCCATCATCAAAGTTGCCCACCGCTGTTCTGATGGATCAGCCAGTATGCAAACTGCATACTTACAGTACATACTGTAGCCACTTGTGACATCATGGGTTCAAATCCTATGTGTCTTCTCATTCTAACCTCTCCTGTACTAGGAAGCAGAAATGTCCTATTCATCACATCAGAACATGTCCTGCATGTAAATAATTAGAACCCAAATCAAATCAATGATTTAAATTCGCTCAAATGAAATAAAATGAGAGTCAAACATGCAAGAAGGGTTTGAAGGATACTTATATTCTAGTAATAGAGACCACAGTTAATTGACTATCAGGCAGTCTGCTTTATGCGGAGCCATGCTTCCACACACTCAAGGTGTTATTGCAGGAGGATGTGAGGATCTGCGTATGACTAATTGCACAACATGCTGGTGGTAATAATCTGCATACTGTGTCCTAATTTAGCATGCCATTATTATGCTAAGCCATTGTGTATCAGCTGCAGAACGGTGCACTGAAAATGGATAGTCTAGGCCAGTGTCAAAAAAAACTACAGCTTTCGGACAAGGGTGAAACAAACAACTTGAACCCCATAATATTGTGTTGTTTCAGGTCCCAACTGAAATGTAAAAAAAACTTGTGTCTAATGCAAAGCCAGTTCGGAACTACTGGTCTAAGCAATCTAACATCCGTTAAAAAGTCTCTGTTAAAAAGAGCTTACTCTTTTGTAAAATAGACATCCGTACAATCTTATCTGTTCTACGACAGTGACGTTTACATAACTTAGTGCCTCGGCGCAGTTACGCTGTGTCCGACACCTGCGATCTCCTCTGTTCACCATCAAAGGATTCCACACAAATAAAGGCCCTCTATCACCTGCTCAAGGGCTCAGATGGACAAATCATTGCCCCTCCTTTCACTGTATTTGAGTTGCAGATAGTCTCCACTGCAATGACAAAAGGGTAGAAAATAATGTGGATACAAAAATGAGAAACAACCTAGTTAGCAAATGCTTTGTGGACATAATGTTTTTGTCAGTGTCCAGCTGTTGCTATATCGGTTGATAGCGGCGAGATTGCAGCACTGCGCGGGACGAGTGAGAGAGAGAGAGAGAGAGAGAGAGAGAGAGAGAGAGAGAGAGAGAGAGAGAGAGAGAACTAAAGTGACAAAACAAAAGCAAGATATAAGTGAAGGTGATCTACACAGCATGCACATGCCAGGAGTTTTACACATCCGCAGCCTACTAACAAGAGGAAGCACAGCCATAGATGCTGCCCATTCCAACAACACTAGTTCAAGCACTGAATCAATTAAGAAGACACACAAGCTCGTTTTAAAAAGCAAAAGCTACTGGAGATCTGCTCTCTGTGGAGCACACAAGACGTGACTTGTGCACAAGTCAGTTGCTGAACCCATGACGCTGTGTCAAGAGTCAGGACCTGCCTGTGTGGTTGCACACTGACTGCCTGACCCAAAAAGGTCAGCCCCAAAATGTCTCAGACATTACTCCCCCCCCCCCCCCCCTGTGCTCAACAGAACTAAGACCCCCAAATGTCCTCATGCATCACTGACCTTCTCAGACCAAACCTTGACGATGCTCATGTGCCTGTTGAGCTGCGTCTTGACGGCCTGCTCGATCTGGATGTTATGCTTCATGAAGGTGACATAGGTGACGTAGCCCAGCACCAGCATGACGCTCTCCCACCACACGATGGTGTTGTCCAAGAAGAAGGCGATGAGCATCACCAGGTCCAGGATGTAGAAGGACACGTCGCGGAACAGCGGCCACCAGGTCAGGCGCAGCACCTCTCTGGAGAAGATGGCGCACATGCCGATGACGAACAGGATGTTGAAGACGGCCGAGCCCACGATGGTGCCGATGCCCACGTTGCTGTGTGAGATGAAGACGCCGATCAGGGAAGTGAAGAGCTCGGGCGCAGACCCTCCGGCCGCCATGAAGGTGGCCCCGGCAACGTCATCGGATATCTCCAGCTTGTGGGTGATGACCCCCAGGGAGGGCACGAAGAATTCATCGCAGACGATGGCCAGCGCCACGAACATGTAGACCATACCGACGATGTGCAGGATCACCCAGCCTTCTTGACGCTGCTCAACAGAGAAGAGGTCCGCCGGGTACTCGGCCTTCCTGTGGATGGTGGGATGCGGGGAAACTGTGGTCGATGTTGGCGGTTCTGTTGGGAGAAGTCTTGGCGTTTCGGGCTCCACATAGACGCACTCTTGAATACACGTCCTGTTGACGATTACTACTATGGGAGCTTGGGTGCTTTTAGGTAAACTGACGTCCTCCTCTGTTGCGTTTGGCCCCGTTAACTCCCGTACATCTACCTTCAGAACATCGTTGCCCTCCCACGATCCAGAAGGGAGGCCAGGTGCCCCTGCCCGTGGCTCCGAGAGCCTGACCTTGAGCGTCAGTGTGTAGATGCAACATAACGCCACACTTGAGGCGAAGAACAGAATTCGATGGTGCTGCAGCCTCCTCCGTTGAGGGCGATGCATGCTCGCTGTCCTAGCAGTCTCTACTCCCAATGGAAATCATGTCAGACGCATTTTTACACTTTGATAGTTCCAGCACCATCATGTGGCAAGAAAGCAGACCTGGCAGGAGAAACGCATAGTGGGTTTCGTCTCTTAGATTTGGCATGGAGGGCTACCGTCCCAGCTTCAGTCTATGGCGGGAATGGGAAATAGGAAAACTGAGAGGCATTAAAATTACTCTTCGTTCAAATGTCCCATTAGAAGGGCTATCATAGATTCACTTGCTGCTCCTGCTTAGTACTTAGTTACAGAAACAGAACGGAGGTTAGTCAGGTTACTGTAGAAGGGATGGAGAGAGGGGAGGGGATAATAATGGGGATACAGGCAGCCACCTGTTACTATGGCTACAATCAGAGGCTATTGGTCCTCAAAGACATGCGTCCATAGAAAGGTAGGGCACCATGCAACAGGAAAATATCCGTATAATATCATGGTAACTGTGTAGCCTAGGTGCATTTGAAATAAATTGGTCAATTATAATGCGTTGATACAAACGTGCACAAAAAAGCATTAAATCACTTTGACTTCTTGAGGACAGGAAGAAATGATGAGGACAACGTGCAAGGTCAACCAGACTGCAAACCTATTTCTGTATTGTTAGATGAATATTGAGTCTTACCTCGTGCAGGAGGTTTGGAAGGCAGTGCTGTGGAGGTCCCTCCAGCTGTGCACTTGGACAGAGAGATGCTGACTCCAGTTTTTGGTAGTTACGGGTTACGGCTCAGCATAATACCTGGAGTCTTGTTAAGAGGATTAGGCAAGCCTCGAGCATTTTCTTTCACACAAAGCCAGCCTACATCTACATTAAAATATTTTCTCTGACCTGTCGCGGAGCACTGAAGCGGCTGTTGAACAATAATTGCTTTGACGAGTAGCCTATAGCAGGCGGAGCTGCTTCACATGGCAAATTGATAGGACAAACGAAAGCCATAATTATCTCCAGCCAATGAATGTGGACTCCATTGTTGTTTCTGATCAGAAATGTTTCACACACAAAAATTAGGGAGGACAATACTTTTTTGGTCTGTTTATTAAAACACATTGAAAAGATGAAAAAAAAAAACTAAAACACTTGACAGAATGAAACCCACAACAATGAAAATTATTGTAGACCTACAATTTCCATAAATCTGTTACAACTCTGTTCTTAGACCCAAGCTGAAGTCTTTGCTGTTTGCCACTGTCTTTTACTAAGTTTGGTTCATTTCTTCTGCTGCACCTATTATCTATTTTTAACGGTTATATTTGAGCTTGTTCTCATTTTCTCTTAACTCTTTAATAACATTTTAATTATATTCAAATGTCCTTTTATAATGGAGTTCTTTCCTTTGCACATTGTCTTAATGCTCTTAATGTTTTGTGTAGCTGAACAAAAAATATTCCAGGTGGCTTTTTTTCACATCAGCACACAGTGAATAGAAAGTACAAAAAAATTAAAAAGAGAAAAGAAAATCTACCAACCAAACAAACGATACAAAAATTTAATTAAAAGAACTTCTAAATGGTGTTGGAAGGGGTGGTTCTTACTGTAAAACCTTCTGGAGGTATATTGGGCCTAATTCAAGAAAACCTCTGTGAAAGGTGGTGTGTTGTTGATAACCATATAGGTCTCACCAAGCATTCCCCTTGTCCAACATCTGACCCAGGGGTTTGCACATGGGTTTACATAATAAAAAGCACTAAAAGGAAAGAAATATCACATCCTGTGAACTGGTCAAATCAAAGCAGGATCTATTCTGCTTCATCAAATATCAGAACAACCTTGGTTTGAACAACACATTAGTTACAAACACTCCCCACATGACTGTGGGACACGAGTAATGTGTCCCGAATCCCGCAGCAATGTAACATTAAGTAACGTAAAGTAATGGGCCAGTGCATGGACAGGGTCATCTGGTCAGATGACAGGCTGAAGAAGGCTTAATGGTGTCAAACATTGGGTAAAACATAGGGTAGTGTGTTAACTATTATATCCACCACCGAGGCATGCTGAAATACTTTGTTGCAATAAAACCTTCAAACAAACAAACAAACAAAAGTAATCAATGAACACAAATAAATATAAACATGCTAAAAAAGTACAAACAAAATCAACACAATTGTAATCAAAGTGAAGTACTTATGAGTCAGTTGCACAATTCCCAACTGAGTCAATCGATACTTTAAAAAAAGAACACCACCACACATCTGTTCACAGTTTCAGATTTCATGACCTACAGTATGTCACACATTTGCACTTTCAAATGTTTTGAGGGTCAACCTGTAATTTCAAAGATTCTGGTAAATTCAAGTCTGTGGAATAGTTATCAATGAATCTTCATCTTCCAAAAAAAAATCAAGTATAGTATGTATAGAGTAGACTAATGAATCAAACTGCTCCTTCAGTTAGTATACGCACAGTTTCTTATCCTTTTCACCTTTACTCCCTTAAAATGCATGCAATTATTGTTGCACTCACTTTGTCAAACAAACTCTTTCATCTACTGTTCAGGTCAATTTCAACGCATTCCATTTTCCCCACAGGTCATTTCGTACATCTGGTTTTTAAGCCACCAGGATATGCTGTTGGGCCTTTCTAATATAATTAAACATTTAGTTTTATTATATTTTGATTCCAATGTACTTTTACACACATTTTTATTTTGACGTTGTATTTGATTTGATTTGTAACTTTGTTTTGATAAGTGCTCTACAATAGTTGTTAATTCTATAATCCGACTTAGTCTCGTTGCTTTACTGGGTAAGCTCCCAGGGGCTCAGTGGAAGAAATCAAATTATGTTTCTCATCTTTAAGTTTCATTATCAGTTGAATTTCTACCTGTATTCCCGTCTCTGCTATAATCTTACTGTGTAAATAAACTAAATAAATGCTGCCTAATTCCCTCAGGATTTGCAATGATTTAATTTTAAACACCTAATGAGTTGGTTTTAGTGAAAGGTAAGTGAAAGGGAAGTGTTCTTGAAATGTCGTCTTGTTTGTCCCTGAGAATTAATTTACCTGGTAAGTTTAATCTATTCCTCTACACTGTCAAATGAATGCGGAACACTTGACTTGATTTAAACTATTCCTATTTGTAGGTGGGGTCCGGTTCTTCCTAAGTCTGAAATATATATGTCCCCTATCTAATGCCCCCTGCCTCAAAATGTTCCCCACGTCCATTTGCAGGTGAAGGTCAAGGAACGTGAAACCACCTCAAAACTATGTTGAGAAATCATTCACTTTCACTCTCCATCTTTCGCCTGTATGAGAATCAACCTGCTTGACCGCCTGGTTGCAATAACGTTGCTAAGTTCGATTTCCTTCATCATAGAACAAATGTTTGAGGGCCTCTTATTCTATGATTGAGTCTTTTTGATGCATCACTTATAGAACAATTATAGTGCGAGGTGAAGATATCTCTGTAGATTTTTTGCAGAGTGGAGACGTGAGACATGAAGGGAGTTTAATTCAAACTTGGGCCCTCACAAGGAGCATACAGTAAGGTCAAAACTCAAAACTGGATGAGCTATGATTTGATGAAACATTCAAAGAACAGGTAGAATATTGACTGAAGGGAGCCTTTAAAAGTGTGCTAATATGCACTTTGGTCTGAAAAGCTTGAGCGACACTGAAGTTGTGAAACATTCATCATAGTAATTACTACAATTTACCTTGGATTAACGAATATTTCTCTTCCCCTGGCCTCCACACACACATGTAAAGCGACTTTGAGTATTTAGAAAAGCGCTATATAAATTCCAGGTATTATTATTGAATACCGCTACACCAATATAACAATGTGGTGGTGGGTACTTAGAGCAGTGGCTCTCAATAAGTAGGTGGGGACCCCAAGAGCTGCAAGGTGTCTCCCCCACAGGGTCAGGGATGAAAAACTACTTCAATACAGCAATAATGGGTTATTTAAGAGAGAGAGGCCTGACTTAATTATCAACCAAACCAGCCGAAAATAATATGTTGACAGGTACTCCATTATGTGGTCTGTGTGCATGTGTATGGAGAGGAGAGAAGGCATCCAGCAGTGACCAAAGAAAGAAAGGATGATATAAATTTTTAGGTAGGGAGGATAGTTTACGCTGCATGACTAGGTTTATTCTTTAGTTGGTTTTCCTCTTCCTCGAGCGGAAGCGTCTCCTCCTCTGCTTGTAGAGGTGCCGGAAGTTGATGAAGAGGCCTGCAAAGGACAAAGAGGAAAAAAAAGGAAAACACTTAAGTTCATTTCCTTTTACAATCGTGTTTCTCTCAATGCGAGTTAATTTATTTGGTCTCTAAGCTCACAAACAAGGGATTCTGTGTGACTAAGAAGTACCCTAATCTTCCCGTCGTTCTGCAAGTCCTTCAACCCTACAGTACCAACCCATGCTTAAAGACATTTTATTTTCGTATTATTTGAAGGCATTTAACCGCCCTATTCTGGAGCACTTTTCCCCCCCTCTAAACCACGTTAAATCCGGATAATGGAGCTGCGCCGCCCCAATAGGTTATTCTAGCACCTGCTCTACCCGTCACCATTATGCCGACGCCGTTATTTGCGCGTGGAGGTGTGCCCGTGGGCGTGTTGTTGCTATATCCCCCACATTGCCATTCTGCAGACACACATGGGTACGGCTTGGGGGGGGGGGATAGTGGAATCTAATACCACCCGCCGGTTTCTAAAAGCACCCGCCAAGTGCACACAGACACTACAATGGCTTTGTGCGTTGGACCATGAGCCGTGTTGCCAGCCTTGGCGAGAAATAAGCAACCGCAGGTCTATGAAAACAAAAAGAAGCAACTATAAGGCCACATGAGCACTTCAAACTACTAACTAGAGCTTTCATATCCCCTAAATATTTCAGCCCGGCTCGACTAATAATTGACAAATTAGGCCCAGCCCAGCCTGTCAGTCATTTTTCTAAAGAAGCCTTAATTCTCATTAAATCGTGGTAATTCGTTAAGAACAGGAGTCATTCTACCCTATTCCAACAGTCTATATTTGATTTAAAAAACAGCTTGGAGCAAATAGGGCTATATAAATATATACACTGCACCATAACCATTTTACAAATGATTATGGTTATTCTATGAAATATATGTTTCATAGAATAACCGTAATCATTTTTGCGATGGAGAAATCACATCCAATGTTACCTTCTACTGCCCGCTGCCTGTGCTCTCATTTGAAGAAATAATCCAACATTTACTTTGAGGTGAAAAAGACATGAAGAAAGCTCAATAGTCGGAAGATCCATTCTATATGTCATGTTATGGTTTAAACTTTAAAGGGGGCTCTCTCTGCTGCTGCCGTCATGACAAGACAGCTGATTGATTTGACCTACTTTTGCGTTGCGCTGCCCTGTTGATTAATTATTTGGCATCAGCTGTGTAAGAATATATAAATATTTTAAATGGCTTTCATATACTATTCCGGATCTGACTAATATGACAAGCTTATTGTGAACACAATAGGCTACAAATTAATATAAAAATGTATTTGGATAAAATAAAATAAAAAGAAGGAAAACAAGGCCAATGCGGCTTATAATAATCAGACCAGGCAACAGTGCAGACAGGGAAATAGGCTAGAGCATATATTGGATCGGGGATGACGGCTAGCGCAGTCTTCTCTTAAAGGCAATGACTTCTGGCACGGTGATTGGTTTTATCATTGTAACGCCCAAACCACACCTATGCATAATGTAAGGGGTAGCTCAGGTGTTTGGCGGGTGAGAGGGGTGCCACAGAATACCAAAATTTGCGGGGAAACGCCTCTTGCCTAGTCCGAAATCCGTAATTAGTGGTTTGTTCAAATCTCACACAGAATAGGGCCCTTAGTACTTAACACATGGTGCAGAGAGAGACAGTGAAAGACAGAATAGAGAGAGGGAAAGGAATGTGACAAAGGTCCTGTGCCTGTTACAAACCCAGAACGATATGATTATGTGGCAATGTTGATTTCGTCGACTAAAACTATGACGAAAAACGTTCGTCGACTACCTTTTTTCACTGAAGAAAACGAAATAAAAAACGAAATAAAAACTAGTCTATGATGACTAAAACTAAGACTAAATATATTGACAATTCCGTCAACAAATAAAAACTAGTCTAAAATGTCAGTGAGGGACGAGTGGAGAAGAGATCCAGTAGAACTAAAAGACAAGTCATTTTATGTTTGGTTGCGCTCGGGTGTTGCGCTCTGAAAATAGCAGATCTACAATCTCGTTGTGAGCATGTAGATCGGCTATTTTCAGCATGCAACCAAGTGTAAAATCAGCCATTACGACACCATCAAGGCACCGCCAACATACATTTTAGTAACTGTAGATTTAGTCGACTAAAATGTTATATTTAGTCGACTAAAACTAGACAAAAACTAAAAAAAATCATACGACTAAAATATGACTAAAACTAAATGGAATTTTATTGAAAAGACTATGACTAAAACTAAATCAAAATTTGCTGTCAAAATCAACACCGTTATGTGGTACGCATATTAACTGGTTGAGGGTGCAATCCGAAACATTATTTACAACCTTACTTTGTGACAGCAGGTGAGAGTCAAACAGAAGAGAGAAGAAGTTAAGTATGTGATTGGCATGCAAGTATTGTTATCTCACCCAGAAACATGATGACCAGGTAGACCTGCAGGCTGTAGGAGAAGCTCAATGACTTGCCCAGGACCTCAGGGAGCGGGAGGCTGTACAGGCGCGTCTCATCAAAGATGGGCAGGGACTGGATTAAAGCCACCGCTAACGAGACACACAAAAAGGACCAATAAGTCTGCATACTGTACAGCATTGGTTCTCAAAGTGGGGTCCGGGGACCCCCAGGGGTCCTTGGGGGGGTTCCAGGGGGTCCCCAGCAAAATGTGTTAATATATAGCATCACAATAATTTTAACCACTTTAACCTTTTATACTTTGGCTATTCAAAAATAGCAGATATACAAGCTCAGAGTGCCGCGCTATGAGCTTGTAGATCTGCTATTTTTGAAAAACCCGTGAAAATTTGTGCAAACCTTTGAATATTATATTTTTTAAAGCGAACATTTGAAACTCAAATCATTGCTCCTGGGGGTCCCTGGAACAAAATATTTTCCAGGGGGGTCCACGGCCAAATACATATCATTTTGGGGGTCCTTCACATGAAAAAGTTTGAGAACCACTGCTGTACAGCAGCCGGGGGGGAAACGTGTTCCCATGCAAGGGATGTTCTACTGATTTGTTTTGATACGAGAATATCTTTGGCTGCCACATGAATCCTATTAGTCTATTAAATAAAAATGTACCAATACATACTAAACTAACTGTAATAGACGTATCAGCTGAGTAGAACGTTATTAGTATCCTTTGAAGATAAGCCATGAGAGGCAGGCTGTATTTTAAGAATATTTGTGAAACGTCACGCAATTGTTCAGTTCCTGACGGCCTCACTGTCATAGCAAAAATAACAGTAAAGAACACAGACCCTCCCATGTAGTATTGCAATTATACAATGGTTACCAACTAAGAAGGTAAACGTGTTTAAAGTACCGTAGCTCCTTAGTTACACATTGAAGATTCTAAAAGTCTTGCAAAGCACAGCTAGACGGATCGGCGTCTCCGTTACTATGGGAATGTTTCGTTTGTATTGATACTTACAAATTATAGCATAATTGGCCTTTACTACCCGCTTTATAATTATTATTATTTTTACAAATAACTGAGTGCAAAGGTTTTTCTCAACACAAGTTGTTCTTTAGTTCACCTGACAACATTCCAAACTATGTACGTTTACATAGTTACGGTTACGGTCATTCATCTACCATGACCTTTAATTTTGTTTTTTAAACATCCTATATTTATCATTCTTTTCTTCTTTGAGTACAAATACCCATCTCCTCACAGACTCTTATGTACTATAACTATTCAACTTTATGACTTTTTACATTTATAAATACTGGACTTTCTTTTCCTCATTGTATGCCCACACATACTTTGCCAACCGAATTCATTCTGACATTTGAGCAGTAAAACTATGAAACAAATAGATTTTCATGTTTCCATAGATTAAAAAAACTATGTGTGGGGTAATGTAGTAGTTTTAAATTAACCTGCAACAGCTAATTGACCATACAATAGCTCACCTTCTGCTATTACCCCCAGTGGGTACAGAGGGATCCAGATAGTGTATCTCAGCCAAGTTAATAGCTTCCAATCTGTGTCAATGCAGGCCAGCATATAAAATGGATACCTGAGGAAGAAAAGGAAGGAGTTAACATACAGTAGGATCTGCAGTCTGTTTGTCACACAAACAGATCAACAGTTAATGATGAGTTAATGATACAACTTTTAAAAATACTTGACAATTAGTTTTGATCATGTGTCTACGCAGGGCAAAATCTGCTGTGTTCATTTAACTCTGAGTGTAAATTTAACTCTGAGAGTGTAAATTTAACACTGAGAGTGTAAACATTCAATCATAAGGGTTGAATTTTACACTCTCACTGTTAAACTAACTCTGAAAATGTTGCTGTATGTTAAATTATCATTACATATTGGTTCTTCTGCGATTTAATACATATAAAGATGAGGGAAATCTAAAACACAGTGGTTCTGAATATATGTTTATAGTTGAGCAGTGTCTGTCAGTATCTCTTTGCAAATCTGTCCTTCATAGGGCACAGAAGCAGCTCAACTGCTATATGCACAACTCTAGGTTGCCTTGTATATATTTCTGTCCCATTGCTGCTTGTAAAGCACACTGAGATACATCTCATGACAGCATTTATGGAAATTATACAGTATCATTACCTAAAGATCTCAATGGTGCTCCACAGGTAGAACACAAAGAACACCACTGGCTTGGTCTGCATCTGCTCCAGGCTGCCAAAGATGACAAACAGAATGACATTCCTTCCTGCCACCTGGCACAATACAAACAGACACATAATAAAGATGTTAAATAATGGACCTTGTTGAGAGATCAGCGTTGTGGTTTTGTCAATAGCTTCTCATAGCCAAATAGATGCTGAGAAAGCACAATGAAAGATATTTGAGGTCCTTGCAGTTGATGTGGGCTTCTTTGTCAGCTTGGTGTTGAATTCTGTTATTCAAAACAAATAAAACTTAATTCATGAAAAATGAAACTAATCACATTTCACATTTAAATCACACGAAACCTAGCATCCATTTTCTGGGGAAAAAAATAGCTCACATGCTGTGAGCTTGTAGATCGACGGACCAAGCGGGCCAAGTATAGAGTCCTGGGGAACCCTGGTCAATAAGTACAGTATATAGCGTTTAAATGGTTAAAATGCATTACCGGTACATCAAAACCACTTGAACTGAGGTCTCTTGGTGCGTGGCTGATACTGCAGTGGACAAAATGTAGCGTGATGAGCATCTTCCTCTTACCACAGCGCTCCGCATTCTATAATATGGTCAGAGAACCACAAGCAACTGTTTTCCAAAATGTTCCCATTTAATATTTTCTTGTCACTGCTGACATCTACTGGTTGGTCTTTGGACTGGTTGGTCCTAGGGATGGTATTGAAACCACATGCCTGGTCCGACATACACAAGGAACACACGGAATGGCACTTGTGTTCCAGTGAGGACACTAGGAACATCTGGGCACCTCAATGTAAAATTGTCTACTTTGTCCAAAATGTATGTATGTAAATGATGTGAACACGCACGGTACATAATTATCAGTTAATTTTTATCTTAATTTTATCCTTCAACTTCTTGTTTATGCCCCAAAATGACTGGATATACAGGTTTTGTAGCAAATATTAGACCTTAATTGTCGAATGTTTACATGTTCTAATCATGTACTTTACTTAAAAATATTTTCCAAATATATATATTTTTAACATTTTGGTTTAAAAAGTTGCCAATTTAACACCGAGGTGGCCACTCTTCCTTGGTTCCCACCCATCCTGTTACCGGAGGATGCAGCTGATAGGAACTCTGACCAACCTGTAGGGGTCGCTAGCGTGATAATGAAATAAATGAATGCCCTTCCTGCCCACTGTGCCCAGCTTCCCTCAAGCAAACATGACCAGTTGTGCTCTATGGGTGACAAGCAAAGCACCGCAGAGGATTCACCTGATAAGCAATTAGCTTCTTTTCTCCTACGTACCTCTGAGGGCGGGGGGGGGGGGTTGTTCTTTTAACCTTTACTAAACTGAACAAAATACTACTACTATACTAAATCACACAAATTCTGGTCATTGTTCCTGTTATTTTCTCCTCTTTTTTTAAATGAATGTTCTGGTCTTATTCTACAGATGAGAAAAGTCACTTTTTCATACACATCTTCTCCAATATAAAAACTAGGCATGAGAACATCTATTTTTAAATAATGTACTGCTGCTGATGTACTAAAACAGAATATGAAGTGAGCAGAGAAATAGAAAAATATGGAGGCAGTTATCACACAGACAGACATACATACATACATGCACACACACACACACACGTGCATGTACACTGTACATGCACACTAACCGTTCACCCACACACAACTCAAATTCTATTCTACAAGCAATTCCTGCAGAAATAATGTGCTGGCTAACAGTAACAGTAACTACAAGAGTACACAAATGTACATTTGTACACTCTCAAGAGTGAAATTACCACTCAGGATTTTGCTCCTCCTACCTCCAATTGCCCCACATCAAGACAGATACAAACACAATAGACATTCTCCTTTTACCATGACAACTTCTCCAGGAATGGCAGCTTTTGGCCAAATAATGCCGGCAAGTTGTAATTAATTACTCTTAAAGGTAGGGTAAGTGATATTTTTTGGTTAAAACAAAAAGTATTTTGTTAAAAGGTTAAAGCACTATATTCTGATAGTAATCATTGCTATAGAGTGTTTGTTCAGTAACAGGAGTCTCCCCGTCTCTCCAGCTCTTTAATAAACAGAAAATACATTTTCCGGTAGGTGTCAGAATCTCAGCCAATCAGGAGAAAGTACCAATTTTTAAGCTTCATTTTTATAGTGTTCCAGTTCCAATTTTGCCTGCTCATTTCTTAGTGTCATCACTTCCAATTTCACTTGTTTAATCTATATCCTGATTGAGTTCTCTATCCTGATTGGATAAAATTGGAAATGAAACTGAAACTGAAACTAAAATGAATTTTCTGTTTTATAAAGAGCTGGAGAGACAAGGAGACTCCTAATACTGAACAAACACTCTATAGCAATGAGTACTATCAAAATATAGAGCTATTAAACACTTATTTTAACCAAAGAAAATCACTTACCCTACCTTTAATTATGTCATTAACCCATTAATACCTGAAGCCGATTCTACAAATGTCTTCTAAATCCCAACAGTATTCTGAAAAACGTATGTTTCTATATCAGTGGTTCTCAAACTATTTCATGTCAAGGACCCCCAAAATGATATGTATTTGGCCGCCGACCCCCAACTCAAAATAATTTGTTCCAGGGACCCCCAGAAGCAAAGATTTGAGTTAAAAGTGTTCGCTTTAAAAGAATATAAATGAAAGATTTGCACACATTTTTACGATTTTTCTAAAATAGCAGATCTACAAGCTCGTAGCGCGGCACTCGGTGCCGCGCTATGAGCTTGTATATCTGCTATTTTTGAATAGCCAAAGTGTAAAATAATGCTTTTTAGGTAAAAGATTACACAGGTGCGTTCCAGGGTTAAGATGTACAGTAAGCATTACCTGTATCATAGCTGGAAAGAATCCCGTCTTAACCAGCCCCAACAAGGGGTTAATGACTTCGATAATAGCCATCATCTGACAGAAGTACATCACGTCAGCAGTTGAGTGGAATGTGTCATAGAACGAATCTACGGAGGAAAGAAGGAAAAAAAGGGGAGGGGGGGTGAGATGTTTCAATGGAAGCCAGCTACATGAAGCTACAAAACTGACGCGCGACACTTGTCACAGTGTGACGTGCTCCAAACTTCTTTTTTTAGCATTCCAATGACGCAGTGACGCATCAATCAATGTTTTTCTTTAACCATTTCCCCTCACCTTCTCTCTCTCCCCACAAGTCCTGCTCTGTTCCGTAAAGGGAAGAAACACTCCTTCTTGCCGTTAACCAGTTCCTAGTACTATTTAACACTACCCTTTTCATTTATAGTGTGGCTTGAGCAATACTTCAACTGCGACTCTCTGCCACGCTTGGTAGCTTTTGTCACCACTAGCATGTTGTATTAATCTGTTTTTATATTATGTATTTTCTTTATTTATTGGGCATCCCCATCCAAGTATGTTCTGTCTTTCTTGGACTGCATCAACAGAACATCCCTGAAGAGACAATTACGTTAATCTGATCAAATATAGGCCTGCAACAGTACTGACCCAAAAAAAACGTGGTTTTTACTCACCATGGCCTAATACGAAAAGACGAACCGTCATGTTGACAAAGACCCATGAAAACCCAAGGAACTGCACCAGGTTGTACATGAATAAATATCCTTTCTTCAAACCAAGGTAGGCTGGGAAAACAAACAAATAGATCAAGCTATTAAAAGCAAACATAACTCCAGAAATAGATTGTTCCAAAATGAATGCAAAAATTTGAAGAAAGCAGCACATTATTAATAGGCTTAGTGCTCCAATCACAAACGTCCATCTGTGAGATCTTCTAGTGTTCTCGGCCACAGAGCTCGAGATCTACTTACGGTCTTTACGGATTCTTGATTCCACGTGTATCTTGCTTATCGTCTCCTCCTGAAAAAGGAAACCCTGCATCATCATGTAACAATCACACTCTGCATACCACTTACAATTATTTTTAGATTTTAGAGGTTAGAGAGGCTTCTACAAAAACCCAAGACATGCCTTCCATCTTCCTGACCCAGAGTTTTTCACCTACTGTACCTTGGCCTGAGAAAGCTCCATTTCGGCGTCGGACTCGTCCAGCCAGCGGTCGAAGTCTGGGCCCAGAAACAGTGGCTTCCTCTCCTGCAGCGTGAGCCGGTGCCACCAGCGTTCATCCTGCTTCTTTATCTTGATGTTCACCTGACGCTCTGTGGACTTAACCTTAACCTGGGGCACAACCATGATGGACAGATGCACACAACGGTATAATGTTGTGATCTGATGTAGGGCTGTCACGATTACAAATTTAAGTTGACGATGAATTGTCACACAAATAATTGCGTTCAATGATTTAATTGTGCTTTTGGCGTTGAACATTGGAACATATGAATGCAGTTTTTTTTTTATATTTGCCATTTAGGCTTTGTAATAAAAAATTCCACAGGGAAGATATGACAAATAACGTAATACATATGCAAATAAATTGACATATTTAATAATTTTATGCATGTAAAAAAAAGCAGAAATAGCTGATCTACTGTAAGCTTGCAGATCTGCTATTTCAGCTTTTTTTTATATTCTGAAATGCGTGAAAATACATCAACATGGAAACGATTATGACGATTATGCAAAAATAATTGCGATTAGACGATTATGCAATAATTGTGACAGGCCTAAACTGATGTACACTTATAGCCTGATTTATACTTATAGCCTGATTTATACTTATAGCCGGATTTATACTCTCCAAGTTCACAACACAAGAAATGACCCGAAGCACAGTTCACTGTAGGGCACATTTGTTGTACTGATTACACTGTTGACATTGTAACGATATCAGGGTGTTCTGTGATATCAAAACGATACTGTGATGGTGTGTATTTTGCTCACGTATATTTGCCTAAGGTTGGGGCAGGATACTGTAATAACACGGTGACTGTTTTTTGTTGTTCCGTATAGTACTGTAGGCTATTGTATAGGCTATAGGGTGTAGCCTATACGGTTATACCGTCTGCTTACGTATTTGCCTTTGCATAGGGCGGGATACTGTAATGACACTGACACTGTATGTTTTTTGTTCTGCATAGTGTTCATTATTGATGGTGCTTTTTGAGATGTTATTCTTCCTCTGACTCCTACTTTTTTCTTTTTTTTCTATTGCTACCCTTGCTGTATCTTACAGTACTTCTCTTACTCTGCATCTGTACGTACTACGTTGACCTGTTGTGCTGCCTCTGGCGACTGAATTCCCCCCAAGGGCCACAGGATCAATAAAGGTCTAATACTATCTATCTACAAACATGCATGCACACACGTGAAGGGTTGCCAGGTCTGCTTATTATAATTTCCCCGCAAGATTTTATTTGAAAAAAGCCGATCTACAAGCTCACAACGCGTCGCATCGCGACGCGTTGTGAGCTTGTAGATCTGCTATTTTCAAATAGCTGATGTATATGTTAAAGTGCTCATGTAGCCCATAGTCGCTTCTTTTGGGCTGGTTTTCCTAGACCTCGTTGCTTGCTTCTCTCACAGAATCTGGCAACACTGCAAACGTGCTGACCACCCACTCACACAATTATGAAGTTAAATATGTATGCCTATTGTATTGCCTAGGTATGCCTAGAAAAGGGTGCAAACTTCCACCTATATACAAAATTAATAATACCAACTCAATCAATAAGAAATACCTCAGGCCATACTGGCTCCAGGAAGTCCAAACTGAATTCATATTCATTGTCTCCTTTAGCTCCATGGCCCTGGGCTGAGAAACAAAATCAATACTCATCATCAATACACTATACAGTATAATGGCTGCCTAATGCATAGTGTGCCAAGTGATCTTTCAGCTTAAGTATTTAGTACTTAGCAACTACTTAAAATACCAACCTTTGAACTGAATAGTGTTGTCTTTCATGCTGATGTCAAGATCCTGGAATACATCAAACAGTCATCACAAGTCAAATACCAAACACTGACAAACTTTTACCAACCTCTTATAAAGGAACATGCTATTCCTTATGAGCATATTATAATGGTGAATGGTCAGTATATAAATGTCAATTTTCCACTCAGCAAAATCACCAGTAGGAGAATAGACTATACTACTATTTTCTGTCACTAATTATGCAGAGCTAAACATGATACAACACTACCATGGTTGGCAAGCCATGCATTTTTTATGGAGCATTTGTACGACATATGTGGAATGAGACTGAAGGAGTGGCTGAAACTGAGTGGAAACACAGAGAAAATGAATAATAGGCTAATATTCTATCTATGCAACATTGTAATGGAACAATTATTAACTAGAGGATTCATTACACACATCTATCTATCTATGTATATATATATATATACACACACATCCTCCAGTTAATAATTATTCCATTACAATGTTGCATAGGCTATAATTATTATTATATTAGCCAGGATCTGATCATGAATCAGTCTTTCTTGCAGTAGCTCTGTGCAGGCTACAGAGCTGAAAGCGCAAGGGTCGCTTGTGAAAAAGAACAGATCTACAAGCTAACAACGCGTCTCGTCCCAGGGGTTTGTTAGCTTGTAGATCTGATCTTTTTGGTAAGCATAATAAAGGCAGCAGCCTCAGCCTGTCAACCAACGTCAGCGCATCCTACATCCTACATCCCCTACCTTAGCATCGCAGAGTTCAACGCGTAGAAAGATCTCCCCGTGTCGCTGTGCCCAGTACACGTGAGGTGTGAGAGTCTGCATTGTGACCATCTTTCCGGCGAATTCACAACATGCCAGCTGGCTAAAATTTTGACTAAAATGAAGGACAACAACAGAAGTCCTTTCGCGTTTATTTTGAACAGCTGACACAAAGGAGGAGAGCGAACATGATGCTACTACAAAATAATGGTAAACACTTCCGGTAGAATATCGTTATCGGCCTTCAAAATAAATACCTCATTCATGAATTTCTAGATAATAGGCATAGGGGGAAATACCGTATTATAGCCTTCATTTTCTTGAACAACTATGTATTTTTCTGTTCTTGTGAAATCATTTAAATTCAGAAAACCAGTGAAATAAATTGGGTAGAAATACTAAAAAGTTGTGAAAATGTGTACAAATACTTAAAAGTTGTTATGAGTAAAAATTACTTAAAAGTGCATAAAATTAGTAAAAATACTAAAACGTATATAAAATGAGTAAAAATACTTGACGATTGAAAAACGATTGAAAAGTAATCACATTGAGTAAAAATATTTTGTATTTATTCTGTTGCTGCTCCAGATGCAGTGTTGTACTATTACTGTACCGTATTTGAGTAAAAGTACAAGTAATCAAAGGGAGTTAACGTTTATAGTGAGCTGCAAACACACTTAAAATGTCTTAGAAAATTTGTTTCTAGTAATATATCTATTACTGTCAATGGTGAGTGGTTGCCTGACAACCAAAGGCCCAATCACAGGGCATCCGTTCAGGCTATGGATTCTCTGGACTTTACCATTCACAAGACAAGAGCCCTCGGTAACGCCCCCTTATTAAACAATATATCAAAGTGCACCGGACTTGGATGTGAAAGTTCATCAAGGCATGCCTACTTCAATGTTTGGAAATACCTAAAGGATTTGATCTCGTCCTGGACACGTAGGGCGAGTTGTAAACGTTTCCTTTCTCATAATCGTCAGCTCAGCTGTGAGGGAAATATGTCCGGGAAAGCTCAGACCACCGACTTCAGCAGAACGAGAGTCATTTACGCCACTTATTTGATCGCCACCTTGGACGTGACATGGATGTTTCTGCAGATGTCTGTGACTCCTGTAAGTGACCCGCAGCCAAACATGTAGCTCCGACGGAACCTCTCCCTCCGCTGTATAGCTCCGAGATGAGGTTCCTCGTTTCCCGGTGCCGTTTGAGCAGGACATTGTCGCACATTATCCCGTTTACATGTTTCTTACCCCTTTCTGCACATCGTATCCAAAAAGTAAAGCTTTTCCGCCATTAACTCAGATGTTTTAAGTTCTAGCGCACCATAAAAGCTATCCAACGAGTTGAAGAAAGTATTTAACTCGCTCCTGTCCTCAGCCGGTTACATGTTTTTAAGACATTGCGCAAGAGTTGCGCCCGTAGAGATAACATTACTGATTCCCCTACTGGTCAAATGTTGAATTGCATCTTCTAACGCAAAATATTATGGAACCGGCTGAGGACAGAGGCGAATTAAATACATTTTTCAACTCGTTGGATAGATTTTATTGCCAGCTAGAACTTAAAACATCTGTGAGCGTTTCAGAAAACCTTTACTTTTTGGATACGATGTGCAGAAAGGGGTAAGAAACATGTAAAGTGGAAAATGTGCGACAATGTCCTGCTCAAACGGCACCGGGAAATATAGGACCTCATCTCGGAGCTACATAGCGGAGGGAGAGGTTCTAAATGGGGCTACCAAACATGTAGAATAACTCCTTCTAATTGGGCTGCTGCTGCTGGGCGAAACGGTGTATTTTCCCCCCCAACGTTATAACAAAAATGTAAAGGTTCCTAGACTTTCTACAGTAGGAGGAGAAGTAGTAGTGTTAAAGACGGGGTGTTAAACATGTTTAGCTTCATTGTGTATATCAGGGTTTTTCTTTATTGCCCCGTTTGGAACCTCACAGAGAGGCACATTTTTTTGACAGCTGTGCCCAATTCAAAACGGCGCGTTCCCGACCCGACCATCAACTATCTGTTATTTGGAACGAGTCGACTTCCTTTACATTTTTGATCATCATAGCAGGTTAAAATAAAACAAAATATAGAGCTATTCGCTTTAATAATATTCTCCCACCTTTCAACATGGATGTGCACTACACAATTAAATTGTCTACAATTTAAACCTCTGACTGGACCAGATGTTCAAGCTCAGATACATGGTACACACAAACAAACGTGTTTCCAAACGGTTTAGCCTGGGGTGTACCGTGCCCCCAATCTTGGAACCCATTGGCAAAACAAATCTGTTTTGAGAGATTCACCGTGCCGTGACACGTCCAAGTGAGCCATAATTGGGATTTTGTGACAACCACAAAAGTATTGCAATACGTGACGTGTATATGCTACTACTACTATACAACAAGTTATGAATTATAATTTTTAGGGTTTACTATGTCACAAGGTTACTTTGTGCAGACTCATTTTCCAATACAGAGGCAAGGCACTTTCAAGCTGATGTCCCTATTTTTGTAAATAATTATAATATATACAGTATATGTAATATAACCATTATTCATGTCGCCACTACCCAGGTCCCAGGTGGCCCGAAGAAGATACACAAAGTTATTACAGTTACAGTATATTAAACGAATAGGCCCCTAAATTCAACAAGGCAATATTAAAATTGCACATCATACACCACACATTAATTAGCCTACTCTTCATTGACCATTGCCTGAGTGCCCTGAGTGTGACATCTTAATCCTTGACTCCTTCACTTGTTTTACAGGTATTTACCTGACTTGTCCAAAGGTTAAACTAGACACACAGTAATAACTATGATATAATGTGAACATTGTGAGAGACTGGAGTTGTGTTGACAGTGGAATACTGTATTGTGAACTAGTGGGCAGGGAACTAAAACAAATTGGGCTCTGAGGAAAACTGGGCACTAAACAGGTGACACGGGAGAAGACTGGGCACTAAAACGAGGTGGGCACTGGAGATAACTGGGCATTCAAATCTAATCTATGCTTGCACCTTATGGTTCACTAACAATGGCTCTAAAATCTAAAGTACAGATCATCTCTCAAAACAAACTTTTAGGGGTGCTGATGGCCTAGTGGTCAAGGTGAAGGTGCATTCCACATGGCTCTAATGGAGTCTGACAGCGGGCCGCAGGTTCGATTCTCGAGCCTGACGGCCTTTGCTACTTGTCATTCCTGTCACTCTATACTTCGCTACCCAAATAAAGGCAGAAAAGTAGTAAGACTACCACTAGGCCTCACCTTCTTTGGTAGGAATGACCTAGTATCCATTAAAGATCTCGACTACCTACCCAAACTCAAAACTAAACTAAAAGTCTGGGCATAGTTAAACTCCTTGAACTCCTTGGTAGTAGCATCCTCTGCCCTCTGCCGCCTCCCTTCCTTCCTTTAAATATACCTGTTGATGCTACTGAGTTTTCTACCAATATTGTATTGAATTGTATTGTATTGTATGGTATGTACTGTAGTACAGTATATGTATTACTGCTGAATTGAGTTGTACAATGGACCACAATGGAAACAAGCCCCCTGGGGCTTTTTGTGTTATCCTTTTAGCATAACCTTTGACTGTACTACATATACCTGTAAATAAAGTATTCAATAATCAATCTAATCTAATCTAATCTTTTGGGATATATTACTCACATTTGTATTATTATTATTTTTAACACGAAATTCTAAGCTCACAGTGAACCTACAAATGTATTATTTTGTATAATTGATTGAGTATCATTTTGATTAAATGTTGCACCCCTTTATATTAACTAGATGAACTCTAATATTGCCCAGGTATCCCCACAAATAGTGCCCAGTTGTCCCCAAATAGTGCCCAGTTGTCTCCCAAAATAGTGCCCAGCTTAAACGCTCGCACACACACACACACACACACACACACACACACACACACACACACACACACACACACACACACACACACACACACACACACACACACACACACACAAAACACGACAAGTCATGTCAAGTGCCCAGTTTTCTGCATACTTGTTGAATTTACCAATACGCATAGTGTTATGATCCCTGTGCTACTTAGGTCATCAGCTACTGTATGTATGCAAAAGTCAAGGTAAAGGAACAGGATGATACAGTTTAATTTAGCTGTGGACAGAGCACATACAGTGGGTAGGAAATTAATAAAAGTTTGGGATTTTTACCAGATCACGTGGGTGGACAGGCAGTGGAAGAGAGGCACAGGATGTGGTTGTGTAATAATGTTTCCGTACTAGGCTACCAGTCAGAATGCCACAGTAAGTGACTGATGGATAGTTATACTGAAAGCAGGGTTGTTGCAAGTATAAAAAATGACAGCTAACCCTTTAAAGCCTGTTCACCTCGTTAACAAATTCCTCTCTTTTTTTAACAGTATTTGGCCAAGCGACTTGGCTTTGATACTTTGTGGTTTGGTTATTTGCAAACCTTGGTTGGTGTAATTCAACTGCTTGGGGGTCCAATTTTTGGAAGGTGAGTAAAGTTTGGTTGTTATTGTTACTTTGATGACCCTTACCCTAACCCTGTATATATTATGTCTGCAATCTGCATTTTTATTTTGTGTTTTACAGATTTGCGGACATCTTTGGGGCACGGGCAGCATTGTCGTTGACCTATGTCGCAAACACTGTGTTTTTCGCGTTACTAGCAATAGCAGATAGTCCTACTATGCTATTCATCCAAAAACTTCCTGCAATCTTCATGCATGGTTTACCTGGTAAGTGTCATTTAACGAACTATCTATAAATGCATGGTATCTGTGTGTTTGTACATGTCTGACTTGTCTGCGTCCCTTTTATGCCCATATTTGGAGATCTCTGTATCTGCCTGTCTGCTGGATGCTACAGTACAGGTCACATTGTAAAGACAATAGTAACCATGCCAAGGTTATTTACATTTTATTATTTTATTTTTTGCTTCAGCCAGCGTGGCGGAGAAGCACCATATTCACATTTTGATCATGATCATGATGATGATGGTGATTCTCTGTGATATTTAAAAAAATTGTTTATAAGTGATCCGATATTTAATGGAAACATGGTTACTGTTTCTCTACCAACATAAAGTTTGATTGTAATTGTTGTTGGATACATTCCATGTATAATAGCCTACATACTCTCTCCCTGTTCCAGGTGCTCAGATGATAGTGGCAGACCTCACAGAGCCTGCAAACCGGGCAAATGCGTTGGCCAAAGTTGGTCTGTGTTTTGGCATTGGTATGATCACTGGCTCCACATTAGGTGGTACTCTCACCACACATTATGGGTGAGTATTGGACAAATTAAATATTTTGGTCGGGGTTTGTGTATTTTTGCTCATTATTATTCCATTGCTAAATTACTGAATGACTTTATTTAAAAGTCATTGAGCTGTTAATGTCATGCTGTTGAACCTGCACATTTGTAAGCATAACATGACTGTGGTAAATGCTTTCACCTTGTAGGCCATTAACGGAGCTCTTAACTGGAGCAAATTACAACAAATATAAAAGTAAAACCAGTGGTGGAAAGTAACTAAGTACATTTACTTAAGTACTGTACTTAAGTACAATTTTGAGGTACTTTTACTTTACTTGAGTATTTCCAATTTCCAATACTTTTACTTCTACTCCACTACATCTCAGAGGCAAATATTGTACTTTTACTCCACTACATTTACTTGAAAACTTTAGTTACTATTTACTTTTCAGATATAAATTATGATATAATGAAACATACATTAACCACTTTAAACCTATTTTATACCTAGGCTATTTGAAAATAGACGATCTACAAGCTCACAACGCGCCGCATCGCGGCCCCTTGTGAGCTTGTAGATCTGCTATTTTCAAATATTTAGTACTTTTACTTTTGGTACTTTAAGTACAATTTGATGCAATACTTGTGTACTTTTACTCAAGTAAATCTTTTATTCTGAACTTTTACTTGTAACAGAGTATTTTTATATTGCAGTATTGGTACTTTTACTTAAGTAAAGAATTTGAGTACTTTTTCCACCACTGAGTAAAACTAGAAAATGTGCCCAGTAGATCACAGACCTATGTCAATGTGGCAGCTTATCTACTGTATATGGTGTTGCAGTTGCTGGCACTATATCTCCTTTTGGCCAATATTACTTCGCCAATTAAAGGCATCGTTACATTCTTTCCAGAAAGATTAAAATCCTTTTAGTTAGTCTTCACCTTTACGCTCCCTCTAGTTTGTGTGACAAAATGGACCTGCCCTTTTTTATATGACTGATCTTTTTTTCCCACCTTCTCTTTTGTCTTTGTAATTTTGATTGAACTTTCCCAGGGAGAAGTTTGCTGCAAGTGTTGCTGCTGTTGGGAGTCTCGTCAATTTAGCGCTGGTTCTACATTTTATTCCAAAAAGCACTAAATCACAAGCTCAACAGAACAGCACAGAGAGTAAGGCACAGTTTTGGCTGCTACAGCACACAACGGCCATGGGTTTCAGGAATAACAAATGTATTGTGTCTTATTCTTTACTGTGAGTTATTATATGCTTACTATAGTAACCCAAAACTCTTAAAGGTTTCATGACGTTCAGTTTTACCACACATTAAAAGTCTTTGTCATGGTCCTTCAAACGTGTATAAAAAGTTTTAACAAAAAAATCCACTCCATTGATCCATGGCAGGTGTTTTTCTCTCACATTTCTAAAGCCTTTTCAACTGCAATGAAAAAATAAATCTTTGCCTGCGGGTGTCGCTGTTGAGGGATTTTGCCTGTCAATCATCGCCTCTGCTCCGCCCCCCCCCCCCCCCCCCCAAAGGAAAGGATAGGGGAGGGGAGGGGCGAGGAGGAGAGTGGGCGGGATTAATGGGCTGTGACTTCACTGCCGAAGGGCCAAGCTCAGATTACTTTTTAGCCTAATTATTCAGAAAACCCCAGACCACAGAAAATCCACTGAATGTTCAAAGTTCAGATTTTTTGGGTGTAATTGAGATCATAAAACCCCCCAAAAAACATAAAAAATAAAAAAAGTGAAAATGAATGTCATAGAACCTGTAAGGGGATTGGATTGGACTGCTCACTGTCCTTTAGAAAAAGCACATAATCTCTAGGTTTAGTAGTGAGAGAGTGACAATTGCTAAATTGTATTTTGTTGTCCAATAGATGGATTTGTGACAAAAATTGACCCCATGGATTCTTAGCAAGCTCCACATTTCTTGGTAAAAAACAACAACAAAAACCTACAATTGATAAACTTATGCCTCTTGTGTTCTTGACAGCTAAATCCACTGCAGGAGAAAAAAAGTCAGTATTCGATCTGGGTGAAATCACGAGACTAATGAAGTATCCTGGTGTGGCTAGAACATTCACTGTGAAGACAATCTCAGGCCTTCCATCAGGTGAGTTTTACAGGAGAACATTCTTTACTGTAAATTATATTTAAATAATAATATCTAACTAACGCTTGAAAATGTTCAGGTTGCCAAACACAATAGTGAATAATTATGTTTTTTTGCAAGTGCACACTGCACAGTAAAATACTGAGTGTTAGTCTGGGATACGAAAATGCACCTGTAAAGGTAGATCTTTACACTCACACACACCTGGACTGGCGATTCTGAGGCGATTCTTAAAACGATTCTTAAAAATGTTTTCTAAATCCTAACAGTTTTTTGAAGAAAAAAATTATGGAAAAAAAAATCTAGATTTTTCTAAAATAGCAGATCTACAAGCTCATAGCGCGGCACTCGGTGCCGCGCTAGGAGCTTGTATATCTGCTATTTTTTAATAGCCAAAGAAATTAAAGTGACACAGAAATAAAGTGACACAGATGCGTTCCAGGTCTTAATGGGTTAATGTGGGTTTCTTATGAATGAATATAGCACACTATTAATTGATAGAATAGAATACAACTGTAGTTCCAGGTTTCCAGAAGGTGGCAAACACGTTTCCTGTTCCGTTTCCTGTTGCCCATAGCTTTGTTTGATCGGCTCTGCAGCAGATTTGAACTGGAAGCACATGAGAAGGTGTCATACTGTTTGTGTTTCCGGTTCAAATCTGATGAAGAGCAAAATCAAATGAAGCTGTGGGAAAATGAAACGATTATGCCACCCTCTGGAAACCACAGTTATTTACGGAGCCTTGAATGTGTTACATTCTGGTCAGGTTGCTGCTATTGTGCCTGCTGGCTCACTGGAAAGGCTCTGCTACACTAAATGGAACAGAGCCTTAAATAGTATCCCTGGTAACACCTGTGAAGGAAGTACGGTAACATACAGTACTGTACAGTCCAATTACATGCCAATATGGCTGACCCGGTTTGGCCTGAATTGAAGACAGCCTTAATTATTATGTAACACCTGTACAGAATGTAACATGGCCCTACTATTTATGTCAATATGGCTGCCGTGAAAAAGGTCTATTGTACCCAAGCCCCCAGAACCCTGTGGTTGCATTGAAGCGCAATGGACATGCTGGCCATTCATAGGTACTGCAGCTAAAAACGACTGGGGCCACTGTACATGTACAACGAGCGAAAACGGTTTCGACCAATGGGCTCGACTCACGAGCTTGCGCACAAGTTTGCGCACGGGGCTGCGCACCGAGGTGATGCAAAACGCATCACCGAGGTGACGCAGCAGAACGCGTCACAGAAGCCCCAAATAGGCCTCGCCCGTCACATTTCCCAACCCGGGAGAAGGGGTGATTTCGGCCCATGCGCTGTGTGAGCAACTCAATGCAAGTGGATGGGAGGGGATATCCGGTGCCCTCTCTATTATTTTTAACTCTATGATTGTACCGCTTGTGCATTTTGGTACAGTCAGTAATTCTTAGAACTTTACTACAGTGATGTCACACCTAGTACGTGCGAAGAGGTGAAGGGAACCGATGTCCGATGAGTGTGTCTGTTGACGGTGCCTTTTTGTGGCTCAGGAGCTTGAAAAACGAATATTTGTACATCCTGTCTTAATTTTTCATCCATACACTAGTACGATACTTATTCATAGTTTTTCTCTAGTACAGAAACATATATCACTGTAGATGATCCGTCTAACGAAAATCAATGTGTTGTAATGGCAGACTCGGCCATGCCCCCAAATACCTGTATGTGTGTCTCAAAGCATAGAGGGCAAAGAACTACTGCAACAATTCCTGATATACCTGAAAAAGAAAAAAAATAACAAACATACTCTCGGTATCTCTCTTTTTAGGAATCTTTCAAGTCATGTTCTCCATAATTGCAATAAACGTCTTTGAACTGGAATCACAACAGAATGGATATTTGCTGGCCTACTTTGGCATATTACAAATGGTAAGTGGAACAATATTTTTTTTAAATGTTCAGTCAGCAAATCTTGGACAAATACCCACACACCCCTCAGGGGTACAAGTAACAGCGTCTTCGCCATAATTTGGTGGCTACCGATAGTAGAAGAGATTGCACAGATTTTTTTTGGCATCCCAAAATTATTGTATATAATTTATTTAGATATTTTTTATCTTGCTACTCTCTTTTGTTATTCTTACATTTTCTTAGTTTCTACAATGTTGAGGATGTTACTTATCTAAGGAGATGTAACAAATACAAATGAGCATTGATTAGAGGTTTAGAGGTAAATTATACAGTACATTCTGATAATTCTGTAGAGAGAGATAGATAGAGATAAAGAATGATGAAGTGAAGGAAAGTGGTTGTGTGTTCAGTTCATTCAGGGAGGAGTGGTTGGTCGTCTTACAAGCAGATACTCTGAGTGGTCACTGCTGCTGTTCTCCATCGGCCTCTCATCTGCAGTGGGACTGGCACAGGTGCGTAGATATCTCTATACACACACACACACACACACACACACACACACACACACACACACACACACACACACACACACACACACACACACACACACACACACACACACACACACACACACACACACACACACACACACACACAAAGCACAATCATGTTATGTCCTCTGTTTTGAAAGGTACTCTATTATTATTATTATTTGTTATTATTTAGTACTACTACTAGACACACATACACATTTTGATACGCTGTTGTATGTAATCTGTTAATCTAAGATTTTGCAGAGGTTAACGACAGAAGTCAGAGTGGTATACAGTATGGTTATAGTGGTTGTATAATCCTAAATGTATTGCTTTTCATCTCTCCCTCCTGGCAGGCTTTTATGCAAAATGTCTTCCAGTTCTGCTTCATAGCCATACCGATGATGTTGTCTCTCATTATGTTCAACGTGGTCACTGACAGCATGCTCACCAAGAGTGTTCCTCCTTCTGATACTGGTAAGATACAAGTTCAAAACCACTGTACCCGGTTGCTGCACCCTTTATAGAAGCCAAGCAACCTTTCTCTTCACTCACTGTGCTATTGGATAGAAAAGGTTTCATTACCCAGATGAGGGGTCACATTGATAAGCTATTATTGAAACAAGAAGCATCCATAAATTCCACACTCTGGCATGTTGACACCTAAAGGTCCTTACACACCGGGAGTGTGACGAATAAACTATCCAAAAAGGCGTCGGTGAATATTTGATTGGCCAAGAAACGGTCCTTGGAACAAAACAAAGCTGTGTAAGAAAGGAAATGACATCACATTCTTTGTCCGCCAATTCCAGCTGGCGGATTCGACACACTGGAAGGCAAACTGGAGCCAGACATTTGATGGAATGCTTTGAAGTCCAAGAGAGCCGGTTGGACAAGCTTATGAATAAACACTAACTATGAAAGATTGCAAGATTTGCAATCTTTGTACAATTTTCGGTTCAGGAAAATAAAAGAAGACATCATACTGTACGTTGTTTTCTGATTCCTCGTTGTGTACACTATATAATTGTATTGGTGTCTAAAGAGCACAGAGTAAGCTTCTGACTGGGCAGAGTATGGGCTCTCATCACTAGACTGTGAATTAATGACAATGTCAATCAATTCTAATGTTTTGACAGCCCATACTGCCCAATCAAAAACGTACTCTGTACTATTTAGATACCTCAATAGAATAATATAGTCTGTACATCTAAAAACAAGAGATCAGAACATAATGTGCGATCCATCTTGGGTCGCCATCATTAAGAAATATTGTTTATTCATAAGCTCGTCCATCCGACGTCAATACATTCCATCGAACTTCCGGATCCAGTTTGCCTGCCAGTGCAGCTATGACGCATGCTATGGTGTAGAATGTGTCCTTTCTGTATTTTCATAGCCTTGCAACAACAGATGAAGCTCACACAAACCTTACCCTTTTAATGACATCAGCAGCCATTTTATACGGCTTAGTAGCCAGGCTGCACAGGTGTGCCACATCTCCTCTGACCACAGGCGCCTGGTTTAGAGTGCGAAGGGGTGCGCACCCCCCCCCCCCCACACACACACACACACACATTTTTCGCATTATGATTAGTTATATATTTTTTCCAGAGTTTCCAGGTTTTTTTAAAAAAGGTTTTGGGCATGTGAAAGTTACAGGAGTTCTTAGTGTATGGTGTGTGTGATATGAAATGTGAGCTTACCATAATCTCATTCAGGTGTGTGTGTCTGTGTCCATCTGATACTCGTTAATGTTACATATATCATGGCAATTATGTTTCTGCACTGTCAAATAGCCTGACGGGGGTAAAGCCGCACTTCCCACTGGCTTCGCACTGGCTATTATGCTTCAATTCTGCCCCCCCCACCCAAAACTTTTAAGTAAAACTAGGCGCCCATGCCTCTGACGACTCTGTGTTCCACTGCAACCTGGAACACTGGCCAAAACAGACAAACACAAATGATAACCCAAGGGTTGTCACAACTCCAACGTATTAATCTTTATTCATTTATTTTAGCCTTCACATCCTCTTAGCACAAAAGAGTTGTGATCACTCAATATATGATAAATCATCACAGCACCATTAGATGAACCAACGTACAGTACAGCTCAAAATGGTTACAAGCCAGAACCATAGCAAGGGCCTCTTTTTCACTTGAAGACTTTTCGGAGAAGTAGAACACTGGGTGCTCTACTACTCCATCAGCACCGTTCGGAAACACAATGGCTTAAATTGCTGATTAAAGTTAGGTGCCGCAAGCACAGGAGCAGTAGTCAGCCAGGCTTTCATCTGCTGAAAAGCATCTTGGCAATATAGACAACACAATCTGAATTTTTGGATTGCCATGGTGCTGCAATGGCAGAAAAGGTTTAGCAAAACCCCTGTTATAGCCAACCATCGCCACTCCACAATGCCCGCACACTCAGCATCGGGCAGGTGAGCTAAGTGAGAATCAAGCTTAGTTATTTCAGAGTACCCTCCCTGGCTTTAGATGGAGCAAGATCCTACTCCCTCCACACAGTGCCCAGTGCCACCACACAGGCAGAGACACACTTAACAAACTATGGAGTCTAGAGGTCTGGCCAAACGGAACAAAAGAAAAATGAAGATCTGGGCCAACCACACAGTCTGACCCACATAGTAAAAGGATATATGTATACTTTATGTATGTAACCCATGTATATTGGGTAATATGGTATCATTAACAGTGTCAAATCAGAGTGCTAATCTTTACCTTTTGAGAACCATTGTTTAAATACAAACACCCGTGTGTCCAAGCTGGCAAAGCTGATGAAAAATGATTGAGGTGGACATTCTGCCTGTTGGCATTGTTGGGGGAAAATTTTAAATATTTGGAATTTTGCAATTTGTAGTTAATTACAGGGCTTTGTCATGTGTTCTTGTGATGAGAATGAATGCAGCTCTGTAAGGTTATTGTATGATACTGTGGGCTGTGATATAAACAACATGTCTCTGTTTGCTTCTGGAGAGAACCTACAAGGATCTATTCATAAAGATAGACTGGATTCATTTAGCTGTCAATGCCCATTGCCAGCTGAATTTCCAATTGCATTAGGGGTATCTTGAGGAGGAAGAGGTTTTATGAACCCTAGCGTCCCTCTTCGGGACAATCATTCAGTGAGAGTAGCAGATTTACGCAACACAACACATTGTAAGCTTGTAGATCAGCTATTTTCGGCGGTGCGACCGATCGACTTCAAACTCGGCATGCGTCGCGGCCCAAACTCTAGATGATTCCTCTAGTTATAGAAACTTGCATTGATCCAAGTGTGCAGAGCCACAGATTCGACCTCTATGCCCATACATGGTCATGAGACCGACCGACTTCAAACTCTGCACGCGCATCGGCAAAGACTCGAGGGAGTGTGGTGCCCCGCCGCCGAGGCGTTCAGATACACAGTTGTCCAGAACGGCCGATCCGACCGATATGTCCCTATATGGGCATATATGGATATCCAGTTGTCCAGAACTGCCGATTCAACCAATATGCACATATATGGGCATGCCAATATACAGGGTATGGGCATATACAGTACTAATGACATCAGGTGGTGCGACCTCTAGATGTGAGCGACCTCGCATCATGATCCAAGTGTGCAGAACCTCCTTCCCTTATGACATAGACAATTCAGAAATTACCATTTGTGACAATATATATATATATGAAATGATTTGTGTAATTAATTGTCGAAACTGGTTTCTCCCTGCACACAGGAACGATGTTGGGATTGTGCGCCTCTGAGCAGTCTCTGCTTCGCACTGTTGGACCAACGATCGGTGGCTTCCTGTTTGAAAACTATGGGTTTGCCTCCTTTGGGTTCATCCAGTTTGTTCTAAACACAACAGTGTTCTCGTACCTCTTTCTACGTGGATTCAAAGAGGAACACAAGGAATGAAACAAACAGGTAGGGTTGCAAAAAAAAAAAAAAAAGAATTCCGAGGCCTCAATATCCTTTCCTTGGCCTTCCATAGCGTCAGACACAGATTCCTCATTAATCGAGTTGGACTAGAATGACATTAGTTGACTCATTTTACATTAAACTACAAAAATATTCCCTGAAACTACCCCCCTAGGCCGCCATATCCTATGATGATTGTGAAGGTGAGGCTCATGTCTCATCTTCACAATCAGCATCTTCACCATGCACACTTGTTGAGGATGGCTCGGTGTCAGACTCAAAGACTCTCAAGTTTGCCCGAATGGCCAACAATTTTTTAACTCTATCATTGGTCAGCCTGATGCATGCCTTGGTTTGAGTGTCCCAAACAGGGACCAGAACATCAATTTGTTCAAAAAATGTTTTGGTATGCAACAGTAGACACTACGCTGCTATATATATCTCACTTTGCAATGCGGTAGCTTGCCAGTGGCAAGGGTTTAATGTGTAGTACCTCTGCTTTGTCACCAGATGGGGTAAACATCTTAACATTCCGTATAGTATGTGAAGTGAAACATACTATTTAGTATGCACTCAATAGTATACTGAAAATAGCATATTGATTAGATTTATATTTGTGTGAATCATAATTTATCTAAATTGTGTACATTCCCAAAATCCGAGAGTTTTAATTAATTACCTTCCCGCAATTTTCCTAGAAGGGAATTCCCAGGAATATTTCTGTGAGTTTTTTCTGTGAATTGTCAGATGCTTTGCAACCCTACCTACACTAAGGTCCAAATGCACACACAGCATTCATCCCTATTTTAATTGTCTCCGCCAGGCCGAAGGCATGGTGGAGAGTATGTTTTACCCTCTGTCCGTCCGTGTGTGTGTCCGTCCGTCTGTGAACACCTAACATTGGTCAAGCTTCACATGACATCACAATATGTAATATAAATAGGTAAGACAGGATTAATCAGGAACAGTACTTTCTTTTACCACCTCGCCTGGTGTTTAGTCTTATTCTGTTCTTTTTATTATTTAGTTTTCCATTGGAAACTGTATTTTCTAAAGACAAACAAATTTCACAGTTCTACCGCTTCTTCCACAGCCATTGTTTCAATTTCTGCGCTCTTTCGCCGATGATATATTATTTTTTCACTTTTGCCTTCCGCTTGGTGTCAATCTGAGCGAAGCTGCATATCCTTTCTAACTACTGTATGTGTTGTACAAATGCCATAAATCCTCAATTATCCATGTAAAAATAATTGCAGGATTTGTATGTCTTACTATACTTTCATTATAATATTGAGCATTTTGTTAAACCCTAGGAAAGGGTTAAGTCCAGTGAAAGAAGAGTCATGTCACATGCCTGTCACGTCAGTCAGTCAGTAATTTTGTTGTCAGTCTAGAAACGCAATCACAGGAAAATGTCACCTTCTTGACCAGACTAAAATGAGGCTTTTTGGTGCTCTTCTGACTCAGATAGAGTTCAACATAAGAGATTACATGTTGTGAAAAGGTGGAATTGAATTGCGTGATATGAATTCTGCGAAGACCCACTAGAGGGCAGCAAATGTTTGTTTGCCGTGTGATACTTGTGCCTTTATGTTTAACTGTTTGGTGTTTGTAAAGTGGGTTTCAGGCTGCAAACTGTGGGCTGTAGTGAATGATACAGCAGAAGGTTATTGCAGCTGCCTGTTAATATGCCTTATCTTTTTACCTGCTTGTAAGATTTAATTCGTATCAAGCTGGGCAGGTAGCCTGTATACATTCCACTCTGAGTTGGTGGTAAATGCTACTGTAACTTCAATGTGTCGTCACGTAAATTAGAGTAAATGCTACTCTAATTTTTTTAATAGGACAGTGGATGAGAAAGGGTAAAGACAATGTATTGGTTATATATTTTATTATATGTCTGCAAATTTGTCAAACAGACTGCAATTTTTGTCATCCTTCATTTTATGTGCACAATTTCCTGCTACCTCAGTTGCCATTGGAATTATTTCACAGAATCTGCAGCAGGTGTTTCTTTGTTTTCCAAAAGTAGTTTGTTGTTGAATTATTGCATCTTTGACAATCCCAGATAATCATCCTTGTTCTAACAGTAGGAGGTCTATTGTTTTACAGCTTTACTCTGCTGGAAGTGGCTGTACTCGCAACAGATGTCACTGGTGTGATTTTTATGGGGCTAGATTTTGCAAAATAAATGATGCAACCTTACAATCATAGCAAAAGCAATTGCAACAGATTGTATCCTAGGCCAGTACATTGAATAAAAGTGGATTAAAAACAAAAAAGGGTAATCTGTTTTCTGTTAACTAAGAATAAATGATCTGTGAAACATTACAGAAACAACTAATGAAAGAATATTTAGAAGACTGAGGTGAGCAGATATTTACATAATGGCATAATGACGAGTTAATGCTGGGACAATGTTTATAAGGCCTTGGATGTGATAACTGTACACCTTGCATTGTTGAGGGGCCACACGTTATAGTCCTAGATATGATGTATTATTTGCTAACATATATTAAAAGGTAGGGTAAGTGATTTTCTTTGGTTAAAATAAGTGTTAAATAGCTCTATATTCTGATAGTACTCATTGCTATAGAGTGTTTGTTCAGTAAAAGGAGTCTCCCATGTCTCTCCAGCTCTTTATTAAACAGAAAATACATTCCTCTCTCCTGATTGGCTTAAACTTTGTCACCTACCTGAAAATGTACTATATTCTGTTTACTAAAGAGCTGGAGAGACACCTGTGACCGAACAAACGCTCTGTAGCAATGATTACTATCAGAATACAGTACTTTAACCTTCTTAACAAAAACAAAATTTTGTAAAAAATATCACTTACCCTACCTTTAATGACAAGAACATTGAAAAAGCATTTCTGAAATATTCACTAACAAATATCTGAGGGGCCGCCAATGTTTATGAGCTTTCTCAAAGCTAAACCGATCCTCTGTGCACAAGAGCTAGAGAGCCCAGTTACAACACAGCATTTAAAATGCAGGCTGCACAGATTCAGTAGTTTCTGTTTCTGCACTCAGCAGACATCATATTCACCTGTTTCCTAGGCTTTCCACTTCCTATGTGTTTTCCACTTCCTGTCGATTTGATCCAATGAAATCCAATGAAACTGGTCAGATGACTAATGATATCCAATGAAATCCGACAGGAAGTGGAAAACACACAGCCTAGGAAACAGGTGAATACTGTTTGCAAAATAACTTGCTATTATGCCAACTCTCAAATTCTGTGATCAGAAAAAAAAGAAAAAATAAGCACTTATACGGTGTGTGTGTGTGTGTGTGTGTGTGTGTGTGTGTGTGTGTGTGTGTGTGTGTGTGTGTGTGTGTGTGTGTGTGTGTGTGTGTGTGTGTGTGTGTGTGTGTGTGTGTGTGTGTGTGTGTGTGTGTGTGTGTGTGTGTGTGTGTGTGTCTCTCTCTCTCATATACTGTATATACAAACACACACACAAAGACACACTGTAGGTGGACTTTTACTGTGTCACTCTATCTGTGGACCCAGGGGGGCAACCGTGGCCTTGAGGTGGGGGGGACATATATAGGTGCCTTGTTACACTGGCTCTTTGAGTCAGTGGAGGGCCGGGACAATGCTGTTGTTAACACTCCTGACGGGGACCTTTGGACCCTCTGAAAGTTTAATGTGACTCTTTGAGCGACCTGCGCTCGCTGAGGTCAGAGATGAGGCCGGCCCAGCAGCAACCCAGGGCCGCCTCATGTCGTCGCCGCGGAAACCAAACGCCGGCGTGGGGGCATCGGGTGCCGGTGCGGGCTTTGTCCCCCGTGGCATCCATAATGAGGCATCTGTCCCCACCTGGTGCACGGAGAGATGGGACTCACTGTCTCTTTTTCAAAAGAGCACAGGTTACCTATCTGATTTGTGCGAGACAAGCCCGGGACCTGATCTCCGGCTGAAGGGCCTGCGATTTGAATGATTTATACCACTGTTCCCATGTTCCTTTTTGTCCTTATCACGGCCACTTTGCTCCACGTCGTGTTATACAGTATAGGTGCATCTGGGTGATTGCTATTCAATTCAATCGAGCTTGTGTCAGTATTTCTAAAGTATACGGCTCAAAGAAATGTAGCGGGAACACTTTGATCCCTTAATTATTTTGAGCAGTGTATAATATTCTTTCTCTAACCCATTAAGACCTGAAGCCGATTCTACAAATGTCTCCTAAATCCCGACAGTATTCTGAAAACGTATGTTTCTATATCAGTGGTGCTCAAACTTTTTCATGTCAAGGACCCCCAAAATTATATGTATTTGGTAGCCGACCCCATCTCAAAATATTTTGTTCCAGGGACCCCCAGAAGCAAAGATTCAAGTTAAAAATGTTCGCTTTAAAACAATATATATTCAAAGATTTGCACACATTTTCACGATTTTTCAAAAATAGCAGATCTGCAAGCTTGTAGCGCGGCACTCGGCTATTTTTGAATAGCCAAAGTGTAAAATAATGCTTTTTAGCTCAAATCAAGAAGTGACACAGATGAGTTCCAAGTGTATAATATTCTTTCTCTAAAGGAAATTAGATTATTAGTCTGGCTGTATCTCACTACCATTATATGCCTGTTCTTGTCTTGCCAGAATGCAGCGAAAGCGGTAAACACTCCCGATCCTCCATTGGGAGTAGAGAATAAACATCATGGGTGTGAAGGGTAAACCGCATCTTTTAAAGTATCTCACGTAGACTCTTGCCTCCTCCTACATACAGTGGAGCTTGAGACGTTGGCCACGGGAAGGGAAAGGTGATCTTAATGGGGTTTTGTCTTGGTGTAATCAGACAGCGACATCATCAATCATGAGCGAGGGGAATTACAGCGGGTTACAAAGGGAGATAAGATAATGAGAGGGACCACAGTGATCTGTCGAGGGACGGCTCGAGTTCCAGAAGACATGATTACATGGCATGGGGCTCCCTGGATGCTGATGTACTGAGTGGGACAGCAGCTAAGGTTTAAAGTTATTGAAAACTTACAATTGTGATTTTGCAGTCAAGTGCACTGACAAATATGAATCAAATAGTTCTATAACTTATATTAACACATTTCCAATATCTTAGAGATAAATGGCATGTCCATTTGCCTATGAAGAATGCTGTTCTGCTGTAAAAAAAAAACTGACTAACCGACTGGGCCTAGAGGTGCCCTAACTAGAGGGAAAATGGAAATCCCACCTCATTTGAGTTTTTTTGTTTTCTGTCCATAGTGCTCAATGTATTTGTTTTGGTTGACACAACCAGCAAATGCAACATCACTATACACACACTACACACACATATATATACACACACACACACACACACACACGCACGCACGCACGCACGCACGCACGCACGCACGCACGCACGCACGCACGCACGCACGCACGCACGCACGCACGCACGCACGCACGCACGCACGCACGCACGCACACACACACACACACACACACACACACACACACACACACACACACACACACACACACACACACACACACACACACACACACACACACACACACACACACACACACACACACACACGCACACACACACTCACTCATCTGTGTGTCCTGTTTAGACTAAAAGGATCCAGAAGACAGCTTAATTTAGTCAGCAAAAAGCGTTTTTAACAGGTAATAAATGTACACATAATTTATAACAGGTGGGAACTGGGAAAATAATGAACATTTCCACGACTTTAGAGGAAGGGCAGTAAACCTTGCTACAGGGTTGGGGTTAGATTTGTAATAATATTTTTAACAAATTGTTATACATGAAATAAATGGACATGCCTACTACAGTAATTGCTCATTAAATGACCAATTAGTAGTCATGTCCATTTATTTCATTGATAACAATTTGTTAACATTATTTTACTATGAAGCCTATTACTAGTAATATGCAATTATTGAGTGTTCATCAAGTAATTTGAACATTCTTAAAAGCATTTACAAATGTAGTATTACACATTAACATTATTTAATGATCAATTAATAATTTACAAATAATATTGATAATAATCTACTGTAACTAGTTATTATACTAGTTAAAATTAAATTATCCGTAGTACAATAATAACCTTTACGTTATATATCGATCATTAAAAAGGTTTATGAATGGTAAAGTCATATTTTACTATTCATTATTACTATGCATGAGTTGCATTATTTACAAATAATGTAAAGGTCACCTATAAATCATTTGGAATGTTAACATTCATGTTTTACAAATGTACAGTTTACATGATGTATTAATGATATGTTCTAACTGATCATTATAATAAAGATTTACCACGTGGGTAAGAATGTTCTACCCACAATGCTTTGCTCACTGCCAAAAGGGCATATGGCTACTTATAATTATATGACTTTTTGTACACTCTGGTGCATTTTTGGCACCAAACAAACCAACATGTTTACTGTTAGGTTTTTCAGTTGTTTGTATTATGGGTCATTGTTTCAGTTGTGTCATTTTGGCACTGAAACTATGTCATCGCCAGCTTTCATTTGATATAACAGTCATTGCACAATATGGCTCCAAGACCACACATGTATTCTTAGGGTCATCAGTAATCCAAAAATATTTGTTTTTATCTATGTGTTTTATTGCCCTCTTTACCGTTTGTGCATTATACTGTACTTTGTGGCCAATATCTGTACACTGTAAATACCAGACCAAACCTAATGACCTAATTTCAACAGTTACTGGATGGTATTTGTACCACTTTGGACATACAGTATCCAAGCAATCTTGGTATAACTGGTGCATTGTTTCGGCATCACACACAAACTGAAAACCATCAATCAAATGACTTTGCATGTGAGACACTACAGTCAATACATAACAATGATAACATAGGATAAAAACAAGTTGAAGCCTAATTAATACATTTGATTCTGATTCACCCTATTGACTCATATCTGCACACACATCAGAACATGTGAGCAGCTAAATCTATGACGCCCGATTATCTTACTAATGAGTCACTTGTTTGCTCTGATATGCACGTGTCGCGTCTTTGCCGTCTTCAGCCGAGTGTCACGGGCAGATTTTTTTTTGAGGGAATGCGTATCGATGTACGAGGCCCGCATGAGACATCTGCACAGATGTCTGTCCTTTCCCCCCTTGTCTCCCCAGTGCTGATGATGTTAGTCAGCTATACCCAGTCGTGTGTCACCAGCTCAAAGACCTGCAAAGCTGCAGGTCTGTCTGGCACGCTCTGGACCACACTCTCACTCACTGCCATGTGCCACTGCTCCCTAATCCTCCACTGACGCCTTTCATCAGCATCACAGTCAACGGGAACACACCAAGTTGACCGCCATGACCTGTTAGCAGAACTGGTAGCTGCCGCCAAAAGCATCAAATGTTATCTTTACCATCTAAGTCAGATAACATAAAATGAGATTGGAAAAGAAAAGATAAGATAAATTTACATTAGATGAAACATTAATGATCCCCCAAAGAAAATTTGGTTGTTCTAGGTAGGCCATATTCTTACGTAACACTCAATTTAAATACACTAAAGCAATATCATGGATTAGCCTATGATGTGTTTCAGGAAATACAGTGGAGGATTTAATATAATCTGCATTGTACCATTCTGAAAATTGATTAATTTATAAGGGATTAAGCAAGAAGACATTTGGAGATATTGTATTGAATGTGTTTGAAGCTGATATTGTTAGGAAATGGGGAGGATATGGATATCAATTGGATAATGGTTGAGCCGATTAGACAGTATGATGAATTAGGAAAAGAAAAGGCGGTAAAACTTGTGCGAGGGAAAGGCAGCTGGCTTCAGTTAGGCCTGCCGGCCATAAGCTCTTGTTGCTGGAGTGTGTTGTTTGGCTTGCATGACGCATTCAGGGAGAGCATCTGTGTTGACTAAGCGCTAACTGTTGCATTCTGTCCGTGATATTGGTTGGCTTAGAGGTTTCCTCCACATGTTTAGCTAGTCTTTAGTGCTGTTTAATTCATTATTAATCATGCAGAAGGTGTGGAAAAGGTAAAGAGATATATCAACACAGATCATTGCAGATTATTTCGAGGTGCGCTTAGCTAGGGTCTCAAGTGGTCGTTCATTGCACTGTTAGGACATCTTTTAACACAGCTAACCGTTAGAATCATGTTTGACTTAGACTAACTGGAAATGCATCCACTGATAGAATCAAAGGACAAGTGAATTTGTCCAAGGAATAATCATCTATGTGGCCGCCAAATCTTTTTTGTTTTGTTACATTAACCACTTGAAACATCCCCATCCCTAGCATCATAATTCTGGGGGGAACATTCACCGATGACACCGATCCACAAGCTCACGAGCCACAACATGTCGCGTTGCGAGGCATTGCGAGCTTGTAGATCGGTTATTTTCAGGGAAGGGATTTGGTGTAGAGGAAAAAAAGAGCAGACCAAGTACAGAGACAAATCAGGTCAAGGTTACTATAGAGGGTTTAAGTGGTTAAATGTCTGAAAATACACATTAACATGAATCCAACATATTAAGATCATGTGTAAACAAACAAACAAACGATTTACACAACACAGATGCTAGTGCTCTCAAACAAGTCTATGAAGCTATATGAAATAGTTTAATCTGCAACACAATTTTGTACAATATGTAGTGGGGGCCCCTGCTCCATCTCTCTCTCAGCTAGGGGGTCCGTGGCATGAAAAACGTTGAAGACACCTACTGTACTTGATATATTCCTTAAAATCTAGATGGATGGTGGCATGCTTAAAGAAACTAATGAAAGGTCATTTCAGTTCTCCCATTTACCCTAATCTTCTTGTTTCCTGTGTTTCTAGAGGGGCCCTAATCTAAAGTCATCTGTACTAATCCTCAGTAGTAGTGCATTGAGTTAAATTAGGTGTTTGAGGTTATAACCATCTGCCAGGCCAGTTTAATTAATCTGTTTAACTTTTGTAATGCAAAGCTAAAATGTAGATGGGCTTGAGAAAAGATTTTAAGTATATGACTAAACATTTTCTAATTGATGTTTTCTGTTTCTTGAGGCTCTCTCTGCTGCAACAAAAGAAAACTTCATTTGACAATCCATGTAGGGAGAAGTTCATCAAGAAGCAAAAAGGAGACCCATGCATATAGTTGTCAAACTAAATGTTTTTGTATTGCAATTTGTTCATGTGAAACTCTGACCAAATGTGTTTCAGTAAGACTTCAGGCAACATGCTATACTCTTAGTGTACAGTTATCTATCTGATTTGTTGTGTCCAACCAAGGTAAGCTTTAATGCCTTTAAAAGATTTGAATAGCTGCCATTTGTAATCCTATCCTTTGATGACCATTGATATTCAAAAGGAACACAAATCGTCTTAGGTTGATTAATCAGTGAACTGCATTGTGAGCTTACGTATGTCTTCAAAGACATCTATTTACCCTCTCAAAAGTTACTTAAGGATAAGGATAATTCCTTTTAACAGGTCGTTCATGAAAGTCCTTGCGGTCTTGTTTCCAATGAGAACCTGTGAGCAATTGGGGTTAAGAGTCTTGCTCAGGGACAAATTTCATATCATCGGCGCATATGCTGGGATAGCCTGGAATCGAACCTGGGGCAGTTTGGTGCCGTCACATTAAGTTCCATATGCTTATAATGAGAGATATTAACGAGCTAGTTATGTTACATCTTGAAACACATTCTTGAAGATGTGTCCTACAGGTAACCCTATGTATTTGAATATACTTTCAGGGCCACAGAACCAAAAATGTATGTTATGTTATGTTAATGATCAAAAATATGCACCCATGAACATTATAGCCTACATAATGAATATACAATATTATACTGTAGACTACGTTGACATTCAGTCAAACTGAGTCATATAGGTCTGTAGGTTACTCACTGAAGCACCTATTATAAAAAACTGACACGTGGCTAGAAAGTTGACACAAACCCTCGGATGAATGCAATCCAGGCAATTAGACGATGTCACAACAAGCAGCAGGCTGCTGAAGTGCTACTGGTGTGTCTAAACAAGCCGAGGGCTTTTGAGCTACAGCAAGGGGCTCAGCATGCTCCAATCTGACACTTATCTCCCCCGGTGCTGGGCGCCACCCTGTTCTGCTGATGGCAGCGCGATGTCGCTTAGGAAGCAGCTGGTTACTGTCAGAGATCTAGGTCAGGACAGACTGCCAGCTACTGGCACAGAACACACACTGCTTTAATAAGAACTGCATTCTGGCAAATTATAATAATAATATATATGTAATAAATAATGCCACAATTTTATTACAGCTTTTTTTTGTGTTTATATTTATGCACAAAGAAGGAGAATGTGTATAATGCACAGCAGGCAAGGGAAGCTTTGACGGTATTGGAATGCAGTGGCCAGTGGTCCTAAGAGATACATCATTTCAACGCTGCAGCATTAGTACCTTCCTAAATTTGAACATGACTTTTCTAGAAGAATTTACTATTCATCACATTATTGATGATTGGGGTTGTACTTGAAACTCTCTGCTTGCTGCAAACCAAAGGAAGTGGACAAAATTAATCAACCTCTTAATGCTCTCTTTCCCTCCTATTTGTAATATATTTTCATTATACCCAGGCACAGTGGACTGACCGAAGGTTAGAATCCGCTCCCAGAACTTTCTTCCTGACATACAGGTAAGCTTAGCTGATACTCCAATAAGTTGTGTGTGTGTGTGTGTGTGTGTGTGTGTGTGTGTGTGTGTGTGTGTGTGTGTGTGTGTGTGTGTGTGTGTGTGTGTGTGTGTGTGTGCGTGTGCGTACGCACGCACGTGCGTGCGTGCGTGCGTGCGTGCGTGCGTGCGTGCGTGCGTGCGTGCGTGCGTGCGTGCGTGCGTGCGTGCGTGCGTGCGTGCGTGCGTGCGTGCGTGCGTGCGTGCGTGCGTGCGTGCGTGCGTGCGTGCGTGCGTGCGTGCGTGCGTGCGTGCGTGATGCGGCCACACTGTCATCGTCAGCATTGGCCAGATCAGATTTAAGCACACTTAACCACTTCACCTCCCACCACCTCATCCCCCTCCATTCTATACACCCATTCAGTTCCTTCATGGTGCTGCTCTCCATGCGTAGGGAGGCGTTCTTCAGCATAACTTAAAATTATTATCCTTTTTTATCCGGGGATGGCCACCAGACAGCATGCAGGGAGGCCAAGTGATGTAACCAGGTGACTCTTGTGTAACATGTGAACCAGTGGTGGAAAGTAACTAAGTACATTTATCTAAGTACTGTACTTAAGTACAATTTTGAGGTATTTGTACTTTACTTGAGTATTTCCAATTTCCAATACTTATACTCCACTACATCTCAGAGGCAAATATTGTACTTTTACTCCACTACAATTATTTGAAAACATTAGTTACTAGTTGCTTTTCAGATATAAATTATGATATTATGAAACATACATTAACCACTTTAGCCCTATTTTATACCTAGGCTATTTGAAAATAGCCGATCTACAAGCTCACAACGCGTCGCATCGCGACGTGTTGTGAGCTTGTAGATCTGATCTTGTAGATCTGATCTTGTAGATCTTGGTACTTTAAATACATTTTGATGTTTATACTCATTACCCTCCCTTACACCCACTCACACATATATTTATTAAATAAATAAATACATACTATACTGTACATAAAGAAAATTGGGCTTTGTGTCACGTATTTGTAGCCAATATAAGTGGCAGTGTACAATGGAACAAATAGTACAAGATTTGTGCTCATGGATGAAGGAAGCTGCAGCGAACGAAAGCGGCAGAGTGATGCAAAACGTGATGCATGTGGATCTGGCAAAGGGTAAAACCAGTACATGAGATAACAGGAGTATTGCACAATGGGTGGGGCGTGTATTCTCTCTTCCTTGCATGGCCCCCAAGTAGGCCCTGAGTAGGTAATAGATATGTGTTAATAAGAGTAAGACTATACTGTAAGTGTTAATAATAGCATTGTAAACATACGTATTGCTAGATTATAAAACATTTATAAGCGCTTACAATAAACATTTGAACAGTTTATAGATTGCTTAAGAACGTTAATAAAAGCCTTGTGAGTTTCTTAAAGTCGTTTATATAGCATTACAAACACATTACAAACCCATTGATTTATGCATTTATTAGCAGGTGACTGTGCACTTATTAACAGTTTAACTACGATTTTTGTATAGTCTTTTAAATAACTAACTAACTAAGGTAAGGTATCTGAGTGAGATAGTTGGTTATAAAGGTTAGTCAGTTTATATCTGGAATTAATAGTAGCGAGAGACTACCGTCCTCGACACAGATCTGTCCAACTCCCCTTATCCATTGTGGTATTCGAGACTGACTCTCACTTCTCTCGACATCTGTAAAAATCTGGTCTTGGGCACTTTACCATGAATAAAGAAGAGTTCATTTTGGAAAGGAATTTGTATGAACATTAAATATCATGGAACACTTCCTCCACACTACTAAGCACGGGTAATCATTTCAGTTCAGTTTCAGGGAAGCAATCACTTGCAAATTGTAGAAGTGATTGTCTGTCAGGTCATATTTAGTTTAAAATAAATGAGTGAACTATTATCATAATGTTCCAGGTAGTTTACCCAATTGCCATGCCATGTCTCCAATATTTATTTTCCAGAAAGAAACATAGTGAGAGTCTATTCCTCTTCAAAGGTGTTTTAGAATATAATTCTGTTTCTATGGAGTGGCTCTGCAGGAGAGTAACCATCTAATAATATAATATCGTATAAGAGGGTCAGTCTGACTATCTGTGTGTGTGTGTCTGTCTGTCTGTGTGAGTTATTCTCGCAAACCACTGGACCGATCAGCACCAAATTTCTTTTGCACACTGCCAGTAGGAGAACTCTTTCACATAATGAAAATACTTTATTGTCTCCGCCAGAGGTGGAGAGTATGTTTTCGTTCTTGTCCTTCCGTGTGTCCCCCCGTCTCAGCCAAGCTAACATTGGTCAAGCTTCACGTGACACGTGACAATATGTTGTCACCAATGCTTTTGATTGGCTAGCGAGACGCATGACGAAATAAAAACCTATAAATAGGTGTGTCACTTCAAAAAATCATTTATATTTTTTTAAGTGAGCTTCCATCAGCCAAGCTAACATTGGTCAAGTAACACGTGACAATATGTTATATAAATAGGTAAGACAGGATTAATCAGGAACAGTACTGGCGGAGACCTGTGCTCCGAGGAGCACATTTTCTAGTTAAATATTTAACTTTAATTTTATAATGGAAGTCAATGGGGCTCGGATCGGGCTCAAACCGTGCCCAAATTTAGAGTCATAGATTCACTGACGTCACAGGCGGGCCACATGAAGTCCTAGATTCACATTGGAGCCGTTCCCATGTGGATCCCGAGATCAACATAATTCAATTTGTAATAAGAATCCTGTAAAACTTATACCATGATCTAATTATATGAATAATGTTAAGATTTAGTGGCAATGGTTTTGCGATTAGAATATATATAAAATCACTGGCCACCATCTCTTTTAGGGCATGCATTTTGTCGTTGCACAGGTCAAAGGAAAGGCATTGAAAAAACCCCAAATAGTCTTCTGAAACGAGAGGAAAAAAGTATTAATATTAAAAGATTATTAATAAGACATAGGACAAGGTTATGAAGTGAAACAATGTTTATCAATATTGTAATAGACGATAGACAGTATTAACAGCCAACCACTAAATGGTTTATAATCTACCGAATTACACAGTGATTAGATACTTAAAAATAGATAACAATGCATCCAACAATCCATATGAACTGGAACAGGCAGTCAAGAATATTACGTTACATAACATGGCGCCTAATCATACTTTGAATCCTAATCTATTTGTCTTGGCATAATCTATGGCCTGCTCATGTAAGCATGTCTTCATGTAACAACGTCTCAATGGTAGGCCACCGTTCTGTACTGCTGGCCAGCAGATTATGTCAAGTGTGATAATTCCCTGATGGGCCCGGCAAGCAAGCTGCAGGTGGCCATGTGAACAATGGCCAACAGAATGAGTCATCATCAATACGCTCAGCACAGTGTGGACTGTGCAGTGTGTATGTATGTCATTACACACACACTCACAGAAATGCAGATGCACTGTGTCCCCTTTCTCATACCTTGTTTGTTTGATCACTATCAGTGTTGATTTCGTCGACTAAAACTATATGGCGAAAAAAAATTGTCGACTAACTTCTTTCACTGACGAAAGCTAAATAAAAACTAAATAAAAACTAAGCTACGATGACTAAAACTAAGACTAAATATACTGACAATTTCGTCAACAATTAAAAACTAGACTAAAATGTTAGTGAGGGACTAGTGGAGACGAGTCCACCAGAATTTACACATAATATTTAGTTATGACTGAATGCAAAAATAGCACAAAGTTTCTTTATTTCTCTGAACAGACCTTCAGAAAGGAGTTGTAGTGTCGTAGTGAAGCAAGCATGCAGTGTAATGTTGAACTCCTGCAATATTTTATTTAAGTAGTAAGTTATGTTAGTGTGCTACTCTTTGAATACTAAAAACATATTAAGAAGTCCTCACATTGAACAGGTAATAGGCAGGATCAGGATGATGGATGTTCATTAACCACCAAGGCAAAAAATGGGCTCATTCACCTGTTTGAATGTGCACATTATGCATACAGTAAATGTAACAACAGACCATATTTAACTAGTCTTAACATAAGAAAATCATGTTGATCATTTCAATGGCATCCATGTATCATGTAAGTTGTGGCCTCCACTGTATGTTTCAGGGCACAGGACACTCAATATATTTAATTGTTTAAAAAACAATATAGATATAAATGAACCCTCCTGCATATTTAATTAACCAAATATTTAATGACTTTTACAATCAAATATTTTGACACAATCATTAACATCATATTTCTAAATTCAGGGTTAGGGCCTTGTGGGAAACCACATATTAATGTTTTGAAATGCTGCCATTTTGGCCCGGTCTTGATCAAAAATAGATCATAGATCTCAAGTGACTACTTTTGTCAAGTAAAAAAAGTTATTCCAAGCGTGAGAATGCTGATTGTATTATTTTAGGATTGTGTTACCTATAGAAATGCTATTTCTAATACCTACTGATGCTAAAACAACATGGAATTGACATTCAGAATCAAATTATTAAATCTAGAACCTTCAAAACATGAAAGGGTAGTGATGAAAATATTAACTTTGAGCTTGTCGTCATTTTGTCATCATTGTGTCTCATAATGCATTATTATTCATACAATCTCCTGATGTGATTATACTGAATGAATAGAGTGTAATGTGCATAATATTTTAGCACTGTGTACTTCAAATTCAGTGATAATTTTATTGTTGCGTAGCATTGTCCACTGACATCCCAGTCTGCCAGTATGTTGTATTTGGCTAGACCAGAGAAGTCCCAAGAAGATAACAAGACAGCATGTGCCATGACCTAGTGCACACCAGTGACCTCATTTATTTAACCACTTAAACCCCAGCATCAGTTTTGTGGCGAAATCTTTCGCAGAAAAAAAGGTCTACAAGCTCACAATGCTATTTTCAGAGAGGATATGTAGAGTGAAAACAGAAAAGTCACTGAGGGACTCTGGTCAAATAAGCATAGGGTTTAAGCGGTTAATTAGCTACATCCAGACATGAAGCATGCAGCCCAATGACACCAGAACACTAATTAAGTGGAAATCTTGCTGGGGTCAACAGTGCTGTGGCCAAGAATGACAAGAGTAGCCACCATATGGCTAAAGATGCCACAAGGAGCGTGTCTTTAGTGCTCTTTTAATCTTTTGAGCTAATTGTGTCCCGTGCCCATCCCCCCCAAACCCCCTCATTTCTTACTATTTTCTATTGACTCGTGTCCCCCAAGCAGGCTGACATAATGTTGCACTTTTCTAATCTACTTAACTGGTTTCCAGTGTGTTTTTCCAATTATTGAGGCTGCTAGTCCTTGACCTGCTGATGTCAACATTAATTACGCCCACCATGCAGATTTTATGCTTGAACATTTTGTGGGAATGGTGTAGACTAGAGCATGGACAATTGATATCCATACAAATTGATTTGATTTACAATTGTTTACATTCCCTCTACGATCAAAACGACCAATTCCAAAACCTATATTGAGACATACATACAGATGTGTATGGCCACATTTTAATTGCATTTCGTCATTGCATTTGAAAAGGATTAGAAAGTACGCAAGATTGAATGTGTAATCAGACTCATAAACATCTACAAACAAAAATAATAATAGAGTGGAACATTTTTCACTAGTTATTTACTGTATAGCATAGATCAGATGTCTGACATCCCATTTGCCAATTATAAGAAAACACAAAAAAAAGTAGAAGCTGAGCCCTATTGTCTTCAGATTAAGATCATTCACTGTGGCCACTCAACTGTGTGAAGAAACATAATGATGAAATCATTGTTAGAAAGTGGTGGTCATACCATGAGCTTTTCAGTGAACTCTGGGCCACAGTTTATGCATGAATGAAGACATTCACGCAACTGCAACGGAAATCTTCTCTTCAATTATTATATTAGTAATGCAGTACCCATATTTGGGCATACTGAGCGACAGACAGACACACAAACATACATACATGTACGGACAGATATTCCTGGAATCTATTGATAGACTGTTTTCTTTAGGTATCATTTTTATATACATTTACTATGTATTATTGTGTAGAGTTTTCACAAAGAATGCATTATTTCGCAGAAGATAAAATGAATATTTCCTGTGCCTCGGTTTCACTCTCCTGGCAGGTAGTTTCCTGGCACCTGTGGGCCTTGCGCCTATGTGATATGATTCTTGTGGTCATGGTTTAAAATTGACATCTATCTAAATAGTGCTCAATTGGCCCACGGTATGGTAATTTTAGCCGCTCAATAATGCATGGAGACCTTCATAAATGAGCATATCAGTCCTACCTGCCTACATGGGCCCGTCAAAATTCTATTATTCTCTCAGCGACCTTTCCTCTTGTTGGCTTGGGAGAAGCGGACGAGCTGTAGTTTGTCCAAAAAAAAGAGTCAAATGGGAGTTAATAGGCAGTTCCTAAGCAAACAGTGGAAGTCATTATGAATGGGAGGCAATCACATAGATCAAATATATGGCAGGAAATAGAGCTGAAATTTGGGGGCAAGGAGGGAAAAACAGAGGGCAATACAAATTGAAGGGGCTGGTAAACATAATAATGTGCACCCCATGTAATCATCCCTTCAAATGCAGACACCATAGAGGAGTGTTGACTGATGGCTCCCCTCACAGACAGACGAGACAGAGGAGAGGGCAGAGGAAGAGAGCCACATGGAAATGGGTCTAAAGTTACTGTACAACTCTTCTGCACCAGAGCTGCTATGTTGGCAGCAATTCACCGCGTTATTGTTTGTTAAAAGCTCCCCCTGAGTTATTAGGACACACGCTTTGAAGACTTGCCTCCGAAAAAACAGCGGCAGGCGTCCTGGCAATGTGACTGATTGATCCAGTAGATGAACAGTAAAGATTAAAAGGATGGACAAATGAGCATGCTGCTTACACAGCGTTTGGGGCTTAATCCTCTCACCCCCATGGGCTCTTTTTGACAACGTGCCTCTGAGGAGAACGCACACACACGCTGACAGGACCTTGCCAAGAGAGACAGGACAATGCCACACGGACTTGTTAACAAGCCTTAGATGCTCGTCCTATAGACCAACCCGCCGTCATTACATCTGTATCCGTACACCAAAGGCTGCAAAGGAACAGAGGCACCGTCAATGCAGGGTCCTCTGTAAATTGGAGAGGGAGGCCACACGAGCAGGAGGGACTTGATCTGCCATCTGCCCTGTCTGACAGGGAGACCACGAGGGCCTACAGGAACTATTGTCGTTTGAGGCATTTTTCGGAAGAAAAAAATTGGGGGGAGAAAAAAACGTGACCTGTATTTATCAGTTTTTTTTTGCAACTGTGGTGAACGCCTGAAGGAACACATCAGACGGATCTCCAACGTCTAAACATCATATTGGACGAAGGGATTAAACAAACGTTTGTAGAAAAGAACAAAACGTCAGATACATTTGTCATACATTCCCTGTCAAAAATGATGGAGGATCACCTGTCTAAAATCCCTATCATGTCCTCGTCCTCCCCCACTGAGTCCTTGGGGAGCCCGGGGACGGATGACAGCAGAGGCGGTAAGACCAGCACACATGCACTGCTAGTGGGAGGAACAGGGGCCCATGCAGCCAAGCAAGCAATTCAACATACTGTATGTCTGTCTGTGTGCAGCTATAGTTTTTGCTTGTAATCGTTATTTTTTTCTTTCTCCAATATAAACTTTGAATTCAACCACATTTAGATTACGTTATTTTCTTCATCTTTTATTTATTGAAACAATTTATTGTGATTGTTTATTGCTGAAACAAATGTAATAAATTGTATCTTACTACATTTCGATGCCAATAAACAGACACAGTTATGCTGGGGTTTCCAATTATTCGTGAATGCCAGGCAAGCTTTATTAATATCTATAGTCACTAAGAGTATCTGAAGATCAATGCTGGGTAAAGAACCCAGTGTGTCACCAAATTAGATGTTGTTATATTGACTCATGAGTAGTGATACAGTTCACCATCGTCAGGACAACTGCATTGGTTTTGTGTGCCTTTCAAGCCACATGTACCTCTGCAGATCTCACAGATGGCAGCAGGCACATGTACAAAACAATACATGCCACATGCATCTAACTGTCTGTATCACCACGTTGACTTTCAGCCAAGAGTCCTGGCCCGGGCAAAGCCCTGAGCCCCGCTCTGCTCTGCAGAGTCTGTGGAGACACAAGCAGTGGGAAACACTACGGGATCTATGCATGCAACGGCTGCAGTGGCTTCTTCAAGAGAAGCGTGAGGAGAAGGCTCATTTACAGGCAAGGAAATAAAATCCACACTCTCTTTTAGTAGTCCAATAATTCCATTGAAATGTCATGCTTTTTGGCTTCAGGTTAGGTGGCATTTGGGTGTTCACATCAAACCATTATAACATTTTTCATTATTGTTATTTATAAAAACACAACCTTGGCGGAAATTGATATGCCATGCTTCTTGTTCAGCAGGTGCCAGGCTGGAACGGGCATGTGTCCAGTGGATAAAGCCCATCGTAACCAGTGTCAGGCATGTCGGCTGAAGAAATGCTTACAAGCGGGCATGAATAAGGACGGTTAGTATGAGAAATTAAACCGTTAACGTAGAAAACACGTTTGTGTCAATAAGTGTAACGTAAGAATCCCTCTTTAGTAGCAACGGTAACTCATGATATAATGTTAAAGTCTGAAAAGTTGTGGTAGATATGGTGTGAATAGTTCTCTGCCATTAAGAGTGAGGATTGTGTCTAACCTCTTTTATTTTCAAACATTATCCCTTCATTCCTCTCTCTGTTCTCACTTTGCCACATACTCAAAACATTCTCCCTTCTTATCCACTCTTCCTCGCTCTGTTCATCCCCATCCCCTCATATTCCTCATTCTATCTGTGCAGCGGTACAGAACGAGCGGCAGCCCCGCAGCACGTCACAGGTGCGACTGGACTCCCTGGACCTGGACCCAGAGAAGGAGCACCTGGCCACCACGCGAGAGCCCACCACCTCCTCCTCCTCCTCCTCCTCCTCGTCCACCGGCGGCTCCGTCATCACGTGGCCCCACATCACGTCCTCCATAAGCTCCTCTGTCCCGCCTCAGCAGCGCTGCGTCAGCCCCCAGAACAACCACCGCTTCATGGCGAGCCTCATGACCGCCGAGACCTGCGCCAAGCTGGAGCCCGAGGACGGTGAGGACTGTGGACTGAGGGGCCGTTTGTAGGGTGGAGGAGGTGTTGGGTTTCTGTGAATCAAATGTCCAGTCCGTTCAGTCATTATGGTCAAATCAAGTCAAGCTATATAGCAGTGGTGTAAAGTAACTAAGTACATTTACTCAAGTACTGTACATAAGTACAATTTGGAGGTACTTTTACTTAATTGGAGTATTTCCAATTTTCAATACTTTTACTTTTACTCCACTACAATTATTTGAAAACTTTAGTTACTAGTTACTTTGCAGATATAAATTATTACGTTATAAAACGTTAACCACTTTAGACTTATTTTATACCTAGGCTATTTGAAAATAGCCGATCTACAAGCTCACAGAGCTTGTAGATCTACTATTTTCAAACATTTTTGTACTTTTACTTTTGGTACTTTAAGTACATTTTGATACCAATACTTTTGTACTTTTACTCAAGTAATTTTTTTATTCCGGACATTTACTTGTAACGGAGTACTTCTACATTGCATCATTGATACTTTTACTTAAGTAAAACATTTTAGTACTTTTTCCACCACTGCTATATAGTACATAGTAAGGTTCATGTACTGGAAACACAGTGTGATAATCCACTGTGCTGTTCATTACATTTGGCTGTTATATCAAGTAATACTGTATGATGTCTTTGCAATATTATTTATTTTAAAATATATGTGAAACTTCAGAATATAGAAGGTTTAAGCAGAGATAATTGAATCTGTTGAAATATTATATTCAAATATTGTATGTATGTATTCTCACATTTGACCATTTTTTCCCTTCCAGTTGATGAGAACATTGACGTGACCAGTAACGAGCCGGAGAGAGCGTCGTCAGAGTACCACATGGCCCTCTATCCCTCCAGCTCCGAGAACGTTTATGAAACGTCTGCGCGCCTGCTCTTCATGTCTGTCAAGTGGGCCAAAAACCTCCCAGTGTTTTCCAACCTGCCCTTCAGGGATCAGGTATTGAAACCCTACCTGCTTTCTACAATGCAAGAAACACTGGATCCAAGTAACATAACCAAAACACCTCAAATAAAATGTGAAAACACTTCACGTTTTTTTTTCTTAGGTGTTTTGGTGCACAAAGCTCAATGCTTTGTCCGAGCTGCAGAACATGCATTGTTGACAGCTAATCTAACTAGTGGTTCTTGTACCTCGTTCTAGGTCATCCTCCTAGAGGAGGCGTGGAGTGAGCTGTTCCTGCTCTGTGCCATCCAGTGGTCTCTACCCCTGGACAGCTGCCCGCTGCTCTCCCTGCCCGACCTGTGCCCCGGCATCCAGGGCAAGACCAGCTACACCGGCCTGGACCTGAGGCTTCTCCAGGAAGCCTTCAGCCGCTTCAAGGCCCTCGCCGTGGATCCCACCGAGTTCGCCTGCCTCAAGGCCATAGTCCTCTTCAAACCAGGTAACTTAATTAACTTCATAAGGACGCTTGGTGTGTTTTTGTGCAGGGAGTGAGGAAAATAAGCTTTTAGACTAAGGGCTCCTAAATAGTTTACTAAACCACAAGGAAGCTCATTCATTTACAGCAAAGTGAACAACAGAGTGCTCATCAAGTTAGCATACTTACTGTACACAGAAGTAAATCTTTACACTTAAAGAGCTCTGGATTTTACATTGTACGCACCTCAGCACAGACAGGGCTATTTATGACATCCTGGGCCAGTGTTGCACCTCATCCCATCCACGCTACCCATGCATTTCTCTTCATCTTAATGCTTGTTGCTTGTGATGAAGGCGAGCTGCGAATTTAGTCACTACATTGTTCTCTTTGCACTCTACTTATGTGACTTTTTACCCTGTTGTTTGTTGACTATGGTTCATGGCATGCTTACTCTACTTACTTTGATTTTGCTAAAGTTGCTGAAGTCGCTAATAAGAGTGTCTGCTAAATACCTATAAACTGTGATTGTACTGTTAGTGTTTTTGTTTTGATGAGCACTGCTCCTGATGACAGCATCAGCAACACGTCTCAAATGTAAATACTATGTCTTTGATTCTAAAGAGACTCGGGGACTGAAGGATCCAGAGCAGGTGGAGAACCTCCAGGACCAGTCTCAGGTGATGCTGGGACAACACATCCGCTCACACTACCCCACCCAAGCAGCCAGGTAATGCTCACTATGCCACTGAAACAGCCATATCGTTCCCACACTACCCCACACAAGCAGCCAGGTAATGCTCACTATGCCACTGAAACAGACAGATATATCTCACACTACCCTACTGAAACAGCCATATCATTCCCACACTACCCTACACATGCAGCCAGGTAATGGCTCTGTCCTGTCATCTTTAATGTGTTGTGCTGTGCAAATCTGTTTTTTTAATCTATTTTATTTAAAACATTTATTTGCCAAATGTACCAAATTTTGACCTGTGGACAATGAATTTTGTATTCTATTCTATTTTTGGAGTGCAATTTTACTGTTGCATTTTTTTCCCACCCTTTTGACTTCACAGTAAAATCCTTTAACTCCTTTAGAAAGTCCATAACACAGGTCAAGTTTTACACTTTCAGAGTTAAATTAACACTCAAGATTTTTTTGTATTACACAAAGACAGTAATGAATTAAAACATGGAACTCTATTTTGTTTTGCGCAGGTTCGGGAAACTACTCCTTCTCCTCCCCTCGCTGCGTTTTGTGGGCTCAGAGCGGATCGAGCTCCTGTTCTTTCATAGGACCATTGGTAACACCCCCATGGAGAAACTGCTGTGTGACATGTTCAAGAATTAAGTCCCCAGTCAGACCCAAAGGAGCCCTCTGCTGCCCATCGGATGACCTGAGGCCTGTGGTCTATGTCCTTGTTCTGGATGCAGGCAACAGAGAGAACTGACACATAACAGACCAGTGATTGTCAACATTCATAATGTCAAGGACCCTGGGTCTGATATGCATTAGGCCATGGACCCCCATTTGCAATGATTTTTCTCTCTGTTTCTATTGTACACTCTCTGAGTTGCAGACCCATAAGGGTTAATTTGGTTCCAAACTATCAATCATTTAGCTGGCGACCTCCTGGAACATCCTCCAAGACCCCTGTGGGTCTCCAGACCTCATGTTGAGAAACACTGATCTCCATGATCTACTTTGAAAGCTGTCTAATGTACATATGAGAGATTTGGCGTGCTGTTTTGTCTAATAAGGTCACTTTAATATGTGCGTACTATAATGTACATTCAATATGAGCTTCATGCTTGCTGTCTATATGCGTCATTATTGGATGTCAATTCTTCATTCCATTTCTCTCTCACTAATGGAATCTGTCACAGTACTACAATACATTTTTTAATGTCTAGTCAATGTGTTTTTTGGAGCAATTATGTACATTTTTATTTGTTTGGTGTTACTGAATATATCTTCTAATTCAAATGATGTGTGTGTGGTATTTATGCTATCATGGCTTAATACTATAAAATATGGAGTTACATTTGAGTATTTTTTATGCAATCAAACAGAATAGGGCAAAACTTTTCAAACTGCAATAAAAAAAACTAATTTGAGAGCAAAACGTGCTACACTGCTACACTCACATTTCTTATAGCAAGTAAAATGTGTTATGTAACACATTTTACTTTTCTTTTGCTAATCTAAAAGTTTTGTTTGCAAATCCAACGTACTTTTTTTGTAAATAAAAAATTACATTTGCAAAAGGTTTTGCTCTCGGTTTCACTGAATCTTGTGGGCCGTACCTACGCTGAAAGACGCAAAGACATGTTTCCATTGTCCAGTGTCAAAAAGAGTGATGGCCCTACTGACATGTTGCTATTAAAGGGATACTTCACTTTAGGGCCGGGGACACATTTAAAAAAAATATTAAAAATAAATGAAAAAAGTTATGGAAAATTCATGGCCCCCTCACGCATTAGAGTGTCCTACTAATGTGTGAGGGGGCCATGAATTTTCCATAACTTTTTTCATTTATTTTTTATATTTTTTTTAAATGTGTCCCCGGCCCGAAAGTGAAGTATCCCTTTAAGTGAATGGTTCATGTATTGGTTACTGCGTAGACGTAGTGCTTTAATTTAAAGGAATACTTAACCTCAAAATAACTTTTTTTCTATCAATTACTCACCTCCGTGAAGCCTTGAATAAATTCATGGGAAATTTTGCTTTTGGTCACATTCCTTCATGGTGAATGAAGAATCCAAAAATTCTGATAATATTGATAAATTGATGGAAATAGGCGTCCAAGATTCATCGTAGCCTCAGTACTTCTTTACTATTTAAAACACTTCCGGGATCAACAGTCTCGTGCATGAACGAGGAGCACCCCTGGGCGAGCATGTTGAAGCCCACGCACACACTGGGGCGGCTGCTTGTTCATGCATGAGACTGTTTGCATTAGAAGTGTTTTAAATAGTAAAGTTTGAGTGAAAATGTCGTGTTTTGGAAGTACTGAGGATATGACTGGATACAGGACACTTGGATTATATTGTGAAAGTTATGTTGAAAGTCCCTGTTAATCTGGGACCCCTATTTTCTTCAATTCATTAAGTATTTCATTAATTTTTGGATTCTTCATTCACCATGAAAGAATGCGACAAAAGATTATACAGTACATTAATTCAAGGCTTCACAGGGTTAATTTTGGGGGTGAAGTATTCCTTTAACCAATAGATTGTGGGCTTGAATCTCAATTCATTTTTCATTTTTTCAGGTTTATTATTTTGTTGAATCCAGTTATTATCTTATCTAGGCTATTTGTCTCATTCAGTTAGGCTACTTGATTTATATAAATTTTCTATCTGTCTGTTTTGTGAAATGTCCTGTCTGTTTCTGTCTGTACTTAATAATAAAAGTTATACAGCCCAATTCTGATTGTTATGTTTTATATAATTGTCTCCGCCAGGCCGAAAGGCATGGCGAGAGAGTATGTTTTTCACCCTGTCCGTCCGTCCGTCCGTGTGTCCGTGTGTGTGTCCGTGTGTGTGTCCGTGTGTCCGTCCGTCCATCTGTCTGTGAGCAGCTAATCTCAGGCACCGTTGGCCCGGTCGCAGCGAAACTGTGCACACACACTCCCTGGATGCCAATTCAGAACCTCTGCCCCAAATATTTCTCATGGCCCTTTTATAGCACCACCAGGAGGCTGATTTGTGCAAAACATATTTTTTGACAGTACTCCTACAGATTTAGTCCAAATCGCTACACAGTATCTCTAAAGTCATTAAACGAAACGGGTCTTTCAGATTTTTCTTATTCCATCCTGATTGGCTAAAAATGTCTTCCAAAGTTTGCAGGAGTGCTCTGTTTTGAACAAAATGCCTCAAATCATGAACACAGCATGCAATTTCCGTGAAATTTTGCACACACATTCCCATTAGGCCGAGGAAGAAATGCCTCATGGTGGCGCTATAACAGGCCGATTCATGTTTTTACCTATAACTGCACCAATCTGTGTAAAGCTTTGTATGCACACTCCCTAGAGGTCAACAAAAAACCATTGCCCTGCATTTTCCACATCTGCCTTTTATAGCGCCACCAGGAGGTCGACTTATGTAAAACACATTATTTTATACTACTCCTTCCAATCTTATCCAAATTTCACGCAAATCAGTACACATGATCTCTATAGTCATGTGATCAAGACGGATGTGTTTGATTTTTCATATTCTATCCTGATTGGCTAAGATTGACATCTAAAGTTTGCATTATTGGCTTGTTTTGAAAAAAAATCCGCAAATCATGAACGCACTGTCCGATTGCGGTCAAACTTTGCACGCTCATTCACACTATGTTGAGGAACAAATGCCACCCTTTTAACATTGGCCTGTTATAGCGCCATCAGCAGGTCTAATTTATCAAAACAAGTGTTTTTAACAAAATGCCTCAAATCATGAATGCAGTCAGGGTCCAATTGTTGTGCAAGGCCTAAGAACAAATGGCACCCTTTTCACATTGGCCTATTATAGCGACACCAGGAGGCCACAATAGCCTACCTGACCTGGCGGAGACCTGTGCTCCGAGGAGCACTTTTTCTAGTTCTATATGAATTAAAATGATTTCATTGGTTTCAGCTCTCATGTCAGCAGGGCCCGATCCTGAGTCGATGGGCCTATGGGCCTGAGACTGCCTCAGGGCCCCTCCAACCCCTCTAACACACAACTGCATCGGTGCCACAGTCAGAGCAGGCCTATGCATACTGTACATTGAATGTACACTCCACACAACTACCTGTCTATTCGCATTTGTAGGATACTGAAGCAATTCGTACTTTATATAATTAATAACTATTAATTGCTATCTAGTAGGCTAGATAGCACCTCTTACAGGATTGACAAAACACTGATATTTTGGAATGAGAATAAACAGAAAAAAATAAATAGACGCTTTGCTTTCAATCAAAATCACACACACACACACACACACTCAGTAGTAAGTTTACACTACCACTCAGTGGTGCGCATATACTGTGCAATCTATAGCTAACTTTTCACAAATGCCCTGTGTATGACCTCAGATTGTCTCTGCCTCTGTCCTTAACTTACTTATTTTGACATCAAGTTAATCCAAAGAATAATTGATCCATGCTTGCAGTAGAATGCATGACAATATAGGCTGTGGGCGGCTTGTTGACATTGCTATAATGTCATCTCAGTTCTTCAGTCAAACATCGCCCTCTTCTGGCTGTTCTGAAGCCATGACACTTAGCCATTTACAGTATCCACACACAATAACAGTCTTGGGATGTCTTATCACATCATTATTATCTAAGATATTTTTTATCAAACACATTTTTCAATGACTCAGCATTGTCAGAGTACTGTGCATTTGTAGTGGATGGTCAGATAGCTTGCTTGCACTCTTGAAAATGTAGTTAAGGACAAACAAATAAAGTTAGCAGTCCAATTACATGTTTTGAAGGGTAAATGGACTCTTGAAAACTTGTCTTTAGGGCTGAGGCAGTGGCTCCCATTAAAGCAAGATGTAATTGTATAGTCAGTTAGCTCAGCCCAATATCAGGGGCAGGGCAATACTTTCTTGGAAAGGCAATTATTTATCTTGTTAAAATATGAATGGTCCGGGGGCACGGTGGCACAGTCGGTAGTGCTGTCGCCTCACAGCTAGAAGGTCCTGGGTTCGATTCCCGCAGGGGACGCTGTGGGCGCTGGGGGTGTGTTCTCTCCTCCGCGTCATCAGTGCCCATACCCTAGGTGGGGTTGGCGAAAGGGCCTTTCTGTGTGGAGTTTGCATGTTCTCCCCGTGTCTCCTAGGGTAGGTACCCTCACAAAAACATGCAGTAATCCTGGTCACTATACTGCCTCCCCCTGGCCAGCCGGGGCGCCTGATGGAGGGGAAGGGAACTGGTTGGAATAACGTGTTCCTTCCACGCGCTACGTCCAACCAGGGAAACTCTCCCCTGTCAGGTGACAAGAAGGTCAGTTGGCTCTCATGCATTGAAGGAGGCATGAGCTCGGCCCTGGCCTCCCTAGGTTGGCAGAGGGAAGGTAGTGCCCAGGATTACATAGATAATTGGCACTGGGTGTAAAAAATAGGGTTACAAAATCGTGGGATAAAAATTAAAAAAAATAAAAATATGAATGGTCCATTTCCTTGTTGCAATGGACTTGGTTGCTTTGCTTTCTTAGGACAGGGTATATAGTATATAATAATTTTACTGCTTGGTTTGCACATTCATAGATTTGAAAAGCTGTTACTTCATTTCACAAGACACTGCTTGGTTATAGTTTTATTTGATCTCTTGTAAAATGATTGCCTTAAACTATTGTTAATCATTGCCTGAGGGTTGGAGAGAAATTACAATTTTGAATTTGCTATAGAAATACTAGAGTGAGACATTCCATCTCTATGCCATATACTGTATATAGTCCTAGAGTACTGTATCTTACCACACAGGCACCTGTTTTTTAGTTCTCTTTGAGACTTCATCCTCAGTGTAAACTTTCAAATGAAATGTGCAAAACAGCCATAGCTGAAGTGAGTGGTGGCACACGTCCTTGAGAAGACATCAAATTCCACTTTATAGAATATGGCACCAGATAAATACAGCAGTAAAACATCAGTTTGGCCAAGAAGAGGAAAGTTGCTATGCTCTTTGTTTCGTTCTGATGGAAATGAAAGTACAATCTTTCACGTGTGAATATATGATATACTAAAAATAGCAACCACCTTTTCTTCTTTGTTAGAGGCCTATTTTTTTCTTTCTTTGTGGAAATAGCAAGACTCAGCCATTCTGAGCCCTGTACCACGGCCTCAGTAGAGAGCAGTCTACGTATTTCAGGCCTCCATCATGTGAGCAAGCTCACCGACCCAGATTAGGAAACTTTGAACTCCTGAGGGATACTGAGCCGTACGCTGGGGAAAGAGACAGATTTTAAAGTGCATTGTATTCATTGGAAATGATGAGAGCAAATTGAAATGATAGCCTTTTCCTTTGTCTGATGTCCACAATATGTCCACAATATGTTTGTAGACCTATTAACTGGCATCGTATGCAGCATGCAATATAATTGCAGTATATCTAGCAGGATGGCATCAACTAAAGGTCATCAACTAAAGGTCAAGCAATCAACATTCTCCTTCCCCCTCATTCTCATGCAAACCCTTTTGACACAAAGGTGGCTCCTGTTTGCAAAAGAGGTTTTCACTGTTTTTTTTATCGCATTATAAGATTAGCCTCTTGGGCAATGGGCATGTGGAGGCATACGATTTAACACCCCGTTGCATGCAGTGCTAGAATGATGTTGACCATAAGCTCATCAAGAAATCCCACTGAGAGCTGTTCCAGTCTGAGAGTAATGCAACATAACACAGCGTTTAGAATGTTTAGAACAGGCACTGGAAAAGGCAAATACTGCATACAAACCAAAGCATTCAGAACTTACGGTGGAGATGTCTGGGATGAAGATGCTGCTGCATGTCAGAAACTCATATACATTGTTATTGCACTTCAAGCAGATGCATGTTGTATGTACCACCACCAAATTTGATTTGGTTCACTTTCCAGGGCCACACACCCTTACACAATTAGATTGTCACTTTTGGTAATAGCTGAAGGTGTGCAGTATCTAATTCTTTCACTGTGCATGTTCTGGCGTTGCAAACTGCTCAAGTGCCTCCCTGATTTGTATTTGCTGTATAATCTGTAGTGAGACTCCTAGGCTCATTGGAATGTGTTGGGTGTTACGGCTAAACTCTCACCCAGCCTCATTACATCACCAGCACAATAGTGAGAGGTTACCTGACGGTACTCGTCAACAACTGCAGTACCTGAGAAGCTCAATCTCTGGTCAATTAACCATCGGGTTTAGTGTCTTTGGAAGGAGGCAAGACCTGAAACCTTTATTTCAGGGAATTACAAATCTACCTGAAGGCAGGTGGCTCTTTTCCTAGCCAAGCCTTCGTCTGGTCTACATTGAACAAAGAGCCACGATGAATCAGACCAAAGCTGAACCTGAGCCTTTTGAATATAGCTATTATGACTACTCAGACTGGTACACAAACAACGCCGAACCGACAAAACCACCAAAAGAGTAAGTATGATGATACATGAGTGTGAATATCGGAACATTGGTGTAGAATTGTAATGTGATGAATGTGTATATGAATGTAGGTAAATACTTGAGATTGTCTGTTCTGTGGCCTGACAATGTAAAGTTATGTTCACATCTGTGAATGCTGGATCAGGATGGATGAAATTCTTCAGCTTTTACAACCATAGAGTACAGTTAAAGATTGTTCTTTAGAAAGTTTTGAATAATGTGCGAACATTTATGCTTCCGTTCATTGCACCACTGATAGAATTATGGGCAACACATTAGCTAATAAACTAGTTCTGAAAGTACAAATTACCTTTCATACTGAATTCAATATGAATATAATCAAAATTATATAATAATATAATCACATTTGTGATACTGCAACAAAACTATAACTATAAACACTTACACAAAGAACTTTACTAGCACCACAAGGTATATGACAAGGTACTGTATAGTATATTGACCTACAATGCAAGTGTTCAGTTTTGATTCAAGCCAATTTGTAACTCTATGATGACAATGATAAGGTTTCTGATGGAATTAAAGTCCTACAGTATACAGTATATAGTTTGTCGTATGATGAATAGTGTAAATAGCAAATCTACAAGCTCACAACATGTCACATCACAACGTGTTGTGAGCTTGTATATCTGCTATTTTCACTATTTTTGCAAATATTGAAGAAAGAAAGTAAAAAATTTGATATTCCCAAAATAGGGATGCCATATTGAAAGTGATTAAAGACGGTAAGACACCTATACTTACAGTTAGTCATTGACAAGGTTTTTTAACCACCACGACTTGGTGGGTCTTGTTTAGTGTTGAAGGTTATGTCTTTGCAGCTTCTATTCTGTTACCATTTCAGAGTGATTCTACCATGTGACCCCACAGCAGATGACACACTCTTCAATATATGCATCCTGTCAATATCTGTAAGTATAAAGAGGGAGGTGAAAAGCCTTAAGAACCATACGTGAACATTAGCGCCTTAATGTGGATTAGTGTGCCATGGAAACACAGCAAGCACTTTAGCCTAATCTCAATGCAACATTTCAGCAAATTAATAGGCTACATTTTAAAGATGTTGAGCATAGTTCTTGGGGCCATGGTTTCTGTTTTATTGTTCAGTTGTTATTGTTGTTCATTCTATTCAATCTTGGTGAATCAGTTGGCTACAATGACCTCAGACAGAAATTGAATTTAAGATTACCAACATCAGTTTGCCCTTCTCCAATTACATTGAATGGATGTTCTACTTTGGTCATGGAACTCTATGTTCATGGAAAAATAATAGTCCAATTAACATTTCTAGGTCAATGTTTAAGGGTTGTACTTCTGGAAATTAAGTTGCTTTTGTGAGCCTCATTTAATGGGGGCACACAGTGACTTAAAGTTTTTACTGTTGTGCACATGAAGACAGCAAACCTCCCACTGCTTCTATCAGGAAGGGACCACACAGTCCAATGAAGATGGACAGGACTCAATGCTTCATTTCTTTTATTTTGCATATACTGTTGTGTGAAAGTAAAGCCTAATTTACACTTCTTTGTAAGAGTGCATTGCTTGCCGAAAACACATATTAAATGTTCTGGTTTGGACATCTGTCATTTTTTTGTTTTGACAAACAAAGTACTAGGCTATACATTTTTAGCCTTGGTTTTCTTTGGCCTTAAAAACAGAGGTATGAGGTGGTCCATGTTTTTAAACATGTACTGTATGTTTCCCCTAGTTTGTTGTCATGCTAATCCTGGCAGCCCTCACAAGGAAAAACAAACTATGCCAGGGGTTCACCAGAGGATCTGCTAGTATTTTTTGGTGAGTACCAAGTCATAAATCAAATCAGACATGATTAAATGCCATAGGATTTTACATTGTCTCATTGGTGAACGATCTTCATATCCACAGTCCAGTCAACTTCCTAGACCAGACCCAGAACAAAGCCATAGCAATGGCCGTCTTTGGGCTGATCTATAGCAAGCTGGCAGTGTTAGTGCTTTCTCCCGACCCACTCCCTTTCTCCAAAGACACTCCGGCAGAAATCAAAGGTGAAGACCTCTGTGGTTTGGTCTTTTTTCTATAGAACCACCTCTTGCAAATACCTACTGTATTTCTTGGTTTAGCTTTGACCCAAAAATAGGAAGTTGCCCAAACAGAAATATAATATATCTCACATTCTGTTTTTCAGAGTACATGAAGGTTATTGCCATCTTCTACTATCCAGTTCTATATTACCCATTAATACTCTGTGGTACACTGCAAAACAACGCAGGCTATGCGTTTGGTGGGCTGCTTTCATTGAGTCACTTTGGAGTCTTACTCTGGCAGAAGTTTGACTGTCCCAAAACCCCTGAGGTAAGATATCTAAGAGAGGCACATAAGTTCACCTTATATTCATGGTGGTTAGGACTGTTATATAATTATTTAGCACAGTTGAAATTGTCCCATTTCTTCTCCACAGTTCTACAAGTATTATGCCCTGCTTGCAAGTCTCCCACAATTGGCTTGCCTGGCATTTCTCTGTGTGCAGTTTCCTTTGCTATTTGTCAAAGGACCAAAATGTGAAGAGGTGAGAAAAGTCTGATTATGCTTCATCTTGGACGTGGACAACAATGTTGTATCATTTCAAAATGCCACTTTATCTAATTTAACCACATGAACTCTAGCGTCCCTATTCTGTTCATAACAGCCAAACATTCTGGCAAAATTATTCAAAGAGATTTTGTATAGAGGGAAAAAAGAGGGGACCAAGTATAAACCAAGGATGCAGCTTCCTGTTCTGAAATTGAGTCTATATAGGAAGTGAGTTCAAGTGACAGTTCATATGAATGGCCTGTAGTTTTGCTGTTTTACCTCTGCTGGTGTCAGAAAGAATTTTCTCTCAAGTGGTTGGTAGTGGATATAGAAAGATGGTGGATTTTAAATTCCTGAACAATCGGCTTCATTCTACGGTCTGTAGAAACCAATGGCCTCGCTTTGTCCATCTCTTTTATACAGTCCATGGTATAAGCCCCTGGGGTTTATACTTAAGTGGTTAAGTAGAACATAAAAATTAAATCTGCATACTGTTGTTAGCCTCCCACTGATTATTACAGATCATTGTGCAGTCTGACTGTTTACCAGAGTGGCTCTAAATGCTCTACAGTACATCTAACACATTTGAAAATAAAAAGAGAGAGATTAAAACGTGATTCCTTGTTTCCTCGTCTCTGTGCACAGGTCTCAGGAGCTACAGAAAAGGATTATTGACAATATACAACATGAAATTATATTATGGTCAAGTACAGTAGAAGACAGCCAGCACTCAATAAATGTCCTTTTCACATTTTATTTGCCTCACCCAGACAGAGCAACGGATACGTTTGAACCTTAACGGCCTTCCTCAGCATACAGTAGGGCACTGAGGAAGGCCGTTAAGGTTGAAAAAAAAAAGAATATGAAAAGGACATGTATTGAGTGCTGGCTGTCTTCTTCTTCTCATTATATTGTTGGGCCGTGCACTTTGAGACTTTAATTCAATTGGGAGTGTTACGGGCTGCGGGCATACTCTGTTTTTCCAAGTACAGTAGCTATACAGCAAGGATTTGGATGGGGAGAGAAAATGCGATGGCGAAGCAATGCTCTCACCCTTAACAACCACTGTCAAGTTGCCCTTGGCACTTGGGGCCCTATCTTGCCATACCCCTTATGCCTAAACTTTTTGGGCATTTTTTACTATATTGAAAAACATTTAAAAATAGTGAAAATAGACAATCTACAAGCTCACAACGTGTCGATGTAGATTGGCTATTTGAACTATTTTTAAATGTTTTTCAAAATAGTAAAAATGCCAAAAACGTTTAGGCATAAGGGGTAAGATCTATCCCAAATCTGCTCTAGTGGGGCTGCTCAGTGACAAGTAGTATAGGGCTGTACTACTGTGCAGCTGTGAATGTCTGAAGCGTATGAGTACGAAGCAGAAAGAGTTGACTTACAATAAGAACTATTGTGTGTTTTGCTCCAAGGACCTTGACAGCAGCTACTACACGGCCTATGTGAAATCCCTTCTAAAGAAAAAGTCATCAACCCCCAGGTGAACATATAAAAGATACATTTACTCTCATTACAGTACTGTATGTTGTGTTGATTTTCTTCATATGAATACAAAATATATTGTATAAACCTATGAAATCAGTCATGCCCTTCTTGAGATATATTTGGACCAGTAATAGTGAATACATTATTTACACTTAAATTAAATGTGAAATGCACTGCTGGATTACTTTAAATATAATTTTCCTGTGTTTATTCAGCTCTACAAGCGCAGACAAAGCCACACTGTCTCAAAGAGTAGCTGACACAGTAAAGAGTTACATTTACACTCCAGAGAAAGGTGAGTCTTTCCAAACAAATATTTGTTTAGTTGTTGATTTTTGTAACAGTGCAATAGATGTAATAACTGTAACTATCTGAGTTTTCATAGTTAGTAATAATGCCATTTCTCTTCTAGTATTCTGTTTTCCCCTCAAGTTGTCCATCTCAGCATTTGTTGCATTTGTGGCAATCTATCATGTAAGTTACCCAAGAATAGAATACACTCTATGCACCTAGAACACTATATTACCCATTAATAGTCTTATCTTATCTTATCTTATCTTACAGTATCTTATCTTATATATATATATTCTTTTGCAAGAGGAAGCATGTGTGAATTAAAAGAACATGACCTCCTACAGCTCTGTAAATGTACAACTTGTCACTTTTCAGATGGCATTGTTGCTGGTCATTCAGGTTATTCCTACTCTCCATATTGTCCGTGCTGGCATTGATGAAAACATTGCCTTCCTGCTGCTTGGGTTTCAAATCGTCCTAGATGACGACAGAATGGAGGTTGTCAAAATTGTGACTTTCTATACTTGGTTGTTGGAAGGTGGGTAATTGTTTGCATTCATTGTAAATGGATGACATGTCAACTGAACCAAATGTATATTCCTTTTAATTTCCCCACATGGACCAATAGGTAGTACTAAGATGTTATGTGAATATGGACCCTAGATCTTGTATTTCATGCAGATCTGTTTTATCCCTTCATACCATGTTATTGTCGTTGACAGTGTGCTACCTGTGTGCGATGACATTGTCGTGTATCGTCAGTCTGGTAATGCTCATGCGATCAATGGTGCTTCATAGGTTAGTAGCTACTTTGATTCCTCATGCATATTATTCAGAATATGTGTCTACCATCCATTTAAATGACTCATCAATATGATATTGTATGCCTAACATCTCTCAGATGCAGTTCATTTTCATTCATATATTTAAGTCATCATGGCCATTTTTAGCAGTAGACTTTTTTTTTTTTTTTTCAGAAATAATGCAGGTCTATCTAAGCTAAGCAAATTTGTTTTCTTTGTGGTTCTAATACCAACATTGATTTGTGTTGTAATCTATGTGATATGACATGGCCGAATTAACCTGCTGTATATTATTACATATTTGAATAAAGTCTAGGACTTTTGACTATCACAACTTGGCAGTGAGCATAGACTGTAACATTTTTACATCTCCCCATTATCAAACTGTGACGATTGTATTGGAATCCTCAGTGTTATTTTAGTCGATTGCACATGTAACACAATCATTTTGATTACATGTGTACACTCTCAGATGATTTTCCTGTCTATGCACATTGCACAGCCCTTTGTTAGACTCTAGTCTAGACCGTCTCTAGAGCCATCATGTACTGTATCACATCAATGATCACTGGATCCTCCACTTCCTCCATTTCAGATCAAACCTAAAAGGACTTTATAAGGGAGAAATTTACAGCATTTATAACAGCCAGAAGACAATCCGCCCATCCAACCCTGGCATTGTTTGCTGGATGGGCTTGACAGGGTACCAGGCTTCAATCATCTGCATAGGTAAAATCAACCTAAGATCACATACTTCATCCAAACAATATATTGGTAACACTTACCTTGAAGGGGGCAAATTCATACACGTAATTAACCCTTAATTAAAGATGAATTAAAGATGAAATAATTCATCATGAATTTATCAAAAAAAATCATCATTAATTCATTAAAGATGAATTAAAGATGAAATAATTCATCATGAATTTATTTACTTAGTTAAGGATGGTATTCCACAGCTCCACTTTTATGCCAAGGATGAGCGCTCATAGGCGGGTAGGAGTAGCGAGGAGGGTCGGTCTCTGGTGGTCCTTCAGAGACTGACTCTCCTCGCTAGTCCGCCTATGAGCACACATCCTGGGTATAGAAGTGGAACTATGGAATAACGTTCTTAACTAATGATATATCACACTTGGCTAAGTTCACCATTAGTTCATGGTGAGGATTAAGCGTTAATTACGTGAATGAATTTCCCCCCTCAAGTAAACTTGGGCAACAGTGTGACAGGCATGCACAAGCTTATGTAATGAGACACGCATCCTCTGGACTAAGTAGATCACAAAGCACGCCAACACGTTTCCCCCCCAAAAACTCACAGTGCAATTTCACATGTTTTATAGAGCATAAAAATATCTATCGACAGTTCAGTTATTGATCAGTGTGCAGTGCGCTGACTATACATTATTCTAATTGATGGCTTTACTTTTAGATTAAGGATGGATTGTTTTGTATTCTCTTAACAGCAATGGTAATCCAGACTCTCGTGTTCTTCATCTGCTTCGTGTTTTTGGTTTTCTTGATCATTATCCCCATCTTCTATGGCCGGAACCTCATTGTCTTCCAAATGGCTGCACAGGCATGGTGAGCTAACACCCCCCCCCCCCCAGAATATGGATGCAAATGGTTAAATGTCACTTTGTTTTCTGTTAATTGCCTTCCATACAGTGAAATCCTGAGTGTAAGTTTAAAGCTACACTAACGCTCACACACCAATGAAGCAACAATAGGCCTAGTAGTATTAGAAAATAACAAAATAACTGTGTGTGTGTGTGTGTGTGTGTGTGTGTGTGTGTGTGTGTGTGTGTGTGTGTGTGTGTGTGTGTGTGTGTGTGTGTGTGTGTGTGTGTGTGTGTGTGTGTGTGTGTGTGTGTGTGTGTGTGTGTGTGTGTGTGTGTGTGTGTGACCAGGCCAGTCTGGGTCACGTTGGTACTGGCTACGGCTCTTCAACATGTGGTCACTAAGTTTGCATTTATCAAAAAGGACGCTGGCACCACAGATCTGGACAACAGGTATTTGCTTTATTACTTCTTGCGATATTATAGGTATTTTCTGGACTGAAAATTAAATGAAAACTCCAGATTTTACTATCAACTTGAATGTCCTCAACACTAACTCAACTAAATACATTTCAACTGATTGTAAACTCTGTTCACAGAGGCAGTCTGTTCCTGTTCACCTATCTGCTCTACCTGATCAACATTGTGGTGGGGCTGGTTGTTGCCATATGGAGAATGGTGATAACGGCTCTGTACAACATCCTCCATCTTGGACGTATTGACATCAGCTTGCTGCACCGTACCTCTGAAACATACGACCCAGGTACCTACAGTACACCAGTGATTCTCAACCTTTTTCTTTTCAATGACCCCTAGTTTGGAGGGGTTGATTGATAGATTGATTGATTGATAGATTGATTGATTGATTGATTGATTGATTGATTGATTGATTGATTGATTGATTGATTGATTGATTGATTGATTGATTGATTGATTGATTGATTGATGTTTTTATTGACAAAAACATACTACTGCATATATTTGTACATATCTGTCAAAAGGACGAAACACACAAAGGCTTGAAAGCTTATTTCCATTGTGGTCCTTTGAGTGCAAAACGCATCGCTGCTCAGTGCGTCCTCCGCAGACCCGCAGACAGACAGTTACAGATATTTGTGATTTTTTTTCTCTGAAAACTTTTGTCAGACTAGATTGCCACTGCACACCTCCAGGGTCATATGAGGCACACACGCCAGGTTTGAGGCTCCCAAATTACGGCACCTAAATTATGCCGAGGATAGTCAGACAGACAGACAGACAGACAGACAGACAGACAGACAGACAGACAGACAGACAGACAGACAGACAGACAGACAGACAGACAGACAGACAGACAGACAGACAGACAGACAGACAGACAGACAGACAGACAGACAGACAGACAGACAGACAGACAGACAGAGATTGTGTGAGTTATACATAGAGATAGATCATAGTCATAGATAACTGGTGTCACAGGCTGGCCGCATGAAGTCCGTGATCAACTTTGGAGCCATGGCGTTCCCTTGTGGATCCCTAGATCCACCTGATTCTAACTTTTCTTTGTTTTTTTTTTATCACAGATTATATAAAAATAGAGTCCCCACACTGTTACTGTTTAGTTCTCACTGCTCACATCGCAGATCAACGTTTAGATCCCCAAAGGATCTTCTTCAGAGTGCAGACTGCAGTGCAAACTCTATTTTTATGTTTACGCTGATCTTCTGTTTGTCCTGCAGCTGTTCACCAGAGTCCATGTGCATGCTCTACGTTCCTTAATTAATGGTTGATACTATCCTCTTGGTGTAAACAGAATGCTAAGTTGAAATCCCTGCCCATTCAACGGGAACGTTTTTGGTTGCCAGAATGAATAACACGGAACAGAAACTCTTGTTGTGGTCACTGGTGGTGAGCAGACAGTCCTCGCTGTCTCTCTCTCTCTCTCTCTCTGTCTGTCTTTCTCTCTGTCTCTTTCTCACTGTGTCTGTCTTTATCTCTCTCTGTTGAATACCCTAACTCTGATAGAATAGAAATGCCTTCAAATAACTACCAATGCTTATCCATATCAAAACATATACACAGCCTTCTGTAAACCCATATGACATCAGTCTGTTCTTCAGACTATAGCGTTATAATGTGTGTGTGCCCGCACAGCGTATCATTACTACACCAACTACCTGAAGGTTGAGGTCAGCCAGTCGCACCCGGTGATGAAGGCCTTCTGTGGACTGCTGCTGGACCTCATGGTCCAGGGTGGTGGAGCTGTACAGAAAATACGGGATGCAGAGGAAGGTAGGTCAAGTTCACGCACGCACGCACGCACACACACACGCGCACACGCACACGCACACGCACACGCACACGCACACGCACACGCACACGCACGCACGCACGCACACACACACACACACACACACACACACACACACACACACACAGTTGTCTGTCACCTTTAAAGAGACACTGAGGCTGTGACGTGTTGTGAGCTAAGTATGAATCAAGTTTGCAGACAGATGCTCTTTTTGGTGTTTTTTTAAGGAGGGTAGGGAGTAGCACTTTTTGATGGCTGGTGGTAGGGCATTCCACATTGTTGGTGGTATTATAGTAGAATTAATTAATCCCCAAGTTTGTGCCGAATCTGGGGGGAATCAGATCAGTGGACCTCCCCCTCGTGTTGTGCCCGTGGGCGTTTTTCACTCTTTTGAAGTAGTTTGACAGGTACATGGGCACTGGTCCCTTGAGTATCTTGAAGACCATGCAGGCCCATTGCAAGTTGCTGTACTCTGTCCTCTACCCTGAGCCATCCCACCCCAGCATAATGAGCAGGGGTTATGTGAGTCCTAGGTGTGAGGTCTAGTAGTCGTCTGATTAGTTTGTTTTGAGAGGTCTGTAGTTTAGATTTTAATGATTTTGAGGTGCTATAGAGTACCATGAGGTGCATGGAACCTCCTCAGCCTTGAACCAGCTTGATATAAAAACATGTGTTCACACAGGACAGATGTGCACACAAAGATCCATGTGCACACAGTTTTATAAATTCTTTACACAATACTAAACATTTTCAATGACCCTTGACCCCACCTGTATCAGTGTGTGAGGACGAATGTGCTTCAAAAAGCAAATCTTTGGCAAAAATATCAATTCAAAGTAAGATTCCAAAAGGTAATTGCACAAATGAGGGATAACTGATAGACAAATCCCAGACTTTGCACAAAATGGATTAGAATTAATTAAAGAGCAAGTCACCATCAGCGTTTCACAAAATGTACGCACCATTACTTATTTATATTACAGTAAGTGCAGTAAGTGCAGTGTTAAATTATCCATTTGTAACTCACAGAGTTTGCAATGTTATATATGCACTCTCAGAGTTAAAACTAGAAAATGTGCTCCTCGGAGCACAAGTCTCCGCCAGCAGACCCGTGCTATTTTAATCAAATGAAATCACTTACCCTATCTTTAACCATAGTTCTCTAGGAATGTTCTAATTTTTACGTAAAATAGAACATGTTACTATATCATAGCAATTGTATCATCATAACAATATCTATCGTTCCTGTATACTTTCCAGGTTTTAACTCTGCCACTGATTCTCTGTAGAGCATTCGTTCACAGGAGACACAGACATAATTGGGTCCACTTTCTGACATCTTCTTTAAGAATGCAGCAGCAGCTTTATCAACTTCTAGTTCTTGTGATCTGTACCGTCTCTTCTTACTGGTGTTATGTGCTTGTTGATGTTGTTTTTCATTACTTGAATACTTTGACCAGTTCCTTTTTTTCCTTTCGATGTTCTCTACAGACTCTTGTACTTTTTCTTCCAGAGATTGTAGCAATCTTTGCTGTGTCATGTTGTCAGCATTTATGGCTAGTCTTCGTTTTTTGTAATTTAGGGATTCTTTGTCTCTGATTAATTTCATTCTTTCTCTCTGTTTCTTAGCTTTGGCCTTCTGCGCCTTTGCGTCTTCATCAGGTTTCAGATGCTCATTTCCTGCTTCTTTAGTTTGCATAATGGGAGTTAGTTTCATTGTGTGATCTCAGCCTCTCCTATCTAAGTTATTTATATAGTTATATCACATATTGTGATGTCACGTAAAACTGACCAATGTTAGGTGTTCTCAGAGGAACACACACACGCACGGACGGGTGATTTGTACTAGAAGGTACTGTTCCAATCAAGACTGATTGATCCTGTCTTACCTCACTTAAAAAAACATAAATGGCTTTTTGAAGTGACACACCTATTTATAGTGTTTTATTTCACCATACGTCCCTCTAGCCAATCAAAGGCATTGGTGTCAACATATTGACACGTGTCACGTGGAGCTTGACCAATGTTAGCTTGGCTAGGGGCCATGCTAACACACGGCGGGACGAAGCGAAAACATACTCTCCACCTACGGCGGAGACAATTAGCAGTTGCTGTTATTAAGTATTAAGCATTTGCTTGATTACCTAGAAGTGTCAGTCAGAAATGTTGTGATCGATCAAAATCCAAACAGCAAATTGTGACATTACACTGACTGCTGACCAGTGGTGTAAAGTAACTAAGTACATTTACTCAAATACTGTACTTAAGTACAATGTTGAGGTACTTTTACTTTACAGGAGTACTTCCAAAAGTACTTTTACTTCTCCTCAACTACATATCAGAGGCAAATATTGTACTTTTACTCCACTACAATTATTTGAAAACTATAGGTTACTTACGTAACCCCGGTTTTATAAATTGCGAACGAGCTGTTCACATATGGGATCAGCGCCCTCTGGCGATGATATTACAGAAGCTTCACATTAACTCCCTCGGGCCAATTTCTATTGGCCCGGTGGGCCGTCAGTCGCTTTCCGGAAATCCCTACCCCCCGAGGGTACAAAGGACTCGGAAAGCGGAAGTTACGTTCTCTTTCACACCAGCTTCCTTCTGCCGAGCAAAAAGAAGGGCGTTTTTGTGAACAGCTCGTTCGCAATTTATAAAACCGGGGTTACGTAAGTAACCTATAGTTTTATTACATCGCTCTCTCACTGTTCACATATGGGAGACATAAACCCCCTGAATGTAACCTCAAATCAAGATACCCACAACCTGTACCAGGGCCCCGCCCCCCCAGGGGACGGGGCCCACGGCACCCAGGCGCCAACAGACCCACCGGGTCTGAGGCAGAGATCAAGACATTTTAGTGGGGCCCTGACAGACCGTAGTCTGCCTCATAAACTAAAAACCAGGCACAGCCTGTCTAGTTAGTGGAGGGCCCTGACAGACCGAAGTCCGCCTTATTAATCTAAGGCCCAAAGGTCGGCCTATCAAACACTAAGGCGAGGGGGCATGAACAGATCCTACGTCCGTTCTAAGCACCTAACCACCCTCAGGTGGAAGCCACGCCCAGGACTGCGTGCGCCATAGAAGACGACGCCACGTCCAGGCTGTAAAAAACAGCGAAAGTCGATGGAGACCACCAACTCGCCGCTGTGCAGATGTCCTGAATAGACACCCCTTTGAGGAGGGCCCAGGACGTCGATACACTTCTAGTAGAGTGCGCCCTCAGGCCCTCAGGCACTGGGGCTCCCTTACTAACATACGCCAGGCGAATAGCCTCCACAATCCAACGGGAAAGCGTGGACTTAGTCACCGCCAGTCCCCCAGGCCCAGGGCCCAGGGAGACGAAAAGCTGGCTGGGACGGTTCAGGGCCGCAGTCCTCTGGACATACAGCCGCAGGGCTCTTACTGGACAAAGACAGTGTAGCCTCCTGTCCTCTTCTGAGGCAAAAGGAGGCGGATGAAAAGCCACCAGCTCAGTTGGCATAACCACCGCTAGGTGGTTTTTGGGAACGAAAGTCGGGTTAGGTTTGAGAATAACCCTACTGCCATCACCAGCGAACCTCATGCACTCCGGAACCACCGAAAGAGCATGCATATCGCTCACCCGTTTCGCTGTTGTCAGCGCAACCAGGAGTACCGTCTTGAACGTGAGGAACTTTGGTTCCACTGTCTCCAACAGTTCAAAAGGAGGACGAGAGAGTGAGTGGAGCACCAGGACCAAGTCCCATGTGGGAAACAAGGACCGTGAGACAGGATGTTCACGCAACGCGCCCTTCATGAACTGGCACACCAGGGGCTGTTTCCCCACAGTTTTCCCATCAAAACCAGCATGGCTGGCTGAGATGGCCGCCAAGTACACTTTGATCGTGGAGAAAGCATTTCCGAGATCCAATATATCCTGTAAGAAAATCAAAACGTCAAAGACCGAGGCCTGGAACGGAACCACAACCGGGGACCGTCCCAGACACCACTCCTCGAACACACTCCACTTTGCCCCATAAGCGGTTCTAGTGGAGAGTGCCCTAGCGGCCTGAATAGTGGCCACCACCCTAGGTGGCAGTCCTGTCGCAGTCAGATTTTCCCTCTCACGGGCAAGACCCACAGGTCTAGGTCTGCAGGCCTGTGATGATGAATCTCGCCCCCCGCCTGCTGCAGCAGGTCCTCTCGCAGCGGGAGGGGCCAAGGCTGCTCGTATAGCAGGGGAGCTATTTCCGATCCGAAGTGCATTGCAACTGGGCTCTTTTGATCTTGGTTGCGAATGCTGCTTCTATGTTCATAAATGTGTGTCTTTAGCGCCCTGTTGGTCTTACCAACATATCCTAGACCACATGGGCACTTAAGCATGTATATAACATGTTTGGTTGTGCATGTTCTAGTGCCCTTGATATCGAAATATTTCCCCTTGAGTGGGTGCGTAAAAGTGTGGCTCTTTAGTCAAATTATTATTCCTCTGTGTCTGCTTTGGAGTTGGGTTCTGCTTGCTATGACATCACAGCAGACATGGTTGGCAGGCTCTGGTGCAGGGCAGGAATGTCGTCATGCCGTGATGACACATTATTGTGTTATTCTTTTAACCTTAATGTCTTACTGTACCAGATGTTTACATTTCTGACTAACAAAGTATTCAATCAATCAATCAATGAAGGCCATGGCTGCTGTGGCCCCTCCCTCACTTTGTCCTTCTGTCCCTCAACAAGATGGCGCCACAATGGCCTTGATGCCACGCCCACACTGCTCCAGCTGATTTCAAAGTTTTCTCCTCTGTCCTGTTAAAACCGTTTTTAAACACCAGGGTCTTTTGTAGAGATTCTCAGTTCTTAAAGGGATAGTTCACCCCCAAAATGACATTTTTTTCTATCGATTAGTCACCCCATGGAGACTTGAATTCATGGATATTTTTTTGTTTTTGTCTCATTCCTAAGCCAATTTCCTAAGCGCTGGAATTGCAGGCCTGCTTTGGTGTGTTTGGTATAGAGATGGAGTGAAGAGAACGAAGGTGGCGAGCCACAGACATGTTGTATTTCTGAGATAGAAGTTTTATTACATGAGCAGTATAGTTCTCCAGACCATCGTTATGTTGCACAGTACTCAGAACAGCATACAGTATGAAGGACCATTTTGACTCTATAATATTCAGCTTATCAAAACATGTAAGGCCAATGATGATCAGCATGTTGTGCATCACGCGCACACGCTAGACTGTTAGGCTAATACAGTGAATGGAGAGACAGTAAGGCTGTACCTAACACTATATGAAGACATTATTTCACAAATGACAATGAATGTAAAACAACAAAGCAGTGGTGGGAAAAGTACTCACATTTCTTACTTAAGTAAAAGTATCAATACTGCAATGTAGAAATACTCTGTTACAAGTAAAAGTCCAGAATAGAAAATGTACTTGAGTAAAAGTACACAAGTATTGGAATCAAAATGTAATTAAAGTACCAAAAGCAGAAATTACTCATTATGCAGAATGTCCCATTTCACATGTTTGTTTACAAATCCTTTGAAAATAGAAGATCTAAAGCTCATTGTGAGCTTGTAGATCGGCTAATTTCAAATGGCCAAAATGTATATAGGATATAAGTGGATTAATGTGTGTTTTGTAATAATAATCCAAATCTCCAAAGTAACAGGTAACTCAAGTTTTCAAATAATTGTAGTGGAGTAAAAGTATAACATTTGCTTCGGAGCAGTGGAGTAGAAGTAAAAGTACTGAAAATTGGAAATACTCCAGTAAAGTAAAAATACCTCAAAATTGTACTTAAGTACAGTACTTGAGTAAATGTACTTAGTTACTTTCCACCACTGCAACAAAGCAACATCTGGATGTGTATTTATGCATTGGACATATTTTAAACGATCATGCAACTGAGTTAACGTTTGTCAGTATTCAAAATGCCATTATGAAATATAAGGCATAAGTGAATACACAGTTTGTCTCAGTGGTTTAGTAAACTTTGTGTAGGCTATTACACTCGTATGATGGGATACGAGCGCAATACAGTAACAGGCTGTTAATAATAACCATGATACTTCATCTTATTATTCTATATACTGTACTGTACTGCAGTGTTAATTATGTTGACTAAGACTAAAAAACTAAAATACTACGGTTTTGATATTTAGTCGACTAAACCATTTCAGAAGACTAGAATGGGACTAAAACTAGTGTTATTCACCGTTATTCAAAAGACTAAAACTAAATCAGAATTTGCTGTCAAAATTAACACTGCTGTACTGTATGTTTCAGTTTCAGTTACTCAGGTCTTGGTGCTCTTCTGGGTCTCGGGGCTCTGGTTGCGATCCTTGGTCTTCGGGGTCTCGGGGGTCTAGTCTTGATCCTTGGTCTTCGGGGTCTCGGCGGTCTGGTCGAGAACAATGGGCTTGGGGGTCTCGGCGGTCTGGTCGAGAACAGTGGGCTTGGGGGTCTCGGGGGTCTGGTCGAGAACAATGGGCTTGGGGGTCTCGGGGGTCTGGTCGAGAACAATGGGCTTGGGGGTCTCGGCGGTCTGGTCGAGAACAATGGGCTTGGGGGTCTCGGGGGTCTGGTCGAGAACAATGGGCTTGGGGGTCTCGGGGGTCTGGTCGAGAACAATGGGCTTGGGGGTCTCGGGGGTCTGGTCGAGAACAATGGGCTTGGGGTTCTCGGCGGTCTGGTCGAGAACAATGGGCTTGGGGGTCTCGGGGGTCTGGTCGAGAACAGTGGGCTTGGGGGTCTCGGGGGTCTGGTCGAGAACAATGGGCTTGGGGGTCTCGGCGGTCTGGTCGAGAACAATGGGCTTGGGGGTCTCGGCGGTCTGGTCGAGAACAATGGGCTTGGGGGTCTCGGGGGTCTGGTCGAGAACAGTGGGCTTGGGGGTCTCGGCGGTCTGGTCGAGAACAATGGGCTTGGGGGTCTCGGGGGTCTGGTCGAGAACAATGGGCTTGGGGGTCTCGGCGGTCTGGTCGAGAACAATGGGCTTGGGGGTCTCGGGGGTCTGGTCGTTAACAATGGGCTCTTCTGGAACATTGGCCTTCGGCATGGGCTGATGGCAATGTGAGCAATTGGGATTGTGATGTTGAGCAGGGGTCTCGGGGGTCTGGTCGAGAACAGTGGGCTTGGGGGTCTCGGCGGTCTGGTCGAGAACAATGGGCTTGGGGGTCTCGGCGGTCTGGTCGAGAACAATGGGCTTGGGGGTCTCGGGGGTCTGGTCGAGAACAATGGGCTTGGGGGTCTCGGCGGTCTGGTCGAGAACAATGGGCTTGGGGGTCTCGGGGGTCTGGTCGAGAACAATGGGCTTGGGGGTCTCGGGGGTCTGGTCGAGAACAATGGGCTTGGGGGTCTCGGGGGTCTGGTCGAGAACAATGGGCTTGGGGGTCTCGGCGGTCTGGTCGAGAACAATGGGCTTGGGGGTCTCGGGGGTCTGGTCGAGAACAATGGGCTTGGGGGTCTCGGCGGTCTGGTCGAGAACAATGGGCTTGGGGGTCTCGGCGGTCTGGTCGAGAACAATGGGCTTGGGGGTCTCGGGGATCGGGTCGGTAACAGTGGGCTTGGGGATCTCGGGGGTCTGGTCGGTAACAGTGGTCTTCTGGATCTCTTCTGGAGCCTTGATCTTCACAACCCAAACCTGTTCCCCACATGTGGTTACATGTCCAGGGCCTAGAGAGGAAAGAGTCCAAACTGTTACTTTTCAGGAAATGGATCCAATGTAATTATTTAGTCACAAGCTCTTCTTAATTCTCTTTCCATTGGTTCAACATTTATAAAAACCCACACACACACTTAACCACTTTCACATTCACTTAAAAAAAATTGAATTGAATCTGTCACATTGCGCTAGTAACTAAAGTTTTCAAATAATTGTAGTGGAGTAAAAGTACAATATTTGCCTCTGAGATGTAATGGAGAAGAAGTAAAAGTATTGAAAATTGGAAATACTTCAGTAAAGTAAAAAATGCCTAAAATTTTTACTTGATTACAGCACTTGAGTAAATGTACTAGGTTAATTTACACGCTGGTATACTTACATCTGTAGACAGTTTCACAGCAGAGATGTGATGACCCATACAGGAGTGATGTGATGTGATGTGATGTAAAGTTCAAAGATCGCCTTGGTGTACAGGATACTTTAGGACCCCAGAGATCAGCCAATGAAGGTACTGAAACCCCCGCCTTGTACAGGCCGATGCGCTGGTTCTTCTTGATACTACACATGGTTGGTTGGTTGGTTGGTGGTCGTGGTGTGTGGTGCTGGAGAAGGAGTCCCTGTTGGTGTGCAGAGAGGATAGAGTGTAGATGAGAGCTGTCCTCTTTTATACACACAACACTGGGTGTGGCATGGTGGTGAAGTTATGTGGCCCACCAAGGTGGAGGAACCAGCTACCCATCGCTGTACAAACAGGTTGCATTGTTCCTGCCTCCTTGAATAGAACGAGGTATTTGACCACAGGTGTTTCCCAAAACCACTTACCGTAAGCCCTATTTCAAAAACAGTGAAAATAGACAATCTACATATCAGCTATTTTCAATATGTCTTAAAACAAATAATAATTAACTTTAATAATGACATTATTCTTTTGTGGGAAACATTAAAAAAAAGAAGACAGATTTAATCTCATTTTGGGAAACATTGATGTAACCAACATAGATACTCGCTCATCACTCAGTCTCTCTGGTTACAGTAAAATCCTCAACATTAATTTAACTCTGATTGTACAAAATGTCACCAAAAGGAGGCCATTTGGTTACATTTGTACACTCTCTGAGTTATAAACGGATGAATTAAGTTAATGTGACGCAACACAAAATGTACGTATTTATGTTAAGTCTAGATGGAAAGTGGGGCCCACGCGCATAGTACCCTTTATTAGTACACATATCCTGAACCCAAACCAGAAAATTGAACACTTTTGAAGGAAACAACCTTCAAATATTTTTTTTCCCCATACAATTTGGACCAAAGGAATTCAATAAAGTGGTTATTATTCAGATTCAAGCACATCTTGACTCTACCACAGGACAAAAAACGCAAAAAATAACAAAGCCGAAAATGTTCATATCACATTTTTTGCTAAATACATCAGTGTCCCCGAGCAAGATTCAACTGCATTTTCTCAATCCTTAAAGTGTGTATTTTAAGATTCTAACAGGTACCAGGCTGAAATAATGTCTCCAGACTTCAGTAAAATTGGTATTATTAAGATTAAAGCATATCTTGGCTCTATTTCAATATAGCAAAAACAGAGCCAAAACTGTTCTCCTGTGGAACCATCTTGGAGGTTTGGTCCAGGAGGCAGACACAAGTTTAAGAGCAGCCTTAAAACTGTCCTTCCATTTGGGGAACAACAGCACCATCATCATCCATAGTCTCTTATATCGTTAAAGCCAGTGCAGTTTACATTTTATCCTTTGCATAAGCCTGGAAGGTTATCGAGGCTAGGGCAAGTGCTACGCTTGTTCAACAAGTCTTATGAATGTGTAGTGTGGTGAAGTAAGTACATGTACATTTTATTTGTATGGCACTTGTATGGAACTCACAAAGTGCTTTACATACAACAGAAATAAAGACACCGCACGAAGCATTCAAATGGTCAAAAACAACAACCAAAAAAATAGAAGACATTCCACAAATGCTTGTTTAAACAGCAGTGTTTTTAAGTGGTTCTTAAAAATGTCCACAGAGCCTGCAGCTCTTAAGACCTGTGGAGGGGCATTCCGTACCTTTTTGTTTTTGGGAGCAGTTAGAGGTTAAGTATCTTGCTCGGGGACACTTCGAACCTTGGGCTTCCCGGGCGGACTCACTTCACTAACCATTCAACTATTGCCGCCCAACCTGGTACGAGGAATGACCAATAGACCCTGCAGCTGACCTTAAGTCCAGCTGGGCACATAATATGGTTGTAGCAGGTCAGTGAAGGGTCCTGGACATCACTATATGCTTCAAAGTGAGGCTCTACTTGCAGCACTGGTGGACCAAAGTACTCTACCAGTACTTGAGTCAAAGTATAGATACTCCTGGTGAACATTACTCAACTACAAATGAAATATGCTCAGTCAAATTGGTTTCCAGTTAAAGTATTAAAATGTAGACATTTTCAAAAACGTTTTCAGAAATTTAAACTACTACAAGCTTAACTGTGATGCGTTGAGTGCAGGAACGTGCAGAGGGAATTATAGGAGCAGGGGCTGTAATTTCCAAAGGGCACCTCTAGCCGAGACATTTTTTTTACATTTCTAAACAGATTTAGAGGAATATCTCTTTTTAAATTAACAATAGGAATCTAATAATCTAGGATTATACAGAATAAATTACTCCACAAACAGTAATAATATTCATACAAAAGTTACAATTGTTACAATAACACTGGTCTGATTTGTGCTTCTTTTCTCTCTCACTTTCATCTTACCACATGCTCTCCCTGTTTTACACTCCAACAGACAGATAGCATAGCAACACAGGCAGAAACACTAAGCTAATGTAATAATAATGACTATCATTATTATTATTATTAACTGCATGGCTGCCTCTTTTAATACCTGTATTAATACTCTCTTATCTGCCTCTTTTAATACCTCTATTAATAATCTCTTCATCTTCATCTCTCCATACAAGGTATAATAATTAATAATTTAACTACAGTCATAATGAGCAATAAGAAGATGCAGATACCATTACACTGTGAGAGTGCCAACAAATTAGTTCAATATAATTCACATCCACGTTATACTGATAATATAATTCTATAAAGCAACACAGAAGCTTTAGATAAGGTGTATGAAAAATGTTGCTGTGTTGTTGGGTAAAAAAAAATGTTGCTGTTAAGTTCACATTTTTCTTGATTTAACATAACTTACAAATGCAGGGGAAAAAGTGCTAGAATGAAAATTAAATGTGCATTTGTTAATATAACTTGTTATATTATTCCCTTCCTGTGTTAGTAGCTTGTTACTTTGTTCACAGCCTTTATCCTTTAGATTAGGAGTTATTATTTTCCAGTCCAACTGCTGTCTATCGCCTCATTGTGGTCTGTGTACAGGAATGTCTTTCTCAATAGTGATGAGGATATCAGAAAAACAATGGGGAATAAAGTGCTATAACTTAAAAATAAATAAAGGAAATGCTACTTTGGTCTTTGTTACTAGCTTGTTATAGCTTCCTTCTTCTCCCTCCTTCCTATGTTACAGCAGCAACCTCCTGGGGGCCATGGCCTTGTAGATGTTGATCACCTTATTGTGTTTTTTTATAGTGTCTTTCTCAATGGCGAGGAGGAGGAGATCAGAAAGCCTCTCTTCCTGGCATAGGCTTCTGAGTGAGGTTTTCCCCAGATTGAGCTTATAAGGACCTCTCCACCGTTGCCGTTGACACTGGAATACATGTTCTTATCATTTCCATCAGTGTTGGAAAGATATCCTGTCCCTCATTGTCTCCTAGTGTTTTTAACATCCCCTTCACTGTGGATGTATCTGGGAGAGAAGCATGATTAATATGTATCATGTGTTAATTGTGATGTTTCAGATATCCTTCAACTTCTATCAACATGCATCAAAATGTTGAATGGACTTACTATATTTTTAGTAAATGTTTTGCTAGCATATTGTTATTCATCATCTGCAACTTGGATGGCTGCTGTCACACTGATCCATATCTATGGTTCTCAAACTTTTTTCACGTCAAGGACCCCCAAATTGACACTTATTAGCCTGCGGACCCCCCATTTGAAAAGATATGCCAGGGACCCCCATAAGAGAAGTTTTTTTTTATGGCTCTATCAGTGATTTTCAACCATTTTAATTTCAAGGACCCCCAGTTTGACATGCATTAGGGCTACGGACCCCCATTTAATGGCATTTCTATCTCTGGGACCACACTTTTTATGGTAAAACCAATGTTAATTTAACTCTGAGAGTGTACAAATGGAACCAATTTGACCCGTTAGGGTCCATTTGGTTCCATTTGTAAGAGTGTACAAATGGAACATTTGGTTCCATTTGTACACTCTTAGAGTTACAGACCCATAAGGGTCAATTTGGTTCCTAACTATCTATCATCTAGCTGGGGACCCCCTGGAACTCCATCAAGGACCCCTGGGGGTCCCCGGACCCCACTTTGAGAACCAATGATCTATACCAGGGGTCTTCAACAGGGGGTCCGGGACCCCTAGGGGGTCCTCAGAGTTACTACAGGGGGTCCACCAAATCTTTGTGTGATAGGATTTTTTATTTTACCTTAACCACCTGAACCCCTGGCATCCATTTTCTGAGGAGAACTTTAGCCAAAAATAGCAGATCTATAAACTCACAACGCCTCGCAGATATTTTTGGCAAAGAGGCGTAAGAGGTAAAAACAATTAGCAGACCACGTAAACAAAAAATGTTGAATCTGAAACACAATTTTATACGATGTAGAGGGGGTCCCTGCTTCATCTCCCTCTCTCAGCTAGGGGGTCCTTGGCCTGAAAACGTTGAAGACCCCTGATCCATACAAGCAATTCAGCTTGGGACACAGTGGGACGCAACTTTGTTGCCCTGATCATGAGGTACATTGACAAAAACAATCTTTGCAAGAAGAGCCACAAGTTGCACAACAACCCCCCAGCCTGCCCTAACAATCCGGTAGCCTAAAATGACTGATAACAAAGTTAAAACTAGAAAATGTGCTCCTCGGAGCACAAGTCTCCGCCAGCAGACCCGTGCTATTTTAATCAAATGGGGCCGTCAGTCGCTTTCCGGAAATCCCTACCCCCCGAGGGTACAAAGGACTCGAAAAGCGGAAGTTACGTTCTCTTTCACACCAGCTTCCTTCTGCTGAGCAAAAAGAAGGGCGTTTTTGTGAACAGCTCGTTCGCAATTTATAAAACCGGGGTTACGTAAGTAACCTATAGTTTTATTACATCGCTCTCTCACTGTTCACATATGGGAGACATAAACCCCCTGAATGTAACCGCAAATCAAGATACCCACAACCTGTACCAGGGCCCCGCCCCCCCAGGGGACGGGGCCCACGGCACCCAGGCGCCAACAGACCCACCGGGTCTGAGGCAGAGATCAAGACATTTTAGTGGGGCCCTGACAGACCGTAGTCTGCCTCATAAACTAAAAACCAGGCACAGCCTGTCTAGTTAGTGGAGGGCCCTGACAGACCGAAGTCCGCCTTATTAATCTAAGGCCCAAAGGTCGGCCTATCAAACACTAAGGCGAGGGGGCATGAACAGATCCTACGTCCGTTCTAAGCACCTAACCACCCTCAGGTGGAAGCCACGCCCAGGACTGCGTGCGCCATAGAAGACGACGCCACGTCCAGGCTGTAAAAAACTGCGAAAGTCGATGGAGACCACCAACTCGCCGCTGTGCAGATGTCCTGAATAGACACCCCTTTGAGGAGGGCCCAGGACGTCGATACACTTCTAGTAGAGTGCGCCCTCAGGCCTTCAGGCACTGGGGCTCCCTTACTAACATACGCCAGGCGAATAGCCTCCACAATCCAACGGGAAAGCGTGGACTTAGTCACCGCCAGTCCCCCAGGCCCAGGGCCCAGGGAGACGAAAAGCTGGCTGGGACGGTTCAGGGCCGCAGTCCTCTGGACATACAGCCGCAGGGCTCTTACTGGACAAAGACAGTGTAGCCTCCTGTCCTCTTCTGAGGCAAAAGGAGGCGGATGAAAAGCCACCAGCTCAGTTGGCATAACCACCGCTAGGTGGTTTTTGGGAACGAAAGTCGGGTTAGGTTTGAGAATAACCCTACTGCCATCACCAGCGAACCTCATGCACTCCGGAACCACCGAAAGAGCATGCATATCGCTCACCCGTTTCGCTGTTGTCAGCGCAACCAGGAGTACCGTCTTGAACGTGAGGAACTTTGGTTCCACTGTCTCCAACAGTTCAAAAGGAGGACGAGAGAGTGAGTCGAGCACCAGGACCAAGTCCCATGTGGGAAACAAGGACCGTGAGACAGGATGTTCACGCAACGCGCCCTTCATGAACTGGCACACCAGGGGCTGTTTCCCCACAGTTTTCCCATCAAAACCAGCATGGCTGGCTGAGATGGCCGCCAAGTACACTTTGATCGTGGAGAAAGCATTTCCGAGATCCAATATATCCTGTAAGAAAATCAAAACGTCAAAGACCGAGGCCTGGAACGGAACCACAACCGGGGACCGTCCCAGACACCACTCCTCGAACACACTCCACTTTGCCCCATAAGCGGTTCTAGTGGAGAGTGCCCTAGCGGCCTGAATAGTGGCCACCACCCTAGGTGGCAGTCCTGTCGCAGTCAGATTTTCCCTCTCACGGGCAAGACCCACAGGTCTAGGTCTGCAGGCCTGTGATGATGAATCTCGCCCCCCGCCTGCTGCAGCAGGTCCTCTCGCAGCGGGAGGGGCCAAGGCTGCTCGTATAGCAGGGGAGCTATTTCCGATCCGAAGTGCATTGCAACTGGGCTCTTTTGATCTTGGTTGCGAATGCTGCTTCTATGTTCATAAATGTGTGTCTTTAGCGCCCTGTTGGTCTTACCAACATATCCTAGACCACATGGGCACTTAAGCATGTATATAACATGTTTGGTTGTGCATGTTCTAGTGCCCTTGATATCGAAATATTTCCCCTTGAGTGGGTGCGTAAAAGTGTGGCTCTTTAGTCAAATTATTATTCCTCTGTGTCTGCTTTGGAGTTGGGTTCTGCTTGCTATGACATCACAGCAGACATGGTTGGCAGGCTCTGGTGCAGGGCGGGAATGTCGTCATGCCGTGATGACACATTATTGTGTTATTCTTTTAACCTTAATGTCTTACTGTACCAGATGTTTACATTTCTGACTAACAAAGTATTCAATCAATCAATCAATGAAGGCCATGGCTGCTGTGGCCCCTCCCTCACTTTGTCCTTCTGTCCCTCAACAAGATGGCGCCACAATGGCCTTGATGCCACGCCCACACTGCTCCAGCTGATTTCAAAGTTTTCTCCTCTGTCCTGTTAAAACCGTTTTTAAACACCAGTGTCTTTTGTAGAGATTCTCAGTTCTTAAAGGGATAGTTCACCCCCAAAATGACATTTTTTTCTATCGATTAGTCACCCCATGGAGACTTGAATTCATGGATATTTTTTTGTTTTTGTCTCATTCCTAAGCCAATTTCCTAAGCGCTGGAATTGCAGGCCTGCTTTGGTGTGTTTGGTATAGAGATGGAGTGAAGAGAACGAAGGTGGCGAGCCACAGACATGTTGTATTTCTGAGATAGAAGTTTTATTACATGAGCAGTATAGTTCTCCAGACCATCGTTATGTTGCACAGTACTCACAACAGCATACAGTATGAAGGACCATTTTGACTCTATAATATTCAGCTTGTCAAAACATGTAAGGCCAATGATGATCAGCATGTTGTGCATCACGCGCACACGCTAGACTGTTAGGCTAATACAGTGAATGGAGAGACAGTAAGGCTGTACCTAACACTATATGAAGACATTATTTCACAAATGACAATAAATGTAAAACAACAAAGCAGTGGTGGGAAAAGTACTCACATTTCTTACTTAAGTAAAAGTATCAATACTGCAATGTAGAAATACTCTGTTACAAGTAAAAGTCCAGAATAGAAAATGTACTTGAGTAAAAGTACACAAGTATTGGAATCAAAATGTAATTAAAGTACCAAAAGCAGAAATTACTCATTATGCAGAATGTCCCATTTCACATGTTTGTTTACAAATCCTTTGAAAATAGAAGATCTAAAGCTCATTGTGAGCTTGTAGATCGGCTAATTTCAAATGGCCAAAATGTATATAGGATATAAGTGGATTAATGTGTGTTTTGTAATAATAATCCAAATCTCCAAAGTAACAGGTAACTCAAGTTTTCAAATAATTGTAGTGGAGTAAAAGTATAACATTTGCTTCGGAGCAGTGGAGTAGAAGTAAAAGTACTGAAAATTGGAAATACTCCAGTAAAGTAAAAATACCTCAAAATTGTACTACAGTACTTGAGTAAATGTACTTAGTTACTTTCCACCACTGCAACAAAGCAATGTGTATTTATGCATTGGACATATTTTAAACGATCATGCAACTGAGTTAACGTTTGTCAGTATTCAAAATGCCATTATGAAATATAAGGCATAAGTGAATACACAGTTTGTCTCAGTGGTTTAGTAAACTATGTGTAGGCTATTACACTCGTATGATGGGATACGAGCGCAATACAGTAACAGGCTGTTAATAATAACCATGATACTTCATCTTATTATTCTATGTACTGTACTGCAGTGTTAATTATGTTGACTAAGACTAAAAGACTAAAATACTACGGTTTTGATATTTAGTCGACTAAACCATTTCAGAAGACTAGAATGGGACTAAAACTAGTGTTATTCACCGTTATTCAAAAGACTAAAACTAAATCAGAATTTGCTGTCAAAATTAACACTGCTGTACTGTATGTTTCAGTTTCAGTTACTCAGGTCTTGGTGCTCTTCTGGGTCTCGGGGCTCTGGTTGCGATCCTTGGTCTTCGGGGTCTCGGGGGTCTAGTCTTGATCCTTGGTCTTCGGGGTCTCGGCGGTCTGGTCGAGAACAATGGGCTTGGGGGTCTCGGCGGTCTGGTCGAGAACAGTGGGCTTGGGGTTCTCGGGGGTCTGGTCGAGAACAGTGGGCTTGGGGGTCTCGGCGGTCTGGTCGAGAACAATGGGCTTGGGGGTCTCGGGGGTCTGGTCGAGAATAATGGGCTTGGGGGTCTCGGCGGTCTGGTCGAGAACAATGGGCTTGGGGGTCTCGGGGGTCTGGTCGAGAACAATGGGCTTGGGGGTCTCGGCGGTCTGGTCGAGAACAATGGGCTTGGGGGTCTCGGGGGTCTGGTCGAGAACAATGGGCTTGGGGGTCTCGGCGGTCTGGTCGAGAACAATGGGCTTGGGGGTCTCGGGGGTCTGGTCGAGAACAATGGGCTTGGGGGTCTCGGCGGTCTGGTCGAGAACAATGGGCTTGGGGGTCTCGGGGGTCTGGTCGTTAACAATGGGCTCAGTGTTAACGAACAGTGGCCTTCGGCATGGGCTGATGGCAATGTGAGCAATTGGGATCTTTATTCTTTATTCTTTATTCTTTATTCGGATCCCCATTAGCTTCCGCTGCCGCGGTCGCTAGTCTTCCTGGGGTCCACATAAAACTTCACAACATAAAACAACATACAATATACATACAAACAACAACTGACACTCGTCAGTCCAAAACTAAGCTAAATTAAAATTCCAATGATATAGACACTACAGGAACATTGGTTAAACATCATGTACAAAAACATATTGATCATTCTAATTGTGTGATCTCTTTCATTAATATCTGTTTAATAGATTTTTTGAATATATATTTGCTCTTAATTTGTTTAATATTTGTGGATAATGAGTTCCATTGTTGGGTGGCTCTATAAATAACTGTTTTTTTAAGTACTTCTGACTTTGGTTTTGGAAGTTCCAAATACCCTGAGCTTACCTGTCTTGTTTGATATCTATGTTTTAGACCTGCATTAAGTAATTGATCTCTGAAGAAATCTGGCTTCCCCTCAATAATTGCATTTCTGGAAAATTTTATAAGACTTGATGTTAACTTAGCCTCAACAGTTAACCATGCCAAACTGTGGTGCATCCTTGTAACATTAGTTCTAAAAGAGCAATACAGTGCTAATCGTGCAGCTCTATTTTGTGCTAGCTGGAGTTTTCTTATATCCATTTTAGCAGCAGAGGACCACACAACCATACAGTACTCTAAATGTGAAAGGACTAATGCCTGTGTTACCTCCTTTCTAATTATTGGTGTAATATAGGGAGAACATCTGCGTGTAACTGCAATACCCTGCCCCATTTTCACAACAATACTATCAATATGATCCGACCATGTCAAGCGCTCATCAATTGTTACACCAAGTAACTTTATTTTATTAACTTGCTGTATTGGGGTCCCCGCCATAGATAAACTCAGTTGGGGGTCCCTAGCCAGCATATTTCTAGTGCCCAAGACAATGCACTTTGTCTTGGACACATTCAAGATCAATTTGTTTTCTTTTACCCAATTTGACACCAATTTTAATTCTTTTAACAATACTTTATTTAGTGTATTGCTCGTTGTTGCAGCGCTAAACATGGTCGAATCATCCGCATACATCACCATATTTGCTTGATCCAAAACACAAGGCATATCATTAGTAAAAATTGAAAATAAAAGTGGGCCTAAACAACTACCCTGAGGGACTCCACATATGACATCCTTACTCTCAGATAGACTTCCATTAAAAAATACTCTTTGCTTCCTCCCGGACAGATAACTATCCATCCAAGAGAGAGCTGATGATAAAAAACCATATGCCTTCAGTTTTGATCTCAGCAGTTCATGATCAATGACATCAAACGCTGCACTGAAATCTAGCATCACTGTTCCAACCATTTTCTTATTGTCCAATAATCGTGATGGTGAGCAGGGTTCTCGGGGGTCTGGTCGAGAACAGTGGGCTTGGGGGTCTCGGGGGTCTGGTCGAGAACAGTGGGCTTGGGGGTCTCGGCGGTCTGGTCGAGAACAATGGGCTTGGGGGTCTCGGCGGTCTGGTCGAGAACAATGGGCTTGGGGGTCTCGGCGGTCTGGTCGAGAACAATGGGCTTGGGGGTCTCGGCGGTCTGGTCGAGAACAATGGGCTTGGGGGTCTCGGGGGTCTGGTTGAGAACAATGGGCTCTTCTGGAGCCTTGATCTTCACAACCCAAACCTGTTCCCCGAATGTGGTTACATGTCCAGGGCCTAGAGAGGAAAGAGTCCAAACTGTTACTTTTCAGGAAATGGATCCAATGTAATTATTTAGTCACAAGCTCTTCTTAATTCTCTTTCCATTGGTTCAACATTTATAAAAACCCACACACACACTTAACCACTTTCACATTCACTTAAAAAAAATCTACAAGCGTCACATTGCGCTAGTAACTAAAGTTTTCAAATAATTGTAGTGGAGTAAAAGTACAATATTTGCCTCTGAGATGTAATGGAGAAGAAGTAAAAGTATTGAAAATTGGACATACTTCAGTAAAGTAAAAAATGCCTAAATTTTTTACTTGATTACAGCACTTGAGTAAATGTACTAGGTTAATTTACACACTGGTATACTTACATCTGTAGACAGTTTCACAGCAGAGATGTGATGACCCATACAGGAGTGATGTGATGTGATGTGATGTAAAGTTCAAAGATCGCCTTGGTGTACAGGATACTTTAGGACCCCAGAGATCAGCCAATGAAGGTACTGAAACCCCCGCCTTGTACAGGCCGATGCGCTGGTTCTTCTTGATACTACACATGGTTGGTTGGTTGGTTGGTGGTCGTGGTGTGTGGTGCTGGAGAAGGAGTCCCTGTTGGTGTGCAGAGAGGATAGAGTGTAGATGAGAGCTGTCCTCTTTTATACACACAACACTGGGTGTGGCATGGTGGTGAAGTTATGTGGCCCACCAAGGTGGAGGAACCAGCTACCCATCGCTGTACAAACAGGATGCATTGTTCCTGCCTCCTTGAATAGAACGAGGTATTTGACCACAGGTGTTTCCCAAAACCACTTACCGTAAGCCCTATTTCAAAAACAGTGAAAATAGACAATCTACATATCAGCTATTTTCAATATGTCTTAAAACAAATAATAATTAACTTTAATAATGACATTATTCTTTTGTGGGAAACATTAAAAAAAAGAAGACAGATTTAATCTCATTTTGGGAAACATTGATGTAACCAACATAGATACTCGCTCATCACTCAGTCTCTCTGGTTACAGTAAAATCCTCAACATTAATTTAACTCTGATTGTACAAAATGTCACCAAAAGGAGGCCATTTGGTTACATTTGTACACTCTCTGAGTTATAAACGGATGAATTAAGTTAATGTGACGCAACACAAAATGTACGTATTTATGTTAAGTCTAGATGGAAAGTGGGGCCCACGCGCATAGTACCCTTTATTAGTACACATATCCTGAACCCAAACCAGAAAATTGAACACTTTTGAAGGAAACAACCTTCAAATAATTTTTTTCCCCATACAATTTGGACCAAAGGAATTCCATAAAGTGGTTATTATTCAGATTCAAGCACATCTTGACTCTACCACAGGACAAAAAAACGCAAAAAATAACAAAGCCGAAAATGTTCATATCACATAAAAATTATAACATTTTGTTTTTTGCTAAATACATCAGTGTCCCCGAGCAAGATTCAACTGCATTTTCTCAATCCTTAAAGTGTGTATTTTAAGATTCTAACAGGTACCAGGCTGAAATAATGTCTCCAGACTTCAGTAAAATTGGTATTATTAAGATTAAAGCATATCTTGGCTCTATTTCAATATAGCAAAAACAGAGCCAAAACTGTTCTCCTGTGGAACCATCTTGGAGGTTTGGTCCAGGAGGCAGACACAAGTTTAAGAGCAGCCTTAAAACTGTCCTTCCATTTGGGGAACAACAGCACCATCATCATCCATAGTCTCTTATATCGTTAAAGCCAGTGCAGTTTACATTTTATCCTTTGCATAAGCCTGGAAGGTTATCGAGGCTAGGGCAAGTGCTACGCTTGTTCAACAAGTCTTATGAATGTGTAGTGTGGTGAAGTAAGTACATGTACATTTTATTTGTATGGCACTTGTATGGAACTCACAAAGTGCTTTACATACAACAGAAATAAAGACACCGCACGAAGCATTCAAATGGTCAAAAACAACAACCAAAAAAATAGAAGACATTCCACAAATGCTTGTTTTAACAGCAGTGTTTTTAAGTGGTTCTTAAAAATGTCCACAGAGCCTGCAGCTCTTAAGACCTGTGGAGGGGCATTCCGTACCTTTTTGTTTTTGGGAGCAGTTAGAGGTTAAGTATCTTGCTCGGGGACACTTCGAACCTTGGGCTTCCCGGGCGGGCTCAATTCACTAACCATTCAACTATTGCCGCCCAACCTGGTACGAGGAATGACCAATAGACCCTGCAGCTGACCTTAAGTCCTGCTGGGCACATAATATGGTTGTAGCAGGTCAGTGAAGGGTCCTGGACATCACTATATGCTTCAAAGTGAGGCTCTACTTGCAGCACTGGTGGACCAAAGTACTCTACCAGTACTTGAGTCAAAGTATAGATACTCCTGGTGAACATTACTCAACTACAAATGAAATATGCTCAGTCAAATTGGTTTCCAGTTAAAGTATTAAAATGTAGACATTTTCAAAAACGTTTTCAGAAATTTAAACTACTACAAGCTTAACTGTGATGCGTTGAGTGCAGGAACGTGCAGAGGGAATTATAGGAGCAGGGGCTGTAATTTCCAAAGGGCACCTCTAGCCGAGACATTTTTTTTACATTTCTAAACAGATTTAGAGGAATATCTCTTTTTAAATTAACAATAGGAATCTAATAATCTAGGATTATACAGAATAAATTACTCCACAAACAGTAATAATATTCATACAAAAGTTACAATTGTTACAATAACACTGGTCTGATTTGTGCTTCTTTTCTCTCTCACTTTCATCTTACCACATGTTTTACACTCCAACAGACAGATAGCATAGCAACACAGGCAGAAACACTAAGCTAATGTAATAATAATGACTATCATTATTATTATTATTAACTGCATGGCTGCCTCTTTTAATACCTGTATTAATACTCTCTTATCTGCCTCTTTTAATACCTCTATTAATAATCTCTTCATCTTCATCTCTCCATACAAGGTATAATAATTAATAATTTAACTACAGTCATAATGAGCAATAAGAAGATGCAGATACCATTACACTGTGAGAGTGCCAACAAATTAGTTCAATATAATTCACATCCACGTTATACTGATAATATAATTCTATAAAGCAACACAGAAGCTTTAGATAAGGTGTATGAAAAATTTTGCTGTGTTGTTGGGTAAAAAAAAATGTTGCTGTTAAAGGACGACTTCACCGATTTTCAACCTATCTTCATATAATTGGTCCTCACTAATACTCATGATAAAATGGTACAATTTTCTTTCTACTCGGTCTGTGTCTCAGAGGAGGGCTGTGGACAGTTCAGAATCCCGTCTACCAGTGACATCATCAATGGGGAATCCAAGCTAATAGAAACTGCAGACTTTCTATTCCTGGAAAGTTGCAATGCAATAAAAGAAGCCGTTGTTCTCGTGTTAATAAAAATCTAAATAAAAAATGTGAAATCTTGTTGGAAAAAAAAATCATGCCTAACGATGATGTCACTGGTAGACGGGTTTCTGGAATGTCCACAGCCCTCCTATGAGACACAGACCAAGTAGAAAAAAATTGTACCATTTTATCATGAGTATTAGTGAGGACCAATTATATGAAGATAGGTTGAAAATCGGTGAAGTCGTCCTTTAAGTTCACATTTTTCTTGATTTAACATAACTTACAAATGCAGGGGAAAAAGTGCTAGAATGAAAATTAAATGTGCATTTGTTAATATAACTTGTTATATTATTCCCTTCCTGTGTTAGTAGCTTGTTACTTTGTTCACAGCCTTTATCCTTTAGATTAGGAGTTATTATTTTCCAGTCCAACTGCTGTCTATCGCCTCATTGTGGTCTGTGTACAGGAATGTCTTTCTCAATAGTGATGAGGATATCAGAAAAACAATGGGGAATAAAGTGCTATAACTTAAAAATAAATAAAGGAAATGCTACTTTGGTCTTTGTTACTAGCTTGTTATAGCTTCCTTCTTCTCCCTCCTTCCTATGTTACAGCAGCAACCTCCTGGGGGCCATGGCCTTGTAGATGTTGATCACCTTATTGTGTTTTTTTATAGTGTCTTTCTCAATGGCGAGGAGGAGGAGATCAGAAAGCCTTTCTTCCTGGCATAGGCTTCTGAGTGAGGTTTTCCCCAGATTGAGCTTATAAGGACCTCTCCACCGTTGCCGTTGACACTGGAATAAATGTTCTTATCATTTCCATCAGTGTTGGAAAGATATCCTGTTCCTCATTGTCTCCTAGTGTTTTTAACATCCCCTTCACTGTGGATGTATCTGGGAGAGAAGCATGATTAATATGTATCATGTGTTAATTGTGATGTTTCAGATATCCTTCAACTTCTGTCAACATGCATCAAAATGTTGAATGGACTTACTATATTTTTAGTAAGTGTTTTGCTAGCATATTGTTATTCATCATCTGCAACTTGGATGGCTGCTGTCACACTGATCCATATCTATGGTTCTCAAACTTTTTTCACGTCAAGGACCCCCAAATTGACACTTATTAGCCTGCGGACCCCCCATTTGAAAAGATATGCCAGGGACCCCCATAAGAGAAGTTTTTTTTTTACGGCTCTATCAGTGATTTTCAACCATTTTAATTTCAAGGACCCCCAGTTTGACATGCATTAGGGCTACGGACCCCCATTTAATGGCATTTCTATCTCTGGGACCACACTTTTTATGGTAAAACCAATGTTAATTTAACTCTGAGAGTGTACAAATGGAACCAATTTGACCTGTTAGGGTCCATTTGGTTCCATTTGTAAGAGTGTACAAATGGAACATTTGGTTCCATTTGTACACTCTTAGAGTTACAGACCCATAAGGGTCAATTTGGTTCCTAACTATCTATCATCTAGCTGGGGACCCCCTGGAACTCCATCAAGGACCCCTGGGGGTCCCCGGACCCCACTTTGAGAACCAATGATCTATACCAGGGGTCTTCAACAGGGGGTCCGGGACCCCTAGGGGGTCCTCAGAGTTACTATAGGGGGTCCACCAAATCTTTGTGTGATAGGATTTTTTATTTTACCTTAACCACCTGAACCCCTGGCATCCATTTTCTGAGGAGAACTTTAGCCAAAAATAGCAGATCTATAAACTCACAACGCCTCGCAGCTATTTTTGGCAAAGAGGCGTAAGAGGTAAAAAAAATTAGCAGACCACGTAAACAAAAAATGTTGAATCTGAAACACAATTTTATACGATGTAGAGGGGGTCCCTGCTTCATCTCCCTCTCTCAGCTAGGGGGTCCTTGGCCTGAAAACGTTGAAGACCCCTGATCCATACAAGCAATTCAGCTTGGGACACAGTGGGACGCAACTTTGTTGCCCTGATCATGAGGTACATTGACAAAAACAATCTTTGCAAGAAGAGCCACAAGTTGCACAACAACCCCCCAGCCTGCCCTAACAATCCGGTAGCCTAAAATGACTGATAACAAAGTTAAAACTAGAAAATGTGCTCCTCGGAGCACAAGTCTCCGCCAGCAGACCCGTGCTATTTTAATCAAATGAAATCACTTACCCTATCTTTAACCATAGTTCTCTAGGAATGTTCTAATTTTTACGTAAAATAGAACATGTTACTATATCATAGCAATTATATTATCATAACAATATCTATCGTTCCTGTATACTTTCCAGGTTTTAACTCTGCCACTGATTCTCTGTAGAGCATTCGTTCACAGGAGACACAGACATAATTGGGTCCACTTTCTGACATCTTCTTTAAGAATGCAGCAGCAGCTTTATCAACTTCTAGTTCTTGTGATCTGTACCGTCTCTTCTTACTGGTGTTATGTGCTTGTTGATGTTGTCTTTCATTACTTGAATACTTTGACCAGTTCCTTTTTTTCCTTTCGATGTTCTCTACAGACTCTCTCTACAGATTCTCTCTTCATTCTTTCTCTCTGTTTCTTAGCTCTGTTTAATTTCATTCTTTCTCTCTGTTTCTTAGCTTTGGCCTTCTGCGCCTTTGCGTCTTCATCAGGTTTCAGATGCTCATTTCCTGCTTCTTTAGTTTGCATAATGGGAGTTAGTTTCATTGTGTGATCTCAGCCTCTCCTATCTAAGTTATTTATATAGTTATATCACATATTGTGATGTCACGTAAAACTGATCAATGTTAGGTGTTCTCAGAGGAACACACACACGCACGGACGGGTGATTTGTACTAGAAGGTACTGTTCCAATCAAGACTGATTGATCCTGTCTTACCTCACTTCAAAAAACATAAATGGCTTTTTGAAGTGACACACCTATTTATAGTGTTTTATTTCATCATACGTCCCTCTAGCCAATCAAAGGCATTGGTGTCAACATATTGACACGTGTCACGTGGAGCTTGACCAATGTTAGCTTGGCTAGGGGCCATGCTAACACACGGCGGGACGAAGCGAAAACATACTCTCCACCTACGGCGGAGACAATAACGAATTAAACCATACATGTATATGCTTCGTTGACCCCCAGAGGTCTGTACAGTCTTTTTTTCCCTCTACACCAAATCTCTACTCCATAGTTCTGACACCTATTATGACATGCCCAGAATAAGGATGCTAGGGTTCATTTGGATAAATTGATAATGAGGATTTTACTGAGTATCCGGTGCTGTCAGTATATCATCCTAACAGCCAGTGGTGGACAGTAACTATACGTACATTTACTCGAGTACTGTACTTAAGTACATTTTTGGAGTATTTGATTTATTTTGCTTTCAGGCATCCAGATGGTGCAGCAGGAGAAGAGGCAGAACAAGGCAGCCCACAGCAAGAGGATCCATGCCCGCTGGAGGCTCGTCTACACCCTGGTCAATAACCCCTCTCTGCTGGGCTCCAGGAAGCACTTTCAGCTGCACTCGTCCGAGAGCCTCGGAAACGGAAACAACAACCTCAGCCCCAAGGACGGCAGCACACCAGCCGCTGACACTGCAGCCACTCCAGATAACTGAGATCCCGTATCAAAGGATGCTCGCTCTATCAGTCTGAAGGCTTATGACGTTATGCACAGATCTGCTTGTGGCATCACAGGTTCAAATACCTCTCATGGCTGTATTGTCACGTGATCCTGAACTCTCTACCCTCATTTCCCTTTCTCTCTGTACAATAAAACGCCAAATACAAATAATGCAGCAAAAGATACTTGGTGTGTTATGAATTAATGACATGAATGATACATACAGATTTGCACAGGGCCCACTTCGTAAAAGTGTTCTCTTGCATCCCCGGCCATGACTCGAATGGGCACTGCACTAGTCTAGAGAAAGAGATCCATGTTTTTGTTACTTTCTCTTTTTAATCTCTTTTTACAGAACCATGTCTGGTATTTGGATAAATTGAATATTCTATGTACTGTTTGCTCAGTAATGGTCATCAATTTATTTTGTACAATATATGTGATGTGGGATATGATTTTAGTTACTATACAAAATAATCTCTGCTGCAAGTGTTATTAGTTATTTAGCATGCTACTCACTCAAGTAAATACAAAACACTTAATCTTATTTGATCATTAAACTATTTCCCCAGTTTTCTTTCATATTGCATCCATTCCAGTTTGAACGATTTCTGGTTTTCTGTGTTGTAATGACCCGGGCATAATGTGAACTAGACACATTGTTGTCCTGCTTTCATTTATGTACACTCTTCACAACTGATAACAGTAGCTACAGTTATCAGTTATCTAGAGAGAGAGAGAGAGAGAGAGAGAGAGAGAGAGAGAGAGAGAGAGAGAGAGAGAGAGAGAGAGAGAGAGAGAGAGAGAGAGAGAGAGAGAGAGAGAGAGAGAGAGAGAGAGAGAGAGAGAGAGAGAGAGTCACACTGAAACAGTGATTAAGTACTTCTTTGAGAAAGCTTTATTGATTGAGGCACATAATCTTGGGAAAGTGTCTAGTGAGGATATTTAAGTATTTAAATAAATACAATTCACCTTTATCACAAAATACAATGACCTGACATTGAGGATCACAATGTTGAAAAGATTACTGTAGTGTGGAGAGCATTGGAGACAAGGGCAAGGTTCCACAATGTTACTGACACATTACCTTGAAATACTCTTAACAGCATGCGGGTACAGTATACCACAGAACAACACTGAAACGTGTTCAAGATTATCTCTTTCCTTGTCAGAGTTAACATGGATAATATTGTAACTCTGACCTACAGTGTAGCTACATTTTACGAGCTTGACAGAGAGCACTATTAGAAGACCCATTGAACTTGAGATTCTGCTTTTAACTTCACAATTATTTTCAAAGGATGTGCACATTAGTACTTGACAAAGAACTCCACTCAACTACAGACCCATTGATTCTTTAAAACAACACTTTGTTCAAAACATTCAAACGATATGGTAGGATTCCACACTTTCTTTTCTCAGGGCAGTTTGCACTCCTCCCTGCATGACATCCATTTCATTACACCCGCGTGCACCGTGGCTCTGACCTTACCATTAGTTGCTTCCCATTGTTGGTGATCTAAAATTGCAGCTTATATTTCTAACACTTGCTTGGACTTGCACGTGCAGCCACTACACACCTACAATGTGAATGTAAAGACTTGCACCTATAAGCTTGAGTGGCAACTGGCACGTTTACGACAGTGCAAAGCATTTAGCTCAGTGAATTGGATATTTGTAGTTACTTGTGATATTGACTGCCTCTGCTCCTAGCGGTAGCCTATCACTGTATTCAGAGCCTTCTTCACAGTCATCCATGTTCCCCCTGTACTGTGACAGAGTGAAGGACTCCGTCACCACACTTCCCTCCACGTCGTCTTCTTTCCCCCCATCCCTGCTCTCTGATTCCGCCTCCCCCTCTTCCAGCTCGCTACCGTTGATATTCCTCTGAGACTCTGTGTACGGCGTGTGGAAGCGGGTGGTGAGCTTCCTCTCGACGTGATACTGATCCTTGGCCTTCATGATCAGCTTGTAGGTCTTGGTGCGGTATTTGTACACCAAGTGGAAGCATGTTGCCCCGAGGAGAGGCACGGTGGACACGGTCAGGAGGCATATGCTGACTGAGATGATGATCAATAAGTTGGGTACCCTTCTCCTGGTGGCGAAAAGGACTCGGACCTCGCAGTCGTGACCTCTATAAGTGAGACAGAGAGAGTAGTTGGTACCGGGACGTAAGCCCTGGAAGAGATACGTGTTGAGGCCATCTTCAATCCTGGACCACTGGACAGCAGAGTGTTTGTGGTCAGCGGTGATGCACAGATACAGGGAAGCGTCGAGTTTTTGGGATTCCTCTGCCGACTCATCAGGCTCTGGATCATTGGTCTGGAGGCCCTCCGAGGTGGCATGGTGGCTGCTGGCCTTGACTTTGGGTATGAGCAGTGGGTTGATGCGCACTCTCGCCTCTGTTTCGGACACCCCTAAGGCGATAACACCAAAGTCAAATGTGTACTGCTTGACGTCGTCCAGGCTGCCGTTGAATGCGTGGTTAGAAATGTATTGGGTGTTGGGGGTCAAACCACATTTGCTAGCATGCGGCGGGCGAGTTGGCGCCGGCTTATAATGCTCAGTGTCTATCTCAGTAACGGGCGGAAAGGAGGGATCAATGTCGATATCTTTACTTTCCAGATTAGGCAGATGAAAAGAATAGAAAATAGATGTTTTAACTGCCGGTTGTTGTACGGATGGAAGGACGGGCTGAAAAGAGGGAACAACATTGACGATACCTTTTCTCTCCAAATTAGGTAGATGAAAAGTTTGGAAAATAGATGTTTTAGCTACTGATTGTATAGATGGGAGGATCTTAGTCAAAATGGCCACCTCAGTTACTGTCTTTACAGGTGTGGGCTGTGGCATAGCCATCACCTGTAAAGAGACACTTTCCTCTGCTTTACCAAATTCATTCATAGCTAAGCAGCTATAATTGCCACTGTCTTTTTTACTAAGGTGTAATATGACAAGAGTTCCATTACTAAAAACTTGAAATGGGTCATTGTCCAATAAGGCCTCAGCTGATTCTGCCGAGTCATCCTCTTCAGAAAACAAAGCTAACTCTCTCTTCTGACTCTGTGAGTGAACTTTCCATATGACCGCTGGTTTGGGATTTCCCTTGAATGCACAGGTCAAGATCAACACAGTATCCTCATGAAGGGTTGTATTATGAATGTTTGGCTCGGATATTATTGTAACATTAGGGCTCATGCACTTTGATTCGGGTAACTTCACAATGATTTCCCCTTTAAGTCGCGGCGGGCTCGCACATGTGATGAAATTCTGCTCCGGGACGGAGATGGTGGTCTTCAAGATCCAGTCCCTCAGCCAGTCCATGGAGCAGATGCACGCAAGTGGGTTGTCATAGAGCTGCAGATGTGACAGGGATATCAACCCATCAAACGTTCCCCGGGCGATGGTGATGAACCGGTTATTGTTAAGCCGGAGAGACCTTAAGTCTTTGAGGCTGGAGAAGGCATCCCTTGGCAGACTGACCATCTCGTTGTGGTTCATCTTAAGCAGCTGCAGAGACGTGAGGTTCTGGAGATCCTCCCAGGGGAAATCTACGATCTGATTGTAACTGATGTCAAAGTTACGCAGGTTAACCAAGGGCGTGAGGGACCCCTCCTCGATGGAAACTATGGCGTTATTGGCCATCCAAAGGGATGTCACTTGGGTGACATTTTCGAAACATCCAAGCGCGATCATAGTGATTCGGTTGGCAGAGAGGCTCAGAATGGTGACGTTGGTCGGCAATCTGTCAGGGACTTCAGTCAAGTGTTTATAAGAGCATTCAGCAAACTGACGTCCATATTTGTCTGAGCAGGAACAGAGTTCGGGGCATCCCTGACCAGTGCCAATGACCATGGCAAGCCAGAGCACGAAGAGACTGCGTGACGTTGTCATTTTCTACACCTGCAAAACAGAGACAGAGTCAATGAATATATAGTTTCAGTAATGAAGCTTTGTTTCTGTAACACAGGATTTTTTTTGTTTTGTATATTTGCTCAAAGCAAGTATAATATTTAATATTTGTGAAATGAAATAAATATTTCAAGTTTATCCACCTGATGAGTAGGCTAATACTCCATCACGCACCTTTGAGGGATATTGTGTTTTTTTATATTTTGTTATAAAAGTAATCAAATTATTTTCTCAGTGGTGATTACCTGTCATGTCACAGTTATTACATAATCGTCTAATCACAATTATTTGAGATAATCGCAATTATTTTATAGCAGATCTACAACAAGCTTACAACACCATGTTGTAAGCTTGTAGATCAGCTATTACCACTATTTTTTATTATCATATTTAAGCATACAATTATCAAATGTCACTAATTTAGTTGCATATTTAATTTGTCATATCTGTCCTGTGCAAATGTTCTTATTAGAAAGCCTAAACGGAAAACAGAATTTTCCTTTTTATTCATATGTGCAATGCCAAAAACACACATGACAATTAATCGTCAACTTAAATGTGTAATCGGCCAAGCAACTCAGTAGCTATCCTTCACTTTGCGTCGCACTTGGTTTCAAACTACGCAGTAGTGTTTCTTGCCCTGTCCTTGATAAATGGTCTGCATGTATAGGCATTTCTTGGTGCTGAAAGCCATTGCACTTACTATTTACTAATGGGTCAGTAGAAATGAATGTAATTTGTAATAGAAAGGAAGACACATTATAATTGTTTACACGTTGCTGAAATATTTTCGTGGAGGTCACGCAGGCACGCACTTTAATTCATCTGTGAGCGATACAGGCAATATTGCCAGGTTTTGCGAGAGAAACAAGCAACCAGGTGTATGAAAACAAGCCCAAAAGCTACATGAGTCCTGGCTTTAAACATATATTACAACGGCTATTTGAAAATAGCAGATCTACAAGCTCACAACACGAGCTTGTAGATCTGCTATTTTCACCCACCTATTTTTTTTTAAATATTTTTAAAACATTTTAACAACTCAAATATTGTATGGGGGTCCCTGGCATAAAATATTTGCAGGTGGGGGGGGGGGGGGGGGTCTGCAGACAAATACATATTAAATTGGGGGTCCTTGACATGAAAATGATTAGGAAACAAGCCCAAATAAGCAACTACATTAGAATAAGCCCCAAAAAACCGCAACCACCAATATTTACAAGCAGCTTACGAGCCCAAAGTTGCTTATAATAAGCAGACCTGGCAACCCTGTATACACGCTACCTTGGAATGGAAACGTACAGGCTACTTCACAAACTATATATCTACTGTAACGTCTTACCAGAGTCTTTCCTTTTTCTGTTTTCCTCAGGAAAAATCCCCACGTCTCAAGAGGAATCCTTTTATACAGGCTATGTCTGCTCTTTTAGAGCCAAAACAAGCTAGGTGCTCTGATAGAAGCTTTGCAAATAATACGTTTACATTAACATATCCTACATGTTTAAAACATGCGAATCCTCTCCTGAAAACGGCCCAGGAGATGATGTCGTTGTAAATATACCCTGTATGACAATGTATGTCTCACAGAGTTGTCATCCCCTCCCATTCCTTCCATGCGACTAAAAATTAAAGTGACACAGCCCCATGGTGTAGCCTAGAGTACATTTACTCAAGTAGCCTACTATAAGTAGGCTACAATTTTGAGGTATTACACATTTTTAGTACTTTTACTTCTACTCCACTACATCTCAGAGGCAAATATGGTACTTTTTACTCTACTACAATTATTTAAAAAAATGTGTTTCTTGACAGATATGAAGTATTATATTATAAAACATACATTCAGCCCTATTTAAACTTTGGCTATTGATGCACGCGTTGTGAGCTTGTAGATCTGCTATTTTCAAACATTTTAGTACTTTTACTTTTGGTACTTTAAGTATATTTTGATGCCAATACTTTTGTACTTTTACTCAAGTAACATTTTGAACACAGGCCTCTTATACTGTAACAGAGTATTTTTATATTATGGTATTGGTATTGCTACTTTTACTTCAGTAAACCCCCACTAGCCATTTGTTTTCTTCTTATTGTTGTCGACTGTCTGGTCCTATACCTTCCATCCCTTCAGCCCCAAGTATTGAGATAATAAGCCCTGGCCTATTAGATAGCAGCTTTGATTAAATCCCTTTGAATGAAAGACAGATGTATTTATATAAATAAAATAAATATAGCTATATTATACTATGTATCTTGCAATCATGCCTTCCAAAATCACTGTTCACAATCACACACACATTTTAAGCTACAGTATAGGCTACTTGGAGTTGGAGTGCTTAGGAAACTGTTTTAAGTACTCACATCATCTACACCTTAAGTGTTATTTATTTTAGTTTAAAAGTATTTCTGCTAAAGTTTAATTTAGTTGGATGAAACACATATAAAGAAAAAAATGCCAGCATGCTCAGGTAGCTATTATTTTATATAGAATATTTAGGCTACTGACAGTTGGTCATACAGTGAGTTTTGACCATGACACTATTACAAGAGTGCAGTGGTCTTCAAGTTTAACTCTTTAAAAAAAAATATATATATATATTATATATATATATCCCACGATTTGTAACCCTATTTTTTACACCCATTGCCAATTGTCTATGTAATCCTGGGCACTACCTTCCCTCTGCCAACCTAGGGAGGCCAGGGCCGAGCTCATGCCTCCTTCAATGCATGAGAGCCAACTGACCCTCTTGTCACCTGACAGGGGAGAGTTTCCCTGGTTGGACGTAGAAGGAACACGTTATTCCAACCAGTTCCCTTCCCCTCCATCAGGCGCCCCGGCTGGCCAGGGGGAGGCAGTATAGTGACCAGGATTACTGCATGTTTTTGTGAGGGTACCTACCCTAGGAGACACGGGGAGAACATGCAAACTCCACACAGAAAGGCCCTTTCGCCAACCCCACCTAGGGTATGGGCACTGATGACGCGGAGGAGAGAACACGCCCCCAGCGCCCACAGCGTCCCCTGCGGGAATCGAACCCAGGACCTTCTAGCTGTGAGGCGACAGCACTACCGTTCAAGTTTAACTCTAAATGGACTGTCACACCACAGGTTAATTATTTCTATTCAGCAGTGTAGAGATACTGAGGAGGAGGTGACCAGCCCTCTCCCATATCTCTCCAGACTGTTATAAAGCAGAATCAAAAGGGAAGTTTGTTTATTTTAGGCTGCACTTAAAGGCCGATCATCTCACATTGCAGAGACATGAGTCAGCAGGCCTCTCCTGAGCTGGCGGCTGGCCTGTCCTGTGGATGATGATGATGATGATGATGATGATAATGATGATGATGAAGAATATGATGGTGATGATGATGATGATGGTTATGATGATGATGATGATGATGATGAAGAGGATGATGATGATGATGATGATGATGATGATGATGATGATGATGATGATGATGATGAAGAGGATGGTGATGGTGATGGTGATGATGATAATGATGAATAAGCCATGATTATTGTATCTCCAATGAGAAAACCAGCCAGATAGTTTGAAGTCCATTGCCCTTAGGCCCAGTAACAAGAATAAAAATGTACCTCAATAGCATTGTGGCAACCTAAACTGAATTGAAATTAAATGTAACAGAAAAACAAGTGCCTGTCCATACACAGTCATACAGTATTATGTCATACTCAATTTCAACTGTAGATGGCACTATTGTTCTGAATATCCAAAATGGACACTCTTCTCTACTATAATTGAAGCCAGGCCCCAGCCAGCCTGTATGTGTGCGGACTACAAACTCATATAGCACAGCAGTTGTCCAATTCTCTTCAAACCTGCCACAACAATCGCTCATGGCTCTGGCATGACAACCATTTATTTATATAATGTAGCGGATATAGCACTGACGAAGGTCCCAGGACCGAAACGTTTGCTAATTTTATGCACCCCTCACTATGAGCACAGAGCACTTATGAGCACATAAAAAATAAATATATAAAATGTTCTTGTATAAGGAGTCTTCCTTGATATTTTATGCGATTAAGTCTTTTTCTGCCACTTTTCCTTTATGTTTTTGAGACCCTGAACAAAGGACAAAGAAGGCCGCAACACTTTCCCCTGTTCCATAATGAGGAGAAAGATTAATCATATATTGTTCATACTGATAATTTAAACAGCATACGTAAACTTTGAGATGGCCAAATTAATATAATTGATCAAATCTATTACTATATGATCATTGCAATTATAGAACTTCCTCCAGTAGCCATGGTTAAGAGATGGGCATCAGAATGAGCTATATGGACACTTGGACAGACATGAAAATTCAGAAGGAACCCTGAAAATGCAAAGACAGTCAGTTCCTAAGAAGGGATTGAATAATTCTGATCGGTTTTAGTGAAAGATGTGTTTGAGAAGGCTATTTTTAACCAAAGGTCAACTGTCTGGAAGTCAGCCAGGCTACTCACGGCAACACCAATGCATTGTGAAAGAAAAGGGTAATTTGTCAAAAATGAATTGGTCTGTAAAACTTTTACAGTTAATTAGAAAATGTATGTCTCTTGAGAGCAATTCTCAAGTATAAGTATATAAGGGGAGATGTAGGGGTATACATTTAATATAGAATCAATCAGGGCTTATTTGTCCCCTTAGGCTACAGAAGCAGCAGGAAAAAAAGAAAGAAAAGAAAGTAGAACGGCAGGTATGATTAAGCTCTTAAGACAGGTAGGCTACAATGTATTTTATCAGCAGTGTCAAAATGTAGCTCAGTGGTATTGTCAAGAAGGACGATTGTGAAAGTCAGCGAAAGATGCTGAACAGTGATTGCAGATGGATTATGTCTATGAGCTTTTATAATTCCAATGCCATGATGTCTTTATAAGACATGTCTTATATTATCAACAGTTATAAGCTATTAGAGGTTTGATTGTGGTCAGGTATAAACATTTTCATAATCATTCTACCCTGACCGCATGCATGTACGCTCTCTGTAACCATAACGAATGCATAGTGTGGATATGGTCGTCTAAGATATTTACTTTACTCATTTTATATTTAAATTTGTATTTAAGAATCACTTTAACAGCCACATAAAACTGAATTATAACTAAGGCCACTTTAGTTACATCTTTAATTTAAAGAAAAACCTTGATTTTGATTTATAATAAATAATCATAAAATGTCACTTATTCATGTTATGAGCCAGAATGCCATTACAAACCTTCAGCACTAGATGGAGCCACCACGCAATTAATGATAAGAGGAATTAGTTTGTCTTGAAGCAAGTTCTCTATGTGCTGTTTGTGTGGCAGATGTGGTTCTGTAGGAGGCAAGCCTGCGTCTGTCTGTCTGTCTGTCTGTCTGTCTGTCTGTCTGTCTGTCTGTCTGTCTGTCTGTCTGTCTGTCTGTCTGTCTGTCTGTCTGTCAGTCAGTCAGTCAGTTGTCTGGTGCTTCCCTGTAATCTTTGGTGCTTCCTATGGTGTCTCCCTGTCTTCTATGGTGCTTTCTATGGTGCTTCCTAGTCTTCTATGGTGCTTCCTATGGTGCTTCCTAGTCTTCTATGGTGCTTCCTATGGTGCTTCCTTGTCTTCTATGGTGCTTAATTCCTATGGTGCCTTCTAGTCTTCTATGGTGCTTCTTAGTCTTCTATGGTGCTTTCTATGGTGCTTCCTAGTCTTCTATGGTGCTTTCCTGTCTCAACACCATCCATGTTCATCTTCCACCGCAGTTTCCATACTGGTGGCATTTATGAGACCCAAAGAGAACCTCCAGTAAGCTGCATCAATAACAATTAATTCAGCACAGCACAGCATGTAGTTTTCTCCACCAATTTGAAGTGATTTTAGACATGCACGTCAATCTCGGTTCATCTGCCGTGGCCCATGGTGGGGAATTGGAAAAACACAGGATTGTGGTCTTCTGCCTGATTTTGAAATACGCATACTATTTAATTAACAGATAAATATTAATGTAAAATATTCCAGTGATAACCGCTTTCAACCATGCATCCTTATTTTGGGATTGTCATTATCCAAATTGTTCATCAAATTCCATCACTTTTGATGACATTTTGAAATGTTCTAAATTAGCTAAAATAGCCAATCTAATTCATGAATCCATCCTTTAGCTTGTGTGGGATAACACGCTTCTATGTTGCTACTAGCACAACATTGCCCTGTTGCATCAACATGTGGCCATAGTATGCCCCTTGCCTGGCATCCTTTGTTTTTATGTTTGAACATAATATGGGACCATAATGACAGCAGCATGGCCACAAATGTTATGGCAAAGCAGCTAACATGTTTGATATATTTCTTTACAGTCCCTATCAAATAAATGGTTGTAGAAATGAGACATCTAATCCAAGGGACAGAATTGTATGTCAGGAACTGTTTTGTTAATTTAGACATGATCTAAAATATTATCATATTTATACAGTAACATCCTAAGTGTTTATTTACCCATTTTATAACTTTGAGAGTGTACAAGTGTAACCAAATGGACTTAAACCTGTAAGTATATATTTATACATTCTCACATTTAAATGAAAACTGTGTATTTTATTGTATATGCAGCAGTTTGCATTAGGAAAATTCAAGTTATTCAAGTTGATGTCCTACTTTTTTATTTCTATTTGTAATTTAACTATGCCTAATCATAACTAGCTTAAAAACTCTATTTTAAATGAATCCCATTGTAAGTATGCTTACAGTGTTATTACAAATGAAATGCGTAACTCTGCCATTTGGTGTCACCATATCCCACATCTAGATTCTCTTCACAGTACATTGTAAAAGACAAAGTTTTAAATAACCAGGAGCCTGACAGTGTTACTGTAAAATGGACCCTCAGGTATTTTACTTGCCATGCCCCATTCAAATGCTGTGTGAGTTAATACTGTTATCTTACATTGAATATATGCATGTAATGCATTCTTTGCATTATTTTTCTTTAATTGTATATATTACTAGTGTGCTACTTGATATGTTGGTATCAGGTTTATTGGAGATAGTGGTACAGTAGGCCTATGTAATGGTTAATGTAATGATCAGAGTAATAAATCAAGAATGAAGAGACTTTGTCACCACTCACACAGGTACAGTACAAGCATTGAAATGCTTGTGTGGCAAGGTCTGCAAAACAGTGCTAACAGTACACAACTACAATAACAATAATATTGGATATAATATGAACAAGAAGCATACAAAGTAAAGTAATAATAATAGAATGCAATTAAAGGAATAGTATACTCTGCCAGATAACAAAGTATAAAATAAGGCTTAATGCACACTGACCAATATAAAATTCTACCAGAGCCCTTTTTTCTTTTGTCGGTCACAATAAAGAAAGAATAGTTCCTGTAGAGTTGTGGACTGCCCACTCCCCTTAAAATATTAAATAATAATTATTCTTGAGATCAAAGTACTCAATGCTTTTGTGCTTCTTTTGAAAATAGACTAATCATGTTGATTCTCTTAGATATGCTTTCCCCCCCATTCCAAATTAGCACTATTCTACCAATCTAACCATTTTAATTCAAAATTCACTTCCAAACTGGAGTATTCTAAAGGCGGTTACACACCGGCGAATATGCGAATATACGCAAAATTCGGACTCGTTCCGAATAATTAAAATACGCTTTTTTCGCTCCGCGAAACTGGTGTGGAAGCTTGCATTGACTTTATAAGGTTTTTTAAAAAAACGTATTATTCGCATGAAAAAAATCGCCCCGGTGTGAAAGAGCAGTATTTTCCTAATTACTCCAAAAAGAAGAAGAAGGAAAACGGGTCTCCTAGTCCTCCATGGTGCAGGCAGGAGCACGTGTCAGAGGGAACAACCTGGCTACCTCTCCTCTCTCTGATTGAATGCTTTTGTTGTTTTCATTTCCTGTAGGTTCACATTAGTTGGGATTTTTTTAATCATTCAGGAAGTCCTTTCCTTCCTTTTTGGATGCTGGCCTGCCACCACTCCAACCACAGCTCTTATTGAAATGGCTTTATCTATCTTTCTTTTTTTCTTTCTTCAAAAAGAATTGCATTTGATAGATAGGCGACAGAGAGAGGGGCCGAGGTAGATAGAACAAGAAAAAGACAGAAAAAGATTATGAGGGGAGAGATAGATAGATAGATATCTATCGATAGATAGATAGATAGATAGATAGATAGATAGATAGATAGATAGATAGATAGATAGATAGATAGATAGATAGATAGATAGATAGATAGATAGATAGATAGATAGATAGATAGATAGAATAGAATATTAAGTTAAATTATATTATATTCTGGATAAGAACCAAATGAACAGTATTAGGCTCTCCAATAAAAAAACTAAAACAAGTTAGGCTACCAAAAAAAGGACAAGCATGAGCTCACTTTTCTGTATGTGAAACTACAGCGTGCATTGACCTATACCCTAACGACACATACTTCAAAACAGACAAAGTGGTTAAGGAAATAGGGCCATCCAATGAAAACATGTAAAGGGATGTATGCCTTGCCAGATGTGTGCTGCATTGGAAAAGCAGCCATGAATTATGATCTCTTTCTGGTAATGACCTGAAGGGTCCATATTCAAACAAATACTGCATCCTTCCTTTCAGTGCATAATTACATAGCTGAATATACCACATTCTTATTGCTATGTACTGTGGGAAAAGCAATGGTGAAATACTAGATATCTCATTTCTGATTTTCCTTTCCTATTGGGTACCAGTATATACATTATGGAAATATCTTTAGAATAGGCCAGTGTTGTCTTCCCTTTGACTCAGTCATTTACAACACTTTTTTTTCCTTATAAGGAAAAATAGTCGGTCACTCGAGCTGAAATCTCATTGTGCGATATACACCAAAGTGAATTCCAGTAATGAGAGCTGAACGCGCTACATGTTTTTATAGTATATTTTGCACAGGCTCTCTAGAGATGCTCCTACAAATGAAAGTGAGAAGGCCCCAGCTGATGAAAGTTAATTATGGTAATAAAGTGAGTATGGCCCACTGGGAACTGAACGCTGCGGTTCTGTTTTGCTGTGGTGGCTGCTGTACTCCTTGCTGGCTGAAGAGCAAAAGGTACGGTATGTGTTCCTCTGTGTCTCTGCTAGGAGCCTTTCAGTTGGTGGTAGAGTGGGACTAAACACTCTGAATTAAGCCCATGTTTATTGGACAACATAAGTTAGGATACTTAACTTCTCTATAACCATCTATGCTGTCATAATATCCCATTTGTCTGTAACAGTTATCGAAGAGATTTGCTAAAAGGTGAATTGTTATTTACTATGCTATAATAAGTGATTAATATGAAATATTTATATTGATTGATTGATTGAATATTTTATTAGACAGAAAAGTAAAAACAGCACAAGTACAGTCAAACACTTTGTCTAAAAGGATACATAACATTATTAAAGTAGTAGTAACCATTTATATTATAAGTTATATCTTATATTTTATTAACTTTTATAATCTAGAAACTAATCTATCCGTTTCAGGGGGAATTTTTTTTTCTTTTCTTTTACAAAAGGGCAGGTTGGTCAGTTTGAGCAAATATGTAATTTTTCTTTGATGAGCAACTTGACTTGGAGACGCCAGCACTGTTTGTTTACGAGGTTGAGTGACCACCTTTTCTTTAGAAGTAAACAACAGAATTGCAATTAACGTGCCACATTAGCTGGTGTGTGCAACAAACAGTCCCCATCCCCGCAGGCTGTTACACTTTGTCTTTCTCTCACTCTTTGCCCACGCTGTTACTGCATAATATCAGTATGTTCCAAATCCTCTCGTGAAATCAAATAACAGTTAGAATACACTATTCTACGGATCCTCCACACATGCTGGTGATTACAATTGTATAGCCAGTAAACAGTAAAGTCTTCTGACTATATGTAGAATGTAGAAGGACGCCACTGGGAATAATGTCAATGAACTCTCAGACTCAGTCACTGGTTTTAACAGTAAGTGCATAGACAACATAGTTCCAAAAAAGACAGTTCGGATCTATCCCAATCAGAAACCGTGGATTGACAGTGGAGTACGTGTACATCTACTTGAGCGGGACGCTGGTTTCAGATCTGCCAGGAAGATGAAAAAGGCCTACACTGCAAAGATGGAAGACCAATTAAACAGTGGCGACATCAGGGGCACGTGGCATCTTCAACCTCTCCCTCTCCCAAGCTATGGTCCCTGTAGGTTTCAAAATGTGAAAACCATTCCCCCGTCCCCAAAAAGGCCAAAGTGACATGCCTGAACGACTGGAGACCTGTCGCTCTCACCCCGATTGTCAGCAAATGCTTTGAGAAGCTGGTGAGGGAATACATCTGCTCCACACGACAATGATAGGTTGAATTGTCAACCATGACGAGTCTGACTGTAGAGATGAGATCAACTCACTGGCACTTTGGTGCCGGGAGAACAACCTCGCCCTTAACGTCGAAGACCAAGGAGCTGATCTGATCGTGGACTTCAGGAGGCGCTGCAGTGGAAAGGGTCAGTGAGTTCAAGTTCCTCGGAGTACACATCGAGGAGGAGCTCAAATGGGAGACACACACCACACACGTGAGGAAAAGGGCTCAGCAGCGACTGTACTGGCTCCGCCACCTGAAGAAGTTCGAAGTAGGACACATCCTCAGGCTGTATGTACCAGCTCAGTTGAAGGCGTTCTATCAGGCTGTGTTACGGCCTGGTATGGAAACTGTACAGCCCGAGAAAAGATAAGCCTACAGCGAGTAGTGCGATCGGCAGAGCGCATAATGGAAGGCGAGCTCCCCGCGCTCCAGGAACTTTACAAAAAGCGGTGTGTAGTCAAAGCCCAGCACATCATCAAGGACAAGCACCACCCAAGTCACAAACTGTTCAACACCCTACAACGACCGTGGCCGGGCAAGGGGCCTGGTTCATGAACAGCTTTCACTCGGCTGCCGTCAGACTGCTGAACAAGGCATGATCCTTGTTCAGCAGTCTGATGACAAGCGGTGTCGTCAGGCTGGTCTCAGCCTGCTCTTCCTTGGACCTACCAGTGGATTATACCTGGCCTGGGACAAGTGATAGGACTTTTTCTTTGCTCTTCCTCATGGACCTGCTTGCGGATTATACCAGTGTCAGTCTACCTTATGTGGATTATGCAGTCGACAGGCGCTGACATTTTGCACCTTAATTCCATGTAGAATGCACTGACTTTGTGTGTTTTTCAACACATTAAAGGTAGGGTAAGTGATATTTTCTGGTTAAAACAAAAAGTTTTGTATTAAAAGGTTAAAGCACTATATTCTGATTGTAATCGTTGCTATAGAATGTTTTTTCAGTAATAGGGGTCTCCCCCTCTCTCCAGCTCTTTAATAAACAGAAAATACATTTTCAGGTACAACATTTCAGCCAATCAGGAAAGAGTACCCATTTATCAGCTTCATTTTTATAGTGATCCAGTTCCAATTTAAAATTCATCACTTCCAATGATCACATCTGTATCCTGACTGAGTTCTCTATCCTGATTGGATCAAATTGGTATCCTGACCTGAAAATGCATTTTCTGTATCAAAGAGGTGGAGAGACATGGAGACTCCTGTTACTGAACAAACACTCTATACTATGAGTACTATCAGAATATAAGCTATTTAGCCCTCATTTTGATCAAAGAAAATCACTTACCCTACCTTTAACTAACGGATTTAAGTATATTATGCACAGTATACATCTGCTGCTATGCTCACGCACCTTATATCTTATCTCAGGTACTATATGTAAAATAACAATACAATATATGGAAATAACAATACAATGGGAACTATAGAGGAAAACCAATTTCACCCACTTTTTTACTTCTGTAAACCTGTGATGTGACAATAACGCTGATTCTGAATGTATGTATGCCTAGCAAGTCTTCTATTCTGTACAGTATATCTAGCTACATATCTTCTGCCCCTTCCTGGATAATAAGGATAAGGATCATTCCTTTTAACAGGTCGTTCATGAAAGTCCTTACGGTCTTGTTTCCAATGAGAACCTGTGAGCAATTGGGGTTAAGAGTCTTGCTCAGGGACAAATTTCATATCAGCACATATGCTGGGATAGTCTGGAATCGAACCTGGGGCAACCAGGGCCAGCTGGTTCCCTAGGCGGGCTCACTAACCACTCAGCTATGGCCGCCCCTGTTGTCTTCTATTAAGTGAGAACAGAGAAAGAAGGACAACAAAAGGCATAGGTAGAATTCCCTCCATCCCCCATCTCTCTAACAGTCCCCCTTGGGGAGGTCAATGGCAGGGTCACGGTCTGCATTTGAACTCGAGGACCAAAGGTATTTGCGGTCAGAGGTCGGCCCGAGCGTTGTAGACAATGAGGGCAGGGGTCAGAAACTAGAAGCCCTGCTTGACCCCGTCAGCCCCCCTCAGCACTGTGGTGGCAGAGAGAGGTGCTTATGAAGCCTGGGTTATACTTGGATGCGCATCATGTCATCCACTAAAAATAGCCAATCTACAAGCTTGCGCTTAACTAAGGCTATAACTCAGGCTTAATGTTGGAAATTAACACGTTAGAACAGTCAACACACCCATTCGGAAGTCAATCACTGTGAATATGGGTGTTAGCTGAAATGTGTGGTTTGTGCAGCAGTTACACGACAAAGATATGAAATCATGAACAAACACAAAGAGATGAGACCAGGGTAAATTACACCCTAAATTACACCGACTTTTAAGAGTGTTGTCCTTCCCTTATGTATCAGAACGTTAGGATAGCTACAGTATACAAACGCATAGAGCACATATGATACACTGTAAAGTATTGTTCATTTAACCACTTCAGCCTTTTACAGTATACTTTGTTGTATGACACATATTGAAAAAAGCTCACAACACATGTTGTGAGATTGTACAGTAGATCTGCTATTTTTTGAAAGGGTTAACTCCGAACACTCCAGATTTGACTATGTAGAGTGGAGGGTCAACCCCCTATCTCCTATCAGTCTTTGAGCCTAGAAGGATTTATACTGAGACAAGACAAGACAACCCAATGCGGTCTGTTTTTCCTATTGAGAGGCATTCCTGCTTTATTATTAGCTATAACTGCAGAGAGAGAAAGACAGGAGAGGGAAGGATGACATACGACACAGGATCTGAGACACATTCAAAGCAACGACGCCGTGATCATTGTGATAAATGCACAGTGATTGGGCTACCATGCAGGGCTCCAGGCTGTCCTTGCTGTAGTTGGGGTATTTGTCACTGTACGTGACGTGTACAATGCATCTGTATGCATCCGTACGGGGGCTACCAAGAGTGAGTGAGAAGATGGCAGCCAGGAGAACAGACACCATGGGAGCTCCCATCCAGCAAGCTCGTGCAATGGGAGCGAACACATGCTGGGCATCGATCACGCACTATGTGGACATAGCTATTAAAGAAAGATGCAGGGGTGAGCTAGCTAGATTTATGGAGGATTGAGATGACTGGAGACGCCACAGGAGGGCTCGTCCGAGGACGACCTAGAGAGACAGATGTGCACAATACCTGATATTCTTCCTCTGCATTTACCCATCGTAATTATTAGTACAGTATTACTAATACACCGTATAAAGCCTGAGAATTTGAAGAATTACCTCAAGTTACATATATTTTTGATCTTCATCAAATGTATCCTGCCAATAAAAAAACGAATGAAGGTGTGTGTGTGTGTGTGTGTGTGTGTGTGTGTGTGTGTGTGTGTGTGTGTGTGTGTGTGTGTGTGTGTGTGTGAACAAGGCCGTAATTGTATCACATTTGACTTGCAATTATCTTGAGGTATTGCACACTCTATTTGTCCTTTAATAAATAATTCAATATCAAACTCACAACAATAAAATATCAATGCACAGTAAAGTGCTGGGTGCGTAATTATTGTGAGTTTCAGTCTGAATATTGTTTAGTTTGTCGACTACGCCACTTTTTTTATAGAGGAGAGTCCCCTTTAAATCCACCTTTACTTCTACAGGCTTTCACAGGTTCGAGTTACTGGTAAGTTTCAATACTTTGGTTTTGAGAACACACCCTTTAGAAAATTCCCTTGAGAAACTGGACACGGATGCAAAATGTATCAAAAAGGTAAGTATATTTATTGGTCCCTAATACAGTGGCTTCTGTGCCTTAAAAACAATCAAAATAACACTATACTAATAAAACCTAACTAAAACACAACAAAGTAATTTACACAACAACTATAAAATGAATTATAAAGTTGTGCAAATTACGCAGGGCTTGGTCAACAGGTTTGCAATTAGCAGGGGTTTCTGTGCAACAATACTTAAGTAAAGTGCTGTGCCAATAAAGTGCTTTTGAGGTACTCAACACGTTTCGTTTCAGGGGGAAATGCTGCATGTCCATATATGGGGGTAAGTAGGAAGAGGGTTTATGCCAGTCGTCCTTGTCTTCTTTTCTCCTTCTGCAATGATAGAAACTATGACCAGTTCACTGTGCATTGGTAAAGTACATGCGCGTTTTCACAGTTGGTGGTTTATACAAGGATGAACGTTGCATGGATCGGTACTTACTGACAGGCCAGGCTTTTACACCTGGCGCTGAGTAGGTTGCGTATGCAACGTTTATCACCACTCTCCGTCTCAGCGCTCCTTTTATGGTCTGGTCTCGGTTCGTATGGTCCTCTGTTTATGGTCTGGTCTCGCTCTCTCTTCCTCCCCTTCGGTTCGATCGTTCCTCCCTCTTGGCTCATAGATAGGTACACCTCGGCTTCCAACTGCTTGGTGGCTGGTGTAACTCGCTCAAGTTCCCTCACTTTATTCCGGGGCTCTCATACAACCTCCTCCACTGCTTCCTCTCTCCGTCTGACCCTCCTTCTCTCTGGGCTCTGCTTCCCCTTTCAACTGTCCCGCCTCCTCTTTTATACCTGTCAAAACCACACCTCTCTCTTCCTTCATTTGTCCGTGGTGACATAATGTCTGGGGACATTGGCCATGACCGTGGCCTTGGGCGGGACCTCGTGACCACCTCTCTGCCACTGAATGTCTCTCAATGAGTGAACCAAGGGACCGGGGGAAAACAATTGTAACCCAATACAGTGCAAAACGGTTGTACAAAAATAATAAGATGGTGGTTAAATGAGCAAATAATTATACATTAAGCACCAATAAAAACATTTACAAAAGTTTTAAGAAACCCCCGTTTCACCTTTGTCACATGTGTGTGTGTGTGTGTGTGTGTGTGTGTGTGTGTGTGTGTGTGTGTGTGTTTTAGAGAGGCCAGAGAATGAAGCGGTAGTCGTGGACTTTTGTCCCTTTTTCCTGGCCTCCAATGTCCCTCCGCCTGGCAAGGACATAAAAACAAATAGGGCAGCAGGGGTGATAATCCTGCCTAATGCCTCATGTCTATGGTGGCTCTCTGGTGACTGGCAGCTTGAGTGCACTCATGCAGGACGTTGTTTGGGTGAGCAAGTGCACAAGAAGGTGGGGGTAGGTGGGGGTAGGTGGGGGTAGGTGGGTAGGGGGCGCTACCCAGCAGCCCCCACTGACCGGCCATCATTTCAGCATTGCCAGCTGGGGACCAGTGATGGACAAAGTACTCAACCCCAGTACTTGAGTCAAAGTATGGATACTCCTGGTGAAATATTACAAGTGAAAGTTGCTCGGTCAAATTTGTACTTGAGTTAAAGTACTGGAGTACTATAAAATACTTAAGTATTCAAAAGTTTTTTTTTTTTAAATACGTATGTGTATTCAAAAGTACAAATTACAAAGTACATTTTCTTTTTAATATTAATGCATTGCTGTACTCAAATGTAATGTATCTGTTGCGATGTGACGCGTTGTGAGCTTGTAAATCCTCTCTTTTCACTATATTTGAAATGGGTCTACAGTAATTCATGGTTAATTCATAATGTAGCCTACTGTTTCCCTTCTTGGAAATGTAGTGGAGTCAAACGTGCAATAATAAAGTCATAAGTATCCAAAAACGCAAATACTCAAGTAAAGCACAGATACTCACAAAATGTACTTTGTTATTGTCCGTCACCAGTGGTGGTGGTGGGGGTGGCGGGTTCGGACGCTGATTCAGCACAGCTAGCTCCTGCTGTGTGGTCTGCTGCTCATGTATTATGTAACAGGTCTGGGCTGTCTGGTCAGCGGTTGGGCTGTTGGAACAGTCGGACACTTAGAAACAACACCGGGTTTGGAATGGGAGTCCACCGCCAGACTGTTACACTTGGCTAAATTATTGATCGTGTGAAGTATTCTTTGTCTATGTATCTATGTATCTATGTATCTATGTATCTACTGTATCTATCTATCTATCTATCTATCTATCTATCTATCTATCTATCTATCTATCTATCTATCTATCTATCTACTGTATCTATCTATCTATCTATCTATCTATCTATCTATCTATCTACTGTATCTATCTATCTATCTATCTATCTATCTATCTATCTATCTATCTATCTATCTATCTATCTATCTATCTACTCTATCTATCTATCTATCTATCTATCTATCTATCTATCTATCTATCTATCTATCTATCTATCTATCTATCTACTGTATCTATCTATCTATCTATCTATCTATCTATCTATCTATCTATCTATCTATCTATCTATCTATCTATCTATCTATCTATCTCTTTCAGTCCCTCAATCTGCCTCGGTCCCTCTCTCTGTTTCTTTCTCCATCTCTCTATTCACGCACACACACACACACACACACACACACACACACACACACACACACACACACACACACACACACACACACACACACACACACACACACACACACACACACACACACACACACACACACACACACACACACCCGGTCACATTTTACTCTGTCACATTCACCTATCGATAAAACAACTTGTTCTGTGACAGGAGCGATGTAGGCCCTCTCAGAGATCCTCGTTTCAGAGGACTCAGAGTCAGTATGAAATCACTGTGGTATCCCAGGCTCACTGGTACTATTTCCCTAGTGCAGTGTTACTCATCTAATGGTTTATGACCCAAAAGTGTGTTGAGAGATCTCCTCACAGGCAGCATTTGGAGAATGAACCGCTGATTTTTATCATACAGTATACCATTGTGTTAGCTTTTATTTTTCAGCCATAACAATACAGTAGTATTATTATATATATATTAGACATAGCGACCAGCTCAGTGGCCTTGTGGTTAGAGTGGTTGCAAGGGGTGTAATGGGGATTTTGTTACTGGCGGAACGCTATTTTAATGACGTCACGTGCACGGCATGCGCACGTTGTGTGCATTTTACCTAGGTTTACGGGTGTATAAATAGTAGGACACATGTTTGTATAGGAAATGACTTTTTTTAGTCTTCTCAAGGAATTCCCTTGAATTATAGTGGCTGAAACTAAAAAGTTTGCTTTTGAACAAAGTATCTGTCTCTTCTTCGACGGTGACGCATTCTTGTTACGTGCAGATAGGATACTGGCAGCAGCAGTAGCCTACTGTAGCCCAAATGCTGTGTTGCTTATATTCCGTGTATGTGAAGAGTGAGGACACTTTTTGCACACTCACCTGTAAACCTGTAAACTTGACTCATCATGAATCGAAGGGAGCGCGTTCTAGCGTGCACGCGCGTGTACATCCGTGCAAATGCGTGTGCATGATCCTGCCCCAAAAAACTGTTGGAACGCTGTGGTGTCGCATGAAAGAACCAGTGCACCCCCGGTGGTTGCCCTGAGATTGCCAGGTCGGGGTTCGATTCCCCGGCTGGGTCATACCAAAGACTATAAAACAAATGGGATGGGAGGGACCCAATGCCTCCCCGTGGCTGCATGGCACTCAGCATCAAGGGTTGGAATGGGGGGTAAGTTCCTGCGACATACTAGTGTCATGTCCAGGGGGTGTACTTGTACATCAAGCCGCCTCACGCTACAGAAACAGGAGATATAGGCTCCTGGCCGATCGGCAAGGCTTACTATAGACACTGCCCCTGCACTGGGTAATACAGAAAAGCATATCTCAGATTTCAAAATACACATGTGCAAATGTATTTACAGACTCCCAACTATATTTGTGGAGCCTTTTTTTTCCAACTGAAAAATGTCCCACTGTCTTACCTCGGTGACATTGAAGACATACAGTACAGTATTTAAACTTCGGAAATCTGTCTCTCTGTCTACTACCTGTTGGTGACGAGAGCCTTGAAGCAATATAGATTTATCTCACCTAATATATGCAAAACATGTTATGTAGCCTATTTGAAAATATAATTTGGATTGCTTATATTTTTTGCCACTCCACATAATACACATTTTAGACTAGGTTTCAGCAAACAATACACGATACACACACGCAGGCACACACACACAGACACTGGTGAAAAGGAATACAAAAGTTTGTAAAATTCCAAGGGCTCTCGTCTGACAGAGGCCCTCAGACATGCTGTGGTTTATATATTTTATTGTTTAATAAACATTATTACAATTCCTGCGTGATCTGTAGTCATAGGGTTAGGAATTCGAAATGGCTCCCCTGCCTGCACGCACGTGCGCACACGCACACACACACACACACACACACACACACACACACACACACACACACACACACACACACACACACACACACACACACACACACACACACACACACACGGCTAGAATCTGAAATATGGACACTCACACACTCCACACTTTCTTTTTCTCCGGCAGCCCAGTCACGCGGAGGAACGACTGACCTTGTGTTTCCTGGGTGACGGCTGCAGGGTGTCAGGGGAGCCGTAGATTGCGACTCTGCCAATGACCGTGTGACTTTGGGTCGTAACTCTCCAAAACGGAGCGGGGGTGGCGGGGTTTGGGGGTTTGGGGGGGGGGGGGGGGGGGGGGTTTGTATGCTGGGGGGACGGCGGCATCATGGCCGTGTCCTTGGATAGGAGCTCATCTCAGCACACATCACGCACGCGGCGCGGCCCGCTGTGGCACTTTATATGGCGGATCGAAGTCGCTCAAGTTTATGTGTTTGGGGGGCTGTCGCGCCTCTGATAGAGGCGGCAATACATAACACAGGGTGTAATGGAGGAGGACAAGACAATCAATAGCCAGAGAGGCCGCTTGACCCGCGCTTTAAAATGACAAATCTCCAGGTCTGCGCCGCTAAAGGAAGCTTTCAGCTGACGTCTGGCCGACTGCGGGGAAACAAACCTGTGACCACTGACAGCATCCACTGATGACATTCAGGGATATTGTCACATTGTCACATTCACTGCAATGCCACCAGGGGTGTGTGTGTTGTGTGTTGTGTGGTGCGGTGTGCGTGTGTGCGTGTGCGTGTGCGTGTGCTGTGTGTGCAGAGAGTGAATTAGAGAGACAAGAGTTTGTGTGTGTGTCTTTGTCTAGAGAGAGATACGGAGAGATAGAGAGAGAAGGAGAGAGAGAGAGAGAGAGAGAGAGAGAGAGAGAGAGAGAGATAGAGAGAGAGAGAGAGAGAGAGAGAGAGAGAGAGAGAGAGAGGGAGGTAAATCTCAGTTTCAGTTTCAATGTAGGAAGGCCAACCTGGCAGCAGGAGTGTTGTAAGTATGACGAGGGCTTCACCTGTGAAAAGAGGCTTTTGTAGAAGAAGCCTCCTGTTTCCTGGCAGATAAAACACATCTGCTTTACCCCCACAGATAACACAATTCTCTCTCTCTCTCTCTCTCTCTCTCTCTCTCTCTCTCTCTCTCTCTCTCTCTCTCTCTCTCTCTCTCTCTCTCTCTCTCTCTCTCTCTCTCTCTCTCTCTCTCTCTCTCTCTCTCTCTCTCTCTCTCTCTCTCTCTCTCTCACACACACACACACACACACACACTCACACAGTGTATGAACTGTACACACCAAATACTGTAAGCACGCAATGCACACAATTTATGCATAGTCCCGCTTTCTACAACGCACGCACGCACGCGCACGCGCACACACACACACACACACACACACACATTCACCTTTTCTTTGCCTTTCTGAGTGGCCCGCCTCCTCATCATTCATGTCTATTTCAGTAATTCCCTCTTCTTGCAGCTCCCCCTACCCACTTCACCAAACTCTCCGCACCCTTTTACCACCTGCACCCCACCCCGCACCCCCTACCCCATGGCACCCACTCTTTCCAGTATTCCTTCTTTCTTCTCCTTCACCTTTCTGTGTTTAGACATATCTCTCTTTCTCTCTCATGTTCTATACTGGTTCTATACATGTCCTCTGCCATGCTTTCCCCTCACTGATGTCATCTCCAGCATCTGTCCTGAAGTGTCCCCCTACCCAGGGATTACCCCGCTTCCTGTCAGCGCACTTGCCTCCGGGATTACACTGCCTTCCCTGGGGTTACTGTGTGTGTGTGTGTGTCTGTGTCTGTGTGTGTGTGTGTGTGTGTGTGTGTGTGTGTGTGTGTGTGTGTGTGTGTGTGTGTGTGTGTTGTGCGTGTGCGTGCGTGTGCGTGTGTGTGTGTGTGTGTTGTGTGTGTGTGTCTGTCAGAGAGAGAAAGAGAGAATATATGCATGTGTCTGGGAGAGGGAGAGTGTCATACAGTGACTTTCAATATATAAAATAAGAAATAAATAGAAAAAAATAACATATTTTGATGACTTAAAATACGGGGAAATGTATTCTGGGATGTCAAATTGTATTTACAGTTTGTACATTTTGAAGCACATATTGCACACTTTCTTCAGATGGACTATTTTTGGCACAACTATGTGTTCACTGTCCATATTAATCAGACCAATAATAAGGTAACATGGGAGGGACACTATTGGGCCATGCACTGTCCAATAAAGCAACATCTTTGCAACACCTTCGCACAGCATTGATTTGACAAACAAGACCTGCGCCATCGATTGTAAAATCCACTATTAATGACTTCACTCGGCCTGTCGGGTGACATTATCACCACAGATCCCAATTAGATATCAAATCAAAGGGAATGTCGTTCTCGTTGCCCTGCCAATTTGTCACCGCCGAGGATCAGGGTTTTGTCACACCATCAATCAGCAACACATCTTAAAATGTGCACTTCACGCTGGCTGGTGATTGAGGGGGAAAGAAACGCACCTAGTAGCTAGTACTACAGTCAGTGGTGGAAAAAGTACTCAAATTCTTAGTAAAAGTACCAATACTGCAATATAGAAATACTCTGTTACAAGTAAAAGTCCAGAATAAAAAAAAAATTACTTGAGTAAAAGTACAAAGGTATGGCATCAAAATGTACTTAAAGTACCAAAAGTAAAAGTACTAAAATGTTTGAAAATAGCTGATCTACAAGCTCACAACGCGTCGCAATTTTCAAAAAGCCTAGGTATAATATAGAGCCAAAGTGGTTAATGTATGTTTTATAATGTAATCATTTATATCTGCAAAGTAACTAGTAACTCAAGTTTTCAAATAATTGTAGTGGAGTAAAAGTACAATATTTGCCTCTGAGATGTGTGGAGTAGAAGTAAAAGTATTGGAAACTGGAAATACTCAAGTAAAGTACAAATACCTCAAAAGTGCACTTAAGTACGGTACTTATACAGTAAATATACTTAGTTACTTTCCACCACTGACTACAGTTGAATTAATGCTCAGGATTGTACAAAAAGGCATAAATGCCTCTTTTAGTGTGTGTTGATATGAGATGGGAGCGGGAGGGGTGGTAGAAGGTGTGTGTGTGTGTGTGTGTGTGTGTGTGTGTGTGTGTGTGTGTGTGTGTGTGTGTGTGTGTGTGTGTGTGTGTGTGTGTGTGTGTGTGTGTGTGTGTGTGTGTGTGTGTGTGTGTGTGTGTGTGTGCGTGTGTGTGTGTGTGTGTGTGTGTGTGTGTGTAGTGGTGCAGGGTGTGTGTGTGTGTGTGTGTGTGTGTGTGTGTGTGTGTGTGTGTGTGTGTGTGTGTGTGTGTGTGTGTGTGTGTAGTGGTGCAGGGTGTGGGGGGTGTGCAGGGGTGTGGGGGGGGGTGGGTTTGTGGGGCTGAGGCACATCAGGGTTGGAGAAGGTAAGGGCTGGAGAAGCTCATTCATCAAGCCATTACTGGAGGTGGCTCCTGTGGTATTTGTGTCTGTCCATCAGAGGCAAACGGAGGAGGAGAGAGGACAGGAAGAGACTCCCACAGGAGCACGAGACCTTGGCCTCCCCCCGTCCCCCCTTCCACCTCCCTGCCTCCTTCCCTCTCCGTCTTTCTACTCTCTCTGCTTTTATTCTCTCTCTCTCTCTCTCTCTCTCTCTCACTCTCTCCTTTGAGAGTCCACCTTCTGACTGCTATTACAACCCCTCCTCCATCACTTCTTCTGCCCCCTCTATTACATCCACCATCTTTCTCCAATTCCACGTCTTTCTACCCCCCCTCTCTGTGAATCTCGCACGCACGCACGCATTCTCTCTCTCTCTCTCTCTCTCTCTCTCTCTCTCTCTCTCTCTCTCTCTCTCTCTCTCTCTCGCTCTCTCTCTCTTCGTCCTCACTGTCATCGTGTCTCTCACTCCTATCCTCTTCATGTCTCTCCCAAGAGGCAGCCCTTGACTCTCAGATGTTCCTTGTATGCCAAAAATTACTATTGACATTTTAATTCAGCGTCCCAGCATCCCCCCCCCCCTCGCTCTGGCTGTTCTGTGTGCTGATGGCTTATAGCTGGAGGACATTTACATGTCAATGGGCCAGACAAAGAGATGCAGCCCCATGCATTGGAGACGTACCGCGCCCCATGTCCTGTGCACAGTGTGCTGGGACCAATGGAGTTGTGGCCTCTGTGATAAGGACAGAAAAGCTCTATGTGCTGCACTCTGTGTATGAGCAAAATGTGCATTCAGCGTACTGTACTGCAGTGGGTCTCTCAAAGTGGGGTATACGAGGACCCCCAAGGGGTGTTTGAGGGGGTTCCAGGGGGCCCCAGCTAAATGAGTTGATATAGGATCAAAATCTGTTCAACTGCTTTAACCCATAGCCTAATGATGAAGTCATATGATATGATAATACACGTTAACTTCACATCACTGTAGAACTGATGGTATGGAATGTTCTGTCCCATCTTTGTGTTATTTCACACTTTTTTGCACAGGCGCATGCTAAATAATTATATATGAAATGCGCAAGATGGATACTGTGGCGCATACTGTAAGAATAATGGCTGCTCTGTAGTCTTCAGTTGAGACTTGAGTACTATGTTGTCTCTCTCAGGGGTTATCAACCGGTTTGACCTTGGGTCTGATTTCTTCCTGTTCCGACAAGTCACAATGTGATATATTGCTGTAGATAACACAGATATAGTGTCATGTACCCACGTTTCTAGATAATGGTCGTTGTCTTGAAACAGGACAGCTACTTGGTGTTTGTGTTTTTAATGAGTCACACTCTCCTCATGGTCTCTTTGCCATGTTTTAAATGTGGCGCAGCTATAAAAAACAAAGTGTGCGTACTGTGCACGTGTGACTGAATAAAATGGGGTGGGCACCTGACGGCCGACGTTGTGTCCGTCCGTCTAAACCTCACGCAAATTGGTACACATTATCTCTATGGTCACGTAGCTGTCTTATTTTTCATATTCCATCCTGATTGGCTAAGATTGGCTTCCAAGTTTGCAGGAGGTCTTATTTTTCATATTCCATCCTGATTGGCTAAGATTGGCTTCCAAGTTTGCAGGAGAGGCCAGTTCTGAACAAAATCATAAATAAAGCGTCCGATTGCCTTGAAATCGGCTTCATAGTGGCGCTATAACAGTCTGATTCACATTTTGGCCAATAACTCTTGAACCGTACTTAGGTCATACAATAAAAAGTAAACTATCCACTTGGATTCCTTGGATTATTATGCAACACCCCAAATGAGTCTTCCGCCTGACAAGTTTTATATACAATGTTGCTTTTTTTATTTTTACTTTTTACGTTGCTGGTCCACAACAAGCTACCTGGCCTGGCAGAGACCTGTGCTCTGTGGAGCACATTGTTCTAGTTGTTCATGTGCACACGACCCCGTTTTAATCAAGAGCACATCGTAAGTGTATGCTCTTGGATAAATGAGTGTGCATATGAACATGCGCACCTCTGTGCGTGTACGTATCTGTGTCAGTGTGTGGCATGCACGCACAGGTGTGTGAATGTAGGCCTGTGTGTGCTCACTGTGTGCTGTGTGAGCACTGTGTATGTGTATCTGTATGGGTGTCTGAATGCATTAACATGTGTGTTTGTATGTACTGAATGTGTGTGTGATTCTTTGTCTAGTGTGTGTGTGTGTGTGTGTGTGTGTGTGTGTGTGTGTGTGTGTGTGTGTGTGTGTGTGGTGTGTGTGTGTGTGTGTGTGTGTGTGTGTGTGTGTGTGTGTGTGTGTGCACGCGCATATGATACAGTGTGCATGTGCAAGTACTGTAAATGCGCAGCGAAGCCCAGAGTGTCAAAACTTGTGTGTCCCTCACAAGAGGTTTCTTCATTCATGTATCTTCATTTGTGAAGACCCTCAAGGCGGTGCTTGGTCCCCTAATGCACCGCCTCCTAACCTGTTATGATTAGCTAAAAGTGGAAGCTTGATTTATACTTAGTTGCACACTGGTGTCACACTCCAAAAATAGCCGATCTACAAGCTCACAACGTGTTGCAGGCAGCGCAACGCGTTGTGAGCTTGTAGATCGTAGATCGGCTATTACCGGCATGCGACGGGTGCACGTAACCAAGTACAAATTAAGCATCAAGGTATCACCACTGAGCCTGGTCCCCAAGTGCACTGCTGCCTCCTGCTTTGTTATGATTAGCTAAAGGGAGATGCATTGCATATGTAAATGACTGTTTTGGAGAGAGAGAGCTGCAGCCGGTGAGAGAGAGAGAGAGGGGGAAAAAAGCCCCTCGGCATCGATCTGATCTTCAACGTGTGGCCTGGGTTAAGTGTTCCGTTTCCATTAGGACCAGATTCATGCAGGGGGATTGTATAATTATGCCAGAGTCAATCCCTATTACTGCTTAGCACTATCGAACAGCTGCTTACATTAATAAAAACGTGTGTCAAATTTAGAGCAAAGAGCTGTTTTGTGTGTGTGTGTGTGTGTGTGTGTGTGTGTGTGTGTGTGTGTGTGTGTGTGTGTGTGTGTGTGTGTGTGTGTGTGTGTGTGTGTGCGTGTGCGTGTGCGTGTGCGTGCGTGCGTGCGTGCGTGCGTGTGTGTGAGTGTGTGTCCATGTTTAGTGTGTACTGTATACAAGTGTCAATATATACAGGAAGGCAGCAGGAGAGGTTACAAGCAAGAGGGTCTTGAGCACTAAATTCTCAGCCTCAACTCTTTCAACCTTTGTGTCTCTCTCCCTGAGGACACACACGCCATCTCCTCTCTTCTCCAGAGACCACATCAGTCTGTGGCTTTCCCCTGTTACCTCTCTGTGAGAGCTTTCAAGCCTGACCCCACTGACCTTAGAGACAGCCACTGCTGGCCACAAAGACACTCAGCCAAGTTCAAGTAGCAAAAGCATTGCTGCTCCCTGATCAAACGGGCTCTTCTGTTGATTTGTCCTAATAGGCCTATTAATGCTAATTACATTGAGGGATCAGATTAAAGTCTTTAATATGTTTTATACAAGCGGGCTTATTGGTAGAAGATGCATTCCAGCCTGATAAAGCAGCTGTGCTTCATTGGCTGCTACGCTAACTCAATTTGTATTCCGAGAGCTAGTTAAAACTCTTCACTCAGTATGGGTTGTATAAAGAAATGTCCTCAAACTAATTCAATGCTGATTATTGCATCACTTTTGTATCCATAATCACAGTTGCTGTTTCATTTTATTCATCTATTAACCACTTATTCTTAGAATAGCAAAAATAGGAGAACTACGAGCTTATGATCTACAGCATTCTGAGCGGGTAGATCTGCTAGTTTCGCTATTTTTCCACATTTATGTAATTTAAAAATAGGGATGCAAGGTTGAAAGTGGTTAAACAAATATTCAGTCAGAATCAACAGAGGAGTATCAGTACTTTACTTTGGGTGTAATGTGCAAGGTAGCAGTTGATAGCGTTGGTTGATTCTAAATCCATGGGAGGGATTATGGATTTCTGATCCATCCAGTGGTTTCATGGTCTGTCGTTTAACGCAGGGACATTTTTGACAAGGACAGGAATGTGTATTGAGGAGTGTGTAGGTGGAAATTCTCCATGGAAGGCTGCGGCGAACAGGCAATATGACTGCCTTCTCCGAGTCTCTCGCCGATTAGAGAGAGAGGTACTGTAGTGCTGATCAGAGAGATAGAGGGGGAGTGGGAGGTAGACAGACAGACAGACAGACAGACAGACAGACAGACAGACAGACAGACAGACAGACAGACAGACAATCTCAATGTTTTATTGATGGAGATAGGAGCATGGACGGACGATTAGCAGAACAAGAGAGAAACTGGTGCTGATGCTGTCATACAGGCGTATCGTTCAACCTCTGTGTGTGTGTGTGTGTGTGTGTGTGTGTGTGTGTGTGTGTGTGCGCGCGTGTGCATGTGTGTGCGCGTGCGTGCGTGCAAGAGAGGGAGACACTGGGGTGTTTGGGGACGTACTATGTATTCCTGATGTGCCAGATTGCACTTTCCTTATGTCTGTCCCCAAAGAAACAACTTGCAGTAACACATCCCATCATGTTAAAGGCAAGACACAAAAGAGCCTTGGAGACTTAATTCATGCTATTCCTCTGACTGCTAGAACACCCAATTAAAGTGTAAAATGTGTTTCATAAAAATCATTAATTCATTAAATTATTTTGAAAATATACTTTGTCTCCAAGATCCATTTAAAAATTGGATATTTTCAAGCAAATGTTTGTCTTTTATACTAGTGTAGGCTATGCGGTCAATATGTACTGTATTTTTGCTGTATGGGAAAACATTAGTGTCCGTCTGTCGTAAAAACTAACGTAAATACACTTTATTTACACTGATATTTACGACCAGCTTAGTGAATCGGGCCCAATGACATTAATACGAAAGATGGGAAAAGAACCCAAAGCCCATCGTGTTGGTATACAGTAGATTCTTTAGTACAAAGAACTTTATAAGTAGCATTCTATGTACGAAAGATGCTGTAAAAAAATTAAACCTGTTGTTAAATAGACTATAGATCATCTGTGTTTATGATTCTGCATTACTGACCAGCTTTATTGAAGCAAAACATTTCCTTGTCATAATCTTAATGGAATTATAACACCATCTCACCGTGATCTTGTGGACTGTATGTCGTGTCCAATCATTTAGATATACTGTAGGTAGGTACTATGCTCTCTCTCTCTCTCTCTCTCTCTCTCTCTCTCTCTCTCTCTGCGTCTATTTTCTCCTGACAACCCTCTGTGTCTCGGTAATTACTCAAGATTTAATTAGCCAGAGAACAAAGGCAGCTTGACACCCTGTACGAGGGCAAGCCAGTCATGTACACCACACAGGCACTAAGCAGATATTTCACATATTCAGACTCAGACGCTGTGTATCTTCTTTGACATAACACACACAGAGCTCTGATTCTAACTAAATCCAACATCCTTTCTGATAAAACGCATGATAGAATTTGTATTGGATATGTTGATGAATGTATGATCCTGGTGGTGGTCAATATCACAATAAAGACATTTTATGGCTTCCACTGGCCAGGAGAAGTGAGATTGGAAAGGGAGGGAGAGAGAGAGAGAGTGAGGTTGGAAAGGGAGGGAGAGAGAGAGAGAGAGAGAGAGAGAGAGAGAGAAAGAGTGTGTCTGTGTGTGTGTGTGTGTGTGTGTGTGTGTGTGTGTGTGTGTGTGTGTGTGTGTGTGTGTGTGTGTGTGTGTGCGTGCGTGTGTGTGTGTGTGTGCGTGCGCCCGCATATGCGTGCGTGCGAAATAAGAAACTGGAGGGAATCCCAGCCATGTCCTCAGCTTGCAATGACAGTAATTACACAGAAGGTCATTTAATTAGTAGAGGTTCGCACACCTACATGGTTCATCATGGCAGACGAATTGCAGCTAATTAAACGATTCAACCCTCGACCCAGGAGGTACTGTAAGGTGCAGAGACATAGCCGGAGCCATGCAGAGGGAGAAGAGATGCTTGGAGTGAGCACCGACCTTTTGCTGGGTGCCCCGATCAACACCCATAGGACGGCGGTGGGCTTGGAGAGATTTGAGCACAGAATTTGTCTTTGAATTTCTATAATTGGAAAAAAGCAGCACTATAGCCAATTCGATTGTGCCTACATGAAGTAATATATTCCAAAATTGCTGCTGGGAATGTCATTGATCACAACGACATCATTCCCATCTTCATACGTAATAACTACCTGTTATTTATATACTGTAGACTAAACAGGTACTAGTCAAATCAAGAAATCTGATAAAAATGCACTCACACTGTTGCAGTTCATTCCTATAACGCATGGCATGGTTGTGGTTTAATGCCCCTGAGGACGAGGTAATCATGGAGGGAGCAACTGATGGGAGCTAGTGGTATTTCTGGGAGTAGGGGCCTCAGACTAAAACGCAAAGCATCAAACAGGATCATATAGCCAAACAGTTTTAAGCAACAACACAATAATAATGTAATTACAAATTACAAACAGCTTTCATGATGTGTTTACTCTGCTCCTCACACCAATGAAAATTTGCAAAACTGCAAAACTACCACACCTGTGAGCTCATACCACCTTGTATCAAAAGACTTGAACTATCCGTTTAACATATTCTTGACTGTGATTACGGGTGCCGATGGATGCTACTTGGCAGCACCTCATATCCTATTGCACCACCATAGTAATGACAGTAAAGAACACCCTCTCAGATTTTATTGCTATATTAAATTGCAAACAGCAGAATCCTGTGTAAGCATTTCTGTCAAGCCAATACTTAACAGAGAACCATTAAGCTACATTGAAACATCCTCTAACATGATGCACATAAATAATTATATATCATATCCATGCATGTTGTTGTATAGACATGGCAGATTTGTGATGCCATCATTTTTCAAAAGCATTTTCAAAGTACTAAAACATCAATAGTTTCTCAATTGCCAGTACAGGAACTACATGGATATATGGACCAGGTGATAATGCACACGCACACGCACATGCACGCACACGCGCACGCACACACACACATATGCATGCACCCACATGCACGCAAGCACACGCACACACACACACACACACACACACACACACACACACACACACACACACACACACACACACACACACACACACACACACACACCGACACCCACACACACAAATAATTAGGAAAAAGTTAAATCCATAAATCATGGCCCCTGTTAGCTTGGGGTCCTCTGAATATCCTTAACCTTTTCAATGCCCTTTTTGCAGAGCTGTACTGTAGACTTAAGATAAACCTTTATTGATCCCCAGAGGGAAATGAAGGCGTCATATAGCAGCAACAGCAGAAAGAATGAAACAGAGCAATGTACAGGTATAAGAGTGAGAGTCAAGAATCAAATCTGTCACGGCCACACTGCCATGTTATACTGCTATAGTATCTTCCCTTGTGTTTCATTCTGTTGGTCCATTTGTGTGCGTGTGCGTGTGCGTGTGCGTGTGCGTGCGTATGCGAGTGCGTGTGCGTGTGCGCGTGCGTGTGTGTGTTCCTGCCTCTCTCTCTCGCCTGGATCTTGCACACCTGCCTTCAACCAGCTCATCATCAGCCAACACACCACAGCCATGCATCAACTTTCACCTCTCCTGTATATAAACGCCTCTTCACTCTTTGTCAGATAGTTGTTTCAGCTTCAGTGGGAGTGACTTGCTTCAGGCCAAGCTTGGATTGCCTCTCGGCTGAGTTTCCTATGTGGAGACCGGGGTTTGAATAGGACAAAAGTACAGATTGTAACCAATGTATAAGATCAGCGTGGTTCAGTTCTCTGTTCACAGGAACGCCACATTGTGCTGCCCAGAGGAGAGTTTCAAATTCTCGCTGTTGGAATGGAGAGGAGAGAGGCTATATAAACAAGTGTGACCCCAGGGTTATCAGACTCAATTAAACGTCGATCTCGGCATTCTCCACGCAGTTACAGATCTTTTGTCATCGCTACGTGGAGGACTTGGGGTGAGGAGTCATTTCATGTAGAGTGGCTGCTATTAACTCCCAGGGCAGCACGCAATTGACACTGTGTGCCAAGTAACTACAGTACGGCAGCTTTAGAAGGATCATGGGTGACTGTGTGTGTGTGTGTGTGTGTGTGTGTGTGTGTGTGTGTGTGTGTGTGTGTGTGTGTGTGTGTGTGTGTGTGTGTGTGTGTGTGCGCTCGCATTTGGCTGCTAGGGTTTAGCATTGCTTGACTATGCACGTATGTTTTGTGTGTATGTGCACGTTCAAACAAGTGCTAGGCTATCTACAGGAAGAAAGTTCTCTGGCACCGGCAGGGTGTTAACACAGGGTTGCACGAAATGTGCACAGGATTAGTATTATGCTATTGCAGCACCATTGTGGTGGTCGGGTCTCGGATGTGTTTTCGTTGACTGCCTATAGCTCATAAACACCAACCTACATGGGTGGGCGTGTTAGTTGGGATGTGGCATTAGATGGAAGACACACAAGAGCAGGCTTCTCAGGCAGATCGTGATCTGCACTTGGAAATAATCTTTCATGTGTTTTCTTGCCAAATCTCTGGCATTTACCCAGCACGACCCAAAACCCGCACTGGGGTTGGCATCCCGGTGCTGGCTACACTGTCTCCTGCCAACGCAGACATAATGGTCCCCCATATGGCTGGTAACAGCCCCTGCTGAGACCCTCGTTCACTTCTATTAATACACTCCATGTAATGAAAGGCTCAGTTGAATTAATCAGCTTGAAGACATTAATCAGACATTAATGAATCCCTGACCTCTGCCCTGGACTGCTGCGTATGCTTTGTCTCTGTCTGTCTGCCTGTTTGTCAGCTTATATAGCCAACGTCTAGAGTCAGTGTATTGACTGGTTGTCTCCGGGGGTGTTCCATTGAAAATTGTTTTGTCTTAAGTAAAATTTGGATGCGAGCCAAAGCTGGCATAGTTTCACATTTCTAGGAAATAGAAATAAGTTGTGCAGCACTGGTGTAAAATCAAACAGAAGGGCTATTTCTAGACAATCTGATTGAAAAAGGAAAAAAGGTTTGGTTGTGAAACAGACTTCTATAAACTCATTACCTTTAATTGCAATTAATGCACTGGTCAGTGGTCTCTCTCTGTCACACATACATCCACACATACGCACGCATGCACACACACATTTCATCATTTGTTAATGTACAGTCAGAAAATAAATAAAATCCTGGTGACTTTGGCTGTCAAGGAGATCAACTGTCAGTTAAGTGATGCACCTGATTACTGAATAATGGGCAATGGTGCAAAAATAACTGTAATTAGTGCAATTTTCTACTGCACCCAACTAATCAATGAAGACCTTGTATTGAAGCCCTGGTAATAAAATAGAACAGAGGAAAGAGAGAACACATCAGGGTTGAAAAAAATACATACATCACTACATTAAAATGCAGGTGTTTTCTTTGTCTCTGTAAGACTGTACTGAGACTGAGATCTCATCGTCCACCAGTCAATCAGCTGATCCACTTGATAATTATCAAATTAATTTGTTGCCAAAGTTGGTGGTGAATTCCCTTTCATTTCAATCAACTGTGGAGAGGTTTTGTATTAAGATTTAATTTAGCACAATTGCCCATCATAGTTCAGTCTATGTGGAAATAATTGAGTAATTGAAGAATAATAGTGAATAATTCTCTGTTAGCAAATTCTTTGCAGTGTTGGTTTTACATACTGTATGGAAGGGATTCAGTTTAAGGGGGATTATAACCTGAGTTTGGTTGTAGTATGCCTGTTCTGAAGTCTTCAAGCCCCTGTATCTCAGTGGATATTGTCGTGTTACAGTATATAGATACAGTATTAGTGTTTTTGTTGTTGTTGATGCAGGAAACACATTGTCTCTTTTCCACCACGTTTTGGATGCTAACAACTATTCTACATTACATTTCCCAAACATTCCATAGTAGACTCAAACTGTATATCAGCATAATAAAATATGTTTTGTCAAAAATACATAACTGAAGCCACATGGGCAAGATGAGGACATGCAAAACACAAAGCTGCATGGCTCTGATGTAGGGAATTATTCTGCAGCGAGGTGCCTTGTGCCAAATGAGCTCCAGATTACAATAATACCTCTGGTGGAGCAATTAAGATCATATAAACACTGCATGCAGAGCACTGGCACCAGGGTAAGCCGCACGCGCACACACACACACACACACAGACACAGACACACACACACACACACACACACACACACACACACACACACACACACACACACACACACACACACACACACACACACACACACACACACACACACACACACACACACACACACACACACACACACACACACACACACGGAGAGTAAAGACCTCAGTGATAATTTATTCACTTGCAACTCCGAGTGTACAAATGGACCATGGATTTGGTTACATGTGTACACTCTCTGAGTTAAAGTAACACTCAGGATTTTCTTTACACACATGTATCCAAACTTAACGTAAATGTTTGATTCATCCCCTGTACACTTTTGACCGAGGTCCCCCAGGGGTCTGTACTTTGCCCCCTCCTTCCCCCCCTCTATAGTCCTACACTAAATCTCTGCTCAGCTCAAGCTCAATGCAGAAAAGACCATCTCTTCTTCCCTGGAAAGTCCTGCCTCCTGCTGGATCTTTCCATTTCCATTGACAACTCCCTGGTGGCTCCTGTTCCAACTGACACGAGCCTGGCCGTGGTCCTGGACAGTCAGCTGTCCTTCAAGGCACACATTACACAGTGATCGCTCAATCCTGCAGATTTACACACTACAACATCCAAAAGGATCAGACCCTTCCTCACCAAGGAGTATGCCCAGCTCATTATCCAGGCCTATCATCTCCATCGCAACTCCCTCCTTGCTGGTGTCTTGGCATGCTCACTCAAGCCCCTCCAAATGATCCATAATGCTGCAGCACACCTTCCCGAAGTTGTCTCCTAACGGCCAACATCCTGTTATCCACATTCTATTGAGAGGTCCCTCCAGAGTCAAATTCAAAGGAGGGCGCTGTTTTTTCCTCTTTTTTTTTACTATGGGTTCCCAGATTCCTAGCAGACCACGTGTCCATTACATTTAGCCTAAAAAACAATCATGCCTGTAGCCATTGCATAGTCTACTTTTAGTTGTTCAGCATATATTTGTATTCGGTTTTTTTTGGCCCATATGTGCCGCACTACATAATTACGCACATTTCTACATGATTACGGAACATCTCTCACCGGAAGGGCTCTTAAGCCCACCGCGCGTGTCGCGTGTTACAGCGCATTTGGTTTCCGATTGAATTCTGTTTATGTCCTTGCGTCCTGCCATCACTGCAATAACAGCAGGTCACAGAATCGGACTTCTGAAGATGTTCTTCTGTGCCGTCTAGGGGGGTGCCGATACACTAATTTCACCAAACGATACGATATTTGGCTCACAACTTCGATACGATTTCGATACGATACGATACGCACTTTTTTATTATGAAAATATATGGGGGAGAGAAAATGCAAACAAATAATTCTGTTTTTGCATTATTCAGACGCAAACTTGTAGCTTTTCAGCTACAATAGCCGTTTTGAATCCAAATAGGGCAATAGTGTGACACCTGACCCGAAAAAAACCAACATGTTGTCACCCTTTTCACCTCGGGGCTGTTTTCAAGCCTGATTATTATTATTATTTTTATTTTTTCGATATATTTTTTTCCCCAAAACGATACATATCGTCACGAAAACGTATCGCGATATATCGCGGGACGATATATCGGCACACCCCTAGTGCCGTCCTCTGTTGTTGTCATCAAATAATTAATTAAATATGTAGCCATGTGCATGACCACAATATTTGTTGTGCTCTGGATAAGAGCCTAATAAATGCCTAAATTGAAATTGTATGCACACAAGTACACCTGCACGCGCACGGACACACACACACACACACACACAAGTACACTTGCACATAAGCACGCACACGCGCACATGGCCACACGCACACGCACACACACACACGCCTTGATATGTCAGCTAAGAATGTGACAGCCTTCACAGTGTCTTGCTACATATCCATCAACAACAGCAGCCGAAGGCTAACCCTGACAAACACCCAATATCACCAGCAGCTGCTGGGCCATGGATAATTAATATAGCCAGCAATTTGGCAAAGCTATAAAAGCCCTGACACTGACACTTAGACATGTAGCGTGGGGTGACTAGTGCATGGAACCAGCATGTACAGTACATAGAGAGGAGATAATGGGGGGGGGGCAGGAGGGTTTGATGGTGGCACAGAAGTGCTATCTGTAAAGGAATTAGTGATAATCCAAGTATCATAACGCAAAAATGCAAATGCATGCATGTACAAAAATGCACAAAGTATCCAGAGAAGCCACATGCAATTGGCACCCTTGAATACATTTTGAGCGCCAATCTTTATCAAAATAGAATCTTTAAACCATAGGCATGTTGGGGGTGTTTTCTTCTTTATCCAGTCAGACCCAGTGGTGGAAAAAGTACTAAATTGTTTTACTTAAGTAAAAGTATTAATACTGCAATGTAGAAGTACTCCGTTACAAGTAAAAGTCCGGAATAAAAAAGTTACTTGAGTAAAAGTACAAAAGTATTGGTATCAAAATGTACTTGTAATGTATGCAAAAGTAAAAGTACTAAAATGTTTGAAAATATCAGATCTACAAGCTCACAACGCGTCGCGATGCGACGCGTTGTGAGCTTGTAGATCGGCTATTTTCAAATAGCCTAGTAATAAAATATGGCTAAAGTGGTTATTGTAAGTTTTATAATGTACTCATTTATATCTGCAAAGTAACTAGTAACTAATGTTTTCAAATAATTGCAGTGGAGTGAAAGTACAATATTTGCCTCTGAGATGTAGTGGAGTAGAAGTAAAAGTATAGACAATTGGAAATACTCCAGTAAAGTAAAAGTACCCCAAAATTGTACTTAAGTACAGTACTTGAGTAAATGTACTTAGTTACTTTACATAACTGGTTCAGACCTTTAGAAAGTGCAGTGCAGGAAATTCAATCAAGCCTCGCTCAGAGAAGAGAAAACATTCACATATCTAAACCAACGTTCATACGGTATGTATTAGCAAGCTTTCAGTTTAGGGTGACCTTCTGGAATGAATATATCAACAGGTCTAAAAAAGACATAGTTATGCCTCTCACATACAATATGAACTAAACAATATGTCGGCTACAAAGTGCTTGGACACAAAAGGGTTATCAGCAATTACATAGTCCGATACTATTTTCATACAAACATCCAGAGGAGTTAACGATACTCCAAATCAGTATCAACTAAAAATGTACTTCTCTCCAACTCTATATATAGTAACATACATATTGTAATATTTATTTAGTTTGGTAACACGTGTATATGTTACCAAGTAACCAACATGCATTCAGTACTTCAAACTGTACATGTATGATACGAATGTTACCAAATTTGGCATTTTCACATGTGGCACGAGGTCAAAGCATATCTCTCCAGGTATGGCATAATTTCACTGCCTTCTTGTATTGGTCTGGTTTTACTTTTAAAAAGATGATTATTTGAACCCGAAGCAGTCGCATATGCTTTTAAAGAATACATCTAAAGTATGTCTGCTGGTAAAGGTAGGAAGAAATAACAGGAAGAACAGACTGCAATCCACCCACTTGTAGTAATGTCAGGCTTGGCCTGTTTCTGTCCCCGTACATAACAGCATCACACTGCATTTAAAATTTCAGTGCTCCCAACTGGTGCTGCTCCTGTCGGTTTTCATTTAGCATTGGCGGTCTGTTTGCATCATCTCTTTGTTACCCTCATTGCTTAAACCTCATTATTGTGCATTGAGAAATTGTGGGCTAAGGACAAACCCGATACCTATCCCCATCACCTCATGAATGATCTGTTTCTTGAGAGTGGCATGAGTACTGGTTTAGACTTAACAGATGATATGAATGGGAATGTTGCATTGTGGGGTATAGTGTTGAGTCTCTGCCATGGCTGGTGGCCATTTACAACAGTGTTTGTCTTGTACAAACACTGTTTTGCAGTTCTCCATCGAACACAAAAAACTAAAAACAATACAAAAATGACAATGAAAAAATAAGAAGGTAATGACCCCGGTAACCGGGGTCAAATTGCTTAAGGATTCCAGGGAACTATGATTGGGGGAAAAAAGAGCGAGAGAGATTTCTATTTGGCGTTGATTGGATGTTGTGTTCATGTTCTTTATGGCATTTTTGGTAGAACAAATAGGCCCCTCTCACTAATTTGATTTGACGCTGATTGTCGCATTACTCCCGAGATCATGTGAACCTAATTTGGTGAAGATTGGGGAAATTATATAAAATGTACCGACCAACTGACATCGCTGTCCTAAGAGCTGTGCAGCAAGCAGGGCTAAAGATACAGTTACAATGGACAGCACATGCATTCATTCTTTCCTCATGTTTATTATGAGTATTTTAGAAGGGGAAAAAAGTTTGGGATTTATCCATTTGGAGACTGTATCAGATACATAAGCTGTGTGAATACTGTAGGTCACTGCACATAACAGCCTCCCTATATCATTATACACTGCAATTGCATGCCCTGCATAGCTACTGCCAAGCATTGATTGCTATTGCCAAGCATGCAACTTGCATGCTTGGCAATCGCAGTAATTGAATGAAGCAAGTGTATATTTAAGTACATTTGCATAAGTACGCAGGCAGAAATGAAAGGACTTAAGTAAAAAACAGAAGATGCTCGTATACATGGCGCTTCATAAAGGTGCCCACAGGATGAGCCTCGACTCCCACACTAGAAGCCATAACGCACAAAGCAGAGAGCAAGTGAGGTTCTGCGTCTCCTCTCGCTCTTCTTTGGCCCGACGTTAATATGATTAGACCGGATTATGGTAATGTACAAGAGGGGGTGGGGTGCGCACAGCGATGCTCCGCTGCTCTCATTTTCGGGAATAGTTAATTGGTTAGGCTGCTTTGATGTCGGGGTGATGGCAGAAGAAGGTTTGGGGATAGGGCGGGGGTGCACCGGAGTGAAAGGGTGGTGAAGGTGCAGTGTGCATCAAGGCAACTTTATTTTTGGCCTACCAGAGATCTCTGCAGGCTCCCTGGAAAATGGAACGTGACCTGATGGAGCCGAAGAGAAATGGCGTAGTCCTGAAAACTCCACACATTTCTCAGTAAATGCTGCGAGTTACATGCAGTGCATTCTTTTGTTCATCAGGAGACAGACCTGGCAAGAGAAATACTCTGTGGCTAAACATGGTTTTGAAGATATTCTCTTTGACCATGCACCCATCTGTGGAAAAAACGTGTCTACAACTTGACATTCGTGCAGACAGTGATGATATACAGCGGGGAAACATTTGTGAGTCAAATCCACCAGAAGACTCTTGAACGAGCCATGGCTGAACACTGCCTCCATCTCAGGTGCATTATTGTGTTGAGAGGGAAAAAATTAAATATGTATATAAATATGTATAAACAACTTATATATCATTTTTGGATGAATGAATCTGGGGTCTAGTGGTCTAGTATGTTGACAAGCACTGCTGATTAAATTTGTACCCAATGTTCAAAAAAACAATAACCACACTACTAATGCAGGACACATGCAGGGTGAAATTGCAGAAACTTCAAATAATGATTTGGCACGGCAACGTTTTGCATTTCTGGGTACTTTATATCACAATATGATGCAGAATTCTCCAAAAGCTATGTCGCCAAATCTGTTGTTCTTGCACAGTAACGGTTATGTAGAGAATAATGTGTAGATATACATTAGTCAAGTGTTTCCCACAGGTTGTGTGTGTGTGTGTGTGTGTGTGTGTGTGTGTGTGTGTGTGTGTGTGGAAAATGCCACCTAGAATGTGTCATTTTCTCTGACAAAACTTTTTTGGGAAGTAACAAAAAAAAGTGTACAAACAGACTTTCATAAGTAAAAATCTTGCAATTTTATTTGCATATAAAGGCAGCTAAATATATCACAATGAACAGAAAGAACAGGAAAGAACTAACATTTCCATGAAAAGGGATACAATCAGAGAGGGAGGGGGGCGAAGGAGAGAGAAAGAGACTGAAGGAGGGAAGGACAGAGAGAAAATGAGAGAGAGGTACAGAGCACAAAAGAGCATTTACAGCGGCAAAGTTGAGACACCTATTGGCAACATTTTTTTGTGCTAGCAAGATTGCATTTACACACAGTGCAAAATTAGAAGAAAAACAAAACAAAAAAACAAAGCAATAAAACACAAATACTATCTGATTTACACCTTAAAGGACTTAAACAACTCATGTTTAGGCAGGCGTGCTGTTGGGAATCAAACCAACCACCACCTGTTAGATTGTGAAATTAGCCTCTGACAAAAACAAAACAAGAAAATCCTCTCTCATCCAAGATTAACAATCTACCCTAATGGGGGGAGTAAATACAAAAAACAAAACAATACATTAAAAGAAACGTTCAAAGGGCATTTGATGGGGGTGGCAACAAAGTCTGCCATAGAGGTGCATTAAAAAAAAAAAAGAAATGCACCTAAAAGTATGTTTCTTCCATTTCATCCAACACGACTTTTAGTACAGATGTTTTACAACATGAATATATATTTATATATATTTTTACATTTCATTTTTTCCAATTCACTTTACTTCTTCATTAAAATCAGAAATCCATAAGGGCATGTTACGGGGTGCTTTTGTGGGGATTTTAGAATTTGGACAGAGATAGCTCTTTGTCCCTGTACATCGGGAGGTGTTGCGCAGGGGAAGGATGAGTAAGCAATAAATAAGGGGGGACATTTATCTCTGAGCTAGCAGAGAGCGGGGCTCCGGCTGAGAAACATTAAAGCTAGTTTAAGGCAGCGTCCCTGTCAGCCAATAAGAAAGAGGAACTGACGAGAGCATAAAAAAAAAGGAAAAATAAATCAGATGATACAAAAAACAAACAATGGCATCCGTTGTCCGGCCAACACACACACACACACACAAAACAAATTATACAAATTCACAAAGCATTAGTTTATCTTACAGATCCGACCAATATCTTATCAATAGCAAGATTGTTTAACCACGTAATCCCCCCTCTCAACGCCCCCGAAGCCCACCCACACACCCCCGCCAAATTCCCCCCCTTCATTCTCCAAAACCCACATAATTCTCAACCCCAAACGACAGCTTAAAGAAGACCAATATTTATTTTTTTATTTCATTTTTTTTCCTCAAAAGAAACACTTAGAATTCTTCTTTTGACTTATTTATAGAAAAAAACAAAAAACAACAACTGTAGTTTATTTCTGGCTGCTTCCCTCATGCCCCCCAAACCGCCCCAACGTGGCAGTGGGTTTTTTTTTTCTGCGATGTTCTCAAGTTTCATGAGCTGGTGATGGGGTTGGGCAAGTCAAAGACGATGGGAGGGTTTGTGGGCTGGAAACTGACCGTGCACGTCGAGGCGTTAACGAACGTTGTGTAGCCGTCCGTCATGATACCATAGCCTGGAGGGGAGGGTAAGGAGGGCAAAGGAAACAAACCACGCCCGTTAGCAAAATAACGCATGGAACAACCATACACAGAGAGAGAGAGAGAGCCTGGTAGACAAATAGAGATAAACAGGCACACACGAATGGAAGGACGGATAGATGGATGGATAGTGAGAGAGAGGAAACACGACATTTTGTAAGGGATTTAAACGACGTGTCGTGTTGAAAGACAGCTCTTAACACTTGGCACAGGAAGGCGGTGAAAAACGCCTTTAGCAGGACTGATGGGTGGCGGGGGAGTGGGGTGGGAAACTGGCCTTCATCTGGTGACCAATGAAGCTTATCTTCATCTCAGGGCCATAACCACTCCTCCTGTCTTCTCCCCCTACGCTTTCAGCCTTCCATTTCTCATAGACACCCATCGCTTTGAAATCATAGCATCAACCCCATCCCCCCCTATTCCCAACTAGCAACTACACAACAAGATGGGGTCTAATAACGGCGTAGCTCTCATGTGCATCTCTGACATCATATTGATGATGTCAATATGGAGAGACGGATGTGTGTGTGTGTGTGTGTGTGTGTGTGTGTGTGTGTGTGTGTGTGTGTGTGTGTGTGTGTGTATATATATGTATACATATACACACCCATTCTTGAGAATCAGGACAAAATATATATATATATAAAAACATACATGAAAAAAAGTTGCATGGAAATACTAAGTAGGCACAAAAAATGTGGCGCTCATTGATCCAACGTACGGTTTGTGAGATTAGCTTCTGACATACAGGTGCACATATTTGGGCAAGTAGAGTTCGCTTTCTGGTTGCTTGAAAAGCAAACTGCATGGTATTTCATTTTTGCATTTTCCTTTTTGGAGTGTTTATAGGGACTGGGAAGCAATTTTATTTTGTTCACTAATACTATTAACACAATATGAGACATATCTGTCCATGAACATAATCGAACGTCCTAGCGCTCTTTTCAGAGAGTGCTCTCTCTCTCTATCTCTTGCTCTCTCTCCCCCCCGTCTCTGAAAGATGCCTTTTTCTTCTTTGTTTGTGTCTGATGATAAGAGGTGCTACAACACATATTTCCACTTGGGGATGAATAATGTACCTACCTCCCTACTTCTAATAAATAAATAAATACGTTTATTTTTGTTCTGTTTAGCCTGTTTTCTATCCCTCTCCTCTCACCCTACCTCTGTCCTCTCTCTTCTCACGGAATACTACAAAATTATGGAGCGTGCACATTTCACCCACTGCTTTACACTTGTAAACAAAGGTACGTGACAAATAAAACGTATTCCGACATGCACCAGCTGAGCAATGTGAGCTCAATAATCGAGCCTTGAATAATCGTCGACATTGGGGGAAAATGATTGTAAAGAAATATATAAGATTAGTGGGCACGGCTACCACATAATGTCAACTCAACCAAAGCAGTGCACACGGACAGTCTTCAACACTGGAAAAAAAGTGCCCGGGGATTAAGTGGTTAATGTCTCCGCGTTTGTGAAACACTTCCGCATGACATCACCGACATATCCTTTGTATCTTTATTCCAGCCTTTTGCCAATCAGCCTGGAGGAGCGTCAGCGCTCTCAATGCACTGTATTCTTGACGCTTGTGCTTCTGGAACACTAGCAGGATTAACACATTTACCGCCGGGCCCGTAGTTCTACGGGCCGTTAAATCCAACGGTTAAGCGCCAATCCCGTAGCCTACGGGCTGTGGTGCTTTTTCCTTTTTTTCGAATTTTTTTTTTTTTTTAATTTTCTAGGGGGACCATTTTCAGTGTAACACCACCCGATCTCGACCGGAAGTGCGATCACGTTTTTTGTTTCCCGTCTGCCTCCATTCTAAGTCGTACACAATAACCCCTGTAAAAGCCCCTGTAAACATGTAGTTTTTCATCCTCGCATTTCCCATGTTAACTTAAACGGTCAGAACTCAAACATGGCGGCTCCGTTTGACACGTGGTCTTCACTGGTAGAAGCAGTGAGATCTCCGCGATGTTTACAAACAGTGCACAGCTCAATCTTAAGGATTTTAACAAGATCTGTGGCGACGTGAAAAAAACAAAAAACAACAATAAAACGTTGGCACTGGTGAGTACATTATGAGATTAACCTCTGGCGGTCAATGTGTTAATGTACCCATCCGGTTTGGCTACATGAGTCATTATTTCAAGTTTGACAAAACATACAAGTAAAACTATCAAAAGGCGTAACCCAGTTAAAATAACGGGTCACGGGGCATTCGGGTGGCGCAGTGATAAAGTACCCGCCCACCACCAAGGGGTTCGATTCCACCGCGGACTGCGGTGCATCCAGCTTTGTCGAGCATCTATACGAACACAATTGGCCCATGTTTCGGGGGGGAGGGAAGCTGGGCGGGGGAGGTTGATATTTGTCACTGCACGTCCTCCTACGGGGTGCGGCCGGCGGCACCTGTCAGTGGGGAGTGTTGGGTGGGAGGAGTAGGGGCCGGAGGCATTTACGTTCCTCCTGGTGGGGGCTCCTCACTGGGAGATGAGCCAGTACGGTACAACGGCAGGGACAACACACAATAGTGTGCAGAGAGGAATGAATTAGCATAGCGACCAGTGGTGGAAAAAGTACTCAAATTCTTTACTTCAGTAAAAGTACCAATACTGCAATATAAAAATACTCTGTTACAAGTAAAACTCCAAAATTCAAAATGTACTTGAGTAAAAATACAAAAGTATTGGCATCAAAATGTACTTAAAAGTACCAAAAGTAAAAGTACTAAATATTTGAAAATAGCCGATCTACAAGCTCACAACGCGTCGCGATGCGACGCGTTGTGAGCTTGTAGATCTGCTATTTTCAAATATTCTAGGTATAAAACAGGGCTGAAGTGGTTAATGTATATTTCATTATATCATAGTTTATATCTGAAAAGTAACTAGTAGCTAAAGTTTTCAAATAATTGTAGTGGAGTAAAAGTACAATATTTGCCTCTTGAGTTGTAGTGGAGTAGAAGTAAAAGTACTGAAAATTGGAAATACTCAAGTAAAGTACAAATACCTCAAAATTGTACTTAAGTACAGTACTTAAGTAAATGTACTTAGTTACTTTCCACCACTGATAGCGACTAAATTGGGGAGAAAAAGGGGTAAAAAAAATGTGTGGCTATTCAAAATACAAAAGGTTACTGCAATAGTTTATAGTTGTCGACCAAAGTCATTTAAACTCTGAGACAACATGAAATATAACGGTGTCAGTACTGTGGATATGACATTACTGACCAGTTCTGAAATGACTGTACATGCATTATATGCACCAACAAAATATCGGCTCCCCTCACACACAAACACTTTTTTCTTGGTAGGCAAGCAAACATAATATTTGGGACAACATAATCTGTACTTGCCCGATGCGCAAGTGCTTTTGAAACCTTAGGGTCAAACACTGGAAAAACTGCTGCGGTCTAATAATGGCATGGCTTCCCTCAGAAGCTCTGAAGTTATACTGATGATGTCAGTTTTTAATAAATATGCAGTTCGGAAGCACGACCTCTCCAATAAGTCAGTATTTCCTAGTTATGTTAATGCTCCACCACCTCCTATAGGCGTATTCTTGAGGTGTTTCTGCTTTCATACGGTAGGACAGTAGAGAGAGAGCGCGACAGGGAATAGAGAGCAAAGGGTGGATGAACTGGAACGTGTATCACGAGTCAATTACGTCTGTGCCTCAGTGGTGCAGTCGCCAGGGCTTCCCATATAATTACAATCTTTTTTTAATATTATTTAGATGGGACATGAGGAGAGAGAGAGGAAGGTGAAGGCAGAGGAGAGATGACACGTTAACACAGGAGCTGAACCGTACATGAACCCAGGACCTTGAGATGTTGAAGTCAGCACATTAACCAGTCTCAGCCCCCAGGGCTCAGCCCCAGGGCTCTAACCTGGGGCACAGGTCGAGTGGGCACCTAAACATTGTGGGCACCTCAAAGGTAAATTGGCAATCTTTTCCAAAAATGTAAAAAAAAGAAATGGAAAAAAATGCATGTTTTGGAAAATGGTCGATAATAATGTCAAGTATACATGATTTGAAAATGCACGGTCATTATCAGAACTAAATGCACCCTAAAACTCGTGTATGCCCAAAATGACTGGCTATCCACAGGGTTTGCAGCAAATTGTAGCAATTGTAGAAATATTCAGCCTTAAATGTCATTTAAATATTATACTGTATGTATTCCCCCCCCTCAATTTATAAAATAAATGTAAACATTAAATAAAATATAAAACGTTAAATAAGTAAATATAAAAGAAAATGGTGCCCTGGGTTCTCAGGTGCCAATTCTTCCGGTTCCCTCCAACTGACCCCCCCCCCCCACACACACTTTACTAGCAGTACCTTCATGTATGCCTCCAAAGGCATGGAGCTTCGGTCGCACTCTCTTCTGGACTGTGTTAAGCAGCTCTACACAGCCGACCCGCTGCAACTCTTTAGGAACCCAGTCTCTGAAACCTGCACAGAACACACACACACACACACACGCACACACACACTAAAGTGAACACACACAAAACAATAAATCATTTCTCTCACTCTCCCCCTCCTCTATGGAGCAGTCCTTTCCCCCAGCTCTGCTCTCTCCAATCGTCTGTCACACTGGTGCAAAATCGAGTTTCCATGTAATCAAACGGGCGCAGCAGCAGCAGCAGCTGAAGGCCAGGGAAGGAAATCACTCAATAAAGCCAGATGGGAAGCTCACAAGAAACAAGGCTGGAGGAAGAATGAAACGACTAGGGCAAAACAACTAAAGAAAACTAAATCAGCTTGTAGCCGAGAAACAAACAACTTCACCCAGACAATATTTCACCGTGAAGTCGTATATACGGACATGCTTGCACATGCACACATGCACTCACTCTCTCACACACACACACAGGAATCATATATGGGACTGGAGGTTGAGCTACTGCTGCATATCGAGATTGACAGAATACAAACACACAGAAACATGAACATTCAAACAATCACATACATACCTGTACACACATTTGTGCAAACACAACACGCTCTCTCACACACACACACACACACACACACACACACACACACACACACACACACACACACACACACACACTTTATAGTGTTGATTTTGACAGAACATTTTGCTTCAGTTTTAGTCATAGTCTTTTGAATCAGATTCCATTTAGTTTTAGTCATATGAAATGTTTTACTGTTATGTGTTTTACTGTTATCATAGATTATAGTCGACTAAATCTACAGTTAATTTAGTCGACTATAATGTATTTTGGCGGTGCCTTGATGGCGTCGTAATGCCTGATTTTACACTTGGTTGCATGCTGAAAATAGCCGATCTACAAGCTCACAATGTGTTGTGAGCTTGTAGATCTGCTATTTTCAGAGCGCAACACCCGAGCGCAACCAAACATAACATGACTTGTCTTTTAGTTCTACTGGATCTCTTCTCCACTATAGTCCCTCCATAACATTTTAGTCCAGTTTTTATTTGTTGACGAAATTGTCAATATATTTAGTCTTAGTTTTAGTCATCATAGCTTAGTTTTTATTTAGTTTTCGTCAGTGAAAAAAGGTAGTCGACGAACATTTTTTTGTCATAGTTTTAGTCGACGAAATCAACACTGACGCTTTATCAGCGTACTAATAAATTCAAATAATGTCGAATATATTCAGGTTTTTGGTGATGACAAGTGGAGCCATCGTGCATGGTGATGAGGGGGAGCTGTGATTGGTTAATTGGACTTACCCAGGGGAGGGCCGTGGGTCATGAGGATGTCGATGCCTTCGGGGACCTGGTTCCATTTATCCAGTAGAGACTGGCCCCGTGGCAGGTTGAACCCCCAGCCGTTAAACCACGGAGTCCTAGAGAGGGAGAGGGAGGGGGAGAAAGAAAGAGAGAGAGAGAGGGTAGACACAGACAAAACCATGTCAGAACAGGGATCCGTTATAGGCAGGCGCCTGGCTAATCAAATTAAACCAACTGAACCCACACCCCACAAATATCACATCCATTAGATACACAAACACGCAGATTAAAAGCAAGGCGAATTCCCAAACAGCGAGCAACCCCCATCCTGTGTCATCTGGTGTACATTTATCTGTCTCATCTCACCCCCCCCCGCCCCGCCAACCCACCTCGCAGCTATAGCGAGGCCTGAGTGATTGACGGGGAGAGACGGGCCACCTTCGGCGTTGTGTGGATAGAAAACTGCAGTGAACGGGCGGGTGACAGGCACCATCTCAAGTCTACGCCATAGCAGACACAAAGAGAACCCCCCCATACGCAGCCTGACAATGAAAGAAGGATGAATGGGATGGATGCGGGGGGGGGTGGGTGGTGGGGGGTAGATGAAGAAATAAGAGGAAACGTGCACAGGTTAGAAGAGAAGGAGAGGGTGGGGGAGGGGAGGACGAGAGGGTGAGAAGATTCTGTTTTTTTTCCTTTTTTGGCTGCAGAGGTTTGGATGATAAATTGATGCTTCATTTATCACAATAGTGGTAATGGCGGTGGAAGGCTGACAACACGTTAAAGCAAGACAGATTATCGTCCTGTAACATCTCTGTATGTAAGCTATGAGAAATAAAAATAAAGGCCATATAGAGTTTACCAAGTTTTACGTTGTTCTGTTCTACGCTGATTATTGTTGGCTTTTTTTTCGGACAAGATAGCGGCTTCTGGTCACTGAACAGTGTTCAGAGAAAATTCTAACAAACTTTATTGACACAGCATCATTTTAAAACATACGGGAAGCTCAACATGCTTTGCAGGAAATAAATAAATAAATACTAAATGTACCAAAAGACTCACACATTTCCAAACCGATGGAAACCCCTCCACCCAAAAAAAAGGTTTGCATGTTTGCTCGTGCTTACGAGAACGTGCATCTTTTTGTCCGTCTATGAACGTGTTTGTGTGTTCATGTCCATGCGTGTGTGTGCAGTGCTGCCTATGGCATTTGACCGAGGGGAAATCAGGACTCCGCGGACATCAATAGTCTTTGTTACAGTGAGGGATGGACGCTCCAGCGCCAAATCAATATCTTCTGTTCCATAGCACAAGCGGTGGCGCTAACCAATAGCCAGCACACAGACTCCCAAATTGTAAGAAATATGAGGCCAAAAAAAAAACACTGGGTTTATTCTGAAACACGCTGGCTGACAAATTGTCTCTCATAAAAAATAAAAACATGCAAAAAAGGGGTACAATCCTTTTGTTTAGACTGACGCCTGAGTTATACTTGGTTGCACCTCTCATCACACACTGAGGCTTAAAAAGTCTCACACCTTTGGGTTGGAACTTGGAACACTATTTGAGTGTTAGGTGTCTTGACACACACACACACACACACACACACACACACACCACACACACACACACACACACACACACACAAAGGCGACAGCTCTCCGAGACCCAGAGCTTGCGAGTGCATTCATTCGTTTGCTCACTGACTCGCTCCCTTGCTCTCGTTCTCTCGCTGAGTGGAGAGCTGAGGGATGAGGTTAAAAATGAAATGTGAAGAGCGGGCGGGCGGGGCGAAGGCCGCAGCCCGGGTTGATTAATTAGAACTAATCACACAAATCGGAGTTAATGGAAGTCTAATGGATTAGCGGCGAAAGACTCGCCACTTCTCCCCCTCGGTAGAAATGGGAGCGCAGTGGCGTGGAGAGTCCGGGGGAAGCACTGAATCATGCCGAAGCAGGCCCTCGTTTGGATACCACGCTATACGCAATGCCAGCAACACAGGGAGACCAGCAGGGCTATTTGTCTGGGGGCCCTCCGATTCTCTCTCTCTATCGCTCTCTCTCTCTGCTTTGGTTTGAGTAATGGCAACACAGCAAAAAAAAGGGAAAAAAAAAACGTTGACAAATGGCCGAATGCATTAATTTTCCCCCGTTCGTTGGTGGGGGAAATAAATTGTGGTTTCTGGTACCGAAACAAATAAACAGCCACTGCTGTTGATCTCTTCCGTGTTTCCCCGTGTACCCCAATGCAAAAACACATTCGTCTGAGAGCAGGAACACGAGCCCCTGACATTAGCCGCGCTTTCCCGTGCCAGCCAATGAGAGTGGGCGGATGGAAGCCGGGTTTTGCTGCTACAATGGCCCCATTGTTGGTTGTCTCCCTATGAAATATACCTTCCATACGAGTACATTTGTTAACCTCCATAGAGATTAATGACAGTCCAGTCACATAGAGGAGAGACCGTTTCCTGTGCGGCACTGACACGACACGTTCTATTATGCTGTGCTGCCGCAAGTGTGTATGTGTGTATGTGCATGAATGTACGTACGTACGACGTACATATGGACGGACGGACGTTAAGCCATTAAGACCTGAGATTTGAGCTAAAAAGCATTATTTTACACTTTGGCTATTCAAAAATAGCAGATCTACAAGCTCGTAGCGCGGCACCGAGTGCCGCGCTACGAGCTTGTAGATCTGCTATTTTTGAAAAATCGTGAAAATGTGTGCAAATCTTTGAATATATATTGTTTAAAGCGAACATTTTTAACTCTATTCTTTGCTTCTGGGGTTCCCTGGAATAAAACATTTTCAGATGGGGGTCGGCGGCCAAATACATATCATTTTGGGGGTCCTTGAGATGAAAAAGTTTGAGAACCACTGATATAGAAACCTACTTTTTTTCAGAATACTTTGGGGATTTAGAAGACATTTGTAGAATCGGTTCAGGTCTTAATGGGTTAAGTACGTACATGTCTGTATCAGAGTGTAGAGCCATTTCGTCCCAGAGCAGCTAAACAAATGTTCAGCAGGACAAGTGAGGAAACCAGCCGGTGTGTGTATTCACAGTGCATGTACAGCATGTGTCCAAATGTGATTATATTTGAGAGTTATATGTGTGTATATACAGTATGTAGGCAGGTGGTAGGTTTATATGCACATGTGCAACTGAATGGATGTTTGGGTGTATTTGTTTTCTTTCTTGTGTGCATGTACGCGTTTGTCTACATTTTCATTAATGTATGCACGTACTGTACTGTAAGTGCATAAATTAATGTGTGTGTGTGTGTACATCCCGTGCTTGTTTCGTGTTTCATCAGGCGACATTGTGAGCCCCGAGTCTCTGTCTGACTGACTCTTTCCATCTGGAGAACATCACCGTGGCAACAAGGGGGACGCAGTCTGCAGTGAGGAGGCCAGAAATAGAGGAGAGGAGAGAGGAGAAAGGAAGAGAGTAGGAATTAAAAGAGCACAAGAGAGCACGAGAGGGGGGCAGAGACCGAGACAGCGAGAGAGAGGAAAGGATGAGAGAAAGCAGAGGAAAGAGAAACTGAGAGGAGGGAGTCGGAGAGAGAAGAAAGAAATGGGGAGGGAGAGAGCGAGAGAGAGAGCGAGAGAATCTTCATGCACAGCATCTGCACTGTACTGACAATTTTACCCCCCCCCCCCCCCTCCCCCCAATGGTGACAAATACTGTATTTGCGGTGGAGACATAAGAAACCATTTAAGAATCCAGAATAACATAACAGAGGTGTCTGGAGGTCCCGGCTTCAAGCGAAAGCCATGCATACATTTTTAACGATGGCTAAAAAACGCACGCACACCACACCACACGACACACACACAGATCACAAACGCATGGCGACACAAGCGCACACATCAACCGCGCAGTGAACACCAAAGACTAAAAAGGCGGTAGCCATGGTAACAAGCCAGCTAACGATCCCCCGCGGGAATCAAAACAGGTCGCATAGTCTGCGGCTCCGGTCGGCCATGATGCCTTTCTCTGGTGCTGCCGCCGTCTCCGGTAGCGGCGGCGGCGGTAGAGGTGAGTCAGACTGGGAGCGGAACCCATTTAGCCCTTTGCACACGCAGCGCAAACGTCAATATTCAATTAGGCCCGTGGACATCATTAGGACGCCGCCGAGTCTCGCCGGGCCTGACACGGCTCTTAACCCATCTCCCCTCTCTCTCTCTCTCGCACACTCACTCCCACCGCCTACATCCCCCGAAGCGGCTCTCTCTCTCCATTCCTCATTCTCTCTATCAGGGTCCCTGGTCGGGCTCCCCTACCTCCTCAACCCTGCTCGCCCTCGACAAAACATTTAATTTTCTCTAAGAGCCTCCGTTTAACCTAATGCCTACCACGCTTAATGGATCTTTTTAGCCCCTTTTACACTGCAATTATGCAGCAGCTATTGTTTAAAAATGTCTTCGAGCCACTCGCTCCTAATCCACACTACAGCGTCTCCACTGACATGTATAATTATACTATATAGATAAAAGGTTCCATCTCCCTTTGTCCATCAACAGCCTCCCTCTCAGACTGAGTGAGTTTGTAATACTTGGAAATACCTTTTCGAAAGTAATTTCGCCTTTTAACCCATTAAGACCTGGAACTGTGTCATTTTTTTATTTGAGCTAAAAAGCATTATTTTACACTTTGGGCTATTCAAAAATAGCAGATCTACAAGCTCATAGCGCGGCACCGAGTGCCGCGCTACGAGCTTGTAGATCTGCTATTTCTGAAAAATCGTGAAAATGTGTGCAAATCTTTGAATATATATATTTTTAAAGCGAACATTTTTAACTAAAATCGTTGCTTCTGGGGGTCCCTGGAACAAAATATTTTGATGGGGGTCCGCGGCCAAATGCATATAATTTTGGGGGTCCTTGACATGAAAAAGATTGAGCACCACTGATATAGAAACATATGTTTTTCAGAATACTGTTGGGATTTAGGAGACATGTAGAATCGGCTTCAGGTCTCAATGGGTTAACTGAGACGGGATATTAACAGTGACAAGAAAGTAAGGGAAGAGAAGATGTATACTCTTCAACGCTGGTCCTGAGGCGCGAAGCAAAAAAGCCGGATGTTGTGGTTGTTTGGTGGTCAAAACATCGACTGATTTTGATCAACTCCTGCACATAATTGCATGTCAGGTTGTGCGATGGGGTCCAAAGTGCAGATCTGGTTATAAGCGTGTGGTCACATCCCGCACGACTGGATGAATAGGCTCTAAACACCACAGCAGCCATATTGTTAAGAAATTCACAGGTGTTGCCAATGATACTAATGAAGGGCTCTGTTCCATTCTGGTTAAACAGAGTCAGGGTGCTGATATTGTGCACGTTGGCTCACTGGAAACACCAGTGGGTCTAAAATTGGGGTTCAGGGACCCTCATGGTTCCTTGAGGGGGTTCCAAATGGCCCCTTGCAGGTGTGTAACTCTGAGAGTGTACAAATGGAACCAAATGGACCCTTACGGGTCCATTTGGTTCCATTTGTACACTGTCAGAGTTATGGGGGTCGTGGAAATTAAAAAAAGTCTGAGAACCACTGTGCCACACTAAATGGAACAGAGCCTTCATTAGTATCATTGGTAACACCTGTGAAAGATGTGATACTATGGCTGCTGCGCATAGAGCCTATCAGGAGGCAGCAGGCTAGGTCAGCTGATGGTCAGTCACACAAAACAATGATCAACTCAACAATGTTTTAATTTTGTCAGAAATGTTGTCAGGGAGCAGAATTGAACACTGGGGACACTTAATCCGGCATCTCGCTGACGAGACTTGCTGGCCCGTAGCTTCTGACTGAAGAATTGTGTGTGTGGGGCTTAAACTCACCAAGCTTCCTTTGCCCTGTACCTGACCTAGCACCAACACCAGAACCTTTATTTACCCTACACTGGTAGCCAGGCGAGAAGGCCAGACTGTTTAGTAAATAAAAGTAGAGGCCAGCCTTCTCTCTGGGCTGCTTCCCATTCAACAGTTCCGACGGCTGAGCATTCTATCCACAGAGCAGCACATGCAGTCAAACTAAAACCCTGACAGAAAAACAGCAGAACTCATAACATACTGGTACGATACACAAATGCTGGAAAAAAATGCAGGTGAATAAACACATGTGCGCACGTATCCAGACATGTTGGTGTTTTAACCCATTAAGGTCTGAGGTTCCGATTCTACAAAATGTCTAAAAAAACAGTAAAAAAAAAAAAAACGTATGTTGCTATGTCAGTGGTTCTCAAACTTTTTCACGTCAAGGACACCCAAAATGATATGTATTTGGCCGCCGACCCCCATCTCAAAATATTTTGTGCCAGGGACCCCCACAAGCAAAGATTTTAGTAAAAATTCCGCTTTAAAAGGTAGGGTAAGTGATTTGCAATTATTCAAATAATTGCAAAATGGGTCTATGTTCTGATAGTGCTCGTTACTATAGAGTGTCCTGTCCATATAAGGAGTCTCCATGTCTCTCCAGCTCTTTATAAAACAGAAAATGCATTTTCGTTTCAGTTTCAGTTTCATTTCCAATTTTATCCAAATCAGGATAGAGAACTCAATCAGGATATAGATTAAACAAGTGAAATTGGAAGTGATGACACTAAGAAATGAGCAGGCAAAATTTGAACAGGAACACTATAAAAATGAAGCTTAAAAATTGGTACTTTCTCCTGATTGGCTGAGATTTTGACACCTACCAGAAAATGTATTTTCTGTTTATTAAAGAGCTGGAGAGACGGGGAGACTCCTGTTACTGAACAAACACTCTATAGCAATGATTACTATCAGAATATAGTGCTTTAACCTTTTAACAAAATACTTTTGGTTTTAACCCAAAAATATCACTTACCCTACCTTTAAAACAATATATTCAAAGATTTGCACACATTTTCACGATTTTTCAAAAAATAGCAGATCTACAAGCTCGTATGAGCTTGTAGATCTGCTATTTTTTAATAGCCAAAGTGTAAAATAATGCTTTTTAGCTCAAATAAAAAAAATGACACAGATGCGTTCCAGGTCTTAACACCTGGAACATGCTCTCCTGAAAACACAAAATAGGCACACAGTTCACCAATCACACAGGCAATACGTGAGGCTCCAGAGTGTGGGTACGTGTGTGTAGGCTTTAGTTATGTGAAGAGAGGCGAGATCTCAGGTACACCTACTGTGCCTGTGATCTCAGCACAGCACAGCACACATCACAGGACATCGCAGGAAATCTGCCAAGTTGTGTTACTTGTGATCGTCATTTATTGAACGAATTTACATTCCATGAAAAAAAAATTGAACCGAACGTATGCTTTCTGAACAGGAGTGAGTCGCCCCTGAACATTTTGCTTTCATTAAAATGTTTGAGATTTCAGGAGCAGTGTTGCCCTTTGACACCCCCTCACCCCCACTATGTACTGTATTTGGCACTGACACAAGAGTTCCTGGACATACCAACACAGCAGGCAACCATGCGCCTGTACTCGGCATCCAGACTGCCGGGGATAGCAGAGAACATAAGACAATAAGAGAGAGAGAGAGCTAGCAATTCGGAGGGAGAGAGCGACAGAGTGAGACAGAGAGACACTGAGTAGGTGAGGGAGGGAGAGAGAGAGAGAATCACTCACCCTCCTACCCTCCCCCAGGGAAAAAAAAAGGCTGACATTTTTGACCCGGGTTATGCACACAATAATTGTACTGTCTACATATCTATGCAGTTTAAAGCAATAGTTACTGTAATCCGTTTCCCGGCCTATGCGAAAGAGGTGTTTATCAGTAATACTCCCATTTTTATATAAATAATGGATTAGATTAAACTGTAGTAATAGTAGGGGCTAGAAGGCTTTTGGACTTTAAATGTGTCTAAGATGGCATAATGTGGATAAACTGATGGATCTGTACCACAATGGCAACAAGCCTACAGGCTTTTTTTGTGCTATTATCCTTTTTTAATTCATTTTCAATTAAGTGCTCGCTCAATCAATCAATCATTAATTCAATCAATAAATCAACTGTGCTCGTGTTGCTTGCCTCTGCCCCCAAAATCGGCCTGTTATAGAGCACCACCGGGAGGCCGATTTTTACAACACACTCTATAGTCATGTGATCAAGACGGATCTGTTCGATTTTTCATATTCCCTCCTGATTTTGTCTCCCTCCTGATTGTCTTCCAAAGTTTTCAGGAGTGGCCCGTTTTAAACAAAATGCTGCGAATCATGAATGCAGCGTCCGATTGCCGTGAAACTTTGCATGCGCATTCACACGTGACTAGACCAAGGAAGAAATGCCACCCTACATGTTTCAAAACGGCCTATAACAGGTTGATTCAGGTTTTGGATTTCCTTTGGATTCCTTGAAACATGACGCAACTTATAGGCCCCGTTTGTGCCAGATAAAACCTTCTGCCATAGTGCATTTTCTTCAAAAAACACCTTTTGCTACTACTCCTACAGCTTTTGTCCAAAACTCACACAAATCGATGGGTGGCTGATGACCAAAGTTTGTGGGCCCTGGGTAGGCAACCCGGCCTGGCGAAGACCTGAGCTCCGAGGAGCACACTTTTCCAGTTTTTAATGTGTTAGCCCAGTCTTTTATGGAAACCAGCATGACGTTTCCAAAATCAGCCTACTACCTAAAGTGTGGAGAAACCAAGGATACTAAAGCGCATTTAAATGCAAAGACAGCAACAGAAATGGAAAGATAAGAGATTCAATAAAGAGAGAGAAACGGAGAGAAAGAGAAAGGAGAGCGAACTGGAGAGAGAGAGATAAGTAGACCGATACAGAGGAGACACAAAGAGAGTCAAAGGAGTCCGAGAGAAAGAGTCATAGAGAACTCGGTGAGAAAGAGAAGAAAACGGGCGGAAGAGGAGGAAAAAGTGTTATTGCCCTGGCGATCCATCGTGTCTGACCTCTCTGTCAGAGCTGCCCAGGGGTCAGTGGGGGGAGGGGCCTAATTGATCAAGCTGTCAGAACCAATGAGCAGGGTCATGTTAATGGGACTTTTATAAGCCCCACGGGACATGGCACTACCTGACACACACACACACACACACACACACACACACACACACACACACACACACACACACACACACACACACACACACACACACACACACACACACACACACACACACACACACACACACACACACACACACACACACACACACACACACACACACACACACAGTATGTGTAGTTCCGAGCTGGAGCAAGAGTATGCAGCATGAAGTGTGTATGTGGAGCAGTGTAACATGGTGTGCATATTACTGTGTGTATGTGAGTGAATGTACTACACACACACATAAACAAAATAATGATTGTGCAAGTGTTTGAAATGGTATGAGCGTGCATATGTGTGGCTCAGTGAGTAGTGTATTCCTATGTGAGTGATTGAAAGTGAGTGTACCCTAAATGCGTGTGTGTGTGTGTGTGTGTGTGTGTGTGTGTTTGTATTACTATACTTGCCCGGATAATATACATTGTGAGGACCGTTTTCCTGGTCCTCACAGGACAAATGTTTGTTTTATAGTTTAAAAAAAACTTTTTTAGATACGTTTACAATTAGAAAAACATTCAAGTTAGGATTAGACATTTAGAGGTTAGGTTTAGGGATTGGAATTAGAGTTAAACGCTAATTTATACTTAGTTGCGCCAGTGTCAAGCACCGAAAAATAGCCGATCTACAAGCTCACAGCGCGACGCGTTGTGGGCTTGTAGATCTGCTGTTTTTCGGCTTCAGGCTTATGGTTAAAAATGGCAAAATATATATATTTTTAAATGACATTCATAAAATGGCTGTCCTAAAGCGTTGATGTCCTCACACGTATAGTAATACAAACCTGTGAGTGTGTGTGTGTGTGTCTGTGTTTGTGTGTGTTTGTGTGTGTATAATCCCAGAGCCCAGGTAGCCTTATTAAAAGGAGCCAAGTGGAGACTCTGGCTGGGTTTTGACAAATGGCCTCTCAACACCAAGGCCACCTTTACAAACTTTGGGGACGAGGCAGAGGGGAGAGAGATGGTCACAGGGGTGAAGAGGCTGTGTGTGTGTGTGTGTGTGTTAATAACCAGTGTGTAGTGACTGATGAAGTGTGGGATGGATTAATCTCACAGCGGTCATACAGCCAAACAGTGAGGCACTAAGGGTTAGCCAGCAGACTTACCCCACTTAGCTACGGCCTGGGCCCGCAGGGAGGGGCATTCTCTCTCTCGCACGCACACACACACACACGCACACACACACACACACACACACACACACACACACACACACACACACACACACTCCCCATGGCCTGTGTACATGAGTGAGAGTCGGCCAGCCGCAGCTTGACCTGTAAGGCCGCTCTCTAAAACAACAGCAGCGTCTCAGTATGGGGAGGTTTCACACCAAACACAGCTGCTCCACACAACCCTGCCAACACTACACTACACTACTACTGGTGTTTGTGTGTGTGTGCACGTGCGTGTGGAGAATTAAGAGTTCACATCGTCTTGGTCGCTGTGGAAACGACCGGGATCAAATGCAGTGGAATGGCAGGACTTCCCTCTCTCCGCCTGCACTTTGCCTCCCGCATCATGGACCTCCATCTGCTGTCCGTCAACACCTCGACCATTTCCCCTCTGTGCACTTTGCAGGCACAGTGGAATGGATCCTTCTCTGCTGAGGCTGCCTTTCAGCTGATGTGTGCATATATACTGTATAATAGACATGCACACTGTGTGAAGTGAGGTGTGTGTGGGTCCTCTGGGGGTGTGTGTGTGTGTGTGTGTGTGTGTGTGTCAGTGTTGATTTCGTCGACTAAAACTATGACAAAAAATGTTTGTCGACAACCTTTTTTCACCGACGAAAAACTACATAAAAACGAAACAAAAACTAAGCTACAATGACTAAAACTAAGACTAAATAAATTGACAATTTCGTCAACAAATAAAAACTAGACTAAAATGTTAGTGAGGGACGAGTGGAGAAGAGACGAGAAGTCATTTTATGTTTGGTTGCGCTCGGGTGTCGCTCTCTGAAAATAGCAGATCTACAAGCTCACAATGCGTCGCGCTGCTACGCGTTGTGAGCTTGTAGATCGGCTATTTTCAGCATGCGACCAAGGGTAAATTCATCCATTACGACGCCATCAAGGCACCGCCAACATACATTTTAGTCGACTAAATCAACTGTAGATTTAGTCGACTATAATCTTATGATATTTAGTCGCCTAAAACTAGACCAAAACTAAAACATTTCAGATTACTAAAATATGACTAAAACTAAATGGAATGTTATTCAAAAGACTATGACTAAAACGGAATCAAAAGTTGCTGTCAAAATCAACCCTGGTGTGTGTCTGTGTGTGTGGGAAGGTTGCAGTGCGAGTGCAGGAGAGAGTGTAATCAGCACAAATAGCAACTGTGAATAGCATGTGTTTGTGTGTGTGCGAGTGTGTATGTGTGTGTGTCTGAATGAGGCATTCAAGTGGAGTGTTACTGACAGAGATATACAGAGGTGAGAGGAGAGGCCAGTGGTTGATACAGTGTAGTTCATAAGGTTGACAAGTAGGATTAAAACTCGTACCTCCCTCTTTACTGGGGCTTAAAGACTTCTCTGAAAGAATTGACTATTGCTGATGTTGCTGAATGTGCCATTTTTGTTTGTCAATCTCTGCTTGAGGTAGGGCTGCACCAATGATATTGCTATATTTTCCCTGAATGTTTCCGTAATAAATCACAAATGATATTGTATTAGAACCGCTGTGATTGGCTATATTGTTTATACTTTAAAAAAAATGCCGGATTAACCCATTATGACCTGGAACGCATCTGTGTGACTTTTTGATTTGAGCAATTTTTTTAATTATTTTACACTTTGGCTATTCAAAAATAGCAGATATACAAGCTCATAGCGCGGCACCAAGTGCCGCGCCATGAGCTTGCAGATCTGCTATTTTTGAAAAATCGTGAAAATGTGTGCAAATCTTTGAATATATATTGTTTAAAGCAAACACTTTGAACTTTGAACTCTTTTCTTTGCTTCTGGGGGTCCCTGGAACAAAATATTTTGAGATGGGGGCCCGCGGCCAAATACATGTCATTTTGGGGGTCCTTGACATGAAAATGTTTGAGCACCACTGATATTAGAAACATACGTTTTTCCAAAATACTGTTTGGATTTAGAAGACATTTGCCGAATCGGCTTCAGGTTGGGTTAAACCAATTTATCGCAGACATTTTTGTTTGTGTGTGTGTGTGTGTGGTGGGAGTAGTAGTAGCAGTAGTAGCAACACTAGTAGTACAAAGCTTCTATGCATGTACCGCCTCATTCCTTTGCCTATGGATATCGTAGGAGAGTTTGGGGGGGGGTGGGGCGGGGGTATGGGAATGGGAATAGGGAGACGTGTACATGTTAACGTGGCATCACGGCACTTTGAAATACGGATCTGTCGGGAAGTCGGGCAGGTCTGGCCGAAACCTGACACTGGCCTGATAAAAGAGGGGCGATCTGGAGCCCGGCTAACCCCCATTCAGACAGCCAGTGTGAGGCTGCGTGTGTGTGTGTGTGTGTGTGCGCGAGCGTGCATGTGTGTTTTGGGGGGGTAAGGCCTATTCAACCTGCCCTGAATGAAGTAAAGGACAAGGTGGGGTCCCATTACCTATAGCCCTCCCTTTTCTCCTCTGCTCCGACCTCGGAGAACTTGATCCCGGAGAACAATGAGGGGCAGGGGAGGGAGGGTGTCGGGTGGTGTGGGAGACGACGAGCGAGGGGAGATATGAGAGAAGGAAAAGTATGAAGAAAAAAAAAATGTTGGGGACATAAGCTTATAAGCTTTTCCACCACGGCAACAGACAGTCGACCGAGAAGTTTTCGTTTCCCTGTGTGTGTAGCTCCAAGGACTTCAGGCTGTGTTGCCTGCCCCCCCCTCATCACAAGGTGATTCAAAAATCAAAGAAATGCAAAGCCTCCCAAGACTAGACATTCTGAAATCAAAAGCGATGCACTTAGTTACACGGATATGGGCTTTCAGTGCTTTTTCCAAAGCACATGAATGATGACTATGAATACTTTATTTGACCCCCCCCCCCCTCTGTCTGTGTCGCTTTCTTCTTCTACACAATGGTCTTATAACCCTCAGTGTGGAAGTTAATTGAAAAGAAAAGAAGAGGAAAAAAAAACATTGAAGAGCATTGGCGAACGGCAGCACAAACTTCCATTCAAGATGCACAATTAGAGGAGAAACGAGGGGGATGAAGGGGACTGGAGAGAGGGAACATCGCGCCATTGTGCCGTTGAAGGTCAGCCGCTCAGACACACAGGGGCGGCGTGTGTGTGCGGAGGGCAACGGAAGAGAAAAGCAAAGGAAAAAGAAGAAGGGAAGCAGTTTGGAGCTGCTTAACCCATTCAATCCGGGAACGCATCTGTGTCACTTTAGATTTCTTTGGCTATTCAAAAATAGCAGATCTACAAGCTCATAGCGCGGCACCGAGTGCCGCGCTATGAGCTTGTAGATCTGCTATTTTTAAAAAATCTTGAAAATTTGTGCAATTTTTATTTAATTTTTTTAAGCAAACATTTTTAACTCTGTTACAACTTCCTTCGAACAAAATATTTTGAGATGGGGGTCCACGGCTAAATACATTTTCAAATAAATTGATTTAGAAGACATTTGGAGAATCCCCAGAAGCAAATATTTGAGTTACAAATGTTCGCTTCAAAAACACACATATTCAAAGATTTACGCAAAAAAAAAAAAAATCTTCAAAAATAGCAGATCTACAAGCTCATAGCGCGGCACCGCGCTATGAGCTTGTATATCTGCTATTTTTGAATAGCCAAAAAAAATCAAAACATTACACAGATTCGTTCCCGGTCTTAAAGGGTTAAACAGATTGGCTGCGAGTCTCACAATTGGATGGAAAGTAAAATGTTGTGAAATGTTGGACGGGACCTTCTAGACGTCTGCTTTAATCAATACGACACCAGAGAGACGCAGGGAGGGAAGATGATCAAAGTGACTGAGGGAGGACATTGGTTCTGTAATGGACCCAGACCCAGGATGCCGTGATTATTATGGCTCGCATGTTAAAACGTCTGAACCGCCTGGGAACCTCTGGCTCTATCTGTGGCTGTCGGGGCAGAAACCCTGTATGTCCATATTTCAACTATTTTACGAAATGTTTTTTTTTGGTAAATGAATGCCCTACTTCGTCATACTGCAGTGTTACACAAAAGTAGCAATCTACGAGCTTGTAGATCTGAAATTATTGCTATTTTTGAAGTGAATGTGGTTAACTCTGCTTGGGGGTTCTATAAATATTGAACCAATGGAACATTAACAAGAGCGTGTGACTACATAACTACATTTGATCCATTGGAACACATGTTCTTTTTTCCCCCCCGCCATTTCCTGAAAATGTACCGTTTTGGACATACAAGGCTTCCAACCCGACAGCGCCAATAGATCACTGGTGGTTTGCCTGCTGTGTTTATGTACCGTGAATGATTCTATGAAGTTCCTTCTATGAAGTCATACTGTATCTCAGCAAAGGTTCTCACAGATAAAAAAATCCAGGATGGAACATATCACGCGCAGATTTATATTGCATGGATTCAACTGGCCAACCAGCTGGGGGGGGGGGGGGTGTGTTCAGGGGTCAGGGGGGGTTGTCGGGGGTCAACAGGAAAGGCCAAGGGGTTAAGCCAGTGCAGACACGGAGCACCATGTCCGTGGTTATTGTCCCCCACCTATCAACAAGTGGATGTTAGCGAAGGGCACAGAGAAACAGGGGGGGCTGGGGGTGAGGTCAGGTGGTGGGCAACAATAGGCCACAGGAAAAGCAAGTAAACTGGCATTGTTGCTCTGGGGGGGGCGGGGGGGGGGCTTTGCACACAAAGGACCGGAACAGGGACAAAAACGAGACAAAATACATCGTCTGTGTATACAAGGGGGGGCAGTGAGCAGTGTTGCCAGATTCTGTGAGAGAAACAAGCAACCGGGGTCTAGGAAAACAACAAGCCCAAAAGAAGCAACTATAGGCCACATGAGCACTTTTAAACATATGCATCAGCTATTTGAAAATAGACGATCTACAAGCTCACAACGCGTCGCATGTGAGCTTGTAGATCTGCTATTTTCAAAAAAATCTTGGGGGGGAATTATAATAAGCAGATCTGGCAACACTGGCAGTGAGCAGTCATGGGGACGTGCCCATACACATAGACATAAACGAAACATAAAAGTGCATGATTCAGTATCTGGTCTGTACCAAGAAGAAAAGAGGCTATACAGTCGTCCAAAGGTCAACGTGAAGCGTAAAGCTGTTATCATGTACTGTGCTACAGTTCACAGATACAGGCTGCACTAAGATAGGGAAGGTCACACAACCCAGTATTCCTATCAGCAGCCGCGTGTGAACGGATGGTGTTGGTAGTGTGGGTTGGGGAGGTTGGGTCTTGTCCTTGCCACCTGTGTTGTGTGTGTGTGTGTGTGTGTGTGTGTGTGTGTGTGTGTGTGTGTGTGTGTGTGTGTGTGTGTGGGTGGGTGGGTGGGGGGGGGGGGGGTAGGCGAGGAGGAAGGAAGTGTTCAGTCAGTAGTACCCTGTGAATGGTATCACTGGATTGCAGAGGTCCGGCGCATAGGCTGACCCTTGTGTTTACAGGGCCTGTGTCTTTAAGACTGTGATTGATGGTCCACTGCGGTCAGCCCTCACCTCCCTGACGCGGAGCTAAAAAAGGAGTGCGAGAGTGTGTGTGTGTGTGTGTGTGTGTCAGAGAGAGAGAGAGAGAGAGCAAGACGTAGTGATGGAGTGAGAGAAATATAGGATACTGTGGTTTTTATATCAGGGTTATTCAGTTTTTTGAAGGGCACGCCATTTAAGTTGTTGGTTGTCCGTCTAATTCCGTGCGATTCACTTCAAGGTAAACAAGTGGAAAATAAAAGACATTGTCGTCCCATTCCGCCTCCTGCTTCTTCAATCATTCATGTTTTCTCTACCTCCTAAAAACTTCCAAGAATAAATCTTCCACCAAACAGCACTTTGCATCTCCCCTGTCACGTCCGAGCTTGTTGTCACTGATGTCTTTACTTATTCATCTAGAGCTTTTATTTCTGTCAAATTCGGCCGCACCGGCACTTAGTTTGGCGACCTTTCCCCGCCAAGCTCTATGGAGAATAATGGCCTCGACGGTAACTACACTTTGGCCAGCAATTTATGTCCAGGATAAAAAAAAGAAAAAGAAAAAAAAGAAGAAGAGTACAGTATAAAAGGTAGAGGAGCTAATGCAGGGTCTGCTGTGTCACCCAGATCTCTGCATTGTAAGACACCGGTTTCCCCTTTGCTTTTAAAATATTTATCCTCTCATAGCAGGGGGGGGACGGACGACACAGTGTGGGATGGGAAACTAGACAGGTCCCTGCTCCCAGCAGGGACCTGTCTAGTTCCCCAAGACAAAACACACAAACAAATACAAACATACTCAAAAACAAAGGCACAGATTGGAAGGTTCAAGTGTCAAGAGACATATGCACCTATTCCACTCAACCTCGACCACACACACCTATTCCACTCAACCTCGACCACACACACACACACAAAATAGGAATAGTCGTTTTGGCAATTTGCTTGTAAACGTGTACACTTGGAATAACCACAACCACAGGTTGCATGATATTATTTTTCGACAGATAACATTGTAGAGTACAACGCAAGCCTTGGGCACAACTAATGCATCATTAACCCATTAAGACCTGAAGCCGATTCTAGAAATGTCTTCTAAATCCCAACAGTATTCTGAAAAACGTATGTTTCTATATCAGTGGTTCTCAACCTTTTTTTATGTCAAGGACCCCCATGTATTTGGCCGCCGACCCGCATCTCAAAATATGTTGTTCCAGGGAGGGACCCCCAGAAGCAAAGATTTGAGTTAAAATGTTCGCTTTAAAAGAATATATATATTCAAAGACTTGCACACATTTTCACGATTTTTCAAAAATAGCAGATATACAAGCTCATAGCGCGGCACTCGGTGCCGTGCTATGAGCTTGTATATCTGCTATTTTTGAATAGCCAAAGTGTAAAATAATGCTTTTTAGCTCAAATTAAAAAAATGACAGTATGTAGCGCATCTGACATCAGCACTTGAACTCAGTGAGCAGACAAGCCAACCCTCTCAGTACAGACTACATGGTGAACAGCGTTCAAATAAAGTTAAACGGTTGTCTTGTCTTTCTGGAAATGATTTCCACAGCCTTGTGGTTTCCTCGCCGTCTCTTTTTTCAGCTACGGATTCAGAGCAAAGCCTTTCATTTATTTTAAATAATGAAACTTTGGGGTTGTTTATGTACAGAATATCACCCTTCCCCCGTTCCTTTTGTTTTCAAGTTATAGATTTCGTAGTAGCTTTCTTGCCAGCTATATTGTGGCCCTGTACCAAGTAGGATGGTTCAAGAGACCTTAAAGCCTAGTGCAGGGGTCTTCAACAGGGGGTCCGGGACCCCTAGGGGATAGTAGATCTACAAGCTCACAACGCCTCGCGCGTTGTGAGCTTGTAGATCGGCTATTTTTGGCAAAGAGGTATAGGTGTAGAGGGGAAAAAGAGCTGACCATGTGAAAAAGTTTCATCTGAAACACAATTTTATACAATATAGAGGGGGTCCCTGCTTCATCTCTCTCTCAGCCAAGGGGTCATTGGCCTGAAAACGTTGAAGACCCCTGGCCTAGTGCATCAACTTCACTTGCAGATGTGTCGCTAGTGGGGCCCATCATTCATCACCTCATTTTGGCGTTAAACAGCTGTACTGTACTTCCCTCATTCGAACCAAAACACTTCTGAAAAATAGAATACGCTTATAGCACTGTTAGATGACTACGGTATTGTAGTAAGAACAATTACATATATTTAAATAGTTTGTATTATATCTATTAACATTACAGATAAGTGATTTATGTAAATAGTTAACCGTTTAACACCCACCTCCATCCCCAACGCAAAAAAGGAGCGACGCTTTGAAATTCGGAAAAATCTGCAACCCCCCAAACTCCACATTTGATAGAGAGCAGAGTGAGGCTGTACGCAGTCTGTCTTTCCTCAATATGTAGCCTGAGATTGGGTTATAGGGGGTTAGTGGAGGGTACCGTCCCCCCGTCCCCCCCGCCACAGCCTCCATATATTCCCATGCTGAGTTGTGGGGCCATCTTGGGCCCCATTCCAGGGAATTCTGATTGGGTTTTATAGCCTTGAGCAGTCTCCGCATGTCACGTATCTCTCCTCGTGCCAAAGGCATCTGGCTTACTGTGAGGCTGCTCCGTCTCTCCACCGCTCCCCGCAGTGCCCATTCATTTGATTAAGCCAGTGCCTGTACTAATCAGACATGAGGACTATCTCTCCATCCCTGGAACATACACAGTGTCTCATTGTTACTGCCTTGCACTGCCTGCTGCTACATGCATTAATAGGCAAAGTAGTTTGTGTGACTTGCCATTTAGATAATATAGCAAATTATCTAATGTGATAGATCTATTTAAATAAATTACATGAACATTTCAACATGTAAAAGTACTTAACGGGGAAATCCACCCATTTTCAATATTTAACTATGTCATTAATATAGCATAAAGGAGTTGTGTGGAAATAAGAAAAAATTAAAAAAAAAATTAACATTGCAAAAAAATTTAACATTGCAAAAAAATTAACATTGCAAATTACACTGTGATGACTCATCATGGTGTAATTTGCAATGTTAATTTTTTTGCAATGTTAAATTTTTTTGCAATGTTAATTTTTTTTTTAATTTTTTCTTATTTCCACACAACTCCTTTATGCTATATTAATGACATAGTTAAATATTGAAAATGGGTGGATTTCCCCTTTAATGTCATAGTATCCTTTAACAGTTTAAGGGCACATGATTCTCCCAAAGTATCTCCGGTCTATCTCTTAAGCCCGATTCATATTTGGTTATGCATCACGTCACACAACAAAAATAGCCAATCTACAAGCTTGTGGATCGTCTATTTTCGGCGCGTGACACAGGCTTTAGTCGATACCCTTTGAAAGGGTGTTATTCAGAAGTACAATTCCAGTAAATAAAGACATAAAACATGAAAAAGTACATTTTTGATTCTTTCACCATTCCTAATATAATTTCATCTCTAAAAATGATGCTCTAGCACTTCAAAACATAATTGCCTAACTCGATTCACCTGTTCGAACATAAACCGCTATCGCGGCACAAACAGGGTTGCCAGATCTGCTTATTATAATTTCCCTGCAAGATTGTATTTGAAAATAGCCGATCTACAAGCTCACAACGCGTCGCATCGCGACGCGTTGTGAGCTTGTAGATCTGCTATTTTCAAATAGCTGATGTACATGTTAAAGTACTCATGTGGCCCATTGTCGCTTCTTTTGGGCTGGTTTTCCCTAGACCTGCTTGTTTCTCTCACAGAATCTGGCAACACTGGGCACAAACTGCTACGGCAGCACTAGTGTGTGTGTGCTGGTCATTCACGCTAGCTGACCCGCTAACAGTCTATGAGTCTATTTATCACTGCTAGCTCACCTGCCCTATCGCTAAGCTATTCTTTACCCGTGTGACTAACCTGCGCAGTTATTAGCCGCGCAACACAATTCATAAGTCAGCCCCGGCCACGCTGTTAGCCGACGACACGCTATTAATTCTGTGGGTACAAGGGGGACATGACCCCGTTTTCAAGAGGCTCTGGTAGCTAGCATCGGCTCATGCAGCGCCGTGTGTTTTACGGGGCCTCGTAAGGGGAAGCAGGGCTTATGGCGCGTTTACACAGTAGCATCTCCGGTCGGCTATATTAATAACACAGCCACTTAGCATTCAGAGGCGTCCATACCCCGGCCTCGTTGTTTGTTCCACAGGTCATTAAATTTATGCCGCAGCTCTAATGTTCATTAGAGCAGCGGCGGCAGCAGTCTGGCCATGGGGTCTCTCTCACACCCACACCCACACTCGCTTAGCATCTCCATCCCTTCTTCCCCTGCAGCATTTCTCCTCGTAGTCTTTGCACTGGTTCCCCGCGACATTCTCTTCCATTTTAATTAAAAGGGGACCATTGGAGTAAGCTGGGTTCTTGTCCATCTCAGTGGCTGGTGCTGAATCTTCAGTTAACATTCATTCCTCAGAAACTCTTACCTCCAAAGATTTGAGAATAAATCATTCCCAGTGGCTTCCAATCAAAAAATACACTCCAGGAAATGCAGGAATGTTACAGTCAACGTGAGTTGCACAACCTGATACAGTACAGTACAGTACAGTACAGTACTGAAACAGCAGGTGTTGCCAACAGGCAAACCAGATGAAATGAGGACAACAAAACCAGCAGGTTCCGCTAACCTCATTTTTCATGTCCTCCTTCTATATTTTTCTCTCCAACTTCTACCATAAAGAACAGAACAGAACAGAGCTTCCTTTTCTGTTTTTTACTCTATCCGGTCTTTCTTCCCTCCTTTTCTCGCAATCAGGCATTAGATGAAGCCTGCACTTATTTGCTGTCTCATCGAACGTGTTGCTGCTCACGCTGTGATCGTTCCACACAGCTGCGTGGCGCGACAAACCTCAGGAGGAGGATGGCTTTAATAGACGGACTGTGCAGGGGGGCACATTTGACCTGTAAACCAACAGAGGGTGTTTATCGTTAAGCGTCACCTCGCACTTAAATAACAAGGCTCCTGCCACAGGCTACCAGCCACCCACCAAACCACCCATTGTTCACTTAATGCCACCGAATACCTTCTTAAGGGGAACACAGCCGCACAGTCCGACAGGAGAGGAGAAAAAACACAAACAGTTTAATCTAATTAATCCACTTGGAATTGTAGCACGCTCTGCTTGCTGACTGTAACAGCCATTGGGACTCTTGGGAGCACATCTGAAGTGCGCTGAAAGCACAGGATGAGGGGAAACAATTTCTTCATGAAAAAAGCTTTAACAGGTCATAATACCCTTTCTGGGCAGTATATAAGTCCTATAGCAATAGAATTTCAGGTTCATGTTCAGGTTGTATTGATCCCATACAAATGTCATAAATGACAATGAGATCTCTGAGTAAAATATTAATGGAGTAAATTGTTGCTTTTTTATTTCTTTAGGCCTATAATGTTTTTTTTTGTTTCCTTAATTATACAATGCAACCGTGTACATTAGAGACCTCTGAATAAAATAAGAAGAAAGAAAGTGAGACATTCCTGGGGGCACGTTTTCCCTTACATTTTAAGACACATTGAGAATGACAATATACTGCTCAGCCAACCACCAATACATGTACAATTTAGCTGATGCACTTGTCCAGAGGGGCTTAGAGTAAGCGTATGCATCAAACAAGCTTCAGTTCCTTGACCAACAACATCACAAGGCTAGCAGCCCATAGTGAGGAGTACAAAGGTCAGAGCTGCTGCAGAGCTCAACACAATAAGGGGGAAGTGGACGATATAAAAGGAACAAGGGCTGAGAGCGGTAAGATGTAGGGGCTGCAACAGTTAATCAAACTAATCAATTTAATTTATTCTTTTAAAATCTATAAAAAAAAATCATTGACATATCAAAATAAAGAATTACTGCACTTCAAGATTATTCAATAAATATATAAAAATTATCGTTGGAATAATTGCTATTAAAGGTAGGGTAAGTGATTTGCTTTGGTTAAAATAAGTGTTAAATAGCTCTATATTCTGATAGTACTCATTGCTATAGAGTGTTTGTTCAGTATTAGGAGTCTCCTTGTCTCTCCAGCTCTTTATAAAACAGAAAATGCATTTTCGTTTCAGTTTCAGTTTCATTTCCAATTTTATCCAATCAGGATAGAGAACTCAATCAGGATATAGATTAAACAAGTGAAATTGGAAGTGATGACACTAAGAAAAATGTGCTCCTCGGAGCACAAGTCTCCGCCAGCAGACCCGTGCTATTTTAATAGCACGGGTCGTCTTGGTAGAATGGGTCGTCTTGGTAGAATGCGCGTGGTTTTTGGTGTTCTGCAGGGGCGACTGAATATGTAGTGTCTGCATCTAAAAAATGTTCTTCTTGAAGCAATGTGTCATATGGGAGTCGTCGTAATTGACTGGTTTGTTCAAATGCTTGTCTGTCTTCTTCATCTTCATTGTCTTGAACAGTTTCAGCAGTTGATTGGTGTGTTTGATCTATGTCTCTAGTGCTACATAATGTATTTGATCAAGGTGGCCAATTGTTACAGTATTAAGACTTCGGCCTTGTTGTGGGATCAATTCAACTCTATAGTCCTCTTCTGTGTTACTGTTGTAGATGAGTATGCTTTCTTAGCTTTGGCCTTCTGCGCCTTTGCTTGACCAATGTTCCTTCTCAGAGGGACACACACACGCACGGACGGGTGATTTGTACTGGAAGGTACTGTTCCAATCAAGACTGATTGATCCTGTCTTACCTCACTTCAAAAGACATAAATGGCCTTTTGAAGTGACACACCTATTTATAGGATTTTATTTCGTCATGCGTCCCTCTAGCCAATCAAAGGCATTGGTGTCAACATATTGACACGTGTCACGTGGAGCTTGACCAATGTTAGCTTGGCTAGGGGCCATGCTAACACACGGCGGGACGAAGCGAAAACATACTCTCCACCTCCGGCGGAGACAATGAGCAGGCAAAATTGGAACTGGAACACTATAAAAATGAAGCTTAAAAATGGGTACTTTCTCCTGATTGGCTGAGATTTTGACACCTACCGGAAAATGTATTTTCTGTTTATTAAAGAGCTGGAGAGACGGGGAGACTCCTGTTACTGAACAAACACTCTATAGCAATGATTACTATCAGAATATAGTGCTTTAACCTTTTAACAAAATACTTTTTGTTTTAACCAAAAAATATCACTTACCCTACCTTTAAGAAAATGATCAATAGTTGCAGCCATACCAGCCATACCACCAATGCATACCAGCTCAGTGGCCGGGTCATACCAAAGACCCAGTTTTGAGGTACTTTTTACTTTACTGGAGTATTTCCAATTGTCTATACTTTTACTCCACTACATCTCAGAGGCAAATATTGTACTTTTTACTCCACTACAATTATTTGAAAAGTAGCTACTAGTTATTTTGCAGATGACCACTTTAGCCCTTTTTTATACATAGGCTATTTGAAAATAGCAGATCTACAAGCTCACAGCGTGTCGCATTGCAACGCATTGTGAGCTTGTAGATCTGCTATTTTCAAAATTTTTGTACCTTTACTTTTGGTACTGAAAGTACATTTGGATACCAATACTTTTGTACTTTTACTCAAGTCAATTTTGAATTCCGGACTTTTACTTGTAACAGAGTTACAGCGGCCACATGGCTCAGTAAGGCTTACTTGGTACAATGTGGGACTTTTTGTAATCAAGACGGGGGAGTAAATTGAAAATATGGGCGAGGAGATCTATGTCTCACAGAGCACAACCTTCCCGTCTAAAGTTGCCATGCTGGATCCCATAGGAGAGGGGGATGACCTCACCCTGTGTACTCTGCACTGTGTTTATCAACAGGTCCGTCTGTCTGTAGGATCTGTCCAGTGGTGGAAAGTAACTAAGTACATTTACTTAAGTACTGTACTTAAGTACAATTTTGAGGTATTTGTACTTTGAGTATTTCCAATTTCCAATACTTTTACTTCTACTCCACTACATCTCAGAGGCAAATATTGTACTTTTACTCCACTACAATTATTTGAAAACTTTAGTTACTAATTACTTTTCAGATATAAACTATGATATAATGAAACATACATTAACCACTTTAGCCCTATTTTATACGTAGGCTATTTGAAAATAGCCGATCTACAAGCTCACAACGCGTCGCATCGCGACGCGTTGTGAGCTTGTAGATCTGCTATTTTCAAATATTTAGTACTTTTACTTTTGTCACTTTAAGTACATTTTGATGCCAATACTTTTGTACTTTTACTCAAGTACATTTTTAATTCTGGACTTTTACTTGTAACAGAGTATTTTTATATTGCAGTATTGGTACTTTTACTTAAAGTAAAGAATTGTAGTACTTTTTCCACCACTGGATCTGTCAGTGTTGTCCCCCCCTCTGGCACCCGGCTCAGTCTGACCCCTTGTGTCTGTGGCCGTCGGGAGGGGCTTCTGGAGAGTGTCGTGCCGTGTGGCTTGCTAATTGAGGCTGACGCGGCTGCCGCGCTCCCACCAGTCCCTGGGGCCAAAGGTCGCCGCGCAATCACTGACATGAGCAGGTAGCCTGCGTCTCTGTGAGGAGGAGAGCTGAAAGAAAGGCGTGCCAACGGCGCATACACACCACCCCCACATCGCCACCTCTATACGCCACTGCTTTTCCCTCCCTGCCTCCCCCCCCGATTTCCCTCTCTTTTTTTCCTCACCGCTGCTGCCTTTTTTTCCCATTCCAATGACCTCTCCCACTCCTCTTAACCCTTTAAGACCTGAGGCCGATTCTACATGTCTCCTAAATCCCAACAGTTTTCTGAAAAACCTATGTTTCTATGTCAGTGGGGCTCAATCTTTTTCATGTCAAGGACCCCCAAAATGATATGTATTTGGCCGCGGACCTCCATCAAAATATTTTGTTCCAGGGACCCCCAGAAGCAGAGAATTGAGTTAAAATGTTTCGCTTTAAAACGATATATATTCAAAGATTTGCACACATTTTCACGATTTTTCAAAAATAGCAGATCTACAAGCTCGTAGCGCGGCACTCGGTGCCGCGCTATGAGCTTGTAGATCTGCTATTTTTGAATAGCTAAAAGTGTAAAATTACGCTTTTTAGCTCAAATCAAAAAATGACACAGTTCCAGGTATTAATGGGTTAAAGTCCACATATCCCCCTCTCCTGGTCAAACCTTCCACTTCTGCTCCCGTTTCCTGGGTTCTCGTGAACTGAGGTGGGACGAGGACAACTTGCATTGACATGCAAAAAATAAAGAGAAGTTATAGAGTATAGAAAAGAGGAAGAAAGTGAGGAAAGGAGAACGATATCGATAATATTACCCATTAGCCCTAAGGAGCTGCTTCTGTTTCATGACATTCTGGATGTAGCAGCATTAACCCATTAAGACCAGGAAAGCATCTGCCATTTTAGATTTCAACCATTATCTTATACTTTGGCTACTCAAAAATAGCAGATATACAAGCTCATAGTGCGGCACAGAGTGCCGCACTATGAGCTTGTAGATCTGCTTTTTTTTATCTTGAAAATGTGTGCAAATCTTTGAATATATATATGTATATTTTTTTTTAAGCGAATTATATTAACTCAAATCTATGCTTCTGGGGATTCTACAAATGTCTTCTAAATCCTATTTTTTTTTTTGAAAAAACGTATGTTGCTATAATCAGTGGTTCTCAAACTTTGTTCATGTCAAGGACCCCCAAAATGATATGTACTTGGCCGCGGACCCCCATCTCAAAATATGTTGTTCCAGGGACCCCCAGAAGCACAGATCGGAGTAAAGGTTTTACACGCATTTTCCACGAAAAAAAATTAAAATAGCAGATCTACAAGCTCACAGCGCGGCACTCGGTGCCGCGCTGTGAGCTTGTATATCTGCTATTTTTACCTGAGCCAAAGAAATCTTAAAAATGACACAGATGCGTTCGCGGATTGAATGGGTTAATAAAAACATATTTCAAAACATACTAATAAATGGCCAAACAAATATCCTGGACTCTGCTATACAGGAGACGATATCATTCTGAGTGCCAAAATACATCTATAATGTAAGTTCTGAATCTATTATTTAGCAGATTCTTCGTATATGTTGAAACGTAGGCCAACACATGACATATTGTTGCAGCATGTGAAGTGAAATGAAGTGTACTTCCAGGAGGCCTGTGTCGAGGGGAGGGGAGGGGAGGGAGCAGCCCGCATTAAAGAAAGCCATTCGTTACGGTCCAGACAAAGAGAGACTCTGGGCCTCCTCTGTTCCACATCTGTCTCCCAGTGTCCCCATCAAAGGGACAAGGCCTGTCCACACCTCCTGACAAGGTTGACTGGGTTTGGCCTTCTCTCACTTTTTCTCTCTCCGTCTGCCTCTTTTCTCACACAATACGCTCGCGCGCACGCACACGCACACACACATACACCCCTACATTTCAAACAGACAACACACAGACACGGTAGTCAGTAACACCTCACTCACTAATACTGTAGAACTTACACATACAGACGTGCAAAGGGACAGTCTACTTCTGCCTGTTGTGGTGGGGTATAACATAAGAGCAAAATGGCCGCCGTGAGAACATATTCAACTTGGTTGTTGTGAGAAAACTGGACTCCATGGATGTTGTGAGGCACACACAACTGCCAACCACCCAGAAGTCACCACCAGTAGAACGCCCGTGGTTGTGCTGGGTGTTATGTTGATGATGTGCAACCATTATTGTGAAGCAGGGGAAAGAGCATCAATGCTCTGCTGCCTTACCGCGGGTAAATTAAAGGTTAAAAGACAAAGAAACATCACGCCCTCACAACTGCAGGAAACTCAACTTGAGAGTCGTTGGTTCAAACCAGCGATGCGTTTTTTCCTTTTTGGCTGCGTCAGCCCCCAACCCCCCCCCCACTGTCACAGTGTTTGATGGAGTTGCTGGGTTTTTTTTTGTCACGGAGCTGTGCGTGCCTGGATGCTGTGAGTGATACTCGGAGAGAGAGCCACCATGGGGAGTTGTATTAAATGCTAGCTAGACGACATCACTCTCTCCGTGACATATTGGGGGCTTACCTTGGATGGGGGGGATGAGGGGACAGGGGTACGTGGGAGAGTAGAGGGGGCTCAGAGGGCCATAGGAGGAGACATGAGAGCATTTAGTGTGCGTGTCTTCATGTGGGATAGTGTGTATGCGTGTGTGTGTCTATGCTGGTATGCTGCACTTCAACGCATGCCATATTTTCGTTGCATAAGAGCAGAAAGACTGATGTACTCTCTTAGGTGTGAGAGAGTGTGTGTGTGTTTATTTCTAGGTTTCTGCGTAACCATGTGCGTGCATGCCTGCATTTACGTGCCTGTGTGTTTGTGTGTGCGTGTGTGTGTATCCGAGTGCATTTCTATGTATTTGTGTGCACGTGCGCGTGTACGCCGAGTCATTTAGCAAGCAATGCGGTGAGCCGTCATGCTGCAGAGAGCAAGGGCGCAATGACAAATCCATCACTTAACCCCCTCATTCACTCCACTGACACAGTCTGGGAAACACATTCCACACACACACACACACACACACACACACAGTGGCCTTGCCCCAAGAACAGGCCCCTGCCCCCTTTCCCTCGACACACAGCCTCCCTGACCCCAAAACCCCACCTCCTCCTCCTCAGCCCCCTCGTCTAGCCTCCCCTCCCCCCTTTTCCGTCTTTCCGTAGACAGGCTCCATGCAGTCTGTGATGTGCAGCGAGCTAAATCCCCCCGCGGTATCAGTAACCTACGGCTGCCCATGCATCAGCCAGCCCAGTGCCGGTACCAAGCAATAGTGCCAGCCACAGCATGCCAGTATACCAGCGACCAAACACCAGTTACAAGCCACCAAACACCAGTTACCAGCGACCAAACACCAGTTACAAGCCACCAAACACCAGTTACAAGCGACCAAACACCAGTTACAAGCGACCAAACACCAGTTACAAGCCACCAAACACCAGTTACAAGCCACAAAACACCAGTTACAAACCACCAAATACCAGTTACAAGCGACCAAACACCAGTTACAAGCCACCAAACACCAGTTACAAGCGACCAAACACCAGTTACAAGCCACCAAACACCAGTTACACCAGTTACAAGCCACCAAACACCAGTTACAAGCGACCAAACACCAGTTACAAGCCACCAAACACCAGTTACAAGCGACCAAACACCAGTTACAAGCCACCAAACACCAGTTACAAGCGACCAAACACCAGTTACCAGCGACCAAACACCAGTTACAAGCGATCAAACACCAGTTACAAGCGACCAAACACCAGTTACAAGCCACCAAACACCAGTTACAAGCCACCAAACACCAGTTACCAGCGACCAAACACCAGTTACAAGCGATCAAACACCAGTTACAAGCGACCAAACACCAGTTACAAGCCACCAAACACCAGTTACAAGCGACCAAACACCAGTTACAAGCGATCAAACACCAGTTACAAGCGACCAAACACCAGTTACAAGCCACCAAACACCAGTTACAAGCCACCAAACACCAGTTACCAGCGACCAAACACCAGTTACAAGCGATCAAACACCAGTTACAAGCGACCAAACACCAGTTACCAGCGACCAAACACCAGTTACAAGCGATCAAACACCAGTTACAAGCGACCAAACACCAGTTACAAGCCACCAAACACCAGTTACAAGCCACCAAACACCAGTTAGCCACCAAGCACCATCACCAGCCACCAACGACCAGTTACAAGTCAAATACCAGTACAAACCACCAAGCACCAGTACCAGCCACCAAGCTCCATTACCAGCCGTCAAACTGCAGTACCAGCCACCAAGCAACATTAACACTGACATCATTTGGTGTGTTCTGCAACATCCTCTGGCATTACATGCGAGTCGTGCATTTCCGTCTACACAGTAAAATCCTCAGTGTTCATTTAACTCTGACAGTGTACAAATGGAAAGAAATGGATCTGGAAGAGCAGTCACAGGAGCATGAGCCAAATTGAATTCCTTATACGATCACCACTGCACACCACCAAACCCAAACCATGAGCTAGTGCCATCAAATGTTAATTTCCCTTTGGAGACATTATACAGGAGTCATCATCATCGATTTAAATCTGAGCATCTACAAAAGCCAAAACCTGTCCAAAATCTACAAATGTTGGGCCCGTAGTGGGCCATTAGGTTCCAATTGTACACTCAAAGAGTTAAATGAATACTGTGGATTTTACCGAGTACAGTTTCAAATAATTTTTGTAAGTTATGAAAGTAATGCCACTTAAAAGAGCAGGTCCATAGTATAAGTCTGAAAAACCTTGACTTTTGACAATTTTGACTTTTGAGTGAATGTTGAGTTATAAAGACACGACAAACTTTTTTGAGTGTATGTCCCAAGCAACACGTTAACGCAAGTTGTACAAAATGTTCACCTATGTCCGAGAGTAACTCTCATTTTATGTTTTTTTATAAATATCCTGTGCTGTTCCGTTTGTAGTCACCAGTCACCATATTTACTGAAGTTGGCAGTGTTAATTCATCCATTTGCAACTCTGAGCTTCTTATATTTGTACACGTTCAGAGTTAAATGAACTCTGATGATTTTACTGTGAATGCTGCCATGTATCCTTCAGGAGAGGGAAGGAGAGAGAGTGTATTTATTAGGCACGAGGCCGACACAAATTGACAGAGATGCGCACTTGCAAATGGTGACTCAGGGGTTATCCAACTAAAAGGAATACACGCAAACGCTTGATCCAAGTAGCACAAGGCAATTTTCCTTTAATTATCTCAGCTAATCAGACACAACAATGCATTCCAATGACAGCGGAGGTCGACAACACTCTCCCATCAGTTTGAGGAGGCAAAGTCCACCAGTTGGTGGGCTCCACTTGTCCTTTAATCCTGCCTCTCAAGTGCTGCTTGCTTTCCGAACTTTGCACCACTCTGTGTGTGTGTGTGTGTGTGTGTGTGTGTGTGTGTGTGTGTGTGTGGTTGGGGTGTGTGTGAAAGGGGGCCACTCCGCGGCACCAGGATGTTCCCCAACAAAAGACCACTTCCTGAGTGAGAGAAAAAGAGCTCTGTGTGTGTGTATGTGTGTGTGTGTGTATGTGTGTGTGTGTGTGTGTGTGTGTGTGTGTGTGTGTGTGTGTGTGTGTGTGCGCGCTGTCAGGGCCAATCAGAGGAGAGAGGGAAACCAGGAGAACAAACCCCACAGATTGACCCAGCGAGCCCTGCCCCTTAATGGATACCACCCAAACTGTCTGACCCCCAAATCTAAAAGTATCCTCCGTACTCCAAAGTTCTTCCTGCGCTTGTACGCCCAACAATGAATAGTAACACAGATTTGACAGCGTAAATATGCACATCAACACATAGATGGAGAACACACACGCACACGCATCTATGCCAACACATGCTGGTTGACATTCAGAGTGAAAAATTAAAACATAATAAAGGTAAAATTAGCACTTGACACATTTACACGTTATTACATGTTATTTTATTATTTACATGCTTTTAATTTACATGTTACATTTTACCTACAATGTCATCAGAGTCAAATGAGGACAGTCCGCTTTCATCTCATGACCCCAGGACACGCGCGCGCGCACACACACACACACACACACACACACACACACACACACACAATTGCTGATCATCCGACTATATTGCCACTGAACCAATTCACCGTAATGTACCAATGTTGCAAGTTCACATTCCTGAACAGAGGAGAGAAGGGGTGTGCGATACGACGATAATAAACCGTGCACGATTAAAATGCCTCCAGGATCTGCCTTTTCAGAGAGATCGTATAGATCGCGTTACAGTGAGTGCACCATTCGATGAGTTGCAAGTTCCCCTTTAATAATGGCATTTGAGAAAGCCACTCCGTATGACAAGATAAGCAAGCGCTGGAAAGAGGTAACTGATGCGGTTAGCCTACATTTTACGTGGCCCATAAAATGTAGGCTCAGTATGATACCCATAAAAAAACGTCCATAAGACCGCTCAAAATAGTTGATCGGCATTCGGCAGTAGTCCTACAAGTTAGTTACCCACTCGCAAATATGTTTTTCCAACACGGCCATTCCACTGCTGTACACTATCCGTCTGACTGCCTGTCTGTCTATGAATATTAATAATCATATATATGATATGATAATAATATATGATCATATAATAATCAGATTACCGGTAATAATCATATATATTATTAATCATCATTTATAGTATTAATAATTAAATAATAATATTTAAAACCAACATGAAAAGAATCGTGATGAGATTATGGATCATAATCCAATTTATTTATATTTTTGTCGTATCACCCACCTCTAGAGGAGAGGGAAGATAATCTACCATGAATAGTGGTGGGAGTGAGGGAGACAAACGGTAGCTAAAAGGGAGGCATCATGGGGAGTAACAGCATTTTGACCCCCAGACCAGGAGGACTATGTCTGTGGTCAAACTCAGAATCACACATGAGGATAACTCATTTTCTTTGTCTGTGGGTATGTCTCTCTCTCTCCCTCTCACACACACACACACACACACACACACACACACACACACACACACACACACACACACACACACACACACACACACACACACACACACACACACACACACACACACACACACACACACACACACACACACACACACACACACACACACACACACACACACACACCATTACTGCGCTGCTCAGGTCTCTAGAGAATCCATCAGTGGAGCTTATCAGAGTCAAGAAAACCAACAGGATTCCACACATAACTGTTCCCTGCCTGCCGTTCCCACTGCAATACTAATGCGTGTGTGTGCGTGTGCGTGTGCGTGTGTGCGCGCGTGCGTGCGTGCGTGCGTGCGTGCGTGAGAGACACTGACTGAGCACAGGAAAATAAAAAGTTGTAACCCAACTGTTTCTAGTATATATTATATATTATTAGAATTCAATTAAAACATTCATTTAAAACCTTAACTTCCATTCATTTAAAACCTGAACTTCTATGAATTGAATACACAGGACAGGACCCCAATGGAAACAAGCCATAGTGCTTTCTTGGGTTCAATCCTGTTAGCATTGTATTTGTATTAAACTGTACTTTCTGTCCTTTTTTGGGCAAACTGTTAGTAAAGTATTCAATCAATCAAAACAACTGAAACTGTAAATAATCTCTAGGCCTGTAAGGATTTATTAACGCCTTACTGATCCTCAATGCATATTTTCTGACATTGGGCACGTACTTGTACATTATACTTATGCCCATTGTTTACAGTACATATATATTTATACATAGTTATACGCAATACTAAGCAGGCCAAGTCACTCTTGAAAATTGATTTTAAGTTTAGGACCATACTACCACCATACTGTTTGGATTTAAAGATATCTCTCTCTCTCTCCTCTCTCTCTCTCTCTCTCTCTCTCTCTCTCTCTCTCTCTCTCTCTCTCTCTCTCTCTCTCTCTCTCTCTCTCTCTCTCTCTCTCTCTCTCTCTCTCTCTCTCTCTCTCTCTCTCTCTCTCTCTCTCTCTCTCTCTCTCTCTCTCTCTCTCTCTCTCTCTCTCTCTCTCTCTCTCTCTCTCTCTCTCTCTCTCTCTCTCTCTCTCTCTCTCTCTCTCTCTCTCTCTCTCTCTCTCTCTCTCTCTCTCTCATATATGATCACCTCACAACTCTGCAAAATGTTCCCTTAAACAATACACTTTTGAGCTTGGTTACATTTCTTCTCACTAAATCCATGTAGTGTACAGTAACTAACGTGTGTGCCTGGGGAGCTCGAAATAACTCCTAAACGTTTTCACCCAACACCTCACAACTGTATAATGCTTATCATCAGATGTAAGCAAAGGTTGACGCTCCAATATTGGCCCCATGAAATAAAAATGGTGGCGCTAGATAGCTTATTTCCGGTTTAGGCCAAACAGCCATACAGATTATTTCAGTGAATTAGTTAATTATAGTTACAGTGGTATAAAGCCGCCTTAATGACCACTGTAGGAATATGAAGCCGATTGAACGCATGCTGCTGGTGATATGCGTATATGGCATGTAAACCAATCAGACTTGAGTATACATTATACAATTACAATACCCAGGTAACCAACTGGAACATTAAATATCCCATCATCTGTGAAGCTATGATGGAAAGTTAGACAAAGTCGGTGTTCACAGAATCTTGCCGACAGAGAGAAAGACATCATTCCAAAGTGTCGTCTTATGGTGGGAAACGATGTTTGGACCGAAGACGTTACCCACACCTCCCTGGTACAGATCTGACTGACAGCTCACAGAGGGTTGCTTGTCCCTCTGGGGTGTGTGTGAGAGAGAGAGAGAGAGAGAGCGAGCGAGCGAGTGAGTGCGAGAGAGAGAGAGCAAGAGAGAAAGAGAGAGAGAGAGAGATCAACAGACAGAATGAGACAGTGGGAGAGACAGATGCAGGAAAGAGAGATAAATAGAAGGAGAGAGCAACGTAAAGCGATAAATAGAGACGGGCACATAAAGAAGATACAGACAGACATACGGATTGAGAGAAAGAAGGGGAGATACAAAACATATGCACAGAAATAGAGTGAGTGAGTGAGTGAGAGAGAGAGAGAGAGACAGACAGATGTGGAGAAACAGAGAGAGAGAGATATGGAGGAGGTGGTTCAAGTATCAGCTCTGTTAAGCGTCTGTCATTACAGAGTCTGTGTTATTTCTCCCTGCCGGCATGCTGCTCTCACTCTTTACCCTCCTCCTCCTCCTCCTCCTCCGGTCAGCGTCAGGCCTTTCCAAAAAAAACTTTTCGCACGCAACATCAAGAGCAAGATTATCTTACTTGAAAAATTGTCTATGTACCAAAAAAAGTATGATTTTTTTCTTCTAGTAATCCACAGATTGATTGATACCAGTGTTGATTTTGACAGCAAATCTTGATTCAGTTTTAGTCATAGTCTTTTGAATCAAATTCCATTTAGTTATAGTCATATTTTAGTCATCAGAAATGCTTCACTGTTAGTCTAGTTTTAGTTGACTAAATATCATAAGATTATAGTCGACTAAATCTGCAGTTGATTTAGTCGACTAAAATGTATTTTGCGGTGCCTTGATGGCGTCGTAATGTTGTTTTTACACTTGGTTGCGTGCTGAAAATAGCAGATCTACAAGCTCACAACGCGACGCGTTGTGAGCTTGTAGATCGGCTATTTTCAGAGCGCAACAAACCGATGACTTGTCTTTTAGTTCTAATTTATCTCTTCTCCACTAGTGCCTCACTAACATTTTACTCTAGTTTTTATTTGTTGACGAAATTGTCAGTATATTTAGTCTTAGTTTTAGTCATCATAGCTTAGTTTTTTATTAGTTTTTTATTTAGTTTTCGTCAGTGAAAAAAGGTAGTCAACGATTTTTCGTCATAGTTTTAGTCGACGAAATCAACACTGACTGATACTGATAGCTAAGGTTTACTGAAACGTACATGGTAACAATAGTTTGCTGTGCCTCAGGTTCCGATTCTGCAAAATGTCTTCTAAACGGTTTTCTGAAAAACGTATGTTTCTACATCAGTGGTTTTCAAACCTTTTCATGTCAAGGACCCCCAAAATGATATGAATTTGGCCACGGACCCCATCTAAAAAAAAAATTTCAGGGACCCCCAGAAGCAAAGATTTGAGTTAATGTTTGCTTTAAAAGAATATATATATTCAAAGATTTGCACACATTTTCACAATTTTTCAAAAATAGCAGATCTACAAGCTCGTAGCGCGTCACCGGCTATTTTTGAATAGCCAAAGTGTAAAATAATGCTTTTTAGCTCAAATGAAAAAGTGACACAGATGCGTTCCAGGTCTTAATGGGTTAAGAGAATGAGAGAGTGAGAACGAGAGAGAAATAAAACAATCTAACATGACTAAAAGACTACTAAAAGACTACTAAAAGACTACTAGAATAGAATGCCCTGCAAAATTCACTCACTGCCCATTTCAACAAGAAATACTGGTTCAAGGAGCAGTGAATCAAGAAAAAAAAACACTTACTTTACAAGGTTGTTTTAAAATGTGTCTAGTTAATCCTACTATAAATTCACAAAATCTCTGGTGAGTGTGTCACCAGCGTAAGTCGAGAATCACCCGAACTATCGACTTGAGACTCGGCGTGTGTATCGCCGAGGACCCAAGGGAGTGACGCACCGAGTGGGAAGTCGGTCGGATCAGTGGATGGATCTTCAACAAAAATATAGCTAAATCCGCAGAGACAAAGCATACAGGCGAAATGCGTAAGCAGCCAAATGTAGCAATATATTGAATTTACATTTTTTTATGGAGTGCCGCTATTCCCACTTTTTGGTGTTTTTACCAGTTTGCAAAACCTGGTCTACATCTACACTCGCTAGTTGTGACTTTTGCGAGCTTTTTCCTCATTGGCTGGTCATTTAGCCAATGAGGGCTCATATGTCCTCTCAGAATATGGGATCTAAAGACGACCCAAAATACTGTGTTCGGCCACTGTACGTATCTCTATGGTAAATGGCGCTGTTGCAAAAGTGTGGTTGTCGCCACCAAACAAACGATTAAAAAAAAAAAAGTGTGGTCGTCGCCACCAAACAAACTATTGACTTGACTCCTCATATACACACACACACACACACACACACACACACAGCGCCGCCTCCAACAGCGACCCAAAACAAGACAGCGCACACAAGCCCTTACTGAGGCACACAAACTGATTTAGCTCTGTTCATAAACTATTCACTGCCGTTTTGGCTGTTTTTGTTAGTCCGTGAGCGAAAGGGTACAGGACCACAGGTCCATTTGGTTCCATGCGGGGACGCTGGAGAGAGCAACCTGGTATAATATGACTGTGTCATATCTTGTTTAATACCAAGTATTGACTGTAGCTGAGCCCGGAAGCAATCAGAGGAAAAGTACCTAAACCACACTGCACCAACCTGACTCTCCCCACTGGTGCCAGAGCATGCTCATTAGAACAGTGGTTCCCAAACAGTGGTTCCATTTTTAATGGTCGCAAGTAAATATCCCTTTTTTTCCATTCAAACTTGGGCGCTTAATATCTACATAACTACATTTTTGAAATTATACATACAGTACATGTTAATGATTGGATGCCATCTCCAGCGGCTGCAAAGTCAAGCATTGGTTGTCTATAACATTCCTCCAAATTTAAGAGCAATGCATGACTTTTTACCGGAATGCACTCACTTAACCCTTTAAGACCGGGAACGCATCAGTGTGTCATTTTTAGATTTCTTTGGGCTATTCAAAAATAGCAGATCTACAAGCTCGTAGCGCGGCACCGAGTGCCCCGCTATGAGCTTGTAGATCTGCTATTTTTGGTCCTTGACATGAAAAAAGTCTGAGAACCACTGATATTATAGCAACATAGGTATGTGTTAGGATTTAGAAGACATTTGCAGAATACCCAGATGCAAAGACTTGAGTTAAAATGTTCGCTTTAAAAATATATTTTTTTTTCACAGTGCCGCGCTATGAGCTTGTAGATCTCACACAGATGCGTTCCCGGTCTTAATGGGTTAAAACCTGCCAACAACAGCAATATATGATAGAAAAAAATATACAAATCCTTTTTTGCGTATTTTGTGAATACTTCTACATTAAAAGCTGATAACCAATATTTGGTCAACATGTTGGAGCAGCCCTTTTTCTATCCGAGGTGAAGTAATCAGAGGCTAAATCTGAAGGCCTATAAATACCAGTCATCCATGCCAACCCACATTGCAACATTACATGATAAACAGTTGCACCTATTTGAAGATAAGGTACAGTGTACACACACACAATTGTGTGGAAGAACACTCTGGAGAAGCTTTCTGTAAATGTCTGTGACCTGGGGATTTGACAAAAATGTCACAGGCAGAGGTCACACCTTTGTCAATATCCAGTCTCCCCAGTGATATGTGATATGGTACAAAGCAGGCTGTTCTGATCATATATCAAATAAGAGGGGTCACTTTTTGGTATGAAAGACACAAAATCATTCAGATTTTTTATTTATTAGCAGAAACCAGATGGTATGTTAGCTGATGTTAGCCATGGTTAGTTGGCAGTGTTGCCAGGTCTGCTTATTATAATTTCTCCCCAAGAGTTTATTTGAAAATAGCAGATCTACAAGCTCACAACGCGTCGCATCGCGACGCGTTGTGAGCTTGTAGATCTGCTATTTTCAAATAGCTGATGTAAATGTTTAACGTGCTCATGTGGCCCATAGGCGCTTCTTTTGGTCTTGTTTTCCTAGACCTGGTTGCTTGTTGCTCTCACAGAATCTGGCAACACTGTTAGTCGGACACAGTCACTGAGAGGTGAGATTCGTTTGATCAATTGTAGTTGAATGTAATGTATATCCCCTCACCCCATCACAGTTTTTATAATTACGTAACAATGTCATTAGACATCCTTCTAGGGACGTACCGATTTAAAAAATGATACCACATACCCGTAGGCAAAAGAAAATATGACAGCATAATTCTTACAAATACATTTGCAGTTGCACAACCTCAGTCAGGGGTCTGCTTCAATAACATTCCTGTAAATCAAAGTAGACATAAAGTATGATCTGGAGGAACGCATGCCATGCACTCTGAACTTTGCACGCACTCTGGTAGCTTTTTAACGACCAATAGTAGGCACTAGGCATGCACATACGCGTACAGTACATAACTTACACTAACGCTGATGACATTTTTTTAAGCTTTAGCAGTTCTAATTGATCAACGTTGTCCTACAGTATTTCGCTGCGATCCTAATAGGCTCTATGCACAGCAGCCATATTATCACTTCCTACAGGTGTTACCAATGATACTAATGAAGGCTCTGTTCCATTTAGTGTAGCAGTGGTTCTCCGATTTTTCAATTTCCAACAACCCCCATAACTCTGAGAGTGTACAAATGGAACCAAATACGGGTCCATTTGGTTCCATTTGTACACTCTCAGAGTTACACACCCGTAAAGGGCCATTCGGGAGTGTTTCCAGTGAGCCAACATGCACAATATCAGCATCCTGACTCTGTTTGACCAGAATGGAACAGAGCCTTCATTAGTATCATTGGTAACACCTGTGAATGTCTTGACAATATGGCTGCTGACTGTGCATAGAGCCTATTCGGCCCCGGGTTGTGCCGTGCACCGGAGCAGCTTGCCGTGGGCTCTCGCCCCGGCCCCCTCCCACGGCAGCAGGCCCACCCAGGTGGCGATGCCGCTGATATGTGCTTGGTCGTGAGGAGAGGTGTGAGGGGTCAGTGCAGGGGCTAAGTGAGACCTCACGCCGGACAAGCACAGGGCCACGGCTCGGGCCACAGTGGCATATGGGAGTGATGGGAGGTGAGGAGGGGTTGAGTCGGTTGGAGGGAGGGCAACAGCCAAGCTGTCCGCTCGGCCTCTCAGCCTCTCACGAGACCCCCAAGCTGTCACAACAGACACTTAGCAGCCCTCACACTAAACGCTCACCAGGGAGGGAGGAGGGGGGACGGCATGATCCTTCCTCTTCTAAAGCAAAGCTAAAGACAAGCAAGGAGTTGATGACGGCGGAAAAGAGAGCAAAGAAAGAAAGAAAGAGAGAGAGAAAGAAAGAGAGAGAGAGAGAGAAAGAGATATCCTCTCTGGTTTCCTGCCTCGGCTGAGCCGCAGCTGCAATGTCCGAGGAACACCGTGCCGGGAGCCCTTCGCCGTCCCTCCCCTGCTTGTTTAGCCTGGCCGGCGTGGCCCGCTAATTATAGACACTAAAGGATGAAGGTGTGACCTCAATAGCTATTTAAAGGCCAGACCAGACTTGTGAGAAACCCTCGACAGAAAAGAGCGAGAAAAAAACGAGCAGAGAGAAGGGGACACAGCACAGGAGAGCCATGGGAACGGGTCATTTGAATAAATGCTCATTTAAACAGTATAGAGGAGGCACTGCATCTGTGAATCACATGAATTTGACAGCCAGTTACAGTGGTGGTTGTTCTTTTCAATGCACACAATGACAAATACAGCCCAAATGTAACCACAACTGGGTCAAATAATTGACTTCCCAAAATGGATTTTGTCCGGCATCTAAGCATGAGGGCATGAGAGGAAGACGTCATGACCAAAGATAACTGCAGTCCATAAACACAAGGATATCGTTGTTATCGGGCAGAAAACCATGTAGGTGGTGGTGGTGGTGGGGGGGGGGGGGGGGGGTAAATTAATGCCCTACTTCATCATACTACAGTATCACACTAAAGTAGCAATTATAGCCGATCTACAAGCTCACGCAACGCGTTGCATCTTGTAGATCTGCTGTTTTTCCTTTATTTTTTTCAAAGTTAAAGTGTTTAAGTGTCTGTGGGTTTTACAAATATTTATTTTGAACCAATGAAAAGCATTAACAAGAGCTTGAGACAACATTATAACTACATTGGATCCATTGGAACTTTTTTTTTAATTTCTGAAAAGTAACAGTACATACAGTCCAGTTTCTGCCCAACAGCGACGATACTCAACAATAATATCAGGTGTTCATTTAACTTAACCCATTCAATCCGGGAACGCATCTCTGTTACTTTAGATTTCTTTGGGCTATTTTTGAAAAATCATGAATCTTTTTTTTTATTTTTTTTGCTGACATTTGCAACTCAAATCTTTGCTTCTGGGGGTCCCTGGAACTAAATATTTACAAATGTTGTCTTTAAAATATATATTCCAAGATTTGCACACATTTTCACGATTTTTCAAAAATAGCAGATCTACAAGCTCATAGCGCCGCGCTATGAGCTTGTATATCTGCTATTTTTTAATAGCCAAAGAAATCTTAAAATGACACAGATGATAACTCTGTTAAAAGTAGTTATCATCTGTTATCACCTTATAACTCTGTTAAAAGGGTTAACAGAGTTAGATTAACACTTAAAAACACCTTTAACTGTGCATATCTCCTGCCAGTGGTGGCCCACATGTTGAGTTTTCCAGTGTGAGAGATACATTTTGATCAAATATGAACATTAGTGATTGGTTAGTTTACTGCCTTATCAGCCCAATGACGGATAATAGGCTTATTGATATGGCTTATCACCCTCTCAGTCCTTTTATCAATCCCCCCCCCCACCCAGGACAAATACAGTAAATACCCAATATCCTCGTTTGGTCTACAAATATCGTGAAAGCTTTTGGTCATATTGCTGCACTATCTCTCACTGAGAACACAGCCTCGTGTGACCAAGCTCAGTGTCACCTCACACACACACACACACACACACCCTTGTTACTGATTCTCTTCAAAACACACTATAGATAGAGTGTCCCAGTACCACGCGTATCACTTAACCCCATGTCAAAACACAGGTGTAACGTAAGCCTGGAGAGCCAGCCAAGGTCCCAGGTCCATAATAGAGAGTGTGTGCTGAGTACAACACCCTGCGTGTTAGGTACCCATACAGTCCAATGCTGTAAGGGAGGGGGAGCTGGAAACCAGCCAGGGAACAGGAGGAAAGTAAGACTTCCCAATACACACACACACACACACACACACACACACACACACGCACGCACACCTTTGCTGGGATCTTACAACAAGTGTAACTGGGTGAAGGCAGAGGAACAAAGTCACATGTAACTAGATGCTCAGAAAGGGAGGAAAAGGTAGGAGCCTTTAGAATGAGTTGGGGGTGGGGGAGTGTGTTTGTGAGGCACACAAACATGTAGTTAGAGATACGAGGCATGTGAACAACTCGGTGTTTTGCGAGTCGACCTGTCGGAGGCATTTACCGATAGGTTGATCTTTTTTTGTTTTTGTTAATTAACTACTGCCATCATTATTTAATTAACTACTGCCATCATGTTCAGAATCTGCGTCTAAGTCGGAAAATTTCAACAAATCTTTGAGGCTTTATTTAAATTAAGCATGGGTTTACTTGACAATTCCGAGTCATGATGTGTGTTCATAGTTATAATAATAATTTGTTGTTCACTGTGTTGCTGAAACGACGATGGAAAGGCTCACTATAATCATGCTGAAATCCTGCATTCTGTGACTGCATAGGGCTTCATAATAATGTTTCGCTATGAATCCCCCAATGCTTGAGCTATGGAGTTTCAGTCTGAACTATGAATCTGGGTGGATGGATACCGTTTAATGCTACAGAAAGATGTTCCGTCGTACCAGACTCTCTCCTCCCCACTCATCGGAGACAGTGTAAACATGTGATATAGACGTTCCTATTTGAAGTTCGCAGCAGCACACAACTTGAAGGAATGAAACTCTTGTAGCCCACACTAGACCAGACGTGCACTCGCACCAAAATGGTCTCCCGAATACACTGCTCCCATTTGAAAAACAGTAGCTACTGTAGTTTATTCTGAACATTTGAATTGCCTATTTTGGAAAACAGTACAATTTTAGAAAACGTTTAGAAAATATTTTTTGATTCGAAGATGAG